>NC_133387.1:126865352-127465352 GCF_047511655.1 Castor canadensis | reverse complement strand
AAATTATTTTATTTACTATGGAATATAGCCATTTCTGAAATAAGATACAATAGGTGTTTCTATACTGTAACAGTTCCAAAGTAGAACTGGATAGCTCTATAAGAAGTTAAAAGACTACAAGAAAAACAGGAAGCCCATCAGTCTTTACCTAGCTATGTAAAAAGCATCTCTTAAATCCTTTCCACACCTTACACCAGCATAAAAGTACTCCAAGACTCTTACACAGAATACAAAACGTAAGTTCTCAGATTCAATCAAGTCTTTTAAAATTACTTTAATAGTATATAGCCTAACACCTGAGTGCTGCGTGTATATTATATTCAGCATTGATTTGAAGTAGAAAGAGCCGTTCAGAAGAGCACCAAGGCTACTGTATTCAACGCAAGTATGGTGGACTGAGCGTGTGTATTGTGTGACTAATGCATGTGAGAACTGAGGAGCTGGAGAGATTCAAAGTAATAAATTGCCCATAGTGAAATGATAACAGGGTGATGCGAAAATAACCAACTAACAATTTTGGAAATGAAACATAAAACACAAAGCAAAAAATTGGGGCAGAATAAATGCCAAGTCAAAGAGAGAATGAATGAAGCCAACGAAAGAGAAAAAGTAATTCACCCAAAGGCAATATGGTGAGATAGAAAATACAAATTGAGAGAATGGTTTTAAAAAGTAAATAATAGATTGGGGAATCGGAACAATTGTATAATAGGTGTTTCAGGGGAAAAAAAAACAGAAGAAAAGACAGAAAAACATAATGGCTGAAATTTTTCTATGTTTAAAGAAACACTTGAGTTTTTAAGTTTGAAACTTAATATAGGTACTGTGAAGTACAAGGTAAAATAAGCATAAACTGAGACATACTGTACGGAGGTTGCAATATGCTGTGTATGTACTGAAAATTATACAGTCTAGCATAAAGAAAATCAAGATTCCTCATATGGGAACACTGCTAAAGGAACACTATAATTCTCAGCAGGAACAACAAATGCCTGAAGTCTCATATTACAACTAAGCTCTCATGTAATGCCAAGAGTGAACTAGAATTACTAGGCAAGAAAAGCGAAGAGTGTACTCTTTATAGATCTTCAATGGAAGAATGAAATGAAAATAGTGGTGAGCACAAGTTATGAAATCTGTCAGTAAGTTCATTTTTTTTCTTGCTAAAATGTGGAAAAAACCAGTCAGCTGAAAAGGTGGAGCTTGTTTACTGGCATGTTAACAGGCATGGTAAAGTATGTTAACTTCTGTTAAAAAGTTGAAAAGAGGCTGACGGAGTGGCTCAAATGGTAGAGCACCTGCTGAGCAAGTGTTGAGGCCCTGAGTTCAAACCCCAGTACCACCCCCCAAAAAAAAAAAAGTTGAAAAGATGTTAAAGCTTTTTAAAACGATGTTAAAGCTTTTTTTAAAAAGATGTTAAAGCTACTTAATAATTTAGATGTCTTGTTTTGAGTGGATGGTTAAAATTACAGATTATTACTGAAAGAGTAGAAAGTCAGTCTATAGCCTCCTGATCAGCTAAGTAAATCAAGTGAAAATCCCTTTCAGTCCAGTCTGAGGCAGAAAGAAAGAAGAGATATAAACTCAAAGTAACAGAAAATCTATATTGCTTTCCCCTAAAATTATTTGAATACATTTCCTATTTGTTCTTTGAAATTTAATCCTCATGGCAAGCTATTTATTAAGAGAATGAAACTTAATCTGACTATGGTGTTTTGAGGTGGAGCATTGAGAGGTGATAAAGATTAGGAAAAAATGAGAGTCAGAGGATATTCCAACCTGCCATGTGAGTGTTCCTTACCTCTTGCTATGCGGTACCCTGTGCCATGCTGGGACTCCGTCACCAGATGCAGGCCTCTGATTAACTTGGACCTCTAGAACAGTAAACCAAAATAAACTTTTCATTATAGGTCACAAACTAGACTGCACACAACAAGGTAGCTCTCTAATAGGTAAGCAATGCTGACAGCTGTTCAGGAAAGGTATCTATAGTTTTCTTACAATTTCTTTCATTTTGGTACTGGGCAATACTGACCTCATAGAATGAGTTAAGAAATACTCCCTCTGCTTCTACTCTCTGAAATAGACTAGAGAATTGGCATAACTTCTTTCTTAAATGTTTAGTAGAATTTACCAGTGAACACTTTTGGGTTTTATACTTTCTGTTTGGAAAATTATTAATTTTACTTTTTTTTATTATTCATATGTGCATACAATGCTTGGGTCATTTCTCCCCCCTGACCCTACCCCCTCCCTCTCCCCCCCTACACCCTCTCGATACCCCCCAGAAACTATTTTGCCCTTATCTCTAATTTTGTTGAAGAGAGAGTATAAGCAATAATAGGAAGGAACAAGGGTTTTTGCTGGTTGAGATAAGAATAGCTATACAAGGAGTTGACTCACATTAATTTCCTGTGCATGTGTGTTACCTTCTAGGTTAATTCTTCTCGATCTAACCTTTTCTCTAGTTCCTGGTCCCCTTCTCCTATTGGCCTCAGTTGCTTTTAAGGTATCTGCTTTAGTTTCTCTACGTTGAGGGCAACAGATGCTAACTAATTTTTTAAGTGTCTTACCTATCCTCATATCTCCCTTGTGTGCTCTCGCTTTTACCTTGTGATCAAAGTTCAATCCGCTTGTTGTGTTTGCCTTTGATCTAATGTCCGCATATGAGGGAGAACATACGATTTTTGGTCTTTTGGGCCAGGCTAACCTCACTCAGAATGATGTTCTCCAATTCCATCCATTTACCAGCGAATGATAACATTTCGTTCTTCTTCATGGCTGCATAAAATTCTATTGTGTATAGATACCACATTTTCTTGATCCATTCTTCACTAGTGGGGCATCTTCGCTGTTTCCATAACTTGGCTATTGTGAATAGTGCTGCAATAAACAAGGGTGTGCAGGTGCCTCTGGAGTAACCTGTGTCACAGTCTTTTGGGTATATCCCCAAAAGTGGTATTGCTGGATCAAATGGTAGATCAATGCTTAGCTTTTTAAGTAGCTTTCCAGAGTGGTTGTACAAGTTTACATTCCCACCAACAGTGTAAGAGGGTTCTTTTTTCCCCACATCCTCGCCAACACCTGTTGCTTATTGGTGGTGTTGCTAATGATGGCTATTCTAACAGGGGTGAGGTGGAATCTTAGTGTGGTTTTAATTTGCATTTCCTTCATTGCTAGAGATGGTGAGCATTTTTTCACATATTTTTTGGTCATTTGAATTTCTTCTTTTGAGAAAGTTTTGTTTAGTTCACTTGCCCGTTTCTTTATTGGTTCATTAGTTTTGGGAGAATTTAGTTTTTTAAGTTCCCTGTATATTCTGGTTATCAGTCCTTTGTCTGATGTGTAGCTGGCAAATATTTTCTCCCACTCTGTGGATGATCTCTTCAGTTTAGGGACCATTTCTTTTGTTGAGCAGAAGCGTTTTAGTTTTATGAGGTCTATCTCTTAGCTGCTGTGCTGCTGGGTTCTATTGAGAAAGTTCTTACCTATACCTACTAATTGCAGAGTATTTCCTACTCTTTCCTGTATCAACTTTAGCATTTGTGGTCTGATATTAAGATCCTTGATCCATTTTGAGTTAATATTGGTATAGGGTGATATACACGGATCTAGTTTCAGTTTTTTGCAGACTGCTAACCGGTTTTCCCAGCAGTTTTTGTTGAAGAGGCTGCTTTTTCTCCATCGTATATTTTTAGCACCTTTGCCAAAGACAAGTTGGCTATAGTTGTGTGGCTTCATATCTGGGTCTTCTATTCTGTTCCACTGGTCTTTGTGTCTGTTTTTGTGCCAGTACCGTGCTGTTTTTATTGTTATTGCTTTGTAATATAGTTTGAAGTCGGGTATCGTGATACCTCCAGCATTGTTCTTTTGACTGAGTATTGCCTTGGCTATTTGTGGCCTCTTGTGTTTCCATATAAATTTAACGGTAGCTGTTCAATCTCTTTAATGAATGTCATTGGAATTTTGATGAGAATTGCATTAAACATGTAGATTACTTTTGGGAGTATAGGCATTTTTACTATGTTGATTCTACCAATCCATGAGCATGGGAGATCTCTCCACTTTCTATAGTCTTCTCAGTCTCTTCCTTCAGAAGTTTATAGTTTTCCTTGTAGAGGTCATTCACATCCTTTGTTAGGTTTACACCTAGGTATTTGATTTTTTTTGAGGCTATTGTAAATGGAATTGTTTTCATATATTCTTTTTCAGTTTGTTCATTATTAGTGTATAGAAATACTAATGATTTTTCTATGTTGATTTTATATTCTGCTATCTTGCTATAGCTATTGATGGTATCTAGGAGCTTCTGAGTAGAGTTTTTTGGGTCTTTAAGGTATAGGATCATGTCATCTACAAATAGGGATATTTTGACAGTTTCTTTACCTATTTGTATTCCTTTTTTTCCTTCTTCTTGCCTAATAGCTCTGGCTAGGAATTCCAGTACTATGTTGAATAAGAGTGGAGATAGTGGGCATCCTTGTCTAGTTCCTGATTTTAGAGGGAATGGTTTTAGTTTTTCTCCATTAAGTATAATGCTGGCTGTAGTTTTGTCATATATAGCTTTTATAATGTTGAGGTACTTTCCTTCTATTCCTAGTTTTCTTAGAGCTTTTATCATGAAATGGTGTTGGATCTTATCAAAGGCTTTTTCTGCATCTACTGAGATGATCAAGTGGTTTTTGTCTTTGCTTCTGTTAATGTGGTTTATTAGGTTTATTGATTTTCGTATGTTGAACCACCCCTGCATTCCTGGGATGAAGTCTACTTGGTGGTGGTGAATAATCATTTGATGTGTTGTTGAATTCGGTTTGCCATTATTTTATTGAGGATTTTTGCATCGATGTTCCTTAAGGAGATTGGTCGATAGTTCTCCTTTTTGGAGGTTTCTTTGCCTGGTTTTGGGATAAGTGTAATACTGGCTTCATAAAATGTGTTAGGCAGTTTTCCTTCCCCTTCTATTTCATGGAACAGTTTAAGGAGGGTTGGTATCAGTTCTTCTTTAAAGGTCTGATAGAATTCAGCAGAGAATCCATCAGGTCCTGGACTTTTCTTTTTGGGGAGACTCTTGATTGCTGCTTCAATTTCATTTTGTGTCATAGATCTATTCAGGTGATTAATATCCTCTTGGTTCAGTTTTGGATGATCATATGTATGTAGAAATCTGTCCATTTCTTTAAGATTTTCAAATTTATTTGAATATAGGTTCTCAAAGTAGTCTCTGATGATTTCCTGGACTTCCATGGTGTTTGTTGTTACCTCCCCTTTTGCATTCCTAATTCTACTAATTTGGGTTTTTTCTCTCCTCATTTTAGTCAGGTTTTCCAGGGGTCTGTTGATCTTGTGGTTTTACTTTTTTTAAAAAAATTTTTCCTTACAGTGTTTAACCATAACATAATTAAATTATTAAACAAAAAAGTAGTTAAAATATGCAAGTTTTCAAATTATTATTTGAAAAATGATGAAATGAAAGCTGAGTGAGTGCTTTTCAAATCTTCTGGGATACAACAAAATTGGTTTATAATCCTTCTATTTAAAAATAGCAATGTAACCAGCCACTAGTGGCTTATGCCTGAAATCCTAGCCACTTGAGAGGCTTGAGATCAGAAACTTTGTGGTTGGAGGCCAGCCAAGGCAAAAAGTTCAGGAGACCCCATCTCAGCCAATAGCTGAGCATGGTGGCATGTGCCTGTTATCCCAAGCTACTGAGGGAAACATAAAATGGGAAGATCTAGGTCCAGGCTGGCCTGGGCAAAAATAACCAGATCAAGAAGGGCTGGAGGTGGTAGCTCAAGTGGTAGAGCACCTCCCCAGCAAGCACAAAACCTGGAGTTCAAACCCCAGAAGTGCCAAAAATAAATAAAAAAGTAAGAATGAATCAAATGTTCATATTAAGAAGCTAGACACAAACTATTTTATAAACATAAAGTAGAGCAAAGGAAAGGGTAAAAGCAGTTAGTCGAGGAGGGGGAAACATTGAAGCCATTAACAAGCTAGCACTTTGACACTCCTTAAGTGCCAGACATACTGATATAAAACTGATCAATTTTTTCTACTAGAATGGCAAAAGATTTTAATTTAGTAACATCTAATGTTGGTAAAGATGTTGGGGACAAACATCTCAGTGAATTTGGAAAAAAGTTTAAAATTTTGTATTCATACATGTTCTGCAAACAAAACAACAAAAAAAATCTTAGCAAATGCACATAGATGCAACCTTCCTTAAACCAACAGTGTGGTAGTTGAAAGTATGGGCTCCACAGTCACTGCCTGGATTTGAATCCTGATTTAATCTCTTCTCTGTGTGACCTTGAAGGCTCATGGAGCTGCTCCATGCCTTGCTTTTCCATCTGTTGAGTGAGGGCAATCATAGTACCTACATATCAGATTGCCATAGGAATCAGTTAATTCATATTTATAGGTCACTTGTAATAGTTTCTCACTCACAGTAAGTGTTGTAATTTGTTTTTGAAACAAATTTCTCAAGGAAAATTATTTCTAATAGCCATTATGTTAATTGACAACTGTCTATTGCTGACCTAACTTAAAAATAATTGTAGCACTAAAAGTTGTTGCCCCTAGGGTTACAGGTTCTGACTAGAGGCCTTTACTGGCCAAGTATCAATCTCTAAAGTAGAATGAAGGAGAAAATTTGTGTAAAATAGAGTATCTTAAAGTAAATTGTAGGTGATACAACACAGACATAACAGACGCACAGAACCTTTGTATTTGGCAGATGTAACCTACACATCAATAGAGAAAGGTTTCCATAAAAGTTCCGTAACGCACACGTAAGAAATAAAATTGTAACAGTCCATCCATGATAGCTGAAAATAAGTTCTAGGATGGAAATTGTTCTAATGTGAACTTAGCACATTGTGACTGTGGGAGAGGAAAGGGTTTATTACAATGAAAAGGAAAACTGTACACTTTAATGCTATAAAATAAAACTCCTGATGTTTGTCAAAAGATATCCTCACCACCATCAAAACACAGTATGAAGATAGTCCACTGAAAAGGAAGGTGTTCATAGTGCCCATGATGGTGAAGGATCAGCATCCAGAATATGTCAACAACTGTTACTCAGCAAATAAAGTTAAAATTTAGCATTAGAAACAGATGGTTTCAATGAACATTCACAGAATTAAGAATCTGAATGAATGGGCATTAAATGTGAAAAAAATGTTTACTTTTAGTACTAATCAGAAAAATGGAAATTAAGCTGGGTGTGGTGTTGCACACTTGTAACCCCAGGTACTGGAAGCAAAAGGATATTGAGTTCGAGGCCAGCCAGGGCAAAGTTAACCAGACTCTATTTCAAAAAAAAAAAAGAAGATTGGTGGTGGGGGGGTCTGGGAGCATAATTCAAGTGTAGAGCACCTGCTTATCAAGATCCTGGGTTCAATCCCCAGTACCACAAAAAAGGGGGAGGGGAATGGAAATGAAAACAAGTTTGTAGAATAATCTTTCCCACGTAATGGCAAAGGTTAAAACAACTGGCCAGGCCGTGGTGTAGCTCAGTGGTAGAGTGCTTGCTTAGTATGTGCAAGGCCTGGGTTCAGTGCAAACACCACACACACACACACACACACACACACACACACACACACAAACACACACATTCTGGCACAGCTGCTTCACACCTGTGATCCCAGCTACTCAGGAGGCAGAGATCAGGAGGATCATGGTTCGAAGCCAGCTCTGGCAAATAGTTCACATCACAAAAAAAGGGCTGGTGTAGTGGCTCAAGGTGTAGGCCCCGAGTTAAAACCCCAGTACTTGAAAGAAAAACAAATAATTTTTGACAACACCAAATTAATTTTATGGCATATGAAGTCAGAATTATAAATTCCCGATGGTGGAAGTATAAATTAGTAATACTGCTTTGGAGAGAAATTTGTCAATATATAATGGATCTGAAGGATCACACACACATACACATATGTGTATAGATAAACGTGTATACACATGTATATACATTTTCATAGTAATTCCGCACAAAAGCATGTTTACCACAGCATAAGAAATACAGTGGCAAATTAGAAATTAGGTATCGCCCAATCAATTGACACTACTGGAAAGTAAACTCTGTGAATTCACTCCATGGACTCAACAGTAGTGAAGGCGTATGTACTGGAGCCACAGTGACCAGTGTGGATAAAGTCACTAACAATGTGCATTGAAAATAGAGTTAGAAAGTATATCACTTATGTCAACTTTTAATGTCCACACAGAATGCTGAATATTCCGGTACCCAGATTTGTAGTAAAATTATAAAAGTAACTACCTAACTTCCAAAGAGTGGCTATCTGTATGGACAGGAATAGGGGAATGAATTGCTGAGGGGCAGATACATTGTGAAGTTGTATTGTGTTGGTAGTATTTTATTTCTTAAGGAACAGGTGTGGAGGAGATATGGCTAAATCTGAATGATTACTATGTGGGTCTTTGTTTCAAAGTGTTTCATTCACTTACTCATTTTAAACATTGACTTGTGAAGTAATGGACAGAAAGAGAACTGGACAGAGTCAACAATTAATTCATTAAACTGTTCACCCAGCCTGCTGAAAATTTAATTTTAGTGAATCCAACACAAGAATAAGATAGCTTTGAAGGGAGTGGCCAGTGCTACAAGTCTGAGTTATTTTATCTTGATTTAATCTAGCTCAGGATTCAATGCCAAAAAACTATTTAATTTTTATCTGATTTTCCTTTTGGTACTCTGAAATTTGCTTATAAGAAATGTCATGTTGATTTTAAATTTGAAACAGAATTATTAATCACTTGAAATAATTCTGTGACTTTTAGTGTAATTGTTCACAAATTGTGCAGCTGTCACCACTAATTCTGGAAGATTTTCATGACAGCCAAAAGAAACCTCATGGCCATGGGCAGTCCCTGCCCACTCCCTCCCTCTTCCCAGTCCCTGAAAACTACATCTTACCTTTGTCTCTAAAGATTTGCTGCTTCTGTACATTTTCATATACATGGAATCACAGAAAGCAAAAAAAGAAATGTCATGTTACCAAAAAAGATATCCAAACTGAAAATAGAAAAATTTCTATTTTCTAAATAATACGCTGAATTGCTTAAACCAATAATAAATAAAAATGATTTATTTAAATGAAACTAAGCCAATGTTTTATGTAAATATCTAAAGTGAAGTTATTTGTTTCATAGACAGTTTGTGGCATGAGATTTTTTTTTCCTACCAGGTTAGTCTTGGTTTGTGGCAAGAGTTTTTGCTGTCCACGCCATACTTCATCACACACATGAACTCTACTGTTATATTATTAAATACTGTTATTGGAGGCTGTCAACATGTTACCAGTACAATAATGATATTTTCAGACTTGTTGCTGTCTTAACATGGAAAACATTGTTGTACAAGTGGTCATTGAAATAAAATGTCATTTCATTTAATAATGCTAGTGCGTCCATATGCTACTATTAAGTGAATTTATCTACCATTCTTCTCTTTTCTACTCTCATTCTTTACCTAAGAAGGCTGAAGCTTAAATAAAATAGAGATAAACAAGAAAATTCACACTGTTGTCCATGAGTAAAATAAATTGCAATAAACTAAAATATCAAGGATTTACATTTCTTTGAAATTGCACTTTTTTCCCACCCTCATTACAGTTCCTCAAAAGGAAAGAAAGAATTGAAACAATACATGTGGTTGTGATGTCATGCAGTTATTTCAGGAGCAAGAAAACCAGTTTCTAAGAGGAGTGGGGTATACACCAGCAAAGGGCATTCTACTTTGGGATCAGCACAACTTAAGATATGCACATGCTGATTTTCTAGGTGAGGAGGATCCAAGGGAAGAAGGACTATATTAATTGTCTACAAAAATTTAACTTTTCTTGGCAGGTTTAGATCCAGATAAGCACCTTGGAAAAACCCTGGATGAAATGGAGCCTTATCTCTTAGAGGTAAGAATGTATGCTGGTTTCCAAATTATAGGCATTTAAAAGAGAAAGTAGTGCCATGGTGTAATGATTATAGAAACGACTTTTGCTTAACATTCCATTTATATTTTATGAAAAAATTAAACTTTTTATGTATATAAAAATACATTTTAAATTATCAAAATTATTTCCATCTTGTTGACCCAGGGTAACAGTAGGCAATACCTAAAAGGAAATTGCTCTGTCAGAAAGTTTGCTTTTATTAAATGGACATCATATGCTATATAAAAAGTACTGTGTTCTGTGATCAGATGTTTTGCCATCAAAAACAGGAGTAGAAACTTCTTTGGAGGTTATCTAATCTAGCTTCTTCTCTTTTCCCAATTAGGAATTAACTTGCCAAATTACCCTAAGGTTTCAAATTATTGTCAAGTCCTGAGTGTGAGCTACACATTAAGGAAAGGTTCTGTTATTTTTATTTACTCTTTTGTGTCAGTTTTATTAGATTTGGGGGGCAGATGTTAGGTTTAGTATAGCAATGTTTTATTAACTATGTAATTATTTTACTATGTGGAGTTTTTATTCCACAACCATAAAGGAAAGAAAAGTTAATGTACTTCTGTGAAAGAACTGAACGCTTCCAGTAAGCTGTAGTTTCCACATGCTTTCATTCGTCAGTACTGCATCTGGCCATTGTGAATGCCATTGCTGTGATGACACACAGTTAGCAGTTGCACTACTAAATGCCTTACATCATTATCAATGTGCACCAAATGCGTAAGAATTTCTGAAATGTTAACTCCTTCTTTTATTAAGCATTATTAAGCACTTAGTATCTGCCAAGCAGATAGTAAAGTTTAAAAGAAGAATGAAATAATACATAATTATGCCAAATTATTTTGGCTGCTTTCTGTGTTCTTCCAATAGGACTTTTATAGCAATTTTGTTGTATAGACACCATTTTATTTGTGTTCACATCTACTCACTACAACAAAACTAAATTTAGCTTCTACCAAAGCACGACTCAAGTGGAGGAGCACTTGCCTAATATGCCAAAGACCCAGAGTTCAGTCCCCAAGAGAAAGAGACAGACAGACAGACACTATGGCTTTGGCAAAAGAATTTTTTATAATCCAATTCCAAATTTTGAAGTTAAAAGTTTATATTTTAAGCATGTAGAGGTTATTTCTAGAAAAGTCAATTATGTAGGTTGGCTATAGGTAATAATAGTGTACTATCTATTTCAAAAAGCCCCAAGAAAAGATGTTTTTTAATATTTTACCTTAAAGAAATGGTTAATGTTTGGGAAGATAAATATGTTAGCCTGATTTAAGCATCATCATGTATTTTATATACATGTATTGAAACGTTATATGGCATCCCATTAATATGTATAATCTTATGTTTTTATCTTAGAAGTATTTTTTAAATTCTGTAAGAAGAAAAACAGTGAGGTTTTAGGGACTATCAGTGTGTTGCTTATGTGTTAACCTGAGTATTATCATAGAAATCATTTTATTCAGCTTCAACAAGTCCCTCAACATGGTCAGGAAATCTTACATTCCCCTGGAACCCATTCTTTGTAATGGGTACTTCATACCTTTTCAACTTTCCTCACATTTCACATGCCTTACTCTTATCCTCACCTTGAGTGGATGACTTACCATCTTCTTCACAAAGTAAGTAGAAACCATCATACTTAAAATTTCTCTGCCTCCCATCATCAACACTACTAACTTATCTGCACTCCCACTATCCCTGTTTCCTGAAATTGTGGGGTTCTCCTGCCTGTATATGGCTAAGTCCCTTCCTACCTATGCTGGAATCCCATTTGCACCTGCCTTTGAGAAACCTTGCAGTCAACTCACCCTCATGCAATATCATCATTCTCTCTCACTGCATTGTCTCCTTCACATCAGTACTGAAATGCATTATAGCCTCTGCCATCCTAAAGTTTCCTTCCCTCTACCTTAGTTCGTTCTCTCATTACCTCCCTGTCTTTCATCTTTGCTTCAAACACAAAAACTTAGGGGTGTTAACTGTATTCTTTGCCAGTAATTCTTCCTAGTCCCAGATGCCTCATGTGTCTAGACTGTCTTCTCCTTCCGCCTCTCAGTGAATTTAGCTCTGACCAAGATTACCCACAATATCTTTTTTACCAGGCTCAGTAGACATTGGTCTTTATTTGCTAGTTACAAGCACTCCTTAAAATGTTTGTGTTCACATTCATGGCACCACATTTTCCTAGTCATTCTTACTCTCTTTTGTCAGTTCCTCACTGAGACTCTACTTTCCATCTATATACTTTCTCTGGGTAATTTCAACCACTCATGTGCCTTAAGTTATTAAGTCTATGCTGTTGTTACATATATTAGTTGCACAAAAGAATGGTTTTCATTATGACATATTCATGCACACACACAATGTACTTGATCATTTGCATCCCCTCTACTAGCTCCTCTTGTCCTCCATATTCCTTTTCCATTTCCATATCCCTAGCAGTTCCCCTTCACATGTCCTTTTCATTATAAATCCACATATGAGCAAAAGCGTAATGTTACTTGTCTTTGTAAATCTTTCTTATTGCACTTAATATGATTATTTCCAACTTCTTTCATCCATTTTACTGCAAGCAACATAGCTTTTTCTTCTTTATAGCCGAATAAAACTACATTGTGTGTGGGTGTGTGTGCATGCACGTGTGCATGTTGTTTATTCAGTCATCGGTCGATAGTCATCTAGGCTGATTCCACAGCTTGACTATTGTAAACAGTGCCATGGTAAATATGGCCATATGGCCATGTGGGTATCTCTGTTGTAAGGTGACTTTGATTCTTTTTGGTATGTTTCCAGTAATGGTGGAGCTGAATCATATGGTACTTCTATTTTTAATTTCCTGAGGAACCTTCATACTGATTTCTTTACTGGCTTGACTAATTTACATTCCCACCAAGAATATATGAGTTCCTTTTCCCCTCACCAACATTTATTGTTCTTTGCTTTTTTGATCATAGCTATTCTGACTAGAACGAGAAGAGAACTCAATGTACTTTTGATTTGCATTTCTCTGATGGCTAAAGATTTGAACATTTTCTCATGTATTAACTGCCCATTTGCACTACTTTTGAAAAGTGTCCAGTTCATTTGGCCATTTATTTATTGGATTACTTGTTCCTTTGGTGTTTACTCTTTTGAGTTCTTTATATATATTGAATATTAACCCCTTGTCTGATAGATAACTAGGGAAAAATAAGGTATTTGATGCATTTTGAGTTGAGTTAAAAGGCTGAGAGATAGGGCTCTAGTTTTTGTCTTCTACAAAGACCACAGGTAGATATCCTGTTTTTCCTACACCACTTGTTAAAGAGGCTGTCTTTTTTCCAGTGTATGTTTTTGACACTTTTGTCAAAGATCAGAAGACTGTCACTGTGTGGGCTTATTTCTGGGTCTTCTATTCCATTTATCTATATGTCTGTTTTGTGCCAGCACCATGCTGTTTTTGTTATTATGGCTCTATAGTGTAACTTATGATACCTCCAGCATTGCTCCTTTTGCTCAGGATTGCTTTGGCTATTTGGGGTCTTTCCTCCTTAGGTTTCTCGGCTGCATTCCAGTGTCCATTGAGACCACAAATTACATCTCTGTATACTGGATCGTGACTTTTTATAACATTGATTTGTTATCACCCTAATTTACTTCCAGCGTGGAGTGTTCCTGACACTTCAAAATTTGCTTTTTCCTTCTGTGGTTTTCTTTTTTCTTCCCCCAATAATTCATTTTGCCTCCTGCCTGAAGATAATTGTTCTGACAGATTTTATTATAACTGTGGCAGTCACTCAAGACTTTAAATGAGTCCCTTTTACCTACAGACTAAAACCCAAATTCTTCAGGCTCCTCTCTCCGTCACCTTCTATATCTACCCATTAATGTGATCTAGTCTGCTCTGTCTCCAGAATATATCCTAAATTCAAGGACTTCTCACTCTACTGTTACCAACAGACCATAATCATCTCCTGTCTGGCATATTACACCCACCCCTAACTGGTCTGCTTACTTCTCCATTGCTGTGCTGTGATCCATAATACATAAAGGGCCAGAGTGATATTTTTAAAGTGTAAATAACATTATACATCTATGTGGTTTAAATTTCAATGTGTTCTCATTATGATTAGAATAACATGTGAATTCCTATGAGACCACGACCTGTGAGACCCTGCCTGGTGAGCATCCTACCAGCTTCTCAATCTAATCTTACAACAGGCTCCACCCTGTCGTCTGAGCTGCAGTAATAAATTTCTCTTTAGTACCTAAACATACGTTATCACCCCTTTTCTCCTTGGAACTTTTCCTTCAGCCCATCACAAGTTCTCATAATTTATTAACAGTTCCACTGTAACCTCCTCAGAAAAGCTCCCCCTGGCTGGCGAAGATAAAGCAGGTCTCTCATGATCATCTGTCTATCTGCTCATGTGCATGTGGGCTGCCTCCCCCAGGAGGACACAAGCTCCAGTAATCTTGCCAAGATTCTGGCAGACTTTGTTCTTTCATTCAGATGTTTGTTCATTTGTGTATCCATTCATCTCATCTTTAAATTATTTAATGTTTACTGAAGATCTGTTACATAACAGTGCTGTGCTAACCACTACGTACACAGCGAATTACTCAAGCATGATCCTTGTTCTTGAGTTTATAATCGATTATCCAAGGATATTCTGCATCTAAGGGTGCTGCTCACAGGAACCTTATTTTTAAAAAAATGCTTTTACTCCACAAACCACAAGAAATTTTAGTTCAGAAGGAACAGAGATACTGCCTTTAAATAAGCACTAGGTAATTCTCACACAGTGATCAAGTACAGTTTATTAGCTTTTAGTTTCTCAGTACCACTGACAACATCTCAGCCTTTCTTTCTAGATTTCTCTGAAAGTCTGTGCATTCTTGAAACTGTTGTCTGTTGGTTCCTGTGGTACTACTTGCTTCTGATGCTTTTCTCAGTACTTTCTTAGCTTCCTGGTTAGGGCAGGGGGAGCACCCATGTATATTTTACACATATGAGTGGTTCCATCCATAGCCTTCTTCTTCTGCTCATCTTAAATATCTCTATGATATGTTGTCCTTAATAACTAAATCTGTTCCTCCATCGTTTTCCTGTGCTCCAGGTTCTCCTTCATTTACTTTCATCTCTTAAACATCTCTATGGAACTCAGCCTCAACTGTGTTGAACTGAAATTTTCTCTCCTAACTTGTCTGTGTCATTCTTACATTTTCTGACAGTGAAAAGTTCCATTGTCTATACTCAGTTGGCCATTGCTAATATTTATTGAGCACTTACTTTATATTACTGAAAGAAATTCAGGAAATTTAATCTGGCAGCAGTATTCATGGATCCGGAGCAGAAAAAAACTGGAAGTGAAAAGAAACCTAAGATTCAGTATAGGAAACAGGTGTGAGGGGCTGGAGTATATAGCCACTGACAAGGAGGATAGAGCAATGGAGCAAAACTGAAAGAAAGATTTTAATGGAAGGGTGAGAAAGACATTGGCATTAAATTTCCAGTAGCTGAAAAAGGACAAATTAAAGATAACTCTGCATACAATGGCTGAGAAAATGGTAAGCACCTGTTTCAGCAAAGGACAACAAGGTAGAGAAAGTACAAGATAAGCTTGATCTTAAACATACTGAATTTTGTATTATTACATACAAACCAAAGGCATTTGTTTTTAACCTGTGCGATTAGAGCCCAATTGAAATGATCAGGTTTGATGTTTGTTAGCACATTGTAGGCAGACAGGACATGACTAAATCCTGGCTTGTTTTACTTCTATGTATAGAACCTTTTAAAATCAATCTAATTTTCACCTTTAGCAAAGGGAGGAAACAAAATTGGAAGCCATTTTATTGAGTATATTTTTTTGCCAGACAATTCTGTAGGCATACCTTTCCTATCGTTTTATTCCTGAAAGTAGCTCTCCTGTGAGATAGGTACTATTGTCATTTCCATTCTACAGATCCTCAGTGAGGCTCGGAGAGACTAAAGGACCTAGGATCACATAACTAGAAAGTGATAGAGCCAGAATTTGAGTCAAGGACTGTCTCCAAAGCCAATGATTTTAACCAACTTATGCAACATGCTTTCGTTGTGCCCCACTGAACAGGCTTACCTACTTATCTATGTAGATTTACTAAGTGCTATACAGTGTACACTGTGGTAAGTGTTCTACATGTATTATTTTATTTAATCATCTGACAAACCTATGAACTTGGTACTGCTAATATCTGCAATTTACAAATGAATCATTCGTGAGGGAATAATTTCCCAAAGTTACATGGCTAGAAAATAGCAGAATATTAGATTTTATGCCGAAATCTAATGGATTTCAAAGCCTCCGCTCTTTTGCATTCCTAAAAGTTATTTTGAGGACGAAATGACCTTTCATTGTCTTGACCTTAAGGCATAAAGCAGACAGTCTTTAGTTTATAGTCATAGTGTTAGCATTTACAGCAGCAGAAGAGCATCAAAGTGATGGCCAAAGGAGAACATACTAGGGAAAACCAAAAGAGAGATTTCCAGTTGAGGAGCAGCAGGAGAGAAAGGAGTCAGAGAAGCCTAACAATAACAAAAATACAGTAAGAATGAGGAATAAGGAAGAGGATCACAAAGATTTGAAGCATAAGTGGTAATACATGCCACAAAAAACTGGAAAAGGATAAAGTGAGTGAGCTCTTCCAGCAAACTCCTCAGTGAATATCACACCATCCACCCAGTTTCCCAATGCAGAAGGCTAAGAATTGTCCTTTTTAAACTTCCCTCAGTCCTCCATTCAGATAATTTTGATAGAGTTTTGGACATGTTGTTCCAAAATATGGCACCTTGGCGTTTGAGGAGACAGTGCAAGCAGGAAGGTCACTCTGACCTTTGGCTGCTGCTCTCCCCTGTAGCAAGCCATAAAGAGATTCTTTGATTTTCTTCTAAGGTCAATCATCAGACCTTTATTCTGGATAGGTCCTCTATGTACCTGTAGGGAAGGAATGTCACACAGAAACATAGCAAGGAATCTGTGCAAACAGTCATAAGCTGTAATAACCTAAGTAATAAACTTAGTAATGAATTAAGTCCCCCTCGCTTATTACCATCTAATGCATCATACCCTTCTGTCCTCCAATCATCATTTCATCGTTCTGCCTGACTGTCCATAAAAGTACATATTTATTTGAGTCTCCATTTCCTTTTGTAGGCTCCCTCCTATGTCTCATAAAACTTACTAATAAATTTCATAATTTTTTTAATTAATTAGTCTTATGTCATAGGGACCTCAGCTAAAATCTTCGCAGTGGTCACCTAAAATTTCTCAAAATATCTGCCCTCTGTTCTCTTTTCCTACTGCTGCTTTCACCTCGGGAAACATTGCGTCCTGCCTAGAATCCTCCAGCAACTTTTCATTTCTTTTTGTTTCTCAATTGTAGATGCCTTTACATCCATTCTCCATTGCACATCCAAAATGTTGTTCCCAAAATACAAATGCAGCCAGTTCAGTTTTCTGCTTAAAAACTCTCCATGGTTTCTCACAGACCTTAGAGTCATAACTCAATAAAATCCTCTTTCTAGCTTTCAGAGCCATCTCTCCTCATTAGTCATAATTATTATGATCTGTTTCAGTTTCTAATACCCACTGTGTACTCTGTGACTTACCACACACTATTCCTTCTGCAATACTCCTTCCTTCTCTCCTTCCTTCTCTCTTGTCTTCTGTGTCTCCCCCTGTACCTTTTCCTAGTAAGCTCACCTTTCAGGTCTCATCTTAAATTTTACTTACTTTGAGAAGCTTTTTGGGTCCCTTCGAGGTTAAGTCTCCTGCTTTGCATTTCTGCAGCCTCATGCCCCTGCCAAAGCCATCACTACCCTTTATTGTAATTGCTTGTTTAACTCTCTGTCTACACCTCCAGACAGTTAGCTGTTTTATGAGGATCTGTTTATCTACTCACATTGTTACCCTCAGAATCTAAACCAATGCTAAACCTATAGTAGATATTCAATAAAAACTTCTTGAGTAAGTCCTATAAATGAACCTATACTATGAAATTATCTATGTGTATTAACATTTATAAAAGGAAATTGTGGTGCATTTTATCTTGGTGAGGGTAGAAGGTGAAAAAATATATTAGCCTTTTTTATCTTGTCTCAGTTTTAAAATGAGTAACAGATGAATGAAGCCATCTTAAAAGGAGAACAATCTTGATTTAATAAGAAATTGTCATAATTAATGTATTACAGATCTTTTAAGGGAATAAAAATAAAGAGGAGATGCCCCATTTCAAAGGCTACCCTTACCTGTAGTTCAATAATTAGTAGCAATCAAATGGTATTAGTATGAATATGAATATGTGTCTATATAAGTAGGCATGACAGGAAACATAGATTCATGAATGTAATTTACTTTTCTTTTGCTGGAAATTTGCCTTTAAAATGTTGAACCTTCAAGGTATTGCTGTGCTCCATGAAATGACCCAAGTCAACCACATCAGTTCAGATGTGTTTTAAAAGCTTACCTTAACCTTAACAATAGTTAGATGGCAAACCAGTGTTCTCCTCAAAAAATCTTGAAGATTTAGATATATCTGATACGTAATTTTTATATATATGAAACCTTGAACATGCTTTTATGCAATGAAAATTATATTATGAAATAAATAAAAAATGGTCTTTTTGTTTTTTACAAATTATCCAGTTGGTTAGAAAACATAATACATTTCTTATTAAGCAAACAAAATAGAAAGTGTGTTAATTGTACCCAGTGGTCATGTGTTCAATATCATTTTCTATGTAATATTCCCCAAAAGATTAAAAATGAGTGGGGAAGGGGAAAATAACACCATAGCTGATTCAGTGGCTAGTGAGATAAGGAAAACAATGACTCTCAAGTGTGAATTTTATTCACTGTTTTAGACCTACAAAAATATTTTTATCTGTTTCTGAGAGTAGAGTAAAAGAAGTCAGTAACTCCTTCCTTTTTGTGTGAATTGTTTAGGAGTGTCATTGGTTTCTGGTTAATGTTAGCCCTGTCAGTGCATGCCAGTCAGGCTCTTCCCAGGAGCTTAGAGGGTGTCTAAACCTTGAGAAGGAAGCAGCTGTACTCTGTAGCACCCTGCTTGGAAAGCACCATGAAGGAGTCTAGGAAATGTGGAAACTTGCAGTCTTGTAAGATAAGTCAATCATCAAACACTTAAATTCAAGAGGTAACATGGTGATACAGTAAAGAAATACAAGTCTTAAGGTGGGTAGGATAGTAGCACAGACAATCTTTTAGACTGATACCTGTGAGTTGAAGAGAAGGAACCTACATGTTGGGGTTTACGTTTATCATTTTGTGTTTTACTTTATAAAATTATCTGTTTTTTTTTTTCAAGTTAATCAAGGTCCTTTTGAGGTTCTGTTGTCTTTTCTTGATATTTGGCTTTAAAGTGCTATTCACATTACTACTGATCCTGTGAGAGAAGTAGAATTCTCATAGATCTATGCTTTAATCACTAAAGGCACATAGTCAGTAGTTGAGATTTAATGGGTTCAGAATGGTAGCATGCTACAAAAATACTCAAATATATAAATTGTGACTGTGCGTGTAACACTGAAGACTTGGCCAGCAGTCCTAACACTGGCAGTAATGGAGCAAACAAGGAATTCCACTTCTTCAAGTCACTAGGACATTGCGCTAGGAGAAGGAAAGCTATGGCATTCAGAATGAAGGAACTGGACTCCATGGTAAAGCCTCTGCACAGGAGCTGAAGACTCACACCCAGAGCATCCCGTGAGCATCCTCCCAGCATTGAGGCCACCTGTGTACACCCAAATAAGGTTTTCTTATTTTCAGTATCGGAATCATTTGAATATCATGCTTATATGTAAGGCAAGTCATAGGGGTTTTTGTTTCTTCACTTGCTTGTTTATAAATTTCAGGTTTCATTAGACAACTTTACAAGCTGTCTCATACTTTTTCAGGATTAGACCTTTTTAAGGCTTTCTACAACTTTGGAACTTCACTAGTTTTTAGTACCCGTAGAAACATCCTAATAATAATATCCTTAAGCATAATAACCATACATGTGACTTCTTTCTGTTTGCAGGCCTAAAAAAAGGCTTTGGATTTTTTGTCTGTGTCCCTGAGAAATTCTCTAAAGTTTTTAAAGAAATTTTTCCCCTTCTATGTAAAGATCAAAGGACACAGGAGACAGTTTGGCTGTATATATTCTCATATACTACCTAATAACTTGCCCTCCCTCTGAATCTGAAGCTAGTATCATTCCTACAATGTAGTGTAATCTTTAAGTTTTGTCATTATAAAGAAATTCTAGTGGATTCAGAATTCACTAAACATTTTTAAATGACTTTAAACACATACATAAACGTACTTTCCTGTTTCACACAGTCTTATTTTGCAGTCAGTCTCCTGCATGAATTTTTAGGACAAGGTAATACAAGTGAGTATTTTTGCTGTCTAATACTAAGTTTCCTGTTGCTTGTCTGTTTTCTCTGGTCCTCAGCTTTCTAAGAAGTATGGAGTCCATGTATGTGGAGAAGGTGGAGAATATGAGACACTCACTTTGGACTGCCCTCTATTTAAGAAGAAAATAGTTGTGTAAGATGTCATTTCAGTATTTTCTTTCTTTTTCTTAAATTTAAGTAATGGAAGCAACTTATTATTTTGCTCGAGGCAACTTTTGTTGGGAAAAATAGAATTTGTCCTCTAAGTTCTCAAACGCTCAATTTGTTTAATACCAGTGAAGCTGTCTGTATACTTAAATCAATACCTGACAGGAGGAGGCCTTCATAGAAAGCTATAAACTTTTTAGACATTGTACTTTCGTTTACTTGCTGATTATGGCCTGCAGTAAAACTGGTACCTACACACTGACACTTTTACCTTTCATGAAGTGTGAATTGCCTGTATGATTTATCTCTCATTACAGCTGTGTTTGATAAACTGCCACATCAGTAGTCTGCAGGTTCCATTAACTCCACCCTCTGTTTCTTTTTCTTGACTTGAGCAAGTTAGAATGGTAATCCTAAACATTTCTCTTCAGTTATTTGGGGTTGGTTTTACATACAAGCTTTGTTTTTAAATGAATTCAATTTATGACAAGTAGTATGATTTCTTTACAGTGAGTGTCGGGAAAGCAGACTTTCCTCAGTTGGTTACATTACTATCTATGCTCTAATCTATGCTCTCTTCTCATGTTAGAACAGCATTATATCTGCTTCTACACTCCATGCGTCCTGCAGAGTCTGTCAAAATTGTGTTTGACTGAATGCTGAATATTCTCAGACTTGAATTCTTCATGCATTGTTAACAACAAGAGGGAGTGATTTAAGAAAATTAAGACAACTTAGGTGGATAGTCTAAAAAGCACTTTAGTGAAATGTGGAAAGACATCATCACCATATACAGTATTCATGCACTCTTCTTTTCCTGTTCTTCTAACTTCTTTCCATTCATAATCAGCATAAAAATAGTTATTTGGAATGTTTTTATCAAGTACCTACTATATCCAGAGCTTACTAGTAGGCAGTAGTTGATGTTTACAGTTTGTAATTCATAAAAGTAGGGGATAACATGTCTGTGTACAATTATGATACAGAGTGGTAAAGGTTAAGAGGCCCCATCTCAGTAAAAAACTTAACTGGGCATGGTGGCACACAACTGTCATCCCAAAAAGGGTAGGAGCGCTGTCCTGGGCAAAAATCAGACCCAGTGTCCAGAATAATCAGAGCACAAACCACTGAGAGCATGGCCTTAGTGGTAGAGCACCTGCCTGCATAGCAAGCTTGAAGCCCTGAGTTCAAAACCCTATGATGGATCCTGTAATTTAGAATTTACTTTTTTAGACAAGTGTAACTACTGTTATATTTTATATACTCAAAACTGGTTTGTCACAGTTAGGCTACAACTGACCCCTTATTAAGATTACCATTTCAAATGTCTGATTCAAATGACCTTTGTTTTTCTTAAAAAAAAAAAAAAATTAAGTGACCACCTGTAAGAAGAGAAAAAATAAACTTTATGTGTAAAATTATTTGATTTTAATGAGGAATTTTTAAAACATAGGGAATTATTTTTGCATAGTGAAATAATTTAGAGAGATCAAGGTGGGTCTAGAAGTTTATTATGAAATACATTTGGCTTACATTAGAGTCCAGTTAACATTTTTTAAATCTTGTAAGAAAGACTGGTATAACATTCTCTGTCTAGAAGTAATTTTGAATTTTTCTACCTGTAACATTTTATAATTCACTTTTCATATCAGTTAATATGTAAAGTTACTTGCCTCTGAGATACGAATTTTAGATCAGAAGATGAGGCCTTTTTTCATGAAGAACTCTGATGAAAAGAACTTTAGCTTAGCTTTTCAAAGAGGGGATGATTACAGGACAATTGTAGGTTCTCAAATTAAAAACCTACTTTCTTGTTAGTTACTTTGTGTGTGATGTGTGTGTGTGTGTGTGTGTGTATTAGTACAGGAGATTTTGTTGTGACATTTCTGTATATGTGTACAATATACTGTGGTTTGATTTGTCCCTTCCATTTTTTTCCATTTTTGTTGGTCCCCCTCCCCTTTCTTAAAATGACTTTGACAGGTTTCAATGTTCCATATTTACACATGTATAGAAAATACATCAACCATATTCACCCTCCTTTACTTTCTTAATTTATGCTCCCTCTAGTACCCCACCCCATCATGACCTGCTTTATGTTTCTGTTCACTGGGGCTTGGCCTTCATATCACAATATGCCCTTTGGAATTGGTGAGTCAGGCAAGCCTGCTACCATCTCCCAGCACTGTGTGAAAGATAGCAAGTGCAGTAATTATTTGTCTTCATTGGAAACAGCAGAACAGCCCACTAACTAGAAAGCATTTTTGCTGTGATACAATTGGTCTTAATTTCCTGGGCTAATCTGAGAATATTCTGACAGGTTCTAGTTTTAGGACTCAGATACATCTATGAAGAAAATGGGGACCAAACATCCTAGGAAGTCAAGTTTCCTGTAATTTATAATAGAGAAGAGTGATAGGGGCATTGTTCTGTTTGAACTCACAACAGATCTAACCTCTACCAGTTGCTTCATATAAGTGACAGAAATGATGTTACTAAATTAGAGATTATGAATTTAATAGAATCCTAAAAATCACATTCTACTTCATTTAGTGCTCAGAATGTTGTATTATATCCCTGGATAATAATCTTGATTCCAGATGCAGCAATTGCATCAATTAAGAAAACTATGTGCTGTCATCCTTCAGTTTTTAGTAGGCATAACCAACACTAGAAGGGAGGGCCTGAAACCTTTTGTATTGAGATAGTATTAGCTCAGGTTAATTACAGTTTTGGTGCACTCCATTGTCAAGAATATCAAAAACAAGCTGCCAAGATGAGGTATAATTTAGGGGCAGTGTCAGTTTCCAAGGCTGAAGTCAGGAACAGAGAGATTGGAATTTAATCTGAGAGTGGCATCCTAAATAGGAACTGAGGTTTGACTTTTATTGCTCAGCCAAGACAAGACCAAAGCAGATAGCTCTGAGGAAATGGAGAAAGAAGAAATTTGGGGTAACAAACCTAGTGGGGGGTGCCAAGCCCAGGAGCAGGATGTAGCAAGCAGGAAGGCCTCCTTTTGTCTCCTCTTTCTCTTCCTCCCTATGACTCCTAGAAGCATCCTTTGTTTGAAGAGGCCCAGAAAGTAAGTTATATCTTTTTGTGAGTGTCATTTCTCTTTAATGATTACATTACTATTATAAGTTGCTTTTCTTTTAATGTCGAAAAGGCTTTTTTTTGTTATTTTTACCTGATCATTGACAAGATGCATATTTGTTATTAAAGGTTCATGGATAGGAATTGGATGTTTTTAATCATCAAACATACTTTTTTAATCTTTCTTGGCTCTCTAATTAGGAAGTAAATGTATTTGCTCATGAAAATGTAGTATTTTGGACTCAAGTATTTGGAGGTTTCTTCCCTTGCCCTTAAGTAACTTTACATCACAAAAGTTGATTCAAATATGCTTTTGCAGTAGAGGCAGAGTCAAGGTAAGGAGGTTTTTCAATATTCTGCAATGGTCAAAATGCTAAAATACTAGCATAAACAATCAAGCTACTTCATGAGATAGTGGAGAAATATGAGAAATTTCTATTTTAAAATTTTTAGTTGAAGTGTAAAGCATTATCGCTGTATAACAACGATAGTATATATATATATATATATATATATATATATATATATACAAAGAAAAAACATATATAAGGTTTTTACACATATACATATGAAAAAACATATATATATATGTTATACAAAGATATATCTTTGTAGAACAACAAAGAATAATTAGTTATTAGAACTTCACACATAATATTAGTGCTTTCCAGGGAATCTTTGATAACATTTACATGTATCCATAATGGTGCCAGCAAGCCATTCATACCATTTTACCTGAGTGTGGTAATTACTGTGTCAGACAATCAGTTTTAATAGCAATGATACTACAGTGTGAAGAGTTCAACTCAGGCTTAAAACCTTCACCAGCATGGCTTTTGTGAAGGATAATTGAGATTTTGTATGAAACACTGGATGAATTCCCTCTTAAAAATGAAAAGAATAATGACGATAAAGCGCTAATGTTTAATGTTTAGCCCATATCAAGCAAATTTGTGAAAATGAACAAGAGTTTAGGTCTCAGAATTGTTGAGATCTTTGAATGAACTTGAAAGTTGAATTATCCTTTCAAAGATGAAAAGATGTATTTTTTTTAAAAGTTTGGTATTCTTGATCCTTTTTCCAATTAAATATTAGCCCATTAAAAATACATATTTGTCAGTGGAAATAAATGCACACTGAGGCTTTTTGGTGTGTTCTATCAGCAGCAGGAGTGATTTGCCATAATTTATCTGTTAGATAAATGCACTATAGATTGTTTGTGTTTCAGGGACTCCTCAGAAGTAGTCACCCACTCAGCTGATGCATTTGCACCTGTGGCTTATCTGCGTTTTCGAGAACTGCACTTGGAGGACAAGGCAAGTTGACCCTCAGGTTGCAATGATTTCAGTACAAGAGTGAGATGTGCACATCGGTTCTGCATATATGATTCTGTAACAGTAGATGGTAGGATAAAGAAAAGTGATTTTATCCTTAGTGATATTTTAGCTCCTCAGTCAAAAACTAAGAATTTTGGGTTTTGAGAGCTCTTTACGAAACAAAAGACATTACATTTCTGAAGGGTTTGCAGGTTAGTTGAAATTATATTAAACAGAGAGAAGACAACATAATCCCAAATATTAATCACCTAGCAAGATAAAATAATGTTAATGTGCATAATCCTTAGGGAGAAGGTTTGAAGATGATTTGGATCTTCATCACGCAAAGCTTAAGAGGAAAAAGGAGAAAGCTTTTCTGAACATATCCAGGGGTTCTGAGGAATTCAGTGAGGTATGAGAGAAGGATAGAGAGTGAATCAAAAGTCCACTGAAGAGACTCATCTTAAATACATTGATGGCGAAGAGAGCGAAATATGGATTTAAAGATTTCTGGATCAGTAGGTTTGATTGGCAGGTCTGATCCTTGAGGTGTTACTTTATAATTTGCCATAGAAATTATAGTGAGATTCTGTGAGGAAGTGAGAGTAGTGACAGGAAAAAAGGAATGAAATAGTCTTTTGTACCTTTGATGTTCTTTCCACAAGTTTTATGGCACACTCACAGTTGCATATATGTGATAGGGAATTTGAGGATTCTGCAAAAGGAGGAAAAGAATTGCAGAGAGTGTTTCCACAGTAGAAAATAGTCCAGAAAAATGATGATGAACAGGATTGAAAATAGGGCTTTGAATCAGACTGAAACGTAACTGTTGGTGGCCTTTTGTCAATACGCTGATAGCCCTCAAGAGAATGAGACTATATTATCCAAACGTCTTTCAGACTCAAGCAGAGGAGCTCCTTACTACTTTTGCTATTATGTTCACATGTGGAAACTCAAAAACACTGAATTCTTTTTTGGACACTCCTCCCATTATTAGCTCAGCCCTACCCAAATAGCCCACTATTCACCTTGTTATCTTGGTATTCCACTGGTCTTCACAGTCCATTTCACCTATTACAGAAAACTGTTTTGTCTTTACAGTGCAAACACGTTTTTTTTATCTTTTTTTCTTTTAGGTGACTCCAGTGCCTGACAACTACAAAACATCTAATTATATACATAATTCCTGAGAATCATGTAGCATTTTTAAATTATTATGGCTACCTTCTTCCCATTACTTTTTTTTTTTTAACTTCTTAGAAAAATACATCTTTTTCAAGAAGAAATTAATGGAACCATTGATTGCCTGGGAATATATCAATAGCTTATTCATTAATGTTGCCAGCTTCCACTGCGTGTGCATGTCACCTGTGATCTCTTTGTGACATGTGCCTCTTTTTTTCCTTTTATTTATCTCTAACTCCTTTTCTCTTTCATGTTCCCATCCCATCCCTTCCAATTACATCAGGATGAGAGGCTTCCAAAAGTGAAGATGAAAAGATGATCGCTTCAGCCAGTCAAGCTTTGGTGCTGCCAAAGTGATTAACCATTTTTGTTTTTAGAATATTCATGGTTCAAGTTTTGACATTTCCTGGACAATCAGGAACACTGTCATAACTCTTACTCTTTATTTTATAACTGATTTTGAAATGCAAAATATTACCCATGCTGACCTTATTTACAACTTCTTTTTAATAATAGACTTTACTTTTTAGAGTTGTTTTAGGTTCACAGCAAAACTGAGTAGGAAGTACAGAGTGCCATGTATTTTCCCTGCCTCTGAACAAGTGTAGCCTATTTGTCTCACTGTCAACATCTCACGCCTGAGTGGTGCATGTTTTACAGCTGATGAACCTGCTTCGACCATCCTTGTCACCACTAGTTGTAGTCTACAGTAAAGTTCATAACTGGCATTTTATATACCGTGGGATTTGACAAATGTCTAATAACATGTACCTTCAATTATTATACTACCATTCAGAACAGTTTTACTAGCTTAAAAACCCACTATGCTCCCCTGTTCAGCCTTCCCTCTCTTGGACCCTGGTAACCCTTGATCTTTTTGCTGACTCCACAGAGTTTTGCTTTTTCCAGAATGTCACGTAGTTGAAACCATACAATATGTAGCCTTTTTACATTAGCTTGTTTCACTTATTAATATGCATTAAAGTTCCTCCATATCTTGTTATGGTCTGATAGCTCACTTCTTCTTGGTGCAACATAATATTCCATTGTTTGCAGGTACCATGGTTTATTTTATCCATCACCTACTGAAGGGCATCTTGATTGCTTCTGTTTCTTGGCAATTATGAATAAAGCTGCTGTAAACATCCCTGTGCAGGTTTTTGTGTGAATATGAGGTTTCATTTCATTTGAGTAAATATAGAGGAGCATGATTACTAGATTGTAAGAGTGTGGTAAGTGGATGTTTAGTTTTGTAAGAAGCTGCCAAACTGGTCTATGTAGTAGCTGTACTGGTTTTCAATCCCACCAGTAATTTAGGAGAGTTCCTTTTCTTCCACATTCTCACCAGCACTGGATGTTGTCCAAGTTTTGGACTTTTGCTGTTGTAGTAGGCTGCAAGGTTATCTTGTATGAGTTTGCAATTCCCTCGTGATGTATGATGTTGCACATGTTTTCCTATTTTTATTTGCCAGTCTCTTTGATGAAATTTTTCTTTAGCTCTTTAGCCCATTTTCAATAGTGTTTATTTTCTTATCATTGAGTTAAGAATTCTTTGCATGTTTTGGATAACAGTTCTGTATCAGATATGCCTTTTGCAAATACTAGATCTTTAATTTGTCTTCTCATTGTCCTACTAGTGTCTTTCACACAGCAGAAGTTTTTAATTTTAACAAAGTCACCTTATTAATTATGGTTTCATGGATTATGCCTTTGGTGTTATATCCATTGATTTTCTCCTGTGTTATAGTCTAAGAGTTTTATCATTTTGCATTTTACATATAAGCCTAGGATCCATTTTGAGTTAAATTTTGTGAAAGATGTGCAGTCCTTCTATAGGACTTTTATAGATTCAGTCCTTTTTTATATAGACAGCCAGCTGTTCAGCAGCATTTGCTGAAAAGAATCTTTTCTCCATTGCATTGCCTTATTCTTTTGTATTTGTGTAGTCCAGTTTTGGGCTCTTTGTTCAGTTCGTCTATTTGTCTGTTCTTTTACCAGTACCACACTGTCCTAATTATAATAAGTCCTGAAGTCAGATAGTTTCAATTTTCTGACTTATTCTTCTTCAATATTGTATCAAATATTCTAGGTCTTTTGCTTCCCATTATAAACATCAGAATGATTTTGTTGTTATCCACAAAACACCTTGCTGGAATTTTTATTGGAATTGTGTTGATCTGTAGATGAAGTTGGGAAGTACTGACATCTTGATAATACTGAGTGTCATGAACATGAGAGGTTCTATTTATTTATTTCATTCTTAGAATTTTTCTTGGTTCATCAGTGTTTTGATTATAAGCATTTTATCTCCATTGTTATAACTTAACAGATAAAATGCAGCCTCAGGGCTCTTTTTCATTATTTACGAATTGAAATTCATTCCTCCTCCAAGTGTATTTTTCTCTGTTTAGTTATTTAGCACAATTGTTTCACCCCTAGTAACTAAGGTACAAAATATTTTGGCATCATTTTTTAAGCTACTTCACATTTACCATAACTTGCAATGAGTTATCTTATCCTTTATGTTGTCGTTCTAATATATCTCCTATTCCATTCCATCCCTGGGTCCATCCCTCCAGTTAAACTCATTCTTATGCTCTACATTTTCAGTTTCACTGCCATATTGATTTTCCTTTTTAGAGTTTGTTTCCCTGCACAAAATTCTACATTAATGCTACATTGTTTTCTAAGTTAATGAAATTCTGAGCCATCATTTGGAGGCCATATGGCATATTGCTTTAATATCTTTTTTCAGTCTTGATCTCAGAGCTGCCCTGAGAATTTGCTCTAGGAATAGGGAGCCATTGGATACTCCTTTATTATGCCTCCCCTTTTCTTCCCTTGCCTTTGCTTATTCTGTATTACCTGCTTTGCTGTCTTCTTTCCTTCCTTTAGCTTGTTTACATCCTGCCCATAATGCAAGATTGAACTCAAACATTGTCATACCTCTAGCCTTACAAATTGAACTGCTCTAACGCTGTCTCTTCCCTTTTTGTGACAAATAACTTTATGCACTTTCATTGTAGTTCTTTAAGGACTTATCATTTCTACTAGGTTGCATCTTTCTGAAGACTTTCCTTTTTAATCTTTATATCCTCTGAATCAGCTCTGAGTCAGTTCTAAAAGTATTAGCTAAAAGTTCAGAAAGAAATTTTAATTTAACTCATATTCAGTTTTACTTAATACAGAATCTTAGAGGCATATTTTTGTTTTAATTATATACCATTTTGTAAGTCATTTTCTTTTATCTTGTTGAGAGAAAAATGCTTTAAGCAAACTAGAATGTAAAATACACTTGGAAAGATTGTTATTATACATTTTAAGATATTTATTTACATTTTCACTTTATGGTGACCACCCTTAAAGTTTTTCTACTAAATAATTTACCTACTTAAATTTTACCTTCAAGTTAAAAATCTTAGATTATTTGTGTGAATATTAATGTGAACTAAACATGGAATCTCAAACAAAATAACTGAACAATAAAAAATTCTGTGCTTAAGATGGGGAAATATATTAAAATTTCTTTGGGACCCTGATTTTATTGCTTATGGCAAACTTGATGCAAAAATGTACCATGCATCACTGCAGTGACAAGCTTGAGAAAATGAAAAATACAAGGCTTTACATAAATCAACCAAAAGATCATACTCAAATGCATAACCTTTAACCGAAAATAAAGCTTTTTATTTGTAACTATTCAGAAACTCTTCCTTGCATAGTTGTTATAGATTTTCACACAATTTTATGAGAAATTCTATTTCAAGTTAATGAGTCCATTGTATTTATAAAGAAACAAAAGTCACAGAAATTTTGTCTTAATTTTATTAGTGTCCCCCACTTTCACCTAGTACTTAATTTTGCATTTTGTAGCAGTAATCTCCAAGTACTAGTAATCCTGTAATCATTTAACACTTAAGTTTGTTTTTATTAAAATAATCTCATGAGACAATTATATATATTTATAATTTTATATAATTATAAAACTTCAAATTCCTAGAATTTATTACTTTTGAAGACATCATCAATCCCTTAGCCCATTTTTTGGCCCTTCCATTTTACTTTTCATTGCTTCAGATATATCATCAAATATCATGAAAATATTGTAACATTAAACCATCTCTGTGCTTTACTTTTCAGTCTGACTTACATCTTTGAGTACCTACTCTGTTTAAAAAGCTATCTGGTCTACATGAAATTCATTATAAATAAGAAAATTACCAAATAATTCTATGCTTAATATTAAGTTCCAGGGATTGCTGATAATTATCCCCAGAGCTATGACTACCGGTTGCTAATCTCAGCTGAATTTATAGCCAGAATATGTTGTCTACTGAAGGTGAGCAGTGATGTTTATGGCCCTGTTTTTCTTAAAATAGTGGTAGAGGCAGAGAGGTTACATGTTTGTTTATGTTTGGATGAGGACAGTTAAAGGCAGGCCTCTTGAGTGTACTATACGTGGGTGTTCACCCTCACTACTTGTAGCAACATGTGTCATCTCAAAGATCCCATCATCAGTAATGCTGTCACTGTTTCCATGCTACCTCAAAAACATTTCCCATATACAGAAGACAAAGGAAGAAAGAAGATGAAAGATGACTATATTAACCAATCACCCCATTTCACCTTCTCGCAATGTATGACCTCAGGCTAAAAAGCAGAAAACTAATTTAGTAAGGTAGAGGAAGGTACTTAGCAGCCTTTAAAACTTAACACCATAAACGTAAATGATACAACTTGGGACTTTGATGAGCCTTGGGCCATAGATACTAATGGGTTGTTACTGCTACAAATGACTATGGTAGCAGATTAATCAAGCATTAAAGTCACCACAATTTATTGCTTTTCGATTCATTTCCATCCCTCACAAATGGTCTTCAGTAGTATAGCAATGACATGACATTCTACTGTGTCAGAAAGTCAGGAATCAAAATGGGCATTGGAAGAGTTTTTGTACCCTAAATCTTGGAAGATTTACCAACTTAGGAATGGAAAATAACAAAAGCAATCATTTGTTTTCCTTTTCTGCTTCTACACTAATGTTTACCTTGTCATACTATCCCATACAACTTTTTATTGATATTTTTTAAAATAAAATTTATGGTTGGTGTTTTCTTCAAGCTTCAGCTTGGTGATTTCTTGTAAAAGAGAAGCAGTGTATTGTTTATTCATTCAGCACATATTCAATGAGTGCTTATAGAATGCCTGATACTGTTTAGACATCACAATTGTGTGCTTGGAACTTGAATCCTGTGGAGTGAGACAGACAAACAAGCAAAACAAAGTAGATGGAAGCTGGGAAACTTGCTCCACTGCCACAGGTGGAATGATGAGATTTGAAGGAATGAGCATGATCTGGGAATCCTGAACTGTGCATGGTGACAGATTTAAACCAAGATTTAGGATAACAGCACCAGTTCTTTCAGTCACATTGACAGAGGTGACTATGAGCTTTGAGTGCTTGAGATAGGATAGAGGAAGGACAGGAGTCTTAGAAAAAGCCACAGAGTGAATCAGTGAACTGGAAGAAAGGTAAGAAAGTACTCAGAATGAATCATGGAAAAAAAGAGAAAATACACATAAAAGGATAAGAAACAGAAGATCTAAAGTACATGTGATAAGAATCAGAAGTAGAGGGAAAGTTCAGAAGATTATTATTTGAAAAAATAATAATAGCCAGTAAGAGTATTCCACACTTATGAAACACACCAATGTATAGATCTCAGAAGCCTGATGAACTTAAACCAAATGAAAGTAAAATAAAAATGACATGAGGGTAAAATTACTGGAGACAAAAGCAGAGAAAAAATTAAAGAGAACCAAAGTGGACTGTTTCATTCATCCATTCGTCACATTCCTTCATTAGAACAAAGCCTAACTTTTCAACGGAAGGATTAAAGTCAAAATACGATGGAAGCATGTCTTTTGTAGGGCTGCCATGAAAAGAACTGTAGTCCAGGAAGTCTGTACCTGACAAAAATGCTCCTCAAAAATATCAGTGAGACAACTTACAGGATACAGTAATGCATTTGTCAAAACTCACTTAATGGTGAATCTCTTTATGTAATTTTCCCCTTAAGAAATAAATATTGCCAAGTGTGGTGCTACACACCTAGAATTCCAGCTGTGCAGGACTCATAGGGAGGAGGATTACCATCCAAGGCTGGCCCCTGGCAAAAGTTGTGAAACTCTATCTGAAAAGCACTAAAGTAAAAAGGGCTGGGGCCATGGTTTAAGTAGTACACTCCCTGCCCATGTGCAAGGCTCTTAGTTCAACCACCCCAGTACTGCCAAAAAAACTGACTACTTAATAGCAAACATGATAAAGCCTTTAAGATTAAAGAATAATGATGTCAAAACTTAATGTGAAATGAATCAAAACTATAAGAAGTGGATAGTAATGGATGAATAGATAGGTTTGTAATAAAACAAATACAGTGGTGTTTCCCAGAGATATTTTATACAAACCTCATGGTGACCACAAAATAGTGTATAGTCAATAAACAAAAGAGAAAAGCATTACATCATACAACCACAAAATAAAAAATCATCAAATGACAAGAGAAGAGGTAAATGAGGCAAAAACAATGAAAAGAGAAAATTGTTTACCTATAGTAGACCTAGCTCTCCAATCAAAACTAATTCAAGCTGGACACTGGTGGCCCATGCCTCTGAACCTAGCTACTCAAGAAGCAGAGATCAGGAGGATCATGGTTCTAAGCCAGCCCAGGCAAAAAATTTGCATTTCAACCAATACTGGGAACTATGGCATGTGCCTATTACCCCAAACCCCTTAAATCAGGAGGATCATGGTTCTAGGCCAGCTGAGGAAAAACAAGTTCCTATCCAAAACTACCCGTACAAAAAGGGATTGGAGGCATGGCTCAAGTGGTAGAGCACCTTCCTAGCAAGCATCAAGTCCTGAGTTCAAATTCCAGTACCAACAAAAAAATTCAATTCACCAATAAGATGTAATAATTATAAATACATATGCATTTAGCATCAGAGCACCCAAATTTATGAGTCAAACATTAACAGACTTGAAAAATTAGCCTAGTAGTAGACATCTCATACCCCATTTTTAGTCATTGATGAGTCAACCAGACAAAAAGGAAATAGGACTTGAGTAATACCATAGACAAATTGGTCTTAATAGACAAATATAAAACACTCTACCTCACAATAGTAAGATACACATTTTCCTCAAATGCACACAAAACATTCTCCAAAATAGATCATATCTTGGAGAAAAAAAAAAACAGGTCTTAAGTTTTAAGCTATTCAAATTATGCAGAGTATCTTTTCTAACCTCAATGAATGAAACCAGAAATCATTATTGAAAAACAAAAATTCCTAAATAAGTGGAGGTTAAACAGTGTTGAATGACTAACATCCCAGAGAAAATAATTGCTTGAGGAAGTAGAAAATATCTTAGGACAAATAAAAATACAAACAGTACACCAAAACTTACTGGACACAACAAAAGTGGTTGTTGAGGGAAATTTATCCTGGTAAATGCTCATAGTTAAAAAAGAAAAGTCTTTAGTCAAAGGAACTACAAAAATAAGAACAAACTAATCCCAAAGTTAGCAGGAGGGAAGGGACAAGATTATAACACAAGAAATAAAAGAGAAAAATAATCACTGAAGCTTCGTTCTTGAGAGAATAAAAGGGACAAACCCTTAACAAAGCTAAGAAAAAAAAAAGACAATGATTAGAAAGGAAGGCAACATTACACTGATAAAAAGTATTGCAAGAGATTACTATAATTACATGACAAGTTGGATAAACTAGAAATATATAAATTCTTAGAAACATACAATCTACAAAGATTGAATTATGAAGAATCAACAAGTCTGAACATACTAATAAACTAGGAGAATTAATCAGTAGCCAAACCCTTCCAACAAAGAAAACTTTATGACTAGATGGCTTCACTGAAGAATTCTACCAACAGTTTAAACAACAACCCTTCTCAAACTCTTCCAAGAAAATTGAAGGGAAGGAAACAGTTCTGAGCTCATTTTATGAGATCAATATTGCAGTGATACCTAAATCAAAGAGGCTGTAAGAAACAAAAACTACAAACCCATAGCCCTGATGAATATTCTTGCAAAAATTCTCCCCAAATGCTAGCACACTGAATTCAACAACTCATCAAAAGAATTATACACCATGGTCAAGTGTGATTACTTCTTGGAATACAAGGATGATTTAACAGAAAATTAATAAGATCATTTACTACATTAACAGAATGAAAGTCAAAACCGACATAACTCATGCCAGAAAAGAATTTGACAAAATTGAACATCCCTTTTTAGATAAAAATACTAAACAAACTAGGATAAAAAAAATTGCCATAATGTAATAAAGGCCTTCTTTGGAAAGTTCAGGACTGTCGTCATAGTCAATAGTGAAAAGCTAAGCTTTTCCTCTTAAGATCAGGAACAAGGCAAGGATGCCCCCTTTCAACATTTCTATTCAACAGAGGACGGGAAGCCCAAAGGAATAAGTCAAGAAGAAGAAATAAATCATTTAAATAATGAAGGAAGAAATAAAATTATCTCTTCACAGATGACCTTTTATGTAGAAAACTTCAAAGATTACCACACATTTTTAGAACAAATTATCAAACGTACGTCACTTATTGACCATACAAAAATAAGTGATGTTTCAGTATATTAACAAAAATCTGAAATGAAATTTAATGAAGCAATCTTATTTACAATAGCATCCAACAGAATGAAATAGAAACAAACAATCTAGGAAAAGACTTGTACACGAAGAACTATATAACATTACAGAAAGAAATTAAAAACATATAACAATATGTGTCTGATTCATCAATGTGAAGACAATATTCTTCAAATGTTCACATTGCTTAAAATTATGTACAGATTGCATGAAATTCTTATCAAAATCCCAACGACATTTTTTCAGAAATAGAGAAGACCATCCTGAAATTCATATGTATCTCAAAGGACCCCAATGGCAAATCTTGGAAAAGAGTAACAAAGTTGCAGGTCTCACACTTCTGATTTCAAAAATTTTTGCAAAGCCACAGCAATCAGAGCATCTGTTATACTGTCTGTCTAAGCATAAAGACATGCATAAAATAGGACAAACTATTCCACTGGGTACACAAATAGTCCCATGCATATATGGTCAAGTGATCATTGACAAGAACACCAAGATACACAATAGCAAAACTATAGTATGTTTACAGAAGGTACTTAGAAAGCTCTTCATGTGCAAAAGATTGAGATACGAAGGTGGCACAAATAGTACAGGTATTTTTAAAAGAAAACATCATTATGGTTCCTACTAATGCCAGTATTGCCAACTACTCTGTGTCAAAAACTTAAAAGTTTAGATGAAATAGAAAAATGTCTTAAAACTTTTTTGACACCTAAAAAAATGGCAAGTATGGTGAAGAATTTAAAGGGAAAATTTCTTCAAGGAAAGTTTTCTAGAAAACAAAAGGTACTCATTTTATCAGTTCCATATAATCTTGATTCTGTTAAGAGTACCCAACATTTCTTTGGAAAAGATGATTATATGTCCTTTCATGTTATTGCTTCTTGAGTCAGGGCAAAAGCCTCAGCTCCGGAAAGTCCTAACACATCAGACTTGGCCTCTCCTGGAAAGCCAATCAAGTAAATGAACCTCCTTCACAGTGTGGTCATTCTGCAGAGAACAGAGGCTTAAGGATCTAAAACCTGCCTTCAAAGTGCTTACAGATGACTCATTATAAGAAAGAAAAACAAAGGCAGGGATTGGGGGTTTCCAAGGTAATACTTTGGGTCACATTGGTCTGGCTATCCTCTGTCTGTCCTTAGGGGGCAGTTTTGACCCATTGTCTTAACATGTTCATTAATCAGGTATTTTGTTCCTGGGATGCAAGGTAACTATTGGGGAGAAATTCTCAGAAGAGAGCTCAACTATGGTCAGCAAATAGTAAGTGAAATAAAAGTTCATCTTTTAGAGAAATATTTCTTGAATAGGCCTGTTAAACAATACTCCAGAATAATGAAGGAGGGCTCTTAATCCAGTCAAATGTTGACAATCAAGATTGGCACTTTCTTAAACCTTTTAAAATCACCATAGGAAGGGGACTAAGGTAAAAAGGAGAAAAATAGAGGGGATGAACCAATTCAGGTTATAATACATGTATGCAGGGAAATGTCATAAGGAGCCTCCCTGTATAGCTATCTTAAACAAACAAAAATGCCTTTTATTCGAAACAGAGAACAGGAAGGAAAGACAGGTCCTGTCTGGGGGTGGGTACTGGTGGGTGGGGGGAGTGTATAAGGAAAGGGTGTAGAAGGATGAATATAGTGGAAATATTATGTACTCATGTATGCAAATGGAAAAATAAAACTACTCCAGGAATAGAGTAACAGAGAGTGAATTCAACTATAACGTATTGTAAGAATTTTTGTAAATGTTACAGTATACCCCCAAGTACAACAATAATATAATAAAAAATAAAACATGCAAAAGCATTAATTTCAAAAAAGATTAACCATCACACAGAGTGAGACTGATATAAAAATTTCCTATTTCCTCATGTCAAATCAAGATTTATTTCTATGTAGATATAAAGAGAGCTCAGAAGAAGGAAATGAAATAAAATGGAATTACCTATGTCAGTGACTAGGTCCTTCATCATTCAACAAGCCTACTCAAGAAATACTTAATTCTCTAAAAGATAAACTTCATTTCACTTACTATTTGCTGACTATAGACTAGAGTCCATGATGTTACTTATAACTTTAAGGATTATTTTCTAGTAGGAATTTCAGTGGTTTCTGTCATTTGGAAAAGTCAATCCCCAAAATTATAATTTTATTGTCTTATAGTTTATTAACTAGTTTTGGATAGCCAACAATCTTATTTCAAGGTTCTTTCATTATAGATAGGTAGATAGATAGATAGATATTTCCTCATATTCTCTTGAACCAGTTTTATTCAATTGGTCAAATTAATCTTTACTGATATTAAAATCTTACTGTTAAATGTTTATTTGCATTAGTTTCAAGTTTCCAATTTTAAAAATACACTTAGAAATAATCTTGAATCTTGATTCAGCATGATGAAACAAGAACTTTTTATACCAGTCTTGGTCTTTATGATGCCTAATCTTTTTTTATTTTTGTACTGGGTGGGGGTGCATTGTGGCATTTACAAAAGTTCTTACAATAAATCAACTACATCATACTCAAATTTACCCCCTCCACCATCTCCTTTATCCTCTCCCCCTCATTCCTGGAATAGTTTTAACAGGTGTTGTTTTTCCATTTACATAGATGTGTACACACTATATTCACCTTCCATCATTTCCCCACCTCCTCTCTCCCACTGGTACCAACCTCCCCACACCCAGTCAGCCAGTCAGGACCTGTTCTGCCTTCATGTTTTCTGATTTTATAAAAGAAAAAGATGACATTTTTGCTTGTTTAAGATATCACCACAGGAAGTTTCCTTGTGGCATTTCCATGTATATATGTATTATAGCCCGAATTGGTTCATCACCTCTACTTTCTTCTTTCTACATTAGTCCCTTTCTTATGGTGATTTCAACAGGTTTAAAAATTCTGTATTCATTCTTGTATAGGTAGTACATCAACCATGTTTACCTTCTTAACTTCCTTCTTTTACCCTCCTCCTCTTGTATGTGATCTGTTTTTCATAATATTTTACTGTATTTGTATTAGTTTTATATTCTACATATGAGAGAAGACATGCAACCTTTGGCCTTTTGAATCTGGCTAACTTTACTTAAGATGATGTTGTCCAGTTCCATATGGTGTTTAATCTTGATTGTCAACACTTGATTGTATTAAAAGACGCTTAGGAAATTAGTAAAGCACACTTCTAGGTTGTCTGTGAGGGTTTTTCCAGAGACAATTAGATCATAAGGGCTCTCACCTAATCAATGGTTTCATCTATGATGGATTCAAATTTTAGAGACTATTGGAAGGTGTTGAAATTGTGGAGGAAACATTGGAAGAAGTTGGGCATTGGTGGAATGCCTTTGAAGAGTATCGCTTGGCCCAGGTCCCTTTCTGTCACTCCTGTTTGCTTTCTAGCTACCATGAGATGAACAGCTTTCCTCCATCATGCCCTTCTTCCATGATATTTATGCCTTGCATAAATATGGCCTACAGAGCCGGCCTACAGAGCCAGCCTACCATGGACTGAAACCTTTGAAACTATGAACCACTATAAAACTTTCCTCAGAGATAAACTGTTTCTCTTAGGTATTTGTCACTGTAATGAAAGGTCTAAGATACTCATTAAAATATTTTTAAATCCTAACAAAAAATGAAATTGAACTCAGTAATAATAAAAATATATATATATATATCCTAACCAAGTCGAATCATTTCAAGGATGCAAGGCTGATAGAACATCTGAAAATCAGAATGAATTCACCTCATTAGTGAAATAACAAATTGAAAAAGACCATTGTCATCTTCAATAGATGTGACAAGCATCATCTTTCTGTGCAGATGATAGCCTTTACATTTTGAGGTTAGGGACAAAGTAAAGATAACTGAAATGCCCACTTCTAACCATAAATGTGTAGGTTAGGAAGAAGAAGAAATAAAGCTATCATTCTTTGCAGATTATGACTATGTACATAAAAATGCAAAGAGACATTGTTGTAATCAATATTGAGTTTACTCATATTTCTGGATATGGGTTAATTTCCAGTTTTCCTATGCATTCCAAGAAATAGAAAATATGTAAAACTGCCTTCCATTTTTGTTTCAAATGACTTTGGGCATATTTTTCTATCCCCTCTTATCTCAGTATCCTCTTCTATTATAAAGAAAATAGTACTATATTTTACTGATTTCAATTTTCCATATTTTATCATCTTTGATTGCTTTTATTCCATAATTTAGCATATTTTCCATATATTTTTCTTAAGCATGTAAAACACATTTTCTTCTCAAAAATGTCTTCTCAAATAGCTTACCAAAGTCAGAGAAGCACTTTAGAAATGAGATTCTTCTCTGTTTTAAAAGTAATTCCCCTGGATTAATTCCAATGGTAGTTAGAAGTTCAGTTTGAAATAAAATAGCAATTAGTAACCGCTTATAATTTTGCCCATTCTTTAACTGTGGCATGCCATATAAATAAATAATGTTACATCTTCACTGTAATGGACTTAAGTTTTGAATCAAGCTATGGAACCCAGGAACCTACTTTTTTTTTAAAATTGTTTTATTATTCATATGTGCATACAATGCTTGGGTCATTTCTCCCCCCTGCCCCCACCCCCTCCCTTACCACCCACTCCACCTCTCCCTCTCCCCCCCCCACCCCCTCAATACCTGGCAGAAACTATTTTGCCCTTATCCCTAATTTTGTTGAAGAGAGAGTATAAGAAATAATAGGAAGGAACAAGGGTTTTTGCTGGTTGAGATAAGGATAGCTATACAGGGAGTTGACTCACATTAATTTCCTGTGCGTGTGTGTTACCTTCAAGGTTAATTCTTTTTGATCTAACCTTTTCTGTAGTTCCTGGTCCCCTTTTCCTGTTGGCCTTAGCTGCTTTTAAGATATTTGCTTTAGTTTCTCCGCGTTAAGGGCAACAAATGCTAAATAATTTTTTAGGTGTCTTACCTATCCTCACCCCTCCCTCGTGTGCTCTCGCTTTTATCATGTGATCAAAGTTCAATCCCATTGTTGTGTTTGCCCTTGATCTAATGTCCACATATGAGGGAGAACATATGATTTTTGGTCTTTTGGGCCAGGCTAACCTCACTCAGAATGATGTTGTTCAATTCCATCCATTTACCAGCAAATGATAACATTTCGTTCTTCTTCATGGCTGCATAAAATTCTTTTGTGTATAGATACCACATTTTCTTGATCCATTCGTCAGTAGTGGGCATCTTGGCTGTTTCCATAACTTGGCTATTGTGAATAGTGCTTCAATAAACATGGGTGTGCAGGTGCCTCTGGAGTAACCTGTGTCACAGTCTTTTGGGTATATCCCGAAGAGTGGTATTACTGGATCAAGTGGTAGATCAATGTTTAGCTTTTTAAGTAGCCTCCAAATTTTTTTCCAGAGTGGTTGTACTAGTTTACATTCCCACCAACAGTGTAAGAGGGTTCCTTTTTCCCCGCATCCTCGCCAACACCTCTTGGTGGTGGTGTTGCTAATGATGGCTATTCTAACAGGGGTGAGGTGGAATCTTAGTGTGGTTTTAATTTGCATTTCCTTTATTGCTAGAGATGGTGAGCATTTTTTCATGTGTTTTTTGGTCACTTGAATTTCTTCTTTTGAGAAAATTCTGTGTAGTTCACTTGCCCATTTCTTTATTGGTTCATTAGTTTTGGGAGAATTTAGTTTTTTAAGTTCCCTATATATTCTGGTTATCAATCCTTTGTCTGATGTGTAGCTGGCAAATATTTTCTCCCACTCTGGGTTTCAGTTTAGAGACCACTTCTTTTGATGAACAGAAGCTTTTTAGCTTTATGAGGTCTATCTCTTAGCTGCTGTGCTGCTGGGGTTCCATTGAGAAAGTTCTTACCTATACCTACTAATTGCAGAGTATTTCCTACTCTTTCCTGTATCAACTTTAGCATTTGTGGTCTGATATTAAGATCCTTGATCCATTTTGAGTTAATATTGGTATAGGGTGATATACACGGATCTAGTTTCAGTTTTTTGCAGACTGCTAACCAGTTTTCCCAGCAGTTTTTGTTGAAGAGACTGCTTTTTCTCCATCGTATTTTTTTAGCAACTTTGTCAAAGACAAGTTAGTTATTATAGTTGTGTGGCTTCATATCTGGGTCCTCTATTCTGTTCCACTGGTCTTTGTGTCTGTTTTTGTGCCAGTACCATAATGTTTTTTATTGTTATTGCTTTGTAATATAGTTTGAAGTCGGGTATCGTGATACCTCCAGCATTGTTCTTTTGACTGAGTATTGCCTTGGCTATTTGTGGCCTCTTGTGTTTCCATATAAATTTAACGGTAGCTGTTCAATCTCTTTAATGAATGTCATTGGAATTTTGATGGGAATTGCATTAAACATGTAGATTACTTTTGGGAGTATAGGCATTTTTACTATGTTGATTCTACCAATCCATGAGCATGGGAGATCTCTCCACTTTCTATAGTCTTCCTCAGTCTCTTCCTTCAGAAGTTTATAGTTTTTCTTGTAGAGGTCATTCACATCTTTTGTTAGGTTTACACCTAGGTATTTGATTTTTTTTTGAGGCTATTGTAAATGGAATTGTTTTCATACATTCATTTTCAATTTGTTCATTATTAGTGTATAGAAATGCTAATGGATTTTTCTATGTTGATTTTATATCCTGCTACCTTGCTGTAGCTATTGATGATGTCTAGAAGCTTCTGAGTAGAGTTTTTTGGGTCTTTAAGGTATAGGATCATGTCATCTGCAAATAAGGATATTTTGACAGTTTCTTTACCTATTTGTATCCCTTTTATTCCTTCTTCCCTAATGCTCTGGGCTAGGAATTCCAGTACTATGTTGAATAAGAGTGGAAATAGTGAGCATCCTTGTCTGGTTCCTGATTTTAGAGGGAATGGTTTCAGTTTTTCTCTGTTAAGTATAATGCTGGCTGTAGGTTTGTCATATATAGCTTTTATAATGTTGAGGTACTTTCCTTCTATTCCTAGTTTTCTTAGAGCTTTTATCATGAAATGGTGTTGGATCTTATCAAAGGCTTTTTCTGCATCTATGGAGATGATCAAATGGTTTTTGTCTTTGTTTCTGTTAATGTGATTTCTTATGTTTTTTGATTTTCGTAGGTTGAACCACTCCTGCATTCCTGGGATGAAGCCTACTTCGTCGTGGTGAATAATCTTTTTGATGTGTTGTTGAATTCAGTTTGCCATTATTTTATTGAGGATTTTTGCATCAATGTTCATTAAGGAGATTGGTCGATAGTTCTCCTTTTTGGAGGTTTCTTTGCCTGGTTTTGGGATAAGTGTAATACTGGCTTCATAAAATGTGTTTAGCAGTTTTCTTTCCCTTTCTATTTCATGGAACAGTTTAAGGAGGGTTGGTATCAGTTCTTCTTTAAAGGTCTGATAGAATTCAGCAGAGAATCCATCAGGTCCTGGACTTTTCTTTTTGGGGAGACTCTTGATTGCTGCTTCAATTTCATTTTGTGTTATAGATCTATTCAGGTGATTAATTTCCTCTTGGTTCAGTTTTGGATGATCATATGTATGTAGAAATCTGTCCATTTCTTTAAGATTTTCAAATTTATTTGAATGTATGTTCTCGTAGTAGTCTATGATGACTTTCTGGACTTCCATGGTGTTTGTTGTTATCTCCCCTTTTGCATTCCTGATTCTACTAATTTGGGTTTTTTCTCTCCTCACTTTAGTCATGTTTGCCAGGGGTCTATCGATCTTGTTTATTTTTTCAAAGAACCAACTTTTTGTTTCATTAATTCTTTGTATGGTTTTTTTTGTTTCTGTTTTGTTGATTTCAGCTCTTATTTTTAATATTTCTCTCCATCTATTTGTTTTGGGATTTGCTTGTTCTTGTTTTTCTAGGAGTTTGAGATGTATCATTAGTTCATTGATTTGGGATCTTTCAGTCTTTTTAATATATGCACACATGGCTATAAACTTTCCTGTCAGGACTGCCTTTGCTGTGTCCCATAGGAGGAACCTACTTTTTATTTTGCTTCTAATGTAGAGCATGAATAAGATAGTGAGAAACTGTACAGTGTATCATATCATACTCTATTTAATTTTTATTGATCCATTTGATGTCTCTCATCTGATCATTTATTTGCCTAAATGAATGAATATTGAATGAGGTAATATAGAATTCTTTTAGAATCTAGCATTTTTTGTAACTTACTTTTCAACTTCCTCTGACTTATTTCCAAAATAAGAGGGGAGAGTAATTGAGTGTTTCCTGAGAACTTGCAAACATATAAGCTTTCATTTAACTGGAGACTTTCTTCCCTTGGTCAGGTCAAATATATATGTATATTTTGAATTTCTGGGTTGCACTTTTGACCCAAAGCTAATTATAAGCTAAGGGTCAGTTCCATTGCATATAATGGGGCTTTCAACTTGGAACAAATATTTTTCTAACGACAGAGAACATTTTTAAATGGATTTGGGATCAGCAATTTATGCTTCCTCTTTGAACTTAGTGTATGTCCTGGCAGTCCATTTTCATTCCAGTCTGGTCTCTTTATCATCAGTGGTAATCATAAACTTCTGAAAAAGAAAGCCATCTTATAATAAAAACAGAGACTTGATGTTTCAAACTTATCTTAACTGATTACTTCAGGTTTAATTACAACTTGTTTGACCTGCCTCAAACACAGCTCACTGTTATTAAACATGAAGACTAGCATATGCCCATCGAGCTGAGGCCTGCTACTATTAGTTGAGTGGCCTTCTATATGCTGAGCTTCCTGCCTCTCTTCATTTATTCCCCTAAAAAAATCATATTTTCCACATGTGAAACAAATGATGTTAGGTATTATTTTAAATATCACATTTCCTGATTTTAGAATCAGATTTATTTGGACCTTCAGTATATATTTTTGTTCTCCTACTAGACTAAATGATAAGCTTGATAAAAAGATAATTTCTCTCTTATTGACTGATAATGTCAACAATGTATATAATATCACAGAACATAGCGTTTCATAGGCCCTCAGTAAATATTTATTGCATTAAGTGGATTGAGTTAGCCTTTAAGTATGTCAAAAGAAAAATGATCTATCTAAGAACTGCCTTTAAAGTAGTTTAGAGTCATGCCCATTCACTGCTACAATAGACTGAGTCATTTCTGGAACACGAGGCAGTGTATAACAGGAAATCAGGAAACCAGATAACTAGAAAGATACAGAATTTTGTTTGTTGTACATAGAAGCAATGTTCTTTTTTAAATTTGTGTGAATGTGTAAATATAAGAACTCAGAGTGTTTATTCACAGAAAGTAAACACACAGAATAGCTCATTGGTCAACATAGAATCTAAAAGTCAAAATCCTTCTGAATTGCTTTGTAGAGATTTAAAATTTAACAGTGACGCATATCTATGATTTTACCTGATAATAACTCATACCAGAACAACAAGCAGTGAATTATGAATGTGTCTTAAGAATTAAAGCATTCTTTATAATGTATCATCTGTATAAAATTAACTATAGATTTTTCTTTGGCCATTAGTATTCTATTTGTTAAAATGTCTTACATTTTGTTGTATTTCATTTAATTTTGATGTAAATATTTAAGGAATTACTTATAGGTGTGATAAGAGTGTTCAGGTTATATTTAAAATTAAATAAAGATTCCTTATCTTAACTTACCGAGATAAGTGCAGATGAAACGCTAGGAAGCTTGGGATTCACAAAAGTAAGGAAAGTAGGCAAAAGCATAGATGAAAAACTAGCCTTGGACAGATGATTATTGAAGCCAGATGTGGCAACACAAAACTGGCTTGAGCTCTCGTTTGACTGCATCTGAAGGAAGGAACTTGGGTAACTTCCATTTAAAGTTGCTGAAAAAGACCTGAAGGCCACAGACAAATCATCTTGACTGTCCTAAAATACCCCAGTTTATTAGTGCATGTTACAGAAAACATTTGAATGTTCTCTAATGTTCACATTGTGAAAACCCATGGAATAAGAACATTATGTTTCAATGTAAAAATCTAGCTTTAAACCCATTTAGAAACTGCATTGAAAAACTGAAAAAGTGTACTTTATTTTGCTATTGTAATATACATGTTTACTCTCAAGCTGTATTTTATGTCTGCCTGTCTATGTAAACCAAACTGTTAGAAACTCACAAGCCTGCTAGCATTAACTGATAGTAGTTGCTCTTTAACATAAAGAGCTGTTTTCATCGTGTTTCTTTCAGAGCTGAAGCTGGCATAATCTCAGGTAAGTGTGCTTCAGTATTCCTCAGCAAAGTACAAAATCAGAGGACCTTAGAAGGATAGAAATGGTTATATCCTGACTGTGTGCTGCCCCTTAGATGCCTTGGTATTTAGATCCTTTGTACCAGTTTGTAATAACTTACACCGATGGAATACAAATTTAGTTTCTACAAGTATGCGTTAGGCTTCTTCATCTATATTACTCTTAACTACTTTGAATAATATTATTAATGTATGTGTTAATTTGTGACATTAGACTTGTTTGTTAATGATGCTAGCCTATGCTGTTCTTTGTGTTTGTTTGTTTAGAGATAGGGTCTTGCTGTGTGCTGTAGGCTGGTTTTGAATCTTTGATCTACCTGCCTTAGCCTCTGAGGCTGGGTAATTAGGCAGGCACTACCACACATGGCTAGCATAGACCATTTAATGGTGGCCTTCATGATCATTTTTCCCTACTGAAATTGTTTAATGGATGCTTTTAAATTTTGTCTTTTGTGCTATTTCTTCACAGATTAGGTAGTCATAACCTAACTTGTGTGCTGTCATAGTATGCCTTTGATCCTTTGTGTGAACATAAACCACTAAGTATGCATGTGGTTGCAGTAGGCCTTCTACTATCTCACATTGCCACTGACCACTATGTCACCATAACAACTTGGTTGCCATTATCAGATATTGCATTTTATTATTAATAAACTTCTCACTTCTTTAGATTTTGCATTTATTAAATGCAAATCACACTTACTATCAGCTTTGTCAAGTTTCTTGATTCATCATTTCTTCTGCTCACGTTCTTTTTTTCTTAGCATCCTCATACAAGCTGTTTATGGGTGATTGCTCATATGAAGTGGACTGTAATGAAAATAACATCCTTATTCTAATAGAAAAAGAGAACCAAAATGAATCTCCACCTTCCATCTGGAAATTAGTGACTCCCCTTCTACAAAATAAATTATATTCTCCTTTTTCTTTATTGCTTTGTAGTGTAATTGTGTGTAAATGCACAAACTTCCTGTTAGGACTTCTTGCTTCCTAATTTTTACACAATATTAACAACTATAATAGTCATCACTGCTGATTCTCACCAGTTACTGTGAGTAGACACTTTTCTGAGGGCTTCATATGTATTATACATTTTAATCCTAAATTTAAAATTACTGAATATATTAAGTATTGTCATTGCTGCTATTTTCCACACCTAATAAGTTAGTGAGTGGGAAGTCAAACACAGGCATCTGACCCTAAGGCCTGAGCAATTTCAACCACTAGTGCCATGTGGATTTTTGAAAAGTATAACTAAGACAGTGTTTTCATAATAACCAAACAGCCATTTGAAAAGTGTGAGATTATTATTTTGTTGTGCTAAAATGAATAAAACTGATCAAATGGCATGGCTTTATATCAAACTCACTAGTCATTTTGTAGTGCAGACACAATGTGAAAATTAGATATCATACTTTTTCTTTGTCTCCTTTACCATCATTAACTCCTTCCTTTTTTCTTTTAACTTTAAATTTATCATTTTGCTGAGTTTTAGCATTAATTTCTTCTGAAACCCCACATACCTTTATATACCAAAATATGTTAATTGGAAAAGAAATCAGATTTGTTATATGGACATGTTAATTACCTTTATAAATCCAATTTTTTTTTCAGATTTAAAATCATTAGGAATAATAATGTATCTTGACACAAATCCTGAGCTTTATGAAGGTTCTCACCAACCTCCAACCCAGGGCTGATTCCAGCAGCAGAGTCCAGGCTTTTGCAGATGACTTGGCCTCTGGGGCACAGCTCCTGCACTCTCCCCACGTGCTCCTGCCCACCTCTAATCCCAGCTCCTGGCACAATGACAGTTCTACCATAGGCCCAGAGTAGATATGTTTCTATTCTTCGCCTCCAGCCTTTCTTTGAAGCCAAAGGAGCTACTCAGCTCTTACCTCCAAGAAGTCATGTACAGCAACCCTCTACTAATGGGAGACAGGACAGTGTTCTGTGAATGAACATACCTTCCCATTAGCCTTCTGGTGAGCAGATTTGGGGCACACACTACAAGTTCCTTGGAGAATCCCCAGAAGAACTGATCCTTGGTTGCCCAACTCAGTAGCATTATTAAAGGCTTTTCCATCTCTGTCTCACTCCCCAGATCTCAACAAACTTGCTGGGATTCATCTCCCAAATCTACATCCAGGTTCTAGATTTAGATATATTCTGCGACAATCCAAACTAAGATAAGAATTTATAGTTGACTCTTCAAATAACTTAAGAGAACCCATTATTCTTTTGGGTCTTGTATTTTAGTTTCGAATGTTCAATGATATTCTAGACCTATGTCTGTCTTTCCTTCCTCCTTCCCTCCTTCCCTTCCCTCCTCCCTCCCTCCCTCCCTCCCTTCCTTCCTTCCTTACTTCCTTCCTTCCCTCTCTCCCTCCCTTTCTTTCTATACTAGGGTTTGAACTCAGGGCCTCACACTTGGCAGGAAAGCTCAAGCTACCACTTGAACTACTCTGTCAGCTTAATGATATTCTAAAACTCATTTTAGCCCTATGTACATGTTACAGAATAACATGACTTTCTGTTTCTTTGAGATGATAGATTTATGTATATCTGAAATGTACAGGTCAGTGCTTCAAATCTATATTTAAGAATGAGAACTTTTGAAATCATTTGAAAAACATTTGTTACCATATATTTACAATGCATAGCTTACTTGTTAAACCCAGTGATGAGACAGGGAACTTATTTCCTTAACTTGACATTTCATAATGCAGAACATAATTTTCCCCAGGAATTATCTTTTATGGAACTAGTGGACTATGTTATGGCTATATTAGTAAGTGTTGATTTGACATCTGTCACAGGTTTCATTCAATGGAATTTTTTTTTTGCTTTTTTCTTCGAGGTCAAAACCCAGTGTGGTCAGGAAATTCTCCTAGTGGTAACTAATGCATTAGTGACATCGAGCCACCTTTCTCACACACACTAAAGAAAGTGCATCACCTGCAGCTTCTCACGTCTTTTCTTCTTTAAGGTGCTAATTTGGTTAGCATTTAGTGAAGAGGAAAACTACTTCTAAAATACAAAAAAGAAGTTATTTTTCTTTATCCTCCCCAAAACCTGAATCTACAATATCTGGTATTTTGTGACTTTTAATGATTAAAATTGACCATCTAGTGATATGCATTTTTTGGAAATTCACAAACATCAAGACTATAGATAGAAAAAAAGTAAAATTTGTGGGTTTGAATTGCTTGTGAAATGTGTTCTACAGCTCTATGCAAATAACCATGGCTCCTTTCTATGGTCAAGTCTCTTAGATGCATGTGTGTGTGTGTGACTGGGTTGGTTGTCTGCTTCCTAAAGCACTTTTGTTAACACCATAATTTTAAATTAAGTTTTCCAGAAAGCTGTTCCTGCTGTACATTTTGGCATCTAAGATTAGGTCAGTGGCCATAAATCTCATTTATGTACTTAATGCAAAGGAGATACTGCTGTCTTGGGAGTCCTGTGAGCCAGCTTCCTTACTTTGCCCCTCTTACAAGATATTGACATATAAAACAAAATGCTCCCATTTTGTTTTGCATCTTTCTCCATTTAAAACTTTAAATAAAGAATGTTTATGTGGGGTTCTTTTTCATTCATAAAAATGGAAATCACCCTCCGTGTCTGCATGAGTAGGCTTGTATTCTTGTTCACGAATTCATGTGATGGATTGGCCCATAAAATCTTTACATTTGGCTTGTGCAGCTGAGTTCATGACTGCATACAGAATGATAAGGCAGCTTTAGCATTTTGTAGAAAGCAAAGAAATCATGCCTTCTGGATGGCCCTTAAGCTAGCTTTTAACTGCCTGGAAATCAGCTAGAAATGCATAATCAAACTTGCCATTAACAGCACAATGTGTAGCATAAATCTTGGGGATATAATCTGCAAATTAATGCAAAGGGATTCTTTAACATTTATTTGGTTTTCATTTTATTTGCATGGAAATCTGCCAGTGCAAGCGTAATTTTTCTTTTACCTTTCTATCCATCAGAGGTTGAAATAGAAATGATGGATTGTGGCACTGACCAGTCCAACAGCCAGGCTTTTTCAATGCATTTCTGTGTATTTACTGTTTTAGCTGTATTGTTTTCAATTTCTGGCAAAATAGTGAGTTTTTGATCCTGGGTAGAAAATGTCAGTGCTCACATTTCCTGTGGGGTTTTGGCCTTTTTGTGAAAAGGTAGGGGAGAGCTAAATAAATTACAACGCTGTCATCTGAAGAAACCACAGTGTTTTTCTGTGCCAAATTTTAGCAAGAACAGAGCTGATGGTCTGCTCATAAGAGCTTTTGCTGAACCCCAACAGCAGTTCATTTGGGCTTCTGTTGACTCTTTCGTGCTGTGAGAGTGCAGTACACACAGGTCTCATTAGCTTTCCCTTTGCAAGGTTAATTGATTTAATAACCCCCAAGGAAGACGCATGTTACCAGAGGGAGCTAGAAATCTAAATTTAGAAATTTAGGAATTTAGAATTTCACAACAGAGCTTAAGTGCTATTTTCAAGTCTATTGCTTATATTCTATACAAAAACAACGTTACCTCGTAGCACTTACTGTGTCTTAAAACCAGTGCATTCTGAATGTTAGCAATAGCTTGCCATGCTTTAGTGTCCTCGATAACCATTAATTTACATTTTATAATGTCTTTTTCTGGCCCCTAGCAAGCATCTTTTCTTGGTCTGCTTATATCGTTTTCCTACTTGGAACAATTCTCACCTTTAAGGACTTTAAGATCCCTGAGGGTTCTTCTGCTTAATATTTTCATGTTTTGTCACACTAGAATAAAATGAATCTTTAAGACTTGACTTCAGATTATCTTTCTTGATAAATAGGTTTAAGTATTTGTCTCTTTTTATTATGTTCTGATCACTTTTCTCCATTTGGCGAGCTAGATCCTAGGATGTCTTCTTCTGTAATGTTCATTTAGCAATATTTTCTAGAGCCTGTCCTGTGTTAAGTACTGTGAGAGAGTGTGGCTTAATTATACTGTTGATATGCTATGGAGAGACAGACAAGAGATGCACCTAACTTAGATTTTTGGATTCCAGCTTTCTAGGTAATTACCAGGTACAGATGGGAGAAAGAGGAGAAAATAGTGCCTGACAGACAATAAATTGGTCAGGGTCAATAAATAGCATTTTTAAAGCCTAGAAGTGAGGTGGATTATACTGATGCAGATGACCTGAAAATAGTGGCAGAGAAGGGAGGCAGAAGATTGTTAACAGAAGCCAGCCTTCCAAGCATGGCATTGAGGTTGTACCGCATCTAAATGCTGCATCATGCCACTGAGACACAAAGACCACTGGAGAGCAGGTCCCGCCCTCAAAGAGCTTGCACTGTACTGGCAGTGGTGCATCGAATTTTTATTTACAGATTAAGGTGGAGTATTTTTATAGGAAAAATAAGCTCTGTAGATTGTTGAAGTTCCACGAACTCTCCCAGCTACCTCACCTACCTTAGCTACAAAACCAAAACAACAACAAAAAAAGAAGGCAGCTGCCTGCAAACCGTCACTGGTGTATTTCTGCTGAGATGTGACTACAGCACCTTTTCACAGTGAGGAAATGTAAACAGCATTACCCTTTATCCAAGTGCATAGAGGCTATGATGGCTCATGGGACAGTGCAGATGAAGGAGCTAGCTGGAGCAGTCTCTTCTGCTGTCGGGGAGTTTGAGTAAACATGGGACAGGTGTGGCATCAAACTGCTGCAGCAGGGGACCCTCAAAGGTATTTGGTAAAAGGTTTGGCAGGTAAAGGAGTGAAATGGTACAGATACAAAGTGGTAAATTTTGATGTGGCCAATGTGAGAAACGAGAGAATAAACGCACAATCTAAAGTTATTCAGAGCACTCCAACAAAGCACAAACTTAAGACACTTGAATCAACGTGCTTGTCTCATTTTCTAGATTAGAAAGCTGAGGCCTGAAGGAGTTAGAAATCTCAGTCTCACAAGTGAGCAGCAAAGATGGGACTAGATCCCATGACTTTCACTCCACTGACTCTTGCTATTGTTTAAAGAGCCTTCTTGAGAGGTCTCAGTCAGTACTTTTGAGGAGTAATACTATATTTTATTTCAGAAAGTTTCAGTTTTAAGAACCTTTTCATACCTAGATTACAACTTCTAAGCAAGAACTAAAATGTAGAACTGGGGACAAAGTTCAGTAGTAGAGCTCTTCCCTAGCATATGCAAGGCCCTGGGTTCCATGCCCAGAACCACCACTACCACTACAACAAAGCAACCCTAAATTGCATAGTGCTGCAAAATCTAACAGTGTCTTGAATTGCAATATAAAGCAAATGTGTACCCAATACAAGTTCCAGGTGTATGTGTGTGTGTGTGTGTGTGTGTGTGTGTGTTTCTAGGAATCAAACTCAGGGCCTCATTTATGCTAAGTAAGCACTCTACCATTGACCCAGAACACAAGATTTGAAGGAGTACAGTAGAAAGGAAGCTTCCTTGTATGGAATTTTAGGCTTTTTCTAGGGCATTTGTCTATAGTTTTGTCTGCCTGGAATGATCTCTCAAATTATGGCATGGCCCACTTCTTCATGCCCGTTAGGGTTATGTCACCTCTCACTGAGGTCTTCCCTGGATACCTTATTTATGAATGTCTCACACTCACTCTCATTCTTCCTTTACTGCTTCCCTGTCTTCAGTATCTCCTTAGCACTCATCTCTATCGAGCACAGGATATATTTCACTTCTTTAGTTTTTCATAGTCTCTGTGGTCCTTAGCTAGAATATCAGTCCTTAGTGGAATGGGGAGGGAAGTGGTAAAGATTGCTATATGCTGAAGGTACTCCATAAATAATTACTGAATACTACACAAAATATAAATATTTTGTCACAAGTTCAACTTAACTAATTTCAAAAGAAATGAAAAATGATTTAGAAATTAGTTATATAACTTACCATTTCTGTGTACATCATTTTCAAAAACAAGTTAGCTCTAATAGATGGTTGTATTTTATGTTTGACAATTAAGAATCTGTTATATTTTGTTTTTCAAGAACAATGGTAAAATGTTTAAGTTAATAAATACCTAACTAAATGCCTGAAGTTTAATATCTTGTTATGTTTTCATATGTGGGTATGAAAAAGATTAAATGTTATAGCAGGGCATATGGTAGAAAAGGAAAGGCAAGAGGTAGTGTAGGTCGATATTCAACTTTAGGGGATGCCGACAGTTCTGTCAAGAAATGGTGCTGACCTCCACTTCCACCAGGGAAGTATTGGTTCTACTCCACACCCTTGACAACCCTTGGTGTTGTTTCTTGTTTTAATTTTGTCTATTCTAGTTTGTGTGCTGTGATGTCACATGTTGGTTTTAATTTGCATTTCTCTAATTACTAATGAGATTGAACATCTTTCCATATGTTTTAGTCATCATGATACCTTTTTATAGTGAAGTGATGGCTTAAGTGACTTGTCTAATTCACTATTGTGTTATCTGTCCTTTTCGTTGCTATAGAAGAATTATCTATATATTCTAGATATGAGATCTTTATCAAATAGTGTGACAAATACTTTTTTCCCCATTTTGTTGCTTTTCTCTTCACTCTCTTAACAGTATCTTTTATGAGCAGAATTTGTTGATTTGTTGTTGCACAATTCATCATTTTTTCCTTATGGTTAGTGCTTTTAATGTCCTTATTTAAGAAAGCACTTAGAAGCCCACAGCCATGAAGGAATGTTGTGTCGTTTACCTGTGCCATTTTGATCTGCAGTTCCCCCAGCCCAGAACTGATCTTTGTGTACAAAGTGAGTTGGGTTCACATTTTATGTTTTCCATATGGATGTACAACTGAACCAGCACCATTGATTGGAAAGATTGTTCCTTCTCCAGTGCTGTGCAGCGTTGCTCTTCCCATAAATTATGCAATGTTAAACCATGGCCCTGTTTCCAAACTCTTTGATCTGCTCCATTGCTTGATTTGTCTATCTTTGTTCTAGTTCCACAGTATCTGAATTATAGTAGCTTTTAAATAAGTCTTGATATTCAGTAGAATAATCATCCAGCTTTGTTCTTCAGTTGTCATAGCTCTTGTTAGACCTTTTCATTTCCATGAAAATATTAGAATTACTGTACCATTTTCAACCAATTGAAGGAAAAAACCCTGGAATTTAGATGAAAACTTCATTGAAAATATAAACTATGGGATAATTGAGATTTCTTCAATACTGAAACTTCTAATTCATGAACTTGGTCAATACCCCATATTAATTATTTTAACAACACTCCTTATCTAATTTTTTCTGGTAACTTGAGAAATATGTGAAAAAAAACATGACATTCATAAATTCAAGACTAGAGGCAGTGGTAAACTGGGAAAGATAGGATCTGTATGGCTGACCTATAATTTAAGTGGTAAAACTGTTTCATCAGCTATGTGTTCTCAAAGCAGCCAAATCTGCCTTTTAAACCCAGGCCAAAGACGTAAGTGTGTGAATCTAATTGCCCTGAAGAGATTCTGAGGGGAAGATTTGGTAGTGGAGACACCGACCAGGGACATAACCTCATAAAAGAAGTGTATGTGTCCAACAGGTAGGTCCCCTGTAAGAACTGACCTGGCAGCATGACCACAGCTCACCTGGACCAGGATAAAAGATGGTCATTGTAACTACTGGTAATCAGGAAGCTAGAGGCCATCCCTAAACATAAAGTGGTAATTAAATTTCATCAAAACTTAAGGAAAATCAGCACAAGCACAGAAGAGAGGCATCAGACTCAACAAACAAAAATATTTTAGCCTTTTGGGAAACTGAATTAGTATGCAAAACAAAAGAAAACTAATATTATAATTAGTGTCAAATCAATTTAGAAGCATGTGGCTGTTTCAACATTTAAATAATTGTAAGGTTAAAGGTTACAAAATCCTGTCCTTGGAATGGACCCCAGAAAGTAAAGACCTGGACATCTGCTTACTGCACTGAAAAGTTCAACTGAGGATCTTCATATGACCTGGCACAAAAATTGGACAGGAGAAACCTGCAGGGGTTTGGTACTCTGGATGCCCTTCATTTCTCCTTTTTGAGTTAGAGCAGTCCTTGGATTTGTGTGTTTGGGAGGTGGGGGAGAGGAAACATATGAAGGCGTAGAGGAGCCGCTGAAGGACTGAGAGTAACACGAGTACCAAAGTTAGAAGACAGTGGGAGAAGGAGTGGCTTTGTGTATGAGTGATGGAAGCGCCCGTCTCCATTATCCTTAACACCGTTTTCCTTGGGTTTAAGAAAAATAAGGATCTTTCTTTCCCTCTCATTGCTCCTACTCCTATAGTTAACAATTTTTATTTGTAGTTCTTCAGAAGGATGCTTTATAACTTATACAATACACTTATCTCCACTAATTTAGCATCTTCAGACATTCACCAGAAAGGGTGAGGAGTTAGCTAAATTTGCTTAATGTTTACTGTTAATTCATTTATCCTCACAGTAATCTCAAGAGTTATTAGATATGATCATCATTTTTTGTAGATTTTGAAACTGAGGCACCTGAAAATTAACAAGGCTAAGTCTACATGACTCAGAGTGGTGGGACACAGCACACTGGTGCCAACACCTCTGCTGTGACCTCTGTGCTCTGCAGCTTCTCCACAGTCAGCAGTGCACCTGTCACACACCTGTTGCTGAAGGATAACTTAAGAATAGATGTCCTTTTATGAAGCTACTTGGCTATTAGATTGTAAGTAGTGCATTTTAATATAGAAATTTGTCACATTTTAAGACAGGTAAGCCTATGTAAGCCAGTGTGGCCTACATAGGGAGACTCTGTCTCAAAAAAAAAAAAAAAAGAAAAGAAATACTCTATAAGATTATTTCCAATGAAATTTTGGTAGCAATAGTCTCTCAGTCCCAAAACTCAGCAAATACTGTTTAGATTATGACCCTGCATTTTGTTTCTTAGTACATTATACTTATTTATAAATAAACGCAGCCTGAGCAAACAACATCAAAGATAAAATGACAGAGCTTAATGTCATTAAGCCCTTTCAGAAGCATCTAAATGTAGTGGTAACTGAAGAGTCATTTGGAAGCCATGCTCTTTCCTTTGCTATTGACTCTGGAAGAAGAATGATGCTGAAAAAGCCACCACTACTGTTCAGATTTGGAAGTTTGATGGCATCCTGCATTGAGGCTAAACGAAAATATCACCAAAGAAAAGGAAACAAAGTGCTTTCCCTCCTTCCCCAAATGGACCAGTCTCTTGGCTGTAATCCCACAAATTTATTCAATGAAACAAACCCAAAAATATGTTTAAAGACAGACATAAAAACCAAAATTCTCCATAAGAAAGCTGATTTAAAGTTTCCATAGGAAAATAGCATGTCTACATCCTCCTACCCCTTAGTAACATGATCTTTCTATAGATTTTTTAAATGCCACATTCAGAACTTGACCTTTGTTTTTAAAAATCCAATTTAATTACTTTATGTCTCCACTATATAAGTTTTCAAAGTGAGGATTTGAAATCCTCCTCAAACTCATCCATTAGATTGTCTTTATTATTTTCATTTGTTCTTTGACTTATTTACATAAATAATATTTAAACAAAACTTTAAGCACTTAGTGAAATTCCAAATGCCTCAAAGACATTGATAAATTCATTCTGAAATCTGTAGAGTTTTCAGATTTTGTTTGGGACCTGCAATCAAGTAGAAGTAACATGAGATTGACGTGGTTCTCAGAGATATGGTCCAAAACACAAGATTGAGTTCATGATCTCTAGTATTCTCATCTCAGGCATTTATATGTCCCAGAACACAGACGAACAAGATGGTTAAGATGGGATAAAAACAGATACAAAAGAAAGTTCTAGGAGGCCCCACATCCAGAGAGAGAGAGAGAAATCACATAGGTGGTGGAGAGGTAATTTTTGGAAATAGAAGAAGATTACCCTTAGTTCAAAAATGACATGATTGTTCATATTAAAACCTCCCACCCAGAGCTATTCTTGACTTCTACCAGGTTGGTATTCTATAACTCTGTGGAAAAGAAAAACAGTGTACAGGAAGGACACTAGGAGGAAATTTTTAAATAATGCAGATATGACATGACCCAAACTTATTAGAAGATGGGAAACAAGAAAAAACATGTCTATCCAGAGTAAGGATCTCTTTTAGAGAACTTAAAAGACTTTTTAAAAAATTCTATTGAAGTCTTAACACACAGAAAAGAAACCAAATCAAAAATACAGCTTCATTGATTTTCATAAAGTGATCACATCCATGTAACTACTACCCAGGACAAGAAATAAAGCATCATTGAAGCTAGAAGTCCTCCCTCCTCCTTTGTACCCTTCCTAATCATTATCCTTTCCCTTGAGAAAGTAACCATAATTAATATCATAGATGATGAGTGTTGCTTAGTTTCAAATTCCATAAAGGAATATATTTGGAGCTCCTATGTATTCTGCTGTGCCTGGCCTTTTTCACTTTATTTCACTCAACACTATGGTTATGAATTCATCCATGTTCTCACCTGAATATTTGTTTGATTTCTTCTTTCATTACAGATCTTTGGTGCAAAAATGTATGAATTTTTTTGAGTAGAATTACTGGCTTTTCTGTAGTATTTAAGGCACTTGGCACACTACATCAATTCATATATTATATTAGAGTTCCCATCAATTCATAACCTCACTAACACTGCGTCTTTGTCTTTTTAATGTTTGCCATAGTAATGAGTATAAAGTAGCAGTGTCTTGCATTTTTAATTTTCAGTTTTCTAGTCATAACATTTTCTGGTCCCTTGGCCATTCAGTTTTGTGAAGTATCTATTGAAGCCTCTTGCACATTCCTTTCCAGGATTATCTTCCATAGTTTTTAATCGATTGGTAAAACGTTGTCTACTATTTTAGATGTGAGCCCATTGTCAGCTTTGTGTGCAGTATCATCTTTTCTAGCATGACTTTTCTTTTCACTCTCTAATGCTACCTTTTGACCAACAGTTTGTTCCTTTTTTGTGTCTTTTAAGGCAAATGCTTTCTGTATCTCATTTAAGAAAATTCTTGTCCTACCCAAGGTTTATGAAGTCCATGTTATCTTTCAAAACTGTGTTGTGTGACATCATTCACATTCCAAACATACACTATGGACATTTTTAAAAATTACTCTTCAAAAGGGGTTGTGCCAATTTATATACCTATTAAAATGTGTATGAGGTCCAACTTTTGACACACTTCCCAAGCTTACACAACTGGTTATTATAAATATTTTTTCTTTTATCATTATGGTAAGTGAGGCACAGCTTCTTATTGTTGCTAAAATTACGAGGTATTCCAGTCATAAGGATGTTAAAGATTTTTGTGTTTCCTGTCTTATTAGCATATATTAGTTTTTAAAATGATGGATTTCATTGTGGCATTCTCATGCATACGTAAAATGTCCTTTAACCATCTTAACCTCCCACCCCCCTCTCTCCCCCCAGTCCCCTTCTTGCTAGTCCTCTTCCTCTTCCTAAATAGTGGCCCTTGTACTTCATGTCTTTTTTTAAATCTAGATTCCACATATGAGAGAAAAATGTGCCATTTGTCTTTCTGAATCTGGTTTATTTTTTTAACCTGAATGGAACATCTCCAGTTCCATTCATTTTCCAGCAAATGACATGATTTCATTCTTCTTCATGGCTGAATAATGAGTTCATGGCTGTTATATGTCTACAACATATTTTCTTTATCCATCCATTGATATGCCCCTAGATTGATCCCACAACTCGGTTGTAGCAAGTAACATGATGATAAACATGTGTGTGCAGGTATCCCTATGGTATGCTGACTTTGATTCCTTCAGGTATAGGCCCAAGAGGCACAAACATGGATTATTTGGGAGTTCTATTTTTAGTTTTTTAGGAATCTCAAAACAAATTTCCATAGTGGCTAGATTAATTAACATTTTCACAAGCAATGTAAGAGTTTTTAGTTTTGATTGCATCCTCACAAGTACTAATTATTTTTTTGTGTTTTCTTGATAATAGCCATTCTTACTGGGGTGAGAGGAATCTCAGCAGAGTTTTGATTTGTGTTTCTCTGATGGCTAAAAATGTTGAAAAGGTTTCTAAGTAATTATTAGCCATTTGTACTTGTCCTTTTGAGAAGTGTCTGTTCAATTCATTTTCCCATAAATAATTGGATTTTTCATTTTTTGGTGTTTAATTTTTCGAGTTCATTAAGTATTCTGGATATTAATTCCCTGTTGGATGGATAGCCACTGGATTTTCTCCCATTCTGTAGGCTGTCTCTTCATTCTGCTGATTGTTTCCTTTGCTGTGCAAAAGCTTTTTAATTGGATGCAATCCCACTTGTCAATTCTTGTTCTTATTTTCTGGTCTGTTGGAGTCCTATTCAGAAAGTCATTGCCTGTGCCCATATCTGTTAGAAATAAGACCCCCAAAGACCACCGGAGTCACAATCGAGGACTCAGAAACAGAGAATTGTCTTGTGGCAAGGCAAAACTTACTTCTGCAGAAGGGTGCACAGGCAGCGGGCACAACAAGCACAAGGAGCAGACAGTGGGTCCTCCCTTTTATTTCTGATGCAGTGGGCCCTGCCCCTTTATTCAGGTTGATTGAGCTCAGGTGCACAGTCTATTGCTGATTGGCTAATGTTACACTTGGAGTCTGGAAGTGGGGTAGGTAGAAATTTCCGTGCAAAAGTGGAGCTCAGTGAACAAGAACCTGGAACAGCAAACAGCTAAGAAGGTGACACACTGTGGTAGAAAAGACTGCTTTCTTCACATATCTTGTAGTGTTTGTGTCTAGCAGTTTCAAAGACTCTGGTCCTACTTTAAGATCTTTGATCCATTCTGAATTGATTGTTGTACAAGTGAGAGACAGGTCTAGTTTCAATATATAAGTGAATATCCAGTTTTCCCAGAACCATTGTTAGAGGCTGTATTTTTTCCAGTGTATGTTTTTAGCACTTTTGTCAAGAATAAGATGGATCTCCTTATTTCTGGATCTCCTTATCTATTCCATTGGTCTACATGTCTGTTTTTGGTGCCAGTTACCATGCTGTTTTTGTTGTTATGGCTCTGTAGTAAAATTTGAAATCAGGTATTATGATACTTCTAGCATTGCTCTTTTTGCTCAGGATTTCTTAGTGGTTCAGGGTCTTTCCTGTTCCCACATAAATTTTAGGGGTTTTTTTCCTAGTTCTGTGGGGGATATCATTGAAATTTTGATGGGACTCACATGGAATCTGTAGATTGCTTTCAATCAAAAGGCCATTTTCACAATATTAATTCTGCTGATCCATTAACATTGGAGGTTTCTTTCTTCGGAGTTTTATAGTTCTCATTGTAGAGGTGTTTAATCTACTTGGTTAGGTTTATTCTTAGGTATTTAATATCACTGATTTGGATCTTCGGTCTTTCTTTTGGTTAGTTTGGGCTAAGGTTTTTCAATCTTATTTATCTTTTCCAAGAACAGATCTTTTCCAAGAACCAATCTTCGTTTCATTGACTTTTTTTTTTTTTTTTTTTGGCAGTACTGGGGTTGGAACTCAGGGCCTCATACTTGCTAGTTAAATGCTCTACCACTTGAGTCAAGGCAACAACCCAAAAGCCTGTAGCATCCAGTGTTCTCCCATCCAAGTACTGACCAGACCCAATTGTGTTTTTCTTATGGCTTCTATTTCATTATTTCCATTCTGATCCTTATTATTTCTTTGCTTCTCTTAATTTTGGATTTGGCTTGTTTTTTCTTTTCTAAGACCAACAGGTGCATCATTACAGTATTTATTTGACTTCTGTTTGATCTTTTAAAGCACTCATACCTACACATTTTCCTCTTAGAACTATCTTTGCTATATCCACCATAAGTGGTGCTTTCATTTTTATTTGACTCAAGGAATTCTTCATTTTCCCTCTGATTTCTTTAATGATCCACTGGTCTCTTGAAAGCATGTTGTTTGATTTCCATGTTTTGTGTATGTCCTGTAGTTTCTCTTGATTCTATTGATTTCTAGTTTTATTCCACTATGATCTGATAAGACATAAGAAATTATTTCAATTTTTTTTAATTTTTAATACATGCCTAATGGCCTACAATGTGATCTATTTTGGAGGAAATTCCATGGGATGCTGAGAAGAATGTGCATGTCACAGCTGTTTGGTGAAATGTCTGTAGATGTCTGTAAGGTCACATGATCTATGGTGTAGTTTAGCTCTGAAGTTTCTTTGTTAATTTTTTTGCCTGGGTGATCTATGTGTTGATGTGAGTGGGTTATTTAAGTCTGTCACCATTAATATATCTACACTTATCTGTCCCTTCTCTGTCCCCTTACATTTGTTTTATGTTATTGGATGTGCCACATTCATTGCATATATACATATATGCAATTATTATATCTTCTTGATGTAGTATTTCCTTTATTGGTGTGTAGTGGACTTCTTTGTCTCTTCTAGCTAATTTTGGCTTGAAGACTATTTTGTCAGCTATGAGTATAGATTCCAGCTTGCTTTCAGATTCCATTTGCTTGGTATATTGTTTTCCATCTTTTCACTTTCATTTTGTGTGGTTTTTTCCTGTGAGGTGTTTCTTGCAGACAACAAACAGTTAGATCTTTTTAAAAATCCATTCAGCCAGTTTGTGATTTTTAATTGTAGAGTTAAGACCATTTACATTTAGTGTTATTATTGAGCAGGATGTGCTAATTTGTGTAATCATGTTGAATTTTTCATGGTTGATTTGAGTACTGTTTGTTCTTTGCTTTTCTCACTTATTCAACTTAATGGTTTCCTGTTTTAATGAGGTGAACTTATTCAGTGCTCTTCAAATCCTCTTTTTTTCCTCAATTCTTTTTGTGAACTTTATCCTTTCCTGAACTCTCATGGTTGCGATTGGTTTTTTTTCCTCATCTGAGTGTAGGATTCCTTTATATATCTTCTGTGGAGCTGGCTTAATGGTCATGAATCACTTTAGTTTGTGCTTTTCTTACAAGGTCTTTATTTCTCCATTTATTTTAATAGGTGACTTTACTGGATCTAGTAATGTGGGTTGATAGTTATTTGCTCTCAGGGCTTGAAATATGTCCTTTCATGCTTTCCTAGATTTTAGGGTCTGTGCTGAGAGGTTTGGTGTAATTCTGATGAGTTTGGCACTGCTCTCTTGTAGCCTTCAGTATTCTTTCTTTATTCTGTGCTCTGGATATTTTACTTACAAAGTGGTGTGGAGACGTTCTTTTCTAGCCCTATCTATTTGGAGTTCTAAATGCCTCTTGTTCTTATAGGTCCATATTTTCCCCTACATTTGGGGAATTTTCTACTATAATTACATTTAATAGATTTTTCTGTTCCTTTAGTTTGTTTTTCAGCTTCTTCTTTTTCTCCAAGGATTCTTAGTTTGGTCCCTTAATCATGTCCCAGAATTTCTGAAAGTTAGTGCCATGATTGCCTTTTTTTCTTTATTGCTGCCTAAGTGTAATAATTGCCATCTGTTTTCAGTTGCTGATATTCTTTCTCTCTTCTACTTGATCTAGTCAATTGGTGATGCTTTGCACTGAGTATTTTAATTTGATTTATTGAGCTTTTCATTTTCAAGATTTCCTTTTTTTTCAGAATCTCTCTTTGCTGTATTTCTAGTCCAAGTCTTTTTTTTTTTTTTTTTTTTTTTTTTGGTACTGGGGTTTGAACTTGGGCTTCATACTTGTAGGAAGGTGCTCTACCATTTGAGCCACACCCACAGCCAACCCCTGTCCAAGTCTTAAATTGACTTCTTTTCTTCACTTACTTATTTTATTCTTCTTTGAGGTCATTGATCTTCTGTAAAACTAGATTTTTTAAATTCTTTGGCATTTTAACCATTTCAATATCTCTGGATTCAGTTTTTGAGGAACTTCACATTGCTTTGCTCTTTCATATTTCTTGTGTTTCTATATTGCATTTTATGCATCTGTTGGGATGGATACCTCTTCTGGTTTTTTATCTTCTTAGTGGGCAGTCTTCTCTTGAGGTCTCAATCCCCACTACCACTTAGAGGAGAGAAAGCTGACCACTAAAACAATAACAACAATTCAAGAATAAAACAGATATTTAAACATAGTTTTAAAACAATTGGAAATATTAACTGTATCCCCAATAAGAAAAGAAAAGAAAGGAGCCAGAATACTTAAAGGATAAATTAGAAATTTGAAAAATAGGAGAGGTAAAAGTAATAAAAAGAAAGGAGATAGGGAAAGAAGAAAAGAGAGAAGGAAGACAGTAAAGAGAGAAAAACCATATGGGATCAGGATATAAAAATAATAGTTTGGGCAAACAAATACAGAACAAGAGGAAACTATTTTTAAAAGTCAATGTTTCTTTCTTACTAAGGATATAGAGGATGTAGATGCTTTTTCCCTCCTCAGGATTGTCATTTTGCAGTATACTTGGTGCAGAGGGCAAGGATTGTTGAGTCCTTTTCTCTCCAAAGTCCAAACAAAGTAGATCAGAAAAAGCTGTTTTCGGCAGAAGAGATGCTGCTATGACAGCTACTAGGCTGAATTCCTTCCAGTGCTTAAACTGTGGGCCCAGCAACACAGAACATGCTAGAGCACCTTCAAATGGCTCCCACCAACTGAGCCTCAGGAACACCAGGTCATTGACCCCTGTACTGGAGGCACTCTGCCAGTGCAGGGCATGAGTATGGCAGATGCCTGAGCCAGCAGCTCTTTTTCCCCCTCAAGTGTCTCTGTGGCTCTGAGACTGTAGTAACCTGTGCTGTGAATCATGGCACTGAGTGATCTTGTATACCTGGCCATAGTCTTGCTCTTCTTCCTAAAGTTTGGGCTGCAGTTCCCAGCTATCCAATAACCTCTGCTTCTCTCTACAGTGGATCCACACTTCCTAACATGTAGTCCTCTGTCTACAAGTCTGTGTCCAAGTTCCAGTTAGTTTCCTGTACCCACACTGATTCTTGGGGCAGTGTTCACTCAGCCAGTGTAGAGGGGGAGGTCTTTGGGGCTTGGGGATATAAAAATGCAAGGCTTCTGCTATTCCAGGCCAGAATATTTGACTGTAAGATCATTAACCTCAGCACCAGTGAGCAAGCCACGAAGTGCAGGGGCCCCTGTTCTAGCTCTGCTTACTGCATAGGTGACAAAGCTCTGTTAGAATACATTTTTGCAAAGTGCCATATTGTACCCTGTGGAGATTGCTGAGGTTTTCCTTTTCAAATTTGGTTAAAATCCCACTGAGGGGGATTCTCCCCATTCCCTACCATTTTGTCTAGCACCAAATGATAAGATCCATAAAGTTCAGTATTCCTGGATTTCACCTGGTGTCTGTCTCCTATTTACTTTTGCACTTCCCTACCTCTCCATGCCTCCCACCCTTCCCTGCAGTCTCATACCTGATGCTTTGTTTAGACTCCTGGAGACACAGGAGAGTGCTGGTGTCTCTAATCCACCAGCTTCCCAACTTGTGTTTGGTCTGTGTTTCTTCTGTCACTTCAGTGGAATTTGGGGAAAGATAAGAAATACCTAGAATCAGTCAGTCACCTTGAAACACAATAATGTAATCTTAAGATTGGAAGGAAGAACCTTCCCAATTCATTAACAACTCCCCTCTCCTTCCCTCTCCTCTCCTCTCTTATCCTTCTTTCCTTCTGCTTCCTCTTCTGTGTTTAACTTCTTTTTCAGGTTGTGTTTCCAAAAGTACTTTTCGATAGACTCTCTTGTCTACCAGAGTGACATGAAAATTAGCGATGAGCTCTCTCACCCCAAAGAGATCCTGCACATTTAAGATTTCTCATTGGGCACCAGATGCATTGGATCATCTGGTCAGTCTTTCAAGGTTAGAAGACTTGCTTAAGGTTCTCTTGATTTATGGCAACCAAGCAAGTAAAAATTATGACCAAGTTTATAACTAAAGTCTAAATGATCTCAAGTGTGTATATTGACATCTTTTAAATTGGGGCACCTGATTTTTACATTAAGAAAATGAAGAAAAAGCAATCCTGTATATGGTTTCATTTAGAAAAACTTATTCAAAACACATGCCATACAGGTGTTTTGGTAATTAACTGAAAATAAATACAAACTTGTTTTGCTTACACTTTTAAAGGTAATTCTAGATGATTTTCTGCAGTGGAAAAGTTCTGGCAGTTCTTATTTGTTGTAGTACTAATGTAAAATATGAAGCAAAGATAGTTATTATTTTTTATTAATTAGTTCTAGCTTAACTCAGTGGTGGTCAAGGAATGTGCTATATGATATTAATCTCTTAAAATTTGTCAAGTCTTGCCTTGTGACCCAGCACGTGATCAATTTTGGTAAATGATCCACATGCATCTATTCTGTTGTCATTGTGTGCTGTGTTGTATATATGCATATGTGAATTAAGTAGGGCTTATTAAAAATGTTTAATCTAAAGATCTATGTCTTTGCTTATTCTTCTTTTCTTTCCTACTAGTCATTGAGACAGGTGGTTGTGTGAATCTGTCTTCTGCTCTTAGTTGTCAATTTTTGGTTCACATACTTAAAAAGTATAATTAAATCAAACTTAGACTTATTTTGGCTTCCTCGTGGATTCTTATATCATATGTCCTACTTTAAAATTGAATATCAGCTTTCTTTTGGTTAATTTTTTCATGGTATATCTTTTTCCTTCTTATTACTTCTAAATTTCTTCTTTCCTTATGTTTAAAGAATATCTGTTATAAGTAGCAACTAGTGGTATCTTTAATCCAGTTTGAGAACATTTGCCTTTTAATTGTAACAATTACTTTTAATGTAATTACTGATGCATTTGTGTTTATGCTTATCATCTGAATTATCTATTTTTGGTTTGTCTTGCTTGCTTCATACTCCTTTTTTACCTTCTTTATATCTTTTGAGGTTAACTAAGTTAGAAATCCTTCATTATTCTATCCCCTCTTTTTTAGCTTGTTAATTGTACATTTTTAAGCTGTGTTTTAGTGAATTTCCTAATGAATACAACATCCTGCCAGGACTTATTATAACCTTGTATAATAATTGTACATTTACACTTCTGGACAATGCGAGGACCTGGAAAAACGTTAACTTCCTATACATCATCCTTTGTATAGTTTATCAATCATTTTAATCCTATATATTTCATTCCCTTGAAGACACCATAATTACTGTTTCATAAAGGCAACAATCATTTATATATACCTACACTTTTACTTTTCTTGTTGTATTTTATTCCTTCCTGAATTTCTGTCTTTCCATTTTCAATCATTTTCCTCTGCTAATAGAATTCACTTTAGTACTTATTTTAGGGAAGATATGATCACTTGCTTTTTGTTTATTTGTAAATATCTTTATTTTATCTTCACTTTGGGAGGTATTTTTGCAGAGTGTAAAATTCTAGGAGCAGCTAGAAAATATCTCAGTGCATTTATTTCCATTGATACTGGCACCTTAATTCTTACACGTACCTTTAAACCTATCTACACTTTGCCCTTTAGGTATGTTTCCGCTTTTGTTTTCCATTTTCCTTTCTTTTTGGCATGTAGCAGTTGTACTACAATGTACTCAGGTGTGGCTTTCTTTGACTCAATGTTTTTCACTTTGGAAACTTTACCCTTATTTATTCAGTTGTTTATGTCCTATTTTTCTCTGCTGTACTCACTGGAACTCCAATTATATACACCTTTACAGCAGTCCTATATTGCACTTATAATGTTTTCAATATTTCCATCCCTCCCCCTTTTTTTTCCTTTGGCAGTACTGGGATTTGAACTCAGGGCCTCACACTTGCTAGGTAGGTGCTCTACCACTTGAGCCACTCTGCCAGCCCATTTCCATCCTTTTTATTCACCAAATTTTAGCATACATGCTCTCTTGTATTTCCTCCAGATCAGCAGTCCTCACGTCACTTTCCAACATTCTGTTTTACCTGCTTAACCTTCTTAATTTTTAATTCTTATGTTTTCTTAGATCCATAATTCCTACTTGATTCTTGGTTTTTCAAGTCCTAGCTCTTAAAGAATATCTAAATTCTTCACCATGTCATATCTTCTTAAGTATATTAGTCATATCTCTTTTATCCAGCTAGTTATTTCCAGTGAGTCATCGACGAATCTGTGTGTTGTTCCTGTCTTGTTCTGTGTCATATCTCTTTGTTTAATTCATGTTAAATGTCGTCTTTTTAACCTATCATGACTCTGCATGTTGCTGCTGCTCTCCATGGACCTAGCAGCCAAATAGAATGTTGGCAAATTACCTTCCTCTAGTTATGGGAACTTCAGTGAAGATTTTGTAATGCTCAATCTCGTCCTAATTGGACACCAGGATTCCCAATTTAGCACTTGAGAGTTTTAGTTAGATGTCTCCCTCTTGAATGTTTCTGAACTCTAATTTCTGTCTCCATAGGACTGCGAGACTATGAAAAATCTTTTCCAGTCTTTCATTGGCTTTCTAACTATCTTCTTATAGTCTTGTTTTACATGATTAAATAATTTAGTGAATAATTTCCATATTTCAGTTGAATGGTTTTTATGGCTGTTTTTCATTTTATTAACCAGATTTGAGACTTTGTATCATTTAAATAGTTATTCACAATTGGAATAGTCATAAGACTATAAGATTTAACATTGGAAGAGCCTGGGACATTACCATGTGCTGGCTGACCTCCTGTGCACTGCAGCATAACATGCATGGTCTGTTTGGATATCGGAGCCAGGAGTTCCTCATTTCCTGAAACAATCCATTCTGATGGATAACTCTGTTTTAAAAGTCCCTGTGTTGAACTAAAATATGCCTCCTTGAAACTTAAACTCGTTTACTAGTTGTTTCAAGTTTTCCTTCTGGAATTAGTCAAAACAAGAGAACATTTCAGATAGCGATACTTAAAGCAAATCTAAGTGCCATCCCTGTCTCTCGCACTTTTTTTTCAAAGCATTGAACATAAATTACTAACCTTGGGTTCAGAATCATAAAGAAGGACATCTATTTAGTAATGACTAAAGCACGAACTTTATACCATATGACATTTTGAAGACAGAAATCTTTTTGTAATTACTGTGAATCATATTCTTACATAGAAAAAAGTAAGAATACTGCCATCTATTTTCAGACATAATGCTATATAACACTAGTGGGATATAGAAAAAAACAATCTTCAGTTGCCAAGATGCAGGTGAAATCCAGGGGTGTGAGTTTTTGTTCTCTGTCAATTCTTGTTTTTTAAAGCCTGTGGTGAATGAATTATAATGACAATAACTGTGTTGCAGCTAATTATTGAGTACTTGGTATGTGTGATTCACATATCTCGTCTTTACTTTTGGTCTGACTTCCACTCAGTAAGAACTCTCCAACCCCTTTTTGTATATTTTGTGATCTAAGTAGAGCACTGAGGTTGAAGAAGGTGCTATCAATGATTACACCAGACGACAGACATGAGCAGGAAGTATCTTGGTCGACTGCCACTTAGAGTCAGCCATTCTTCCTCAAGCTCGATTTCTCCCTGCTAATATTATTATCCAGAAGTTTATGTCCACATGACAAATTGCTTCCAGCACTCTAAGTGGTCTTCTTTAGAGGTCTTCATTTCCTGCCCTGCCCATGGTTTAAGCTCCCACCTATGTCCTACCCCTTCCTTCACATTCATGACTACACAATGCAGTTCTGAATGCAAAAATAGCCATTTTGAGGCTGGTGGAGTGGCTCAAGCAGTAGAGTACCTGTCTAGCAAGTGCAAAGCTTGAGTTCAAACCCCTGTACCACCAAAAAAAAAGTCACTTTTTACATAACCTGTCAGAAGTGAAGAAAATCAATTTGTCTTACTCTGTCCTTCTTCAGATAAACTGGGGAGAATTGGGGTGTGGAAGGCTAGAATGCTTACCCTCAGACAGACCCGTATTGGCACAAAAGCTGTTTTTAAGATATGAGAAAATGTGGGATTTAAAGTGTCAGAGCTCTTGTGACTATAACTCAAACTTTGAGAGCCTAGTGAAAAGACAGAGTGGGGAGCACCTAGTGCTTTAATGATTTTACAGAAATCCCATGATCCCTACGGAATGCCCTTCCTCCTTATTGTAAGCCAAGTTCCTCAGCTGTGGCTAGGCACACTAGTGTGATGTGGAGTTTCACTTCAACCTGAGTGGTCTGGGATGCGACCTGGCTTTGGCATTTCTAAAAGTTCCCCAAGTGGTTCAAATGTGCATTTAACTTGAGAATCATTGTGCTAAAAGTACTGTAACACAGGGCCAAAAAAAAAGGTGGTGTGGGATTTTCTAGGTTGAAGACTTATGATTGCGTGTGGTAGCACAAGGAAAGTCTGCTGACCACTGAGCAGTGTACACAGGAGGGTCCCCAGGCCACAAGGTCAGCACATCACTCCAAGATGTCTGGACAATGCTAAAGGACACTTTCAGAGCCTTCCAGTCAAATCAAGTGTGGAAAGGAACTTAATTTTCCCCCCAAATGTGATCTTTTAACCACAGTTTGACATGAATCCCTTTCATAAAATAAAGTCCTTAGTGAGTTTGTCCATTTTGCATTATTTCATACTCTAGAAATTGCATTAAAGCAATGATTAGGCAAACTGGAGAAAATGTGGGCATCTGCCTTGTTTTGATATAGGAGAAAACGGATTAAGAAATACTGTGTTCCTCTCAACTTCTGCCTTTTTATTTAAAAAAAAAGAGTTGGAGGCCATTCCCATTGATTGTGTCTCTAAGGAGCAAGTTTATGCAACTGATTTTTCTCTAGGAGTAATATTGGATGGTGATCATGCCAGAATGCCTCATCTCATATGCTGTCTCTTATGATTTGTGCATTGCCATGATCATCAGTCAGGCTACCTGTGCCAGCTCTAGGATGGGCTGAGAAGAACACTTTTCTCACTTTAATATCAAATGCTCTTTTTCTTAATAACCTCACATCATTATGTCATTTGCTCTGGTTTTTTTTTTTGTTTTGTTTTGTTTTGTTTTCATTTGTTCCATTTTTTCCAGAGTAAATGATGTCCCAAAAAAGATAACTGCCAAATTATGATCATGACCCCTTGGTCAGGCATTCTTGATTCTCCCTGCTAGGATGAAGTGAGTGTCACATGCTCTGGCAGCTCAGTGATCATGCCACTGCCAGGTCTCTAACACTGCCAGAAAGCTGTACAGCAGTCAGGCTTCAGCTCTGAAAGTTGACAGTTTCCTCACGCTCCTCCCTCTGTGGAGTATATTAGGTTGAGCTTGTGCGCATGACTTCAGTTCATAAAAAGTTTACAAGTGCACCTGGAATGCTTAGCATTTGATTGTTACATAAATAAGTATTTGAGAACATATGTAAACTTGACAGTGTTCGTACCAGATGTTCCAGTAACACAGTCATATACTTTGATGGCAGTGGCTCTTTATCTACTAACTTTCAGATAAGCACATACGAACTTTCTCCAGAGTGCCGATCGTCTGATTGTGGCATCCACATTACATCTACTGTGTTCAGTACATAGGGGTGCAAATAACTTGGACCTAATGCACAAAGTCATGTTTACATATTCTCCTTCAGTGCAAGACATTTTGCCTTCTAACTGTTTATGACACATGAAGAAGGAGAATCTTCTGTGGATGTAAGTATGTTCTCTAGTCTCAGTAGAAATGTTCCAGTCATGCAGTACCCAAGTATTTTCTTGCTCTTTTGAACCAAGATTCTGTGTGTACTAGACAGAAATCTTGCCTTTCTCAGGTCTTCTCCATCCCTTCACCATAGCTGACTGTATCTTTCTGGGTTTGGGGTTTTTTTTTTTTTGGTGAGGTGGGGGGAGAAACTCTTAAATTTTTATTTTTAATTGAAAGTAATAGTTGTATAGATTTAAGGAAAATGTATTTATACATTGTAGAATGATTAAATCAAACTAGCTAAATATCCATCACATCATATACATTTTGTGGTAAATTATAGAAGCCTTTGGCATTCTAGAGCAGTTCTCATTTCTTCAGAGTTTTGTTTTACAATGTTCTCTCAGCATGAAGAATCTGATGCACAGACATAGAATGCTCACCATCTTCTCTCTACCCATGTTCACCCATGTTGACATTTTCCCAATTCGCTTTATTGGATGTGTGCTTGTCACTCACTTTTCTCTCTCTGCATACATGTATGTGAGTATACAGTGTACATATGTGCATATAATGTATACATGCATGTGTGATCACATGTGAAAATGTTCTTTTGAGCCTTACATTTTAGTCTCTTTAATTGCCCTTCAATCTAGAACATTTGTATGATGCTTTTCTTTATCTTTTATAACACTGACACCTTTGAAAATTATTATTCCACTTTAAAAATGAAAAGCTCTTTGTTTTGGTTTTGTGTGATGTCCCCTAATGGAGAGATGGAAGTTATGTGTCCTGTTCAAGGACAAAATAAGTGAGGTTGAGTTTGTGGTCCACTCAAGCTGTCTTGTCTCAATGGTGATGTTAACCTTGACAACTCTGTCAGAGTACTACCTTGTTTCTCTGCTGTGTGGTTATCAGTTTTTCTCTTGCAACTAACTAGAAATCTATGGAGAAACAGCTTATATAAATATAATAAAGCCAAGCTTTATAAATGACTTGAATTAGACTTTTAACAATGATTTTATTGGCCACAGTCATAGTAGAAGAGAAAGTCTTTTCCCTCCATCGCTGTCACCACAGTGCTCCCTTTTCTCACACCCAGCTTGCTCTGGACCACTTTGGTACTTAGGCCCGTGGTGGCGTCCACCCAGGCTTTACTTCCTCACCATCCCCAGCCTAGGCCTCACTTTTGGAATTACTGTTCTCTGCAGGGGGCCCTACTGAGGCAGTTTCAGGGTAGACAACACAGTGGCCCCACAGTTTACTGAGAGAGGTAACCTTTTGGTGGAAAAGACCAAATATGGTCAAGAATGGAAGCCAGGTCAGCAGCAGAAACTCAATTTTTACACTCAGAATGGGAGGTGAGGGCAGTCAATTGAGAGGTTCAAAGCCAAAAATTCAGACTGGGAAATGTGGTATGGTTTGTGTCACGGCGAGAGCTTCAGGGACTGTGCTGAGGCTGAAGAATGCCTGTTCCGTGTGAAAATCGCTTTGTAGCAAAGAAGCAACCATGATAGACCAAAAGAGCCTATCCCGCCCTGTGTAGGCTTTGCGCACAATAGAAGGCTGTGGCTCAGACAGGGAAAGCAGGGTTCAGATGGGAGATGAGGATAAGATTAAGCACAGTGCTGGAGTTTGGATCCTGAATGTCCCTAAAGGCCCTTCTGTCAAAGGCGTGGTCCCCAGGGAGGCACCATTGGGAAGTGGTGGAGCCTAGTGATGGGATTTGGGTGATTATGAGTGTGACTTTGAAGGGGACTGTGAGAGCCTGGTCTTTCTTTCTCTCTCTTCCTTCCTGGACATGAGCTGAGCAGTTTTGTTCTGTAGTGTGCTTCCCACCATCACCACCCAGCACCCCTACCAGAAGAACCTCTAAAACTGTGAGCCAAAATAACGCTTTTCCCTTTGTAAATCTATTATCTCAGGTAGCTGACTGATGCACACACTAAGGAGTAGGAGGTGAAAAGGAGCAAAAAGCATGAAGGTAAATGATTTTTAACTTTCAGACTAGTCTGGGAATCATGCTTCAGGCTTGCAGTGCAGATGCACAGCACAGTTCTGGAGGGAAGAGAGCCGGTTAAATTCACTGCTTGAATTGTTTCCCATTGTGGGAAATATGTTTTATTTATATAGAATATTGTAAAAAATATTTTAGCAACAGACCGTATTGTAAACTTCAAGCTTACCTGCAAAATACACAAAAATCTTCATGAACTTAGTACGAAAAGACCTAATTAGCATTCTTACACAGCAAGCTGTAGGTTTACTGGAGACTTACTAAAGAGAAAAATACCAGCGCACCGGACTAGCACATCAATCATTTGAGATTGTCTGACACTCTTGGAGAGGATAGCCTGGTTCAAAAAGCACGATGCTGTCTTAAGGCTGGGGACTCAGGTCAGAACACAGTAAGAACAAAACATGAGCTGTTTTGTGGGGAACTGGCTGATAAGGTGATGCAAAGTGCACACATGTTAAGGTTTACTGTTCCAATATTGCCTTTACCCAGCTTGCCATGTTGGCCCTCAAGGTCTGTTTCTGTGTTTGTTTTCCTTCATGCTAATTTTTTGTTTTTAGTTTAATATAGTTGTATTTCGAGTCGTGTGGTTAGTACCTGAAAAAAATGACAGAATTTCCTATGAAAGTTGAAAAATAAACTGTAAATGGTCTTTGTTAAAAATATGCATAGAATTCTGTGTATGTGATCTTTAGTAGACTTTGTAAATGGTCCAAAGTACTTTAACCAGCAATTTATAATCTCCTGTATACTTTTCTCAAAATTCCTCAAACCCTGACATGGGGTGTGGGGGGGGTTGTTGTGGCAAATAGAAAGATGGTGGATCTCAAGTCAGTTTTAAACCCTCTAAAGTGGTAATTGAATGTAAAAGGGGGTAATCAGAAACTGAAAACGTAAGTGCTCTGAAAGAGTTAAGTTTGTAGTTATAGAGTACCTGTGGGTATATGGTTAGTGCCATGAGAAATAGTTCTGTGATCCTAAGGCCATCGTCATTGTTTCTATTTAATAGTATTGAATACTTTGTGAGTGCAAGGAATGTTGCTAAAATTATTGGAGACATTTACACACCCTAGAAAAGAATTATTGTGCATGCTTTAAAGATATTTAAAAGGAAGCATCATATATCATAGAATCAACAGCATACCACCTGACTAGGAGATATCAGCATACATTATAAACCTTTATGCTCTTTCCGTAGCTTTCTCGCACACATGGTTTGTGACGTGGAAGTCCCAGGGTGCGCATCAGACCATGTTGAGGTTTCCCCGTCTGCTCTCATATGGAGATATTAAAAGTGTCCCTCTGTGAGTATTTGCTTCTGTTTTCAGTTCTAGGGCATCATTATAGCATAAAATAAGCAGAATTACAAATTTGATAATGTCTCTGTAACTGCATTTCATTCGTTATGTGTATCACAGACAGTGAGAGTGAGTCTGTCTAATTCAGCTGCTTCTGTTGTTTTAACCATCAAAATAGCTTCGTAGAGATGAACTTTGAAGAACGGCTTAAACGTACTCTTTTTTCCTTTCTTCTCAGGTTAGTGTCACTTCAAAAATGAAAGTAGGCACTCTTACTGGGACATCAGGAGCAATGATGGGTATAAACAGCTCAGAGTATACTTAACTATAGAAATCCTTTCTAAGGCACACAGGGAGGGATTGACAACCAGATTTGGCATTTTAAATATTTTTTACCCCAGGCAAAGGCTTTAGGGTGTTTTCTTGGAATTAGAGAATTTAGAGATGAAAAGGGTGCCATTTATTATTTTCTCTCTGTGTCAGCTCAGGGCTTCTCTGTGCAATCTTGTTCATAATACAGGGGCTTCTGTTCTCAGCATCTCACATGTGGAAAGATGTTCTCATGGAGGGTATTGCAGACTCTTAGAATATGTGCACCCAAGGTTCTGGCTAAATAATAGCCTGACAAAATCAGCTGAGGAGGTTTACTGGAAGAGGGCTTGGATTTACAATCAGAAATAGTGAGTTCCAGTAAGCAATCTACAATATAATTTGTACATGGCCTTGGATACTCTACTTCCTCATGTGAAATGGGAGAGGTTCAGCTAGGGTAGCAGAGTCAGTCAGTTAGACAATCAGATAAATACATCATGTGATCAAGTCAGTCATATCAATAGATCAGTTAAGTCAGAATATTGAAGCTATTGTATAAGACCATAGCCACAGCAAACTAGATTGTTGTGTCTGGGAACCTCAGTATCTGCCTTCTTAGTATTTGGCTAAGTAAGGGCAACTTAAAAGATATTTCTGTCTGACACGGTAGTATTGTACCACCTTGCCACACGATTGTCTTCAGAATTTAACTACGGTTTTCCTGTTACTGTGGTCATGGAGTAAAACTTTTAAATTATTAACTTTCACAATCCGTTTGCTAGCGAGGTTAGCCAGGCCCAAAAATCGTGTGTTCTCCCTCATATGCAGATTTTACATCAAGGGCAAACACAGCAAGGCGATTGAATTTTGATCACATGATGAAGCAAGAGCACACAAAGGAAGTATGACGATAGGTAGGTAACCCAAAAAAACAAGATAGCATTTGATGTCCTCAATGCAAAGGAACTAATGCAGAAACTTTAAAACAACAGAGGCCAATAGGAGAAGGGGACCAGGAACTAGAGAAAAGATTAGTTCGACAAGAATCAATTTAGAATGTAACATATATGTACAGGAAAGCAATGCGAGTAAACTCCCTGTACAGCTGTCCTTACTTAACGAGCAAAAACCCTTGGTCCTCCTTATTAATGTTTATACTCTCTCTTCAACAAAATTAGAGATAAGGGCAAAACAGTTTCTGCTTGGAAGCGAGGGGATGGGGGGAAGAGGCAGGGGGCAGGGGGGGAGAGGGAGGGGGGAAGAAGGAGGGGGTGGGGGGAAGGGAGGAGTAATGACCCAAACATTGTATCCACATATAAATAAAAGAAATTTTTTAAAAAAGAAAATAACTGATCTTCTGTTCAAATGATGACTGTATTCTCATTCCTCTGAGAAAACAATATTCAGCCAGTTATGGTGGCACATGCCCGTAATCCCAGCAGTCAGGAGGCTGAGGCCGTCCTCTATCGTAAGAGGCCTGTCTGATCTATATGGCAAGACAATCTCAAAAAAAATGAATAAACCAACAAACAGAAAACCAGAATATTCAAGGGAAAAATAAGTAGCCATTTGCTATGGCTTGAAAAATAAGTGGTCACTTGCTATGGTTCAAACCTGGAAGAGCCTTCTAAGTTTTGGAGGTTGGCGCTTAGTGTGGCCATCAGCCTCCAAAATTCTCTTAAGTTATTCAGCCTCAAGTAGTTCACTACAGTAATGACAAACAGAATAATGCATCCTTAAACTCTCTTTTTTTCTTACATAAGAGCTCACTGATTTGAACAATTCATGCTCTGCCCAAACTGATAGAAGATCTTACTATATCAACAGGTTATTTCTGATTCCCAAATATAACCTCAGGCATAACAGTGAAAAATGCACAGGATTTGAAGTCAAGTAATCTGGCTCCCAGAATCTGTTCTGTCACACTGTATACAGTCTTAAACTTCTAATTGTTCTACTTAAATTTTTTTGACTTTATGATGATGGAAAAGCTATGTGTGTTCAGTAGAACCTATACTTCAAATGTGAATTTTGATCTTACCCCAGGCCGTGAATATGCAGTGTAATATTCTCTTGTAGTTCTGGACAGTGGTGCCAGGCCTCAGCGCCCATCATCCTACCATGGTGAGGGAGGCCACCTGCTCTCTAGGGTGCCATGTTCTAAGCTGTGAGGTGGACTAAGTGCATTTTCAACCTGAGGCGTTTTCACCTTAACATTCATTGATCAGGACTCAGCCTCAACTTAAATAAAGGAGCCTCTATAAGATTTGGCTGATTCCTTTAGCATCTCTGAGCCTCGGTTTCTTTAAGAAGGTGGTAGCAGAGCTTCTGCCAGTATCTAATAGAATAATGAATGCTAATCCTAAAGGTTAGTTTACCTTAGCACTCACTCACAAAAACAATCTAAAATATCTTACATTTAGCAAGTTGTTTATTTCCATCTGAATGCATTCAGATATCATTATACCCCTACAGAAAGTTTTTTTGTTTTTGTTTTTTTGCCATGCTAGGAACTGACCTCAGGGTCTCATGCTTATTAGGCAAGTGAACTACTACTTGAGCCACCCCCCTAGTCCTTTTGCTTTCAGTTTTCTTGTACAGAATTGGGTCTTGTGCTCACTCTACCTGTGCTGGGCTCACCTTGATCTCCCTATCTCTGACTCCTAAGTAGCTGGGGTTACAGGCATGTGCTGCCATGCCTGGCCAGGAAGTTTTATTACATCAAAGGTGAAAGGAAGGAAGAGCACCCCACCCCAGTGCTGAGAATGGAAAAGCCAGACAGTGCTTCATTTGTAATTCTTCATCAGAGATGGGGCCCCACTATGTCACCACCTTCATAAGAGGAGGACATTCCCTTTCTGGGTGCTCTCAACTGCGCAACAAAGAGAAATCCAGATTCCCCCCATCACCTCACTCTTGTACTATTTCCCCAAATGTTATTTTTTTAAACATATAAACCATTCAAAATATATATATCTTACAACTATTGATGTAGTTCCTCATCAAGCTGTGTACCCATTTATGTATCAGAAGACTGCTTTGCAAGTGTGAATCCCAGTGGATGTTTAGTTGAAATGCTGCGAGGGAAGAAAGGAAAAGAAAAAGAAAAACCTCCATTATGAGTATGAGATAATTACTTTTCAAAAATTCTTGCAGCCCCAATCTAAGGAGGGGCCATGAGGTTTAATTGTGGGTGTGCTATTTACAGATTAATTAGGACATTTAACTTCATTTTTTATACCACAGAATTAATCCCATAAAAATTAGTGATCTCGAAGGAGTCAGTTGTCAACTCTGACAGGATCTCTTTGCCATCATCTATTAACATGCTGCTTTTATCTTGTCTTGCCTGTGTCATATTTTATGGATTTTTTCATAAACACTGCCTATACTTCATAAATGTCTCAATTTTCTAGTCTATTAACATTACTTCAAAAGCAATTGATAAAAGAGTCGGGCATGCATGAAATAATACACCAATAACGTGAGTGCTGGAGGCGAGAACAGTGGGTAGGATCCGCACAGCTTGTGAGCTGAAACAATGAAAGGGTGTTTTATCTACTACAATAAAGAAACAAATGATCATTTTTGATAGTAGAAAAAAGATTGCTAGTAATTGGGCCGATAAAAAATGGGTTACACAGAAAACACAGCACATTCTGAAAATGAGAAAATAAACATCCCCAAGTAGCTATTTACATTAGGAGGGAGCCTTTTCCCTCTGGTTACTAACCATGTGAGATTCAGCTTGATTTGGCTTAGTTCTAGGACAATAGTTTTATTCCATAAATAAGTGATATTTCCTTTTTATGCATATATTTTAATAAACCTGTAGCATGTATAGTATATGAATTGACTATAATGAATGTTAAAATTCATTTTTTATCTTTATAATTTTATTAATTTAGGCCTTGAAATTGATTTAATTTTTCTTTTAATGTATAGATGGTATGTTATAGCATCGTACTTATATTTTAAAGCCTTGATGTAAGATCTCACTTAATACAATGAAAGAGACTCTTATCTGGATTCCTATCACAAGTTTAATTTAACAAACTGACTTTTTAAAACACAATTATGTGTTTAAATCAAAAAAAGAGAAAGGGAATTAAGCAAAACAGAAGTAAAGGATAATTGGGGAGTCAGGGAAGACTTTCCCTCAAGAAGTAGCTATGTAAAGAACTGGGGAGATGCAGGAATGATGTGGGGGGAGTCATAGTGAGTTTGGAAGAAAATAGAGATAAAGTCAGAGAGAGGAGGGAGCAGGTGGTGATAAGAGATAAAGGTATTGATTTAACACATTTTCTGGGGGTAGAGATAACAGGTTGCCCATGTTTAATGAGTGAGAGGTAGGAATTACAGATGATAGGTAGGTTTTTGCCTTGGCCGTCTCATGAATAATAGTTCTATAAATAGAGATGAGGGAAAGTGAGGGAAATCAAGTTTTCTCAGAGGAAGGAAAGGAGTGACTAGGGTATATGAAATTTACAGTATCTAGTAGATATTTAAATAGCTGTATCAAATCATTACATGAGTCTGAAACTAAAGAGATATAAAATAGGTATATTTTTGGTATTCCTACATCATAAGTATAAATAGAAGATCATAGCATATAAAATATTAATTAAAATTTGGGAACTAAATAAAGTCACCTATAAAGAAAATATATAGAGGTGAAGAAGAGAGGGATCAAGTCCTGCAGTACTTTTAGTAACATCGGAAGTCTTCTTCTGTGGAGCTCTGTCTGTTAGAGATAAAGAAAGCCAAGACGGTATGACATCTCAGATGTGCAGAACATATTTCGAGAATGAGGGAGTACAGCAAACAGCTCCGAACAGAGTGAGATGAAGATGGAGAAGTGAGCTCGGGATTGACAAAATGAATCTCGAGAACTCAGACAAGCCTGGATTCAACAGATCAGTGGAGGCAAAAGGCTCATAGGTATTGTTCACAGTGGAGGTGGAGCAGAGATGGTGAATGTGGACTTCATTTTCATGATCTTGCTGTAAAGGGGAACAGAAGCATTGCAGTTGACAGAGGAAATGGGTACAAGAAGAAAAGATTGTTCTTAGTTGGGAGCTGTTGTAGAATATTTTTATGTCATAAAGTATAATCTATTAGGATGAAACTGAACACACAGGACAGTGAACTGGTGATTTCAGAAGACAAGTTTTTGTGTTGGTAAGATGGGTGAGAACTTGAAGTGAGTCCTCTTAACGAGGAGGCTGGTTCTATTGAGAAGTAGGTGCAGCATTTGGGCTCAGTGGCTCATAGATTTGGTACTGGAAAGATCAAACAAGACGCCAGGTCATCCATCTAGATATGGAATGGTTGTCAGGGGAATGAGAAAGTTAAACTAGGGAAATGTAGTGGGGCTGGCCAGCAATAAAGCCTGCTCAGAATTTGTAATCAAATGTAATGTGATGTCTGTCTGCACAGCTTACATGTTTTTCTTTGGCAACATTCAGCATGTTGGTTAGGCTCACAAAGTAGCTAGAGAATGGGGTGCAGATTTGGGGATTTTGACAAGAAAACAATACTACATACAGCACAAAGCAAGAGAATTAAGGCTAGCATTTATATTTTTTCTTTTTTTTTTTCTGGTGGTACTGGGGTTTGAACTCAGGGCCTCACCCTTGCTAAGCCAGGTGCTCTACCACTTGAACCACTCCACCAGCCAGCAAGGGAGTTAGATACATGGTTAAAGTGACAGAGCCTGGAATGCAAGCTAGGTGAGGATGGAGGGAGCATGATGGGGTGCAGGGGGCAAGTAGCAGGGTCAATAAATTGGAAGTATGAATGAGGTTTACACAATTTAGAGGAAGGATCCTAGCTAAGTATGCTCCAAAATTACCAGGCAGTGGTTGCAAATGTTTCAAATCAGGATTTTATAATTGTGTGGTTATTGGTGATGAAAAGATCTATCAGTGTTTTTCAAACTTTTTGGACCGAATATATTAAGCATTATAACTTTCAAGACATCTCAGCACACAGGTACATAAATAAGTAATTGAAAGAAAATTTTAAGAAGCATTGTCTCCCTATTTCATATATTAAAATCTGATTCACCTAAGAGCATGGCACTGGTGTTCGCTTGACATCTGGTGAGGGCCTTCTTTCTGCAGTGACAGTGCAGAGGACACCACAGAGGGCAAGAGCTCCGTTCACGTCTCTCTTCCTCTGCTTATAAAGCCACTGATACCATTGTGGAGGCTTCCTGTAATCCTAATTACCTCCCAAATCCTATTGGCATATGAATTTGTGGATTAAATTTCCAACACATGTATTTTGTTGTGCATGGATTATGTACCTAACGTGTGAAGCCACCAGGGGTGGCGACAGGGCAACTGCATGTCAGAAGACAGTGGAATCAGTGCAAAAGGAGTCTGAGAATGAGTATGGTGCCACAGTGGTAAGTACTTGATAATGTCAAGGAAGAGAAGTGGTAGCAGTCTAAGGATGGTTTGGGGCCTCTACAAGGTTGGAAGTTTTGAAAAACTAGAAAAGACCCATCAGCTCCAGGACCTAGAATGTGGGCAGTAGAAGAAAAACAACTTCCATTTCAAAGGACTCAGAGAAAGACACAGCCTTAGGACGGCTTGGTTTCACTGTGAGTTAAAAAGGGAGGGAAAGACTTTCTGAGACGTTCTGATTTGTAGAGGGTCCAGGGAAAGGCTTTAGGAGGTCATAGAAGTGTGTGAGATGAGGTCAAATGAAATAACTTGGAAGGCTTAGACTGAGACTCACTGGTGGATCTGGTGAGTCTTGATAATCATGTAGGGAAAGCAGGGTAGCCTTTTTTATCATACTAGCCTTCTTGTCAATCTTGGTCTCTTAGCTGATTTGCAGAGTTCTGTAGTAGCATTTTAGATGAGGAAGAATGGCCTCACTAAAGCAAAGCATTTCTGAGAACTTCCCTTCAATCCCGAAGTAGCTGGTATAGCAATAGCTAGGAAAACTGGAGTTGTGAGAAGAGACAGTGTCACTGAGCCTTATGAATTCACCAAGCTACAGGACCTTTGCATATGCCTCACTCTTCCCCTGAGACTAGCTAACTGTTTTTCTTCTCTCCAGTCTGTGCAGAGGTGTTGCTTCCTTAGAAAACCTTCCCTAACTCCCTGGCCACCCTGACCAGGCTCTTGTAGCACTATTCTTCACCCTCCCCATGTCACAGATATAGTCTTACACGTATCTGTAGAATTGTTTTATTAAGTCTGGCTCCTTTCCTAGGCTCCATGAAAAAAAGATCATATACATTTTTCCTCACTATTGTATCTGAAACACAGAGTAGGTGCTCAGCAAAAATAAATTTAATGAATTAGTGAAATTAGAGCCTCAGACATTGATAACGGGAAAAAGGCAAAGGAAGCTAAGCGGGAAATAGTGTTGAAGTTGCAAGGAGGGTTTCTTGCTCAATTAATAGATCTCCTTTTGAAAGACCTACCTCAGTCTCCAAGGACATGATCCAGCTGTTCCTGAAGGGACAATACTGAGAACTCAGTGTTTGTAAAGCAAGAAGAAAGGGGACACTACATAGGTGTGAAATGAAAATCTGGGGGAGCAACAAAAGTCTAGAGGCAATTTCAAAGGTAGTTTCTTCAAGCACCTAGTCCTGTCTGAGGAACTCACAACTGTACAGTTCTAGAAGTGTCTGGGGAGCAATGTGAGCCCAGGACAGAGCAGGTGATAAAACACAGGGAAAGGATAGGAAAGAGCATTCAGTATTTTGAAGTAGGGAATATTTGAAGTAGATTCAGGAACTGGGCACTTTTAGGAGTGTGGCCATGCCACAGATCCAGGCACTTAGTCAGAGAAGTGCAGAGTCAATCAAAGTTGGACCAAACAAGTGGACTGCCTGATATGGGGCTCTCTCCCCACTGAATAGGACTTAGAACCTAGAAGTTGGAATGCCATAGATCTTATGGGAACTGGGCTCTCCTCTAGCGTAGCAGGTGTCACCTACGACAAATATTGTAAGGCAGTAATTTAGAATTGGGTCATCTTGGACAAAAATCGACAAGGTTGAAAAATCACCACTAGGGAAGGTTTCATTCTGTTTTCATTTTAATTTTGTACCAGTCAGGGACACCATTACATTCCTTTTCCACCAACCCCCTCTGCATTGACAATGCATACTTTTCATTTGTCTTGTTAAGACCTGTGTGTAGAAGTGATTGTCCCCCCTCTTACTGGGTCATCATTCATGGCAGAGTATGACATCTCTGAGCAATCACTGAGTTTCATCTTTCTGTCACAAAGGAATTCGGTGACTCACCTCTTGCAACTGCATTAACTCCTTCAGGCCAAGAGGGCACTGGATGGCATTTCAGAGGAAGTAATTTACTAAATGTTGCCTCGTGGCCAAAAAGGCTTAACATACATAAAAGAAAGAAACCACTGATTCCAGATTCCATTTCTCCTCTTCTGAGTGTTGGAAACAATTAGGATTAATTATGTGTTTTTGTGTGGAAGTGATGATATGAATTTCAATGGAGCATAAGAAAAGGAGTAAGCCTGTATTTTAAGTGAAACAGTCCCAGCTTAGGTCCATTATAACTGCACAGCGTCATTGTGAGATATGAGGAGATAACTAAATTATTCATGTTATAATTTTATTTGTGTTCTATTCTTTATTTTTCCTGTAAAATGTCCCTATTTGTTATTAAAACTAGTGTGTTTTATAAAAAGATTTATGTTAATTATACAGAGAGATGTCTTACTCAGACTAGCAAATTCTTTAGTGAATTTCGGAGTTTTTTAATGTGTGATCTCTGTGGTGTAGAACATTTCCTGCTAATGGTTCAGACCATCTATATATCCAGTGACCTTTGAACTCTGTGTTCATTATTATGGTTATAGCTATACCCAACTGACAGCATATTATTAAAATATGAGGTCATGATTGAAGAAACTACATGTAATTATGCTTGTAAAGGAAAACAAACCTTCTAGGAATAAGTTTTTAAAAGGCAAAATAACACCTTTAAAATGTCATACTTAAGTAAACACATTGTGACAGATGAGAAATGCCAGGTTTTCAGACAGAGGGGGAAAGATTGAACACAGAATCAAAGGCCATCTCAAAAAAGTTTCTCACTTCGGAAAAATGTATTTTTTAAATTATAAGGTTCCCAGGATTTCCTTCAGATAGATTTTAATTTTTTGATCACTCAAATGGATAAATATAAAATCATTTTTATTTTTGTGAGCTCTAAAGTCTTGATCCCCCCACTGGGTAGAGTCATAATGAACTTTGCAATATTAACTTTTAGTTCAGTAAGCTCATTGCTGAATCACGACGGCTAGAAACCCCACAAAGTAATGAAGACCACCTGCTACCAACTAACCGGTTGGGCTATCATACTCATCCCACATTTAGTGGGGGAAACAGTTATCAAGTGCTCTCACAATAAGGTGCGTTAAATAATCAAGTCTCACAACAGAGACCCAAAGTTAGAGGGCTGATCTTACAGACTGACCTATTGAAACTCTCTCTGAAGGAGATACATTTTTTATCAGTAAGGAACCGGTTGGCAACGTATATTTGTAGTATATTCTTTAACGTAAATTAATAGCTTTCTAAAACTGCCAGGTATTTGGAGTGTGTTTACTCTGGATACAAATATAAAGAGTATATTTTTAACGGGGTAAATTTTTTCCTAAATAATTTTTATCAAGACAAATGTTCATGAAAATGTGGTTTGTGATTACATGAACATTTGGATATTTGAACTGATTTTTTTACACTAATACTTAGGGCTTGGTTTTGCAAGCTCTCCTGAAAAAGGAGACAAGTGTTTATTTGAAAAAGTAAGAAAGCTGATCATGAATCACGTATTAGAGGAATGCAGTGGCAGTGGTCAAGGTCAGAAAAAAAAAGAGAATTGAGTAAAATAATGAAAGAAGAGAGCAGGGTTAGATGAGATGGGAAATCAAGTAAGGAAGAATATCTCAGAAGAGAAGAAAAAGACCCAGGGGAAAATGTATATATCATAAAAAGGTACCACTCTGACAACATGACTTTCATTAATCTCTACCCAAACACCATTCTTCATGTCTGCATACTCATCCATAAGCAGACAAAGCTGAGCCCTAAGATACCACATCATCTTTCGTAGCTGAAATGCTGGAAATAGATCCTGGTAAATTAGACCTTATAAGAAAATGTAAGCTATTTTCCCTTTAAATCAATCCCCCACTTCATCAGAATATCTACCCAAATAACCTGAAAATAAAGTGTGAAAGAAGAGGCAAAGGGTAGCAATAGCAGGTCTGTACACATGAAGACAGTTTAAGAGCATGATACTATAGTCTTGTCATAACATAAAAACCTACAGGATGAACTCTGTCAAAGTCATGCTTCCTTTGTTAGAATTTACCTCAGTTGCTAACTGGTGTTTAATGCCTTTTTACTACTTTTGTTGATATTTAAGTTAAAGGCATGCAGAATTTAAATTCCCATCAAATTATAAACACTTGTTATTAAAGGAGCAGCAAATGATTCTCTGTAATATTCTACAAGCATTTTTCTCCTAATGGTTTTGGAGTGTGGAGGTAAACAGCTTCCCTTACCATCTGGTGGTAACTTGCACGGTAGACATGGTTTCTTTTACCCAAATTTAGCTGGTATTGGGATTAACTACCTAAGAATGTGATGGGTTTAATTATTTATTTTTAGCTTCTAAAACCCATTATAATTAATGAGTTGGGATTATATGAACTGGCAAAATAAAAGGCTTCACATAGTGCAAAAGTGATAAACACCCTCACCTCTCAGTGACGTGCACGCAGCACATGATGAGCACAAAGGGCAGGTGCTTTAAGTGGCAGAGGGAGGGCGGAAGTGGGTAATGATTTGTAGCAATGCTTTTACTGTTGTTCAAAATGAGACAGACTAACAGTGGCAGCAGTCATTTTGCTGAATCAAAGTCCATGTTAGTCACATCATACAGTGCCACAAAAAGGTTGTTAAGGCTGGTGTTAGCATGTACCACTGAGGACACTGGAAGGACTCGATCTGTCACACTAAATTGCCTTCTTGCCCTCAACCATTGAAGTCTCCAGCTCCTCTGACATGTTCTTTCATTAATGGCCTGGCCTTGACAACTGATCCTAATTGCCTCTGAACTGCACCTCTTGTATTATTGGTGTCTGCCTGCCCCGGTTCATGTCAACAAGCCACAGCGTGAGCGGGTGTGCCCAGTGCTTTGGCTGAGACGAGGGGCATATCGTCATAGTCCTCTGAGGGGCTCGGGGCTCACTGGGAGTCAAGCAGAAAGAAGAGGAAAGCTGGAGCTCTTCCATCTTCTTAGCACTGCGTGAACTTGTGCGGTGGCTGTGTTACGTATTGGATGACTCACTAAAGCATCAGGCTGATCACGCAACACTGCGTTAAGGCACAGGTGCAAATGCTGACTGAAATTTGCCCTGGTTGCTGTAAGTGGTAAGACTTGTGCTCATTGTAAAATCCCCTTCAGTGACAGTATACCTTACATCTCTTTTCAACTTCAGTTAGTAGGGTTTACATTCCTGTTATTTTGGTTTATGCATAACAATTTCAATTTGATGTATGATGATGACATAAAAGGTCTATAATACTGTGTACTTTCCAGGTAGAAGTACGCATTAGACCAGAACTCCCCAAAAGTAAATTACTGAAGATTTGAAAAGGATACTTTACCGCTTATAACATATTTATTTTACTGCATTTTCTAAAAGTAGCTAAAATAACCGATTTTCATGCATTACACTTAATAAAAGCCTTTATTTTGTTCTGGCATCTCAGGAAGCACTTTCTAAAGACAAAACAGTTTAGATACATTTTAATTTATAAGGTATTATTTCCATACAGAAAAAATATTTTAAGATCCAAAACATAACATTAGAAATGCTCAAGATACTTGCCTCATTTTTTTTTTAGAAGTGTCTCAGATTTAAAATTTACCTCATTGCTGTGACAATTTTTACAATCATACTTCTGAATGATAATAGGAGATTTTTTCCATCTTTTCATCCTCTTTTATTTATTGAAGGCAGTTTTCTGGTGAGCCTTTTAAACATGCAAGTTATACCCGTGATCATAAAAAATAAATCATAGACGCTCTTTGGTGCTAGGTATCATTTAGCCTAATCTAGACAGTGACATTTGGGCCACTAACAGCATAATCATGGTTATTGCTACAAATTGCTCCATGTTTGAGTTTTAATGTTATAAGTAAATTATGCCACCGGATAAAATATATGTTTCTTTGGGAATTAAGCATGTTTATTTCAGCAGTGGGGCCATGGAACTGCACGCAGACTTCAGGCTTCTTTCATGCAGTAATGCTGCCATCTTCTGAAGTCTAAAGGAATCGTCCTCCAGGTTAGCAGTGTTCCTCTCAAGAGACTTCTCAGGGGGCCACTTGCAGTGATCCAGCAGCAAGAAGCTTCCTTCAGAAGCACCCCAGTCTAAAAACTTCCTTGTTGTTTCCCTAGTAGTTGTAACTTTGATTTTTGACTCTTTGTTTTAAATAGTTGTAAGCAAATACAGATATCCAACAATGAGTAAAAATTCTGTTTCCTCTTCTTATTTTATCCCCAAATGTCTTATTTTTTGGACATTAGCACAGTCTTTGTTGGTGAGGTGGAGTGTCCTGTCAGAAAGCTCAGTGGATAGGAAGTTAATTCTGGTGTGGAAGTTACAACAAGAGCAGTTAGCTGCCTGGAAGAAGTGGGACAGGGGTGGCACAGCTGGGATTGTGAGAAGGGATGGCAAATTTTTTCCTATCATTCAATCAGACAGTATGCCCTTCAGCAGAACAACAAGCCCTCCTGATTCTTTAGAATTGGGGAGATTAGCATGAAGCACATAATGCAGTATGATGGAATTTGTCATAATTTGCATTGTCCTGGAAAAATGGGGGTTGATAGAGCGGTGCATCTGGGGGCACATCATGTCCCACGGGCAGGTCACAGAGGAAGCTTGGCAGAAGTAATTTTGTGATGTGTGCATCGGTTGCAAATGTTTCATAAGTGATTTGTCAAAGTAAAATAAATAGGAAGAGGTTAAGAATATAGACTCATTGAAGGAATATCTCCAAGGACTGGGTATGCTGCCCTCCAGTGTCATGCTTTCCATATTAAATAAAAATGCACGCAACATATTTCATCCACTTCACTTTCCTTCAGCTTTAAGTTCCCAAAGCCTTAGTGGTCTGTCCTTTCTCCATGGTCAGTGAGTAGAATCTTCAAAACTACATGTGTGTTTCTGCAAAGATTTACTTACCGAAGTCCCTTACAGAAATGGCCAGATGCAGCCACATTAGGAATGGTTTTCTGAGAGATTGCTTCTGACCTTACCTTGCTAACATTCCCAAAAGTACAGGTAGGAAAGGATATTCGGTGTCTCAGTGACAAAGTGAACATGACAGCGTTACTTACCTGCACCGGCGTTTCAGGAGATGGGATGTGGGAGTCGGACAGGCCAGGGCAGCATGCCTAGTTAGCACAGCAAAGCAAGAAGCAGAGGTCCAAGGTCAGCCACTGTCCAGGGTTTATTTATGGAGCACTTCACAGTGATGCTACTGTATTTGACATTTAGAATTTTCTTTTACCCAGGGACATTACAACTATCGTTTGGAGGTTGTGCTATTTATCATTTCAATATCTACTTCTCCTGCAGAGACATTTTGTAACATCTCTTTTATTTGTCTTTATACATCTCAAGCAAAAGATTAGTGCTGGCAGTCCAGTAACACTGATCTCTTATGACAGTTGAACATTTGTGGGTTGAGGGTTAAATAAGAAAAAAAAATTTAAGCAAGGAGCTTAGGAAAATGAAAAAAAATCATTTATAAGGTTTGGGCTTATAACAAAAAATGTTTCTTCTTAGTACAGTGTTAGATATGAAGAATAATCATTTTTTTCAGCTGGTTATAATTGTAGAATTAGGTTTTATGAAAACTGAAATTACCCCAGGGCACGGATCAACGTGAATAAATCTTTCAACACTCCATAGCTGAAAACATGATACACATGAAACTAATAATGCCCTTCAGTTACAAGTGAATCAAGAAGACCTGCATGAAGTTTTTAAAAAGTATTATTTATTGAGGTCCATAACATGAAAGTGACTCGGCACAGTGTTGGGTCAGAGCACTTTAAATCATTTGCTGTTTGCCTTCTCTATAAACTTCATATGTTTTTTAACATACCCTGCTCTCTGTATTCTTCAAAACTGATTGCTTTCAAACAAACTGTTTTACTAATCAGAGATAATAACTACTTTATGGTACCATTTGTCAAAACCCATTTTTATGTACATTATTTCCCTCATAAACCATCTCTTATCTCATGAAAAGATTTTTGAATGAAACCTGTTTGCTTGGTTGTGACATCTCAGCCCACTTTCAGCATGGTGCTATACGTGAACATCCTGTGTAACATTTGTTTCCTTAGGTCTTGGTATTATGGGCTCCATGTTTTATTGTCTTTTGCCACATTTTAACTATTTTTTCTAGCTTTCTTTTTGCTGGTTACTACTGCACACACACAAAAAATAAGTAAATAGAAAGGGACACCTGTTGCTTTTCCTGTACAATTTCTTGGTACCAGATAATTTGCCTTGGTTATAATTCTTCGAGCATTTCACCTAAAAGGCAAAGCTGCAGTACTCAGAGGAGATTTAGAAAAAAATATATACCTTTTAGCACTCTTGGCAGAAAATAATGTTAGACAATTAAAAAAAAATTTATACACTGAAGATTTCAATTCTAACTTTGATCCAAAGTTTTCTTTGCTGAATAAACAAGGTAACATACAAGATAGGTCAGTTTTGCAGTGTCTTTAAGATTTACAATTCGGTTTTGGCAAGTCTAGCTTACCTCTTGATGTCCTATGAGTTACTTATTCAGTCACTTGTTCACTCTGTTTTTGCTCCCACTTTTTATGGTGCTGCTTTTGTGTCCTTGAAGGGGACTAGGCAAGAGCTTATGTCCCATGGGGATAAAGAGTGACGTGAGCAAAGAAGTTCCCATCAACGAATTTAATCAAGAGGTATTTACTGGGCAATGCATCTTATCCAGAGTTAATGGCATTGCTACTCTGTGAATGAGTCTGGGAAAATGGAGAGGTAGCTAAAAGAATTATTAACGTGTTATCATCACATCCGGACTGTATCCATTTCGAGGTGCTTGCCTGGGACATTCATTGGTGCTGGATTGCCACAATACAACATTCATGCTAACAGAGGCGAGGCGTCTCTGGTCTGTGGTCTTAATCTACCTCGTCTATGATGCAACCCAACCACTAACTTATTTGCGATTAGAGTGCTGACTCTAATCAGGTATAGTATACTATACTTGTTTTCCTTCTGCTTTCACTAATTTTCTTTAATAACCTTAGATAGTTAGTAGTTTGTATGCTTTTTTCATTTTGCTATAGCCTCAATAGCTGCCTCTATAGGCTCTTACTTGGATTTTAGATTTATTTTTCTGTCAGTGGACAAGGAATTACAAGGAAAAAATGCCAAATGTAAAATTATAATTGAGCAAGCCAAGGCTCTTGTACGTAACAATGTGCCATAGAGATGGTAACTTCCTTGAATGAACAAAAATGGTAATTTAGCAAATATTCACTGAATTTGATATTACATATTTATTGCTAAATATAAAGGGAATTGATTAAGTAGTTAATTTTTAATGAAAATTTTAATTTAAATATGATCACTTTAACAAAAATATCCGGCTACTATAGGTTCTTTGAAAAGCTGTTACTAACAAATAGGAAACTGACTAGGAAGAAGATGTGCTTATTTTAGATGTAGTTTTCTTCCTCCTGACCAGGGGAGGGATCTCTAATGCACTTAAATGTTCATAAATTTCGGGGATGTCATCCATGTATTATCCTCTTATGTCTTACTTAAAAGTTTATTTAATACAAAAGTCATTTTAGTTGTTTCTAACTCAAATTTGGCACATAAGAGCCATGAAGCCCTTTCACTTAAAATGTGGAGAAAGAAGGTGTTCCTTCCCTTATCCAATCTTACCTTTCCAAAGCCACCCCCTAAAAATCTAGGGGTCCATTGGTTGTTAGAAAGTAATTTATGTTACATATATAATTTACATTGCAAAATATTTCTGAAGTTATAAAGTAAATAAATAAAACAGTAAGTTCTCTCGCTTTTTTTCCTTTCCATTAATTTTTAAACCACCGTTTTTATAGCCCTGGAAGTTTGTTATGGTCTAATAGTTCATTCTGTAGACAGTGCCTCAGAATATTTCAGGATCAGAATTTAGCAAATGGCAGACACTTTACCCTCAAACAGAAAAGGCAGTGTTTTGTTTCCCTCACACATGCTACTTTTACTCCTCATGAGTGAGTTGGGATTTTTTTTTCTCATATAAATTTTAAGCGAAAGGTCTTACTTGTAAATGTGTGATAAGATCACACTGTACACTTATTAGGTTGGGATGTCATCAAGTCTCAAAGTTTCTGAATTTGCATAGCAGTTGATAAGTGAGAATAGATGACAAAATTAAAAAGTCAATAGTTGAGTGTCAGAGATAATCAGATCACATTTGAAATGGAAAGCTTCCCTGTTGCCAGAAGAGAAATGTGTTCTGGAAAAAAAAAAAAAGCAGTGTACTTATATCCTTTTGGCCCTCGGAAAAGAATTAAAAATAATGGATTCTAGGGCTGGGATGTAGCTCAATGGTAGAGCACTTGTCTCCATGTGGCAAGGCTGTGGATTTGATGCCTGGCACTGCCAAAAAAAAAAGTAGATTCTAAAATGTGTGCTTAACGAAAACATAAATCATCTGAAATCACCCTGGCAAAGACAAAGAGAGCCAGAAGAATCGCTGTTTTGACTCCGAAGAATGATCCTCCAACTATCAATTCCTATTACTATGGAATATACCATATGTATAGGATGTCAACAGTTGTTTTCCATGGCATTCAGAAGTAGTCTAAGACAACACTGTGTGTGTATGCACATGAATGTGCCTGTGTGTGTGTGTGTGTGTGTGTGTGTGTGTGTGTGTGTGTGTGTGTGTTTGTACTCTAGCTGGTGAATAAAAAGTAACCATCTTCCTTGCTAGAAGTGGTAGACATTGTTTACGCTTTAGGATGAAGGTATTGGTGTTGGTGATGGAGTTCTAGAGGATCCTTCCCTGAACTTGGAAGGGAGGGGAGGACCAGATGTGCAATAAGTCACTCAGGAGCACCAAGAGAGCTAGTAACGTGAAGACACACAGATCTTGCTTCTGACCAGGAAAGACAGCAATTTCCTGGAATGACAGTCAAGAGCCAAGAAGAGATGGCGTTTCTCTTCAAGACCATGTGAGCGCTGTAAGAGAAAAACCCTAAATGTAAATGGGAAAAGTAAGAGAAGAGGCCTGATTCCATAAACAATGGGGCTACTCCTGACTGCAAATTTGTTCAGACTGCTACAGAAACCGATCACAGGCCAAGGCTCAAATCCATCCAGACTTGCTGTATTCCTAATGCTATCTTATGCAGTCTATCACTTAATTCTCACAGTCATCCTTTAAGAGGAATATCAGTGTGTCCATCATCAGGCATAGAGACTGAGTTTCAGAGAGGTTGTGTAACTTGTGTGAAAGCATACAGCCAGTGACTGGTATAGTAAAAATATTAATCTCAACTCTGACTTCAAACCTATGTTCTTACCACATAGTATTTTTTCAAGTTTGGGAAAGAAGGAACCCAGTAAAAAAGGAAAAAACAATCCTCTTTAAAAGCTGTGTGTAGAAACTGAATTGTGCTGTAGGAATAGCAACAGCAGATAATGAATGGCTCAGGCAATTAGTTTTATGTGAAGAGAGAACAGATGGGTTAGGGATGATTTAAGAGAAGCAAGGACTAATAAGATGAGTTGAATATTGTATTCTTGAATATTATGTGTCTACATTTATGAAACATCTTTGAGTGATAGAAGTAAATTGATTTAATTGAAAATAAGCCAAGAAACAAACAAACCCAAACAAATGATTGTTGCATGTGAGAACGTGTTGAGCAGAGAGCACTGAGACCAGTCAGGCTACCGAGGTGTCCACGTAGGTGTCTCTATGAGACGGTCTCTCGCACACTGGGCTTCCTTAACTTGTATTGGCTCTAGGAGATCCATTGCCTCCCTTAGACACGATGGTCGAAATTTTGGAGATGAATGACTGTCCGAATGAATGAGTCCTTTTTCTACCCAGCCTGGAAATTCACGAATGACTTCCAAAAGTGGGTGATATCTGAACAGGGACCAATGTTTTGATAGAAGAATGGATATTGCAAGGTTATAACTTTCTTAAATGCCACAGAAAAGAAAATGAGTTGCCTGGCTCCTAGCCTCCTACTCATCCCTTTCCACTATTTCTGTAGTAAAAAAATTAGCACGTTTCCTGATTTCAAAAAGTGATTTGGGGGTTGAATTATGTTAATACATATTTAAATGGAAATATTTAAATAATAGTATTTAGACAATTTTTTTTGGGTCTATAATCTTCTGAGCCACTTCAGAGGAAACAATATAAGTTTGTTTTAGACAGGGTTAATTATGTTTAAAGGAAAGAGTGAGGAAATCCAGCCTGAGGTTTCCCATAAACAAGAGTTTGCTCGAGGAAGCAAGACTCGATGCCCTTTGTTGTATATATAAATGAACTGGTACTGAAATACGGATGGCAGTTGTCTATTGTAATATAATATTAATTTATTTAAGGTAACTTCACTGGTAGAAGATATAGAAAATAGTCAATTGTCCAACAAAGATTTAGAAGAGCTAACAGATTTGCTATAATATCTGAGATTCTTGAATGCTTAAAAACCGATTATTTGCAATGAGAATTATGAGTAAAATTGAGAGAATTCATAGGACTTCTGTCCCCAGTGAACACAACATAAAAGAGCAAAACAATTTTACTTGACTTATTTAACAGTGCTTTAGCTTTCATTAACATGCCTAAATATTTAAGTTTGAAATTTGCACCTTTAACATCTTTAATATAAATTGGTAGCATTTGGATTATTATTATTATGGCTATTGAGTCCTCTTGGTACATGCACAACTGTATGGGTTAGTGTCAGTTAGCTGTGTGCTTTCTCTATGTGTTAAAAGTATAGACACTTTTTAAACTTTAGCTTTAATCCTGTATCTCCCATGATACTTTCATCCCAGCTCTGAGCTACACATGACTTTTGTCTGCCCTAACCTCCAGTGTCATTTGTTGTTATATTGTTTGGTTCCCAGTTGCAGAAGCCTATTAAAGCTATTTAAGTGAGTAGTGGGAAATTTATTCTGCTGCTGCTGCTGCTCTGTTATCTTCTAGAACCTTAAGGTGAGTTCTCAGAAGGTCAGTAGAACCAGATCCAGGAACTAACATCAGAATACTAATTATAGCAAAGATTTAGGTCACAGGTATTAATCTTGTTGGGATGCCATGAAAACACCTGGGTGTTTAAAGCAGCAGAAATTTAGTTCTCAGAGTTCTGGATGTGGGGGAGTCCAACATCAAGGAGCCTACCAATTCACTTTCTGGTGAAGGCTCTTCCTGGCTTGCAGACAGCTTTTCCTCAGTCTGTGCAGTACAGAGAGAGCCTCTCTTCCTGTCCTTGCAAGGTCACCACTTCTACTGAGTGAGGAGCCCACTCTCATGGACTCGTTTAACGTTCCCTCCTGCAAACCCTATCTCCAAGTACAGTCACGTGGAGACTTAGGGCTTCAACATACTGATTTAGTGTGGGAACAGGGACATCGTTTAGTTCAGAGCATCATGCTTTCTAGGAACTGAGTCTCATTATGAGTGCTCTGCGTGTCTTAAGTCTTGCAGTGCTCACCAGGACCCTATAAAATACGTGCTGTTTTACCACCTCCTCATAAATGAGGAGAAGAAAGCAGAAAACCTGAAATAAGTAACTTGTCTGAAGTTACGTAGCTTATAAGGGATGAAGTTTGGTTTAAACACGACCATCTGGCTGGAGTCCATGCCCTTGAACACTGAGGTGAACTGCACCTCTGAAACCAACAGACCTCCCATCTCTGCTTCCATCTGGGCATCTGCTCTGTCCTGCTCTTTCCACATGGAGAAACATAACTTGTCCTGGGTCCAAAATGACCCTGTCCCACATGTCTGAGAAAGAGAATTCCACTTCTTATGTAGGTCAGATTTTCCCTGCATAGTGCCTGAAAATATTGGTAGTAGTAATAATAATAATAAGGCATAAAAGCAAATGGGGTCTGTTCAGGGAGGATCAGAGGGAGTGGGTAGGGAAAAGGAAAGAACACTGAGTGCAAAGAGGATAGAAGTACACCACCTATATACATATAAAGACATATTAATGAAGTATTAATAACATTTGTATACCTATAAATAACTGTGTAATTATATACACAAAATTAATAATGTTGATATTAACGAAATATTAATAATATTTATACACATATTAATGAAACTCACCAAACACTGGTTGAAAGAGGGGTGAGGAGGGAGTGAAGAGTGGGAATGCAATGGAGGGGGTGAACTTGTTCAAAGTACACTGTATGCATTTATGGACTTATCACAGTGAAATCCCCTCATATTATTAATGTATGCTAACTCAAAAACAATAAAAATTGTAAAAAGAAGTAGAAAAAGAAATGGTGGCTATATATAAATATATAATATATATAAAAATTTTCTTACCTCATTTTATTCCTCTCTATCTGATTAAATCAGTAACTAAAGATCATACAATTTGTAGCTAGATGGTCTTAGCTTCAACTCCCACTTCTACCATTTTAAAATCTTTGTGAATTTTGGCAAGTTATTAAATTTCTCTGATTCTGTGCACTAAGCTATAAAGTGGAAATGATCTTTTCATCAGAAAACTATTATGAGGCCAGGCACAGTAGTGCACACCTGTAACCCCACCTACTTGGAAGGCAGAGATTGAGAGATTCATGGTTGGAGGACAGCCCAGGCAAAGAGACTGCATCTCAACAAATAAACTGAGTGTGATGCCCAGAAATCTGAGGCTAGCCAAGGCAACCATGCAAGACCATATCTGAAAAATAACTAAGCAAAAAGTGCTGAGAATGTGGCTCAAGTGATAGAGCACCTGCCCAGCCAGCATGAGGCTCTGACTTCAAACCCCAGTGCCTAAAAGACAAAACCCTGCTATGAGAATTCCAGGATAATGCACCTAAGAATCTTGTCTGCGTGGGCTGCGTGACAATGTCGGTGTTGTTTGTGACGAGAATGTGGCCGTACAAAATGATTGGACTGGATCCTGGTAGGAAGTTGTCATTTGCTTGCTGCATGTAGGAAGGCATTTTGAAGGAACATTGAGCACTTTAGTACATTAGACTGTATTAGAGAAATAATTAGTCTTCCACTGTTATAGACCAAATGCACTAACCATGTCCAAGACACTGTAAGGTAGTAACTACTGAAAAATAGCTACGCCTGTGTTATCAGTGTATACTAGTTGAGGCACAGTTCATGAAGGCTAAAAAAATTTGTGACATTATGCTCTGTTCACTTCTGTCCAAGATTTGGAAACCAAACCCAGATGTTTCTGTTCAATCATTGAAATTATCTTGCTTTTATCTAACAATGAAAAATTGCTGGCAAGATGAACAGAACAGGATGCATGCCATTCTAAAAAATGGCTGTCTGTCTCAACACGATGTAGAGTGAGGACTGCAGCAAGTAAGCTTCCGTCCACATTTTGTGTCTTTTCTGTTCACGTGCCCTGTGTTCATAGCTGGTGCTAATGGGTCCATTCCTTTGGTTTCAGTTAATGTCCTTAACAGTTTACAAACAAATACTTAACAATGTGAAAAAATAAAGCACACAGAAAATGAGGTCCTGAGATCGATGAAACAGGCTTGTTCTTGCAGAGTAAACACTCTCAGTTTGTCTAAATTTATTTAACTTAGTAAAGAATGATTCAACAGTCTTCCAACACATGAAAGGATTTAGGTGGTTCTCACAGTGTGCTTTCTGTTCTTATAATATGCCAAAGGATGAATTTGGACTGCAACAGAAGACCTGGAGGTTGATACTGATGTGTCATTTTAAATGATCGATCAATATAGTGATCTTCTCAGAGATTTATATAATAAAAATGCGATTTTCAAGCCAGCATGGTGGTACACACCTGTAATCCCAGTACTCTCTGTAGGCTGAGACAGGAGTTTCTCAAATTCAAAGTCATCTGGGCTAATGAGACCCTGACTCAAAAGAAAAAGTGTTTTTCATGTTGTGAACACTTGTGTTGATATTAATTTACATGCAACTGGTTGAGTTTTCTTTCTAGTAGTTCTCTTTGGTTCTCCTTTGCCCAGTGGCCCTGGTTCTCCCCTACCTTGCCTAGCCTTTTCTACCTTGTTTTCCTGTTCATGTGTCCCAACAGCAGTTAATCCCACAAAGCCCAATCTCAAGCCCTTTTTTCTTGTACTTTTTTCATTTTAATACCTTCTCTTATTTAGCCCATTTATCCCAACAGTTTATAGAATGGCTTCATGTGTGGTTTCCTGTCCTCCGATCTTATGTATGTATGTATGTATGATACATGTACAAATACATAGTGTTAGAAGATGTCCTGCAATTATCTCATGTTCAGGACATTTTTTCCTGCATCTCCTCCTGTAAAGAGACTTAAAAAGAAGACTCTCCTTCCCCAGTGTTCTCTGTTTATTTCTTTTGTTTTGTGTTACTTTTGTTTTGTCTTTGTTTTGAGGCAGGATTGTGTTACTATCCCACGCTGGCCTGGAACCTCAAGATCATCCTCCCTCCACCTCGACAGTGCTGGCACTTCCATGCCCATCCCCAAGTCACTGCTCTTCAGGCTCCCAAAACAGAGACGTTGAGTCACCTTTGAATATTTCCTCACCAGCTCTGCACTGAATGTGGCACCAAGTCTGACAGTTCAGTCCTTGACAAGGCTTCTCAGAGCTGTCTTTCCCTCTTTGTTCCGACCACGGCCTCTCTGATCACCTTAAATCTGGGCTACAGCAATTGCCTGCCCTCTGCTCTGCCCAGCTCTAGTCTTTCACCTTCCTTATTCCTTCTGCAAATATGGTGGCAACACTATTTTATTTTATTTAATATTGGTATGCTTCTGTTCAAAACCTTCTGTTTCCTTTTTGTTTTGTTTGTTTGGTTGGGTTTTTTTTGAAACAGTCTCCTATGTAACCCACCCGGTCATTGAACTCACCACCCTCTTGCCTAAGCCTCCTGAAAAGTGGGATTACAGAGTCCATTAAAAAATTTTTTTTGGTGTTGGAGATTTAACCCAGTGCCATTGAGCTACATCCCCAGCCCAAACTTCTTTTCATATACTATTGTCAAGTTCAAATTAGTTTTCCTAACTTCTTTAGGATATATTTATAGCATTAAGGTCCTATTTGAACACTGAGCAAGGAAACCCAGGAGTTTACATATGTTACTCTACCATTTACCCCTGTCCTTGTGAGGTTCCTAAGGGAGATAAATGCACAAGGAGCAGTGGAAAATGAAGAAATGTGAGTTGTACATAGTATTAACAGGGTGTCTGAAACCTTCAAAGAGCCATTGAAGGTTAGGCTTCATTCTGCAAAGGCCAGATATTGCCACACAAACAAATCACCAGCTCAAGATATGCTAACTGTAGACCTGGAGGAGAAGAGAAGACAGCGAGCAAGCCAATGGAAGTAAGAATAAGTGCCTGCCTGGAGAAGGGCTCATGTGCTTCCTGATGGGTGAGAAAACAGCAGCAGCAAGAGAGCCTCTGAGCCAAGAGAAGGCCAGAGAATTACCTCCTGTGGGTCTGGTCTCAGGGCTTACAGAAGAAAAGCAGGAAGGGCATGCATGATGTCCGTCCACCACAGTGTCCTGTACAGTCCTGGCCCCTCACCATGGGCTGCACACCTTTGGAAGCAGCTCTGTCTTGCTTTTCACTAGACTTTATACCATGCAGACACATTTCCACTTCTTTCATCACACCTTTCATGTGTGCAAATTCTTGGTGCTCTTTCTAGAGCACGTTAGACCGGTCTCTTCATCAAAATCTTCTGCTAATGATGTCTGCAATGATTATAAACTTTCCTGAGTTTCTGTGATCTTGTCAGTACTTTTACCCAATTTTGCACTGAATTGTTCCCTAATCATTTTATTTGTATATGCCCTGCGTATGTATAAATGTACAGAAACTTTAAGGCATGAAACATGACCTCTTTTCTTTCAAGTTAAGCTTCTGGTGTAGTGCCTATAACAATGTAAAAATATAGAGCTAGAGAGAAAGAGGAAAATTATATGTAATTATTAGTTGATGGATTAAAAATTACCTTTTTAATTCTTAAATTATAGCTACGTGGTACTGTTAAATAGAATCACAGTGAAAACATGGTCTAATATACCTCCTTTAGACACTTGACACAACCAGGAGTAATACTCAAAATACTTAACAAACATTATATAGCACTGGCATTGACCAATCAGTACAGATTCTGACTGGCACTGTATCAAATTTATGCTAATTGATTGACAGTACAAACTCCGGCTAGTTCAGAAGCAAAAATAAACTATACGTTTAATCCCTGGTTCACTAGAGATTAACAGTTGGTCCATAGCCATATATTATATTCTTTAACTTTTTTTAATTAGGTGTACCTATGAAGCCAATAAAAGTCAGTCAAGTTCACTTAAGTGCTTAACTCTGCTTTCTTTTCCCTTCCTGCTACCATGGCTCTCCTGCTTATCTATTCTGTATAAGATCACAGAGTCCATGCACTGTCGACTTCAAACTTCAGGGCATCATATTTGCACTGTCACGGCCCACAGGTCATGACACACTCCTCCATCCGCCACTCCCATTCCTGTGTCATGATTGCAGTAGCATCCTGAAATAGCAGCCCACCCCTAGGGAAGGATACAAGCAAGTCCTTACTAATTACTTCTTACATAGAAATTATTTCTGGCCGGAAGATCACACGTACTTTTACGAAAATGTCTTCCTACATATTTCCTGGAGGACTTCTAGTCAGTCAACCAGTTAAAACTAAGCTAAATTGTTTGACTATACAAGTGCCCCCTGTACCCTTCAACACTAAGAAGGCGATTTGAATTTTTGCTACATTGAGTCAGCTACATTTTAATGTTACTTCAAAATACTGCTAATGGCATGACTGTCATATGACAGAAGTACAAAAGAGACATTTTTAATGTGTTAATTTACTTTGTTTGAATTGGCCCGTATCTTAACCTGTCAAGTGGTGAAAATCTGTACTTCTAAATTGAGCTTTTATTATTTCATGGGGAGATTGTGTGTGTGTGTGTGTTAAAGAAAATAGATTAGTCTTAACCCGAAAGCAAAAGCTATAGAATTTTTTTAAAAGACAGAAATGTCTTTCTGGGTGCTAACACCTTCAGAAGCTATTATGATAGTGTAGCAGAGAAGGGCTCACAGATGGAGAAGTAATGTTAAGATTCACACCAGACCTTGTCCTTCGATGCCTTTTCCCCCTGTGCAAAGGAATCTGTCAGATCTTGTTCCTTTCTTTGAAGAAATGCCTAAAGAGTGTCAGTTCAGTCTGGCTACACTCAGGCATCATGTGCAAGACTGTGGATGCCTTCAAGAAAAAGAAGATGCGTCCTGAAAAATGTAATTTAAGGGTTATCAAAGGGAAGTCTTTTGGCTTTCTGAGACTGAGTTGAAAGTTTACTCCTTTTTCATAGTAATGCTTTCTTACATTTGTACTGTGCCTTTTCCTCTTCAAAGCATTCCAAGATTAAATATCTCATTCAATCCTCATGTAGTCTAGATTTAATTTGAAGTTGCTTTACTATCTTTATAGTAAAAAATGTTCCCGTTATTTTGTGTTTTCCGACCACTAGAAACTGTAGCCTATGTTTGGTTATTTCTCTAGGTGGACTACAAACAGCACCACCCAGTCTAGACTAGCATAATTTCTTCTCGCAGTGATAGATAGTTATGAACAGGGGCATAATATACCTTCATTCGGTCATCTCTGAATGTCTGACAGGTCTCTCCAAACTCTGCCTTTTATGTTGTGCTCATAATCTACCATTAGGACCAAGTGTTTCATCAGCAGAGTCAGGTACTCTGCCTCTCTGCTCCCAAAACACCCTGTGCACAGTTCTGACTTTGTACTTGGAATTCTACGTCATAGTTTCCCCTGTTTTTGTATTTAGCTCAGTAAATGTTTGTTGAATGAAATCACAAATTCTATATGTGTCGTGCCACGGTGATCCTCCATTTAAAAGCCATCCCAATAGTTATAATTATTATGTTTCAATTAAATTTAATAAAAATAAAATGCTAAAGGCCATTCCAATGACCTTTGCTAGGTTCTTGTCACCATGTGTCAAGTTCAGCCAGAGAATGGAGAGGGAGCTGCTACTCAACAAACTTTTTTACTGATTTCAACTAAAATTAGAAACAGTAAGCCTTTGTTTTTCAAACAGCTCTTATAGACCAGTAGCTCCTAAAGAGAGGCCTGATTATCAAGGAGTCCATTAGGATTTGGGCGTGGCCTCAGGATAATGCAGAAGAGGTGTTACGGTGTTGCACCAGGTCAGAGTAGAAACTTCAAATGTTATTTTGAGCAGAGCGTTCATAATGCTGACGTGAAGACTGACATTGCCTATAGTGGAAAAACTGTAGATGGAATGAAGGTCAAATTGAATCTAATTCCTGATCAGAAGATAGTTCTGAAAATAAGAAGTAAAACTTTAGTCCTTTCTTTATAAAGCACTCAAGGAAACCTACTGCATTAATTCTTTGAAGCAGATTTTGCTTCTTGCTCTGGAGGGGAAAACACATGATATTTAAGAAATACTTATTTTTATACTTGTGTCCTTCGAATAAAAAAACAGGATTAATCCATATAAATGAATTTTCTGTATGAAAAGTCAGCATGGACTAGATTAAAAGGTCGTTAAAGTTATTTTTTAAATTATTAACAGTATGTTCCACTTGAAATATTTTCTTGGCACAGTCCTCCTGTGAATTTAGAGACAATATGGCAGGATCGTCTAGCGTTGGTTTAATACCCCTATGCTCCCGTGTTCCACGTTCTCACTGGGGGTTTCCGGAGACTAACGAGGTGTTGACAAAGTGTGTGAGACGTCTGTGTGGACTGATTGTACAGGTGGAATATCACTAGCAGTACTCGATGTGATAAACCAAGGAGTAAAATACATTCTTCATCACCAAAGTAATGAGCTCAGATCCACTGAGGAGTCCGTCATGAGGAAGTTTTGTCTTTTTCCTCATGGCATCAAATAGAGATTTTTTTTTTTTTTTAGGCACATCAAAGTGTGATTTTCTGAGACTCAAATATTTTATTAGTACTTTCCTTATTTGAGTTTAAAATATTAATTTTCTAATTATTAATAGTACAAAGTACTTTAAGTGACAGACTCCTGGAAGATTCTTTGGTGACGATGTCACTACAGGGCATGGCAAGAAAGCAAAGAGATATTTACACAATAAGAAAGTGAAGGAAAACTTGTATAAATGGGTATTCATGAAGATTTCTTAATGGATGTAGCTCAGGGGTACAGTGCTTGCCTAGCCTGTGCAAGGCCCTGAATTCAGTTCCCAGCACTGCAAACAAAAGAAGAAGGTATCTAAAAATTAGAATTTTTAAAGACTTAGGAAAATTTTAGTGAATATGTTCTGGATCACTATTATTAAAATTAGACATTTTTTGTGAAATGTGTTTATCTTATTTTGAAGCAGTTTTAGAGATTGCATAAAAATTGTGATAGCACTTTTCAAATAGGAAATCTGGGAAGGTTCTAAAGGGTACTGTGTTATAAACCTAATTTAAATCATGTTTTTCCATTTTTATTAGGATTGATTCATTATGAAGGGGGGCTCATTGTGACATTGTACATTGGTTAGATTGCCCCCCACCATCTCTAATTTAAATCTTTAATGAACGAAAAAATGGTGCAAGTGTAATGAAGTTTATTGGCTATTATAGAATCATGAATTATAGGTAGTCTTTCTGACATATTCACGAGTTTTATTACACACAGGTCTCCAAGTAGCAAACACAGTGAAAAGAACAAGAGAGAGCCTAACCGGACTCCACCTGGTGACAGCACCTTCTCCATGTGTGTGGTGCTCAGTTCTCTTTTATCACTGTAACTTCACGTACAACCATTTCAAACTATGTTTTGGACCACGTAAACTTAAAATCTCCATTCTTGGAAATACTTCTATTTTATGGCATGAAGTGAGGACCAATTCTTGAACAGAATATAAAGCCAGTTGAGATCGGTTTAAACTTTTTCTCATTCTTATTTGTAATTCTAAGGAAGAGTTCTCTTTTTCTACTGACTTTATCTAGATTTGCATCGCTACTTCTAAGACATCTATATACCTAAGCACTTGCATAAGGTATATAACATTTATGCCTAATAATTAGGAGAAGCTAAATCTATATTTGAGCTGCATTGTTGATCAGAGTGAAACTGTTACCTACAGTGAAATTATACCGTGACGTCTGCAAAAGTTAGTCAACACAAGACAATCATCATAAAGAGAATTAAGTTAAACCTGAATGAAAAAACAGAGCAAAAAGATCTTTAAGAGAAGGAGGAAGGAAATAAAACCCCTTAAACAAAGCAGATTCCTGGGTAAAACTGGACTTTGGTTCAGCTGAATATTTCCAGGTCTGCATCATGGGAGCCCCATGATGGTGGACACCATGCTTGGAGGGGTGCTGTGTTGCCATACTGCACCAAAAGGAATAAGGTCTCACCATGAATTCTAGTGACAATGCATTAGCAATGTATTTGGGGCATCCCATTAGAGAAAAATAATTTAGTCATCTGAGTAGGAGACGGGGTAAGAAGGACCAAGGTATGCAAAAATGACTTCCAAGAGAGAAAGATTTAATAGGTGGCAGATTTTGACTTCTGAGCATTCTCTGCAGATCATATTGATATCCTTAGGCCCAGGACGTTGAAGACAAAGATAAGGAAACCAAAGGAGTCAGGAGGCTTTTTGAAGTGGATTGCTGGAGGTTGGAGGCTAAAACTAAGATTGGGAAGATAACATGGTATTGTAAAGGAACTCTCACCATGAGACAGGGAGTGAGAAGACAAAGAACTTGGTAAAATAAATGAGTATTAGCATCTAAAGTTTCAGCAGAGCTGAAGTGTTTTGAGGAACCATTGTACAAAATCATTTCATTTATCCTAAATTCACACACACACACACACACACACACAGAACTAGATAAATGAAGTGTTCAGATAAATTACTTAAATATTTTCAATAAAAATCTTTTTAAAATACATTTCACTTTACCCTGCATGTTATAAAGAGTGTACTGATGAAGACTTTGTTCTTAAAGATTTGTGGTGACACTGTGAACATCAATTATTTTTCTTAAAAACAGTAATTCTCTCAAAGGCTACTGGGGTTAATTGGGTGATTTTTTTTCCAGGTTGGATTTCTGAGGATCTGGGCTAGTTTGTGTCTCCCCGTTCACTGCTACTTGACTTACACTTCTTGTTGTCATCATGAACCTAAGACCGGTAACCCTTCCTTGCTTCTTGCCAACTCACAGTATCCACAACACATTATGGGCAGGAAAACTGGACATGGTGCTTGGTGTAACTGTGACAAAGTAAAGTGTGCATGTGGCTCCTTCAGGACCTATTTTGACTGTTCAATAGCTTTATTTTGGAAACAAAAGTGAGAAGGAGCCAACCTCAAGGTGTGGACTCCATTCTGTGTAGTAAAACCTTTGATGTTACTTGTTTCCATACACTAGTTAAACATGCTTGAAATTGTCAGCATCATCACTACTTCAAATATAAAAGGGGCTGTGGAGTATGTTCCAGAAGCTAATTCTGTGAAGCTATGCTTTGTAATCAAAAACTCACGATCTCTCTTACACTCCTTGCAATGAATACTGTCGTTATTCATAGGAATGTATTCTTTTTTACTGCTATGACGGAGATGGAACTCAGGGTCTCATATCTGCTAAGCAAGTGCTCTGCCACTGAGCTACATCGCCAGCCCAGAAGGTATCCTTTTTTATGCTGTGGGTTATGTGTCAAAAAAAAAGATCCTCCTACTGGAAGTGTAGCATACATGCATAGTCAATCTTGTAGCAAAATCTCCACTTTGAATAATACACAACTGAGCCAATTCTTCTCTTCTTTGAGTTACCCCACAAGAAGTTAAAGATGGGTGGGACAAGAAGTGTTGGCTTATACTTGCATCTACAGAGATCTGATAGAAAGCATAACACACCTGATGGAATTCAGGAAGGGAAAGGGAGGGAGGGCTGATCATATAGTAGGAGTCTTAAGGAGAAGACCGAAGACAGCACAGGTGTGTTCAAGTAATGAGAACACTGTTTCCACTGGCACCCTGAAGAAAAATGTAAAATGTAAGTGTCCAAGTATTGACAATAAGTAAATAGTGAGCATGTTTCAAAGAAAATCTTCTTGTTTTTATAGTGTTTTATTGCTACAGTAACTCACGCCTAAACCTTCTGAGGTAGCTTGTAGAAGAAAAACATTGAGCTTTAAGCCTAACATTGTTGCTAAAGAGCCTTCAGCCTTCAGCAGGTACAGACATTCATCCCTTAGTCACAGGGTTGCATTCTGAAAAATGTGTCATTAGGCAATTTTGCCACTGTGGGAATGTCACAGAGCATACATACACAAACCTGAATGGTTCAGGTCAGTCATTCCATGTAGCATCTTGATGTCATCAGGAGACAGAGCAAACCCAAGATGGATGAGGCTGCTCACAGTGTGACACAGCATACTAGTTTGCAGAAAGCTTTTTTGTTTATTAAGTAGGGCTGTATTGTAAAATAATGATAAAAGTATAGTTAGTGAATACATAAAGCAGTAACATAGCTGTTCATTATTATTTGTCATGAATTTCTAACTACTGTGCATAATTGTATGTGCTGTACTTTCATACAGCTGCCAGCAGAGTAGTTTTGCTTACAGCAGCGTCACCACAGACATGTGCTCAGTGCATTCTGCTACAGCATCAGGACAGCTATCACATCAGCAGGTGATAGGAATTTCTCAACCTCATTATAATGCTTCAGGGCCTCCTTTGTATATGCAGAGTGTCGTTAACCAAAACACAGTTTGGTTAACTGTACTTAACCCAGAAGACTTTAGTTTTCTCATTTATGAAATTACCCAGACAAGATTATTTCTACTTTCCAACTCTCAAATTCTATGATTTGCTGAGATGCAAATTTTAGAACATTGGCTCAGCATTTGTATTCAACTGATGTCCCAAAGTGTCCTCTTGTCATGTCTCCCTCTATAACTACTTCATCCTCCTCCATTCTCTCTTAAGAGAATCGGTCCTGTGGTAGAATGGGTTCTGTGCTCCTCCATAAGGAAAATAGGTCCACGTTACCCCTTGTGCAGGGTATCCCTTGCGTACCCTTGCCCCATCCAAATCTCTCACACCATGAGTATGGTTTTTTGTTTTTCTTTGGTTGGTTGGCTGGGTTTTTTTGTTCAAGAAAGCTCAAGGGCAATTAATCCAGTAACAATCCAAGTGACTTGGCACAAACTAAAAACAACATGAATAACAACTTGCCCCCAAAAAGGTATGGGTTGGGCCGGCATTGGGCTGTCAAGGTAAAAAGAATGCATAGAAGGGGTCATAAAATTCAACACATCATGATGTTCCACAGGTGAGCTAAAGCCCATGAGAAATCAGGTAGGCAGAAAAGCTCTGCAGAATGGTGGATTAGGCAGTTGATTGGTAGAGTTCTCTTTTTTACTTGTATTTATATTCTCAGAACAACACATTCCAATGGTGAAGGAGCATGACTACTCAATCAGTAAGTAAAATGTTCCTAGTGAATTCCTTGCTGTGTACTGTGACTATAAGTGATATAAGAGAGCAGACACAGACAAAAAGCTGACACCAGGAAAATACTGTTCTTACTGTCTGGATGCCAGAATGGAGATTCCCAAACAGCTCCTGGTGAAGTTGTAGTAACGGTCTTCAATCCAAAGGAAGACTTCAGTTCTGCTTCATGAGATATTTCTCTGAGGTTCTATTCCATGTAGTGCCTTGTATCCCTACAATAGATACCCACTTCTTGAATCTGAGTCGCTATAACACTGAGAGGATTCCTCCATCTCTTCTAAATCTGTTAGCTAGTTTTGGAGTAATAAGTTGGATCCCATTTCAGGGTATGGAAATGTACTGAATGTAAGTGATATCCTAGGGCTTTTGGCTTCAACCTGTATGCAGCCATGTAGGTAAAACAACTGCCTGGTATGGTATTTCTCTAATTAGATCATTTACTGTCACTGAGAAAAAAAAAATGAGGCCAATAAATTTTTCCCAAAGATGTTATGTGTTCCTAAGACATAGCTCACATAAACACAAGAGTTTTTGTGGCCTTGCCCACTTACAGATCTTCTGCTGTTTCTCCTCCTTTCCAGTTTGCTATGCTAATGTCATTGTTAAGAGGTGATGCTTGTTCATGTCACATGCCCAGGCATGGCTAAATCCTAGAGTAAGTAAACAAAAATCTTCTTGATATCTGTTACATAGTTAATTGGGAATGGAGCACTTTCTGTTATATCCATGCAGCTCTTTTGTAGATTATTGTTGATAATTTAAATTAAAACATTATATTTTAAGTACACTGCGTATCTTGAAAACCTTCAAAGATAAAAGCACATCAACTTGTAAGAACAAAACTGATAGTAACCACTCTTCCAAGTCACCAGTACTTCCATCACTGTCATACCACTGTCATTCTATCAGTGCTGACGTAGCTGTCACCAATGCCCCTAATGTCTGCCATCAGAATCTCACTTATTTATTTGGAGATAGGGTCTCATGATGTAGTCTAGGCTGGTGTCAAATGCACAATCCTCCTGCCACAGCCTCCTGGGTGCTGGAATTATAAACAAGTACCCCTACACCAAGCCTAGCAGACCCTATTTTTATTTTTTCTATATGCTGTGTTTGCATATTTCTTGCCCTAAAATTCAGGACTGATATAGTTAAAACTCCACATAACCCCAGTATCCCAAACACACCCAACTCCTGTCCAAATGCATGCGCAGGTATGCTTATCTATTGACCTTGAACCAAACTTGCAAACTTCTGTTTCCCCTTAGGTCAGGATGGATGTTCTTTCATTCTGACCTCTATTATCCTGACTCCATCTCTAGTAAGTGGATTCCTGGATTCCTAGTAGACCCAGTTTGTAAGACTTGCACACATGCAAGCATGGCTAAATCCTAGAGTAAGTAAACAAAAATCTTCTTGATACCTGTTACATAGTTAATTGGGAATGGAGCACTTTCTGTTATATCCATGCAGCTTCTTTTGTAGATTATTGTTGATAATTTAAATTAAAACATTATATTTTAAGTACACTGGGTATCTTGAAAACCTTCAAAGATAAAAGCACATCAACTTGTAAGAACAAAACTTTTATCTTTGTGGTCTTCGTCCCCAAAAACCCATAACAATGATGTCACCACGAGAAAAACATCAGAGAAACCCCAAACAAAAACCAATCTGTAAGCTACCTGATGAGAGCTTCAAAATTGTCAAGGTCATCAAAAACCAAGAGGGTCTGAGGAATGGCTATGATAAAAGGAGTCAAAGGAGACCCAATGAGTCAATGTAATATAGTTACCAGGTGCAACCCTGCAGCAAGAAAAAAACACTAAGTAAAAACCAGAAATATCCAAATACAATGTGGATTTCAGTTAATAATAATATACAGCAATATCAGCTCATTGGTCATAGCAAATGTGCCACGGCCATTCAAGATGCTGACACCAGGGGAAACTGGTCTCAGGTTAGACAGGAACTCTGTACCATGAATCTAAAACTATTCTAAAATAAAAGATTTATTAGAGAGACATATATGTTGTATAGATGTGTGTGTACATATACGTATGTGTGTATGCCAGCATGAACAATTGGTTCTCCTTATCCATGTGTCCACACCTGTTGATCCAACTAACTGTGGACAGAGAATATTTGAAAAACATTGCATCTGTAACTGGACTTTCCCAGACTTTTTTCTTGTTATTATTCCCCCAAAAAGACAGTGTAACAACCACTCACATAGTGTTTACGTTAATCAGGTATTTTAAATAATCTAGAGATGGTTTAACATGTACAAGAAGATGTGCACAAGTTATACAAAGATACCCTACTGTTTTGTCAAGTGACTTGTCTATGGCTTTTGGTATCCAGGAGTGTCCGGAAACCACGCTCCATGGAGACTGAGAAATAATGATATTAATTTGCATAATGTAATGTATATATCTGTAAATATAAGTAAATTTATATAGATATAAATTGTGTGTGTTACTTACCTTTATGGGGTATATATACATTATTGATTAGTTGGTGAACAATGAAAAAAGTCCTAAATGGTGGGCTGAGTGATCTTCTAAGATCACTAAGGATCTTAGTGATCTAAGGATAATCAAATTATTTAGGACTAGCATCCCCTATTCCCTCCTGGTAAATTTACTGAGTTAATTATTTAAAAGTAGGCAGTTATTTGCAAAGCCAATAATAATTTCTAACACAACCTTTACTTGCTCAAGGTTCTGAGAGTAAACTTACACACCCAAAACCATGGGGATACATTCAAATACTGGAGGATTGTTCACAAAATGTGAATGTCTTCTTTGGGCTGATGGGGTGATGCCCAGTTAATGCTCAGATAAAAATATTGGAAGACAAAGTAGTATTTATCTCTGGGGAAACAGTTTTAAAAAAAAAAATCTGTGTAAATTCTTGATGAGGTCAGGGGAGCACCCAAAAGGAATATCCCCATGCTGATAACTACTGAATTTTAGACCATTTATCACCACAAGGCCTTTGGTTAGGAATAGCAATCGTTTATCTTCTCTTTCACTCCATTGATCCCCAAACTGATGGATGATTACAGATTTGAGTCTGGTTTCAGAATAGCAGGTCCATTTGAGGGGCTTGAGAAAAATCCCAGTGCAGGGCTAATACATAACCTTCTTTTCATTATGTTAATGATTCTTTGCCAAATATCTTGTCACAATGGTTCTTCAACTGTCACCCAAGGAAGTGTCTTGTCTTGTTTTGTGTTCCTGTTTTCAAAAACCCCAAGTAAGTCAAAATCACTTTGACATCACCTTTGAGCCTCATGTTTTCTAGACCCACGATGCTACAAAGTGCATGTGTAAACCACAGGAGCAGAGTGGGTTGCAGACAAAGTTTGCTTCAGGCACAAACCATAAATTAGAGTAATGATCACTTCAAGATGAAACTTTTTTCTGCCTTTTAAAATCAGAATGAAAGTAGGTCAATGAATTTTAGGCTATTTTAGAGTATGTACAGTATTGTATTGTTTGCCAGTACCTAATTTACAATTACAGAGCTCCATGAATATTGAAATGACTCTGCTTCCCATTATAAATGTATGTGGCAGTTTGGTTGTTGATCAGTTTATGAAGTTAATGCAAATGGAACTGTCTTCCTGTCAGCATTTGAAATCTATAATGCAGTCTTGCTGTATACTGGGGACAGGCCATTGACAGTCAATTAACAAGTTTGATTGGTATGTCAACTCATTCTTTTGAATTGTTAATAGTATGTTAATAGCATTCGTTTCTTTGTGCAGTCCCATTTGCAGCTTCACAGTTACAGCTATTTTTTATAATTCTGAGTAGCCTAAAATAGTGCTTTAATAATAGATTATTAAACACCTGTCTAGTGTGGCTTAGGGAGATTTTCCTGGACTGGGAGTTTGCAGTGGATCCCTTTGATATTCAAATCAACAAATGATAGCCTTTTTATTCGAAACATAAATTCTTTTGATGGTTGGCTTGTTAAGAAATATTCAGCTCTAGTCTGACCTGATCTGGGTTCCCATGGAAAAGATCTGATGCCGTTTGAAGGTCCGTAAATGGAGTGCCAACGCCAATTTGTTGTTGACGTTGTGCTGCCTCTGCCCCCAGATGATGCTGGTTGATGTACCACCGCTGTAGCCTCACCAAACACTCCTTGCAGGTAAACGATCTGTGGATTGATGAGGTAGTTTCAAAGCAGAGAGGGCTCTTCTGTGGTCTGGATTTTCTGGCTTGGAGGGGTACTTTAAAAGATGCATCAAAACGGACAGATGAATCTTAAGGCACAGGATGGTGGAGGAAGCAGAAATGTGGGAATGTATTTTTAAGTGACTGGTACATTACTTAGAGTTTTGAAAAGCTTTAAATGTCGATCAAATCTGTACCCCATAGCAGATTTATTTCTACCTTGGTTTTTGTTACGGTTGTTTTGTCTGTGTGCACAGGTTCAGTCTCACTTTTTTGGGGAAGTTGATGAGACATTAAATGTACTATTCCAGAATGGTGCTTTGGAATAAGGTCGTGAGTTCATTTGCACAGCCGTGTTTTATTCATACGGTTCTGTGTGCCAGAATATAAGAATCTGCCATTTCTCTAGCCTAAAAAAATTGTCTATACCAAGGAAGCAGTAAAATTATTATACTTTCCCCACCCCTCCGTTCTTCACTTCTTTTGATAATGCTTTCCACAACCTGCTATTTATATTTAATTTTGTTGCAGAAGTTTCTTTATAAAAATGGGAAAAAGTCTTACCAATGTAGTTTAGATATTTACTTAATATTTTCCTGTTCTATGCATCAGTGAGTTTGGAGGGGTAATCTGCATGTATTTGAATTTTAGGATTAGATGTCACTTGAGGCACTGCTATTCAAATACCCTTAATATACCCATAGGGAAACTGAGGCAGACAGTTAGACCTCTCAGCTTGTTCTGCAGACCCTGTACACACCTTCCTTCCTCTCTTTAGAAACACGTAGAAGTGCCTTTGAAGGTCAAAACAAATCTAATGTACACTTCTCAACTAGATATAGAAAACTGCTGAAGTATTATAGTATAAAACCCTTAATGCTACAGCTTAAGAACTATCCTAAATACTATTAAAAATAGTTATTAAGAATATGTACTTCTTAATGTGTAACTAAAATAAGTGTAAGTTAAGAGGAGGGAAGAAAAAAGGAGATGAATTATTGTCTTATTTGGTACCATGTGCCCTTGGGCAGAACCACAGAATTTATGACCCATCTCCAGATGCAGAGTGAAGAGGAGGAGAAGGAAGCAAGCAAATGCAGGCACTAGTAGACAACAGGCTTTACCACAGCACTTTGAGTGACCCTCCTGCAGAGTTTCTCAAAGCGCCTTTCACAGGTCACTAGTTCCACAGGATGCTGGCCACCAGAAGATTCTGCAGCTAGAAAATCAGGACAAACGTGCCCTAGATGGAGAGTCCCACGGTTGCAATGCTTGCTGGCAGAGTAACAGCTCCAAAAAGTCCTTCAGTAAAGAAATTTGTTTTTCTCTAGTTAACCCAGGATTTCCAAAAGTAATTTATTTATTTGTGTATATGTTTGTTTCTTAAAAAAATCCAGTGAGCATATTGTGTGAAATTTGGAGGATGCTATAACATGTCTAGGCAAGGTGTTCACCGCCTCGTCAGTAAGTGCAGGTAGGCACTTACTTACACTGTGTGAGGGCTAAGTGAGCTGTGCGTAGATTACGTGAGCGTTGACAACAGTGCTTAGCACATGGGTTTGCACAAGTGTTTCTTCCTTGTTGGTATTATTTATTAGTAGTAGTAGTATTGGTGGTGGTGTTTTCCGTGTTTTATTTGTGGGTTTGCTGGATGTACATGTATAGTAAACTCTATACAGTTCAGGGCCTTGGACTGGAATTTGTGATTTTCTGAGTCAATTGGTAAACCATAAATGAGGGGAGGTGACGTGTAAGCTGAGAGAGCACGCAGCAATGTGCTGAGGGCAGTTAGCAAACGAGGAACTGTGAGTGCTGAGGTCCAAGGAGACTCGGGAGTGACAGCTGCTGGATGATTGGGAAACTGCCTGGGAAGAAATAGGGACATTCCAGAGAAGAACAGCTGTACCATCTGTGAAAGGAGCTAGAGTATTGGCAAATAAAACCGTGTGCAGGATAAGGGATGAGGCTGGAGGATGTGGAACACTGGCAAGGCAGATGGGAGACAAAGCAAAGACCTTGTATTAAAGCCCGGAAGTCTGAAGTTTCTCCTGCGAGGAGCAAAGCAAGTAAAGAATTTTTATGTGTGAGAATGACGTGTATTCTAGAAAGAAAAGTTGACAGCGAGGGCTAGAGAAACACGAGGGAAAGGAAGTATGGACAAAGGCAGCTGCAGCCAGAGTAAAGATGACACCAAGAGACACTTCTGAGGTAGAACTGACAAGAGTTGTGGCCAAGTATTTGGGGAAGAGAGAATAGGAAAATGAAGGAACCAGGGATCAGATGGGCACATCAATTTTGGGAGATTGTATAAATGGTAATTCAACTTAGTTTATAAATTGGGACACTGAGTGTTTTGGAAAAGAAACTTTTCCTATGTCTGTGTTCTGCCAGCAGTTTTATCACAATGACCTTCTCAAGGGGGCTAATTGGACGTAGATGTGAATTTCTTGGCACAACTCATGACACTACTGATGGCATGAACTAAAGTGACTAACTCAGTAAGTAACTTACTGGAAGTGTCTAGGAATATAAATTTTTAAATTAACTGTAAGATGCCATATGCAAAAGGAAATATCATAGTGAAAAACTCACAAAACTTTATTCATGGCCCTTGTTTGGTGTGAAGGAAACACCCTCTCTCCACCTCTGCAGGTTTCATCATTTGAGACTGTGACAGTGAACTGGTAATAGACATCAAGAAGTATGGATTTGTTGCATGCACAGAGGCATCACAGGAAACAGACCTGGTGCCCCAGTGCTGTTCAGAAGCTTATAGACCCTCCTCTAGGAGCAATTGCAGAGGAAGAGTGGATGATTTTTAGGGAAGCTGAAAGGCCCAGACAAGTAGGTGAAAACTTATGACAAAGTCTGTCAGACTCTGGGCATGGTGTCTAGTCTTCCTCTGCTATGAACCAATCCCCCACCTCCAGGGTTGATGAATTATCTGGGCAGGGAATTCACAATTGAATTATTTTCTGGAGGATCCAACCTTGGAGAAAGCCCTCTCTGCCTTTGTGGCTTTCTAAGCTCTTTTACTTTCAAACTATCAGCATACCAAAGTGCCATACTTTCGGGTCCATCCTTCTCTGAAGCCCAACACTTTCATTCCACTGCCTTCCTTCCCTCTCTTTGCTCCTTTCCTTCTTGAGTTTCTCGGGTTCTGGGTCTTGTTTGTCCTTATATTCCCAGATCCATCCACAGTTGACACATCAGACAGGTGCTTAACAAGTGGTTTGGAGATGTATTTGAAGCAATGGAAAACCATTACTTCGATTCCATTTTGAAAATAAAAAATCAAAACATTAAGCAAGATTAGCTTTAAGCTATCTTGTAAGAACTTTTGCATAATGCGTTCTTGTACCTGCAAAACCTTGAGATTTTATTGGCCTGCAATATTTGATCTGCCACGTTACAGGAACATTAATGAAAGATAAACCCAAACTCTCCATTTGATGGTTATTAAATGACAGTTTCTCTGTCTTATGCAGCACTTTGCACTGTAGCAGGGACATTTTGAGTCATCTATTTTATACCAAGTCTCTGCTCTCCTCCGTGTGGTGGAGCTCCTTGCTGGCATGGCCTTCTCTTTGAAGGCGCAGGAAATCTAGTTTCTGGGGATGTAAAGCTATTAGGTTGTATCTTATACAATTTGATCGGAAGTTGGTTGACTGCTCTTCCTGTTACCTCATGCTGTGCTGATAAGTATTTAAATTTACTTTTATGTGCTGCCAGTTTTACATTCCCTGACACATCACACAAACTTAAGTGGTAACGGAAAAGGCATTATGGGCTCCAAATTCAGAACTAATACGCTATTTTTAAAGTTCTTCAACTCTCAGATTGGAGCAGCCTATTACCTCCTACTATCCACTCTTTAAGCAATACTGAGACAATAAATCTCACCTGCAAAGAGGCAAGGAGTAAAAATAACCAATATAAAGACTGAGGAAGGTCTTAAAAGTTTTAATAATTATTCATTCCACCATAAAGAGTTTTATATAAAATAATTTATCCATGCCTGTGTCACCCCCAGGAATGGAGAATTATACTATGTGTCTTCTCCAGTATCTCACAGATTTCTTTTTTATTTTTTAGGAGAGGGATTTATGCTCTGACAGGGAAATATGATAAAAATTCTCTCCTTCTCCAACCTGTTTTTTATTTAAATATCCAACTGTTTCAATCCAGATACTTTTCTCTAATCACAAGTTTTTCTTAATTCTCTGTAATATTCCAGGATTTCTGTAAACGATAGAATAATTTTTTTCACGGAATATATAAGGTTTATAAGAGGATGCTTTTGTGAAGGGCAGGGCAGGACTGTAGTCACTCAAAGAACAAAAGCCATATCATTGCTCAGTAAAAGAAAAGTATTCCTACTGTGCCCAGGCTCCATACTGACCTTGGCTTTCATTGTACTGATTCCTTTGCAAGTAATTGTAAGAATTCTGAGGGGCTAGACCTCTGTGATGCAATTCTAGCTTTCCCTAGTCCTGCAAGGTCTCCATCTTGATTTATTGCTAATCCTGACAATTTTCATTACAGATACTATTAGACCAAGAAAATTTTGCTTGAAACTTTAACCATTACTTGCCCTTTAAATTATATAACAATTTGGGGGAATTATATGCACAGCTACTCTAGAATAGGTAACACTCTAACCTCATTGGAATATAGTATTTATTTTGCAAAACTCTTGCTATTTAAATAAGTCAGAGGTGGCTTATGACCTGGGTATCACATACCTTTAGTTACACATGGGCTGCATGTATATTCATCTGTATATTCGTGTGTGTGTGTAAATGGGGGTATGTCTGACAAACTGACCTTATGTATGCCTCTCGCACTCTTCACCATGATTTTATACTACCATTTACACATTTCCTCTTTAGAGTCAGTGAGATTTCCTTGTCAGATTCGGGGACACAGGCTTGGCACTGTAGATGCAGGATGGCAGAGGCACTAAGGTGTACTTAACCAAACCTGGATGCGCTCATCTTTTACTTGACCCTTATTTCTTGTTTGGTGTGTAGCTTGGTTTTCTTCTATTATCGTTAGTTTTTAGTGAGCACTGTACAACCAGTTGCAAGAACCAAAAACTGTATCCAAGGAGGTAAAACGAAGCAGTAAGGATTGAGAAGTCGTGTGCATGTCACCGTGTCTTTGGGCATAGGGGTACCTCCAAAGCAAAAGAATAGTAAGCCTCCACTGAAGATTTCTCCTCTTCCTCCTCCTCCCTACTGAAGCAGATCTTCTGTAGTCCTGAGATTCCTATTAATTACTTGAGGCTAAAGAGATTCATTTTCAGTAAGCTAAGAAGTCCAGATGTGTCTTGGTAGAAGTTAGTAGGTGGCAAGAAAGTGAGTTTCAGTATTGAAAAGTGGTGGGCCAGGATTTGTGCTCCACTCTGTTGGCATATGAATTGCAGCTCATCATTCAAACAAAACCAATAATCCAACTTTTATATCCTTTGCTAGGTACAGTGAAAGTTTTATTACTCTGATTCTTTGATTCTTACTGGAAGAGGTCATGTGGTATAGCAGTAGAAGACTGCTGAGGTAGATGGAATGTGTGAGATGGAAACTAGTGTATTCACCAACACGCCATAAGGACCATACAGTACCCAAGGAAAGCAGCTGCAAAAATCAGACCATTATCTCCATAAACCATTCCGTAATATAAGGAATAATATTTAAATGTTCAGTTTAAGTTAGGAAAGGAATTTGGGCACTCAGTGTGGAATGAGGTTTATAAACTGTGGTATTCCTTAATTGAGGCAAACAGAATAACAAGAGATAGTTTGTTCCATCATAAAAATTGCTCTTCGTGAACAAGGAGAAAAAATCTAGTCACATTCTTGCTGTTTTGATTTAGCTTCTTCTACTCCACTTTTTTCCTATGGAACAGAGTACTTTTACAGAAAAGACAAATTGTTCCTAGGGAAGGTCTACACAGCCATAAAATCTAAGTAATAAATTTACTTTAAAACATCAGCTCCTAAAGTATGTTTGCATAGTAAAGTATGGACCAGGACAAAATCCAGGCTTAAACATTTTCTCCTTGTTATCACCTCGTTAAGCTCCCCACGGCTGAGCCATGCCTCCTACAGTCGCAGGTATGGTGCCACTAATTAAGAAGAAGGGGCTCATTACCAGTTCTCATTAACATCAATTGGAGTTTTAAAGCCAAATCCCCGGACTGAAAATTTACCTCCTTAATGTTCAACACAGGTGAAGGAATACAGTCATTTAAATGTGTGTACACGGGGTGGTGCAAATGTGCACTCCAAGGATGGGCGCGTTGCTCACTGCAGTCTGGTGCTAATACTGTTACTCTGTGAAAGGCAGGAAGAGCTTTGAAGAACAGTAGGACGGACTGGGGAACAGAAGCCGGGGATGGCAGAGAACTGAACGTCCACATTACCACCTGAATATGTGTCATCTCCTGTGAGAATAATTTGGAAATACAAAACTCAACAAATAGTTGCTTGACACAGTGCCTGGACAGTAAGTGCTCCACAAATATTATTTCAGTCAAAAAACGCAGAAATAAATGTTCCCCAGCTTTCAACCTGCTGACCCAGCATGTGTTTGAACACACCCTGGATTGTCTTCCTTTGTTGTCTTCTGTAATCGATGTCTTACAGATAGCACTATCCACTATTTTATTGTAGGAGTTAAATCATTTCAAAACATTTAATTTTGTGAAGAGTTAAAATGTGCTGATTGGTAGATTGGAAAGAGCTGTCCTGCAGTACTGAGGTTTGAGCCATGTGGAAATCAGACTTCTTGGAAAATAAAGTATCCATCCCTTGAATCAGAAAATAAAGTATCCGTCCCTTGAAAGTTCCCTCCTTCATAAATCCAGAGGGTAACCAGTTTTTAAACTAACTCTCTACCTTCCTTTATAATTTTTCTTCCTTCCCCCAATATAAACAATAGCCCTGAAATATCCATAAGACTAATGTTTCCCCCAAACTATACGTACATTAGAGAATTGTTTCTGATTTGATAGAATGGTGAGTTACATGACACATCCTTTTCAAAACTGTCCATATTTAACTCATATTAGTGGTGTGCACTATGACTAGGCGCTCCCCAAAAGCATAAGGACTTGGTCTCAGTTGGACATAAGTGTCAGATCCCCTCAGGATGTTACTCTCCATGGGTGTTCCAAGACCACAGACTGTTGCAGCTGGAAGTCACCATCGAAGTCATCTAATTTAATCCCCTCATTTACTTTTGAGTTCCAGAAAGTTGAGCTCACAAGCTGAGTACCCTACATAGAACTTTGGTGTCCTGATTCCTGTATTGGCCTGGCAACTTGAGACAGCCATCTGGAGCCACACTTTGCTATTTCACGCTATCTTCTTTGTCATTAGTGAGAGTAAGAGAAAGAAATAGTTTTATGGATAGATGGGAAGATCGCTTCTTATTACTCAAGATAGGCTTGCCTTACCACCTTAGAAGCATTAACTTTTCATCTTTTCCCTGCTTAAAGATTGAAAGACAGTGATAAAAGATGTATAAATGCATCATGGGATGAATAAATTGTGTGAGTTACAGAAGAGAAAATGAATGTGTTCGTGAAAGAGTGCACACATCAATCGGTGCCTGCATGGTGTTTGCACCGTGTGTCCAGGAGACACCTCGCCAATCAATCACCAAGAAGCTTCTTCCAGCATCCAGGAGGAAAAAAAGAGATAGCCCAGCACTTAAAGAGGTCGTTCGAGGGAGTCTCCTTGTTCCCAGTAGGGACAAAAGGGTAGAAGGGCAACAAAATGCCTTAAAAAGCCAGAAGTCAGAATTTAAAATTCTGACCATGTTCTGAACCAGTCTCACTTTACATTGATTCAAAAGCATTAATTAGTATCATTCGGTGCATCCCACTCTTATCTCAGCATAAGAGACTGATGTCCGATATAGCCTCTGCCTTCACAGACCTTAAAAACTAACGTTTATTCTTCAGCACTATGCTTAATTATAATCCGATGCTATCTCTTTCTTGAGCTTTAAACATCCAAACATTTGCTGAAAATATTTAAGTTTTATGAATCATTCATCAAATAATTATTGGTCTCTTGCAATAGCTGACACTTCGGATAGCTGCCACCTTGAAGTAGCTTCTGCACTGGCAAGGCGAATAAAGATAGTTTGTGAATAACTATGACACAAAAGAGAAAAGTATTACGTGACAGACCTGTATAGGCAACATTGTCTATTCCAGAATTTCCCAGGATACCTTAGAACCACAGAAATATGAAAAGGTTTGTCCAAATAATCTCATTACTGAGTGTCATACCTGAGAGCTGGCTCAGTTCTCAGTCATGTTGGCTAGAAAGTGCTGTAGCACTCTCACAGTTCATTAAAGCAGGCAGCATATTGAAATGTCACAATAAAATGTTGCCCAGTCGTCAGGAAGGCCCCACTCCCACCCAGTAAGGGGTTTTGTAAGCAGGGAGTAATTCTGGCCATGCGTCTTGACAGAGAGACTTCACCGCTTACTGGTCACTCATTCCATGCTGGGTTTTCAAATGCAGAAACTCTATGCATGGATTACTTAACCAGAGTGAAATTGCAGAGCCAAACTCAAGTGGCAAGCATATCAATTTCGACCCAAGAGAGCAACATCAGTCAAGATGGGCAGTATGAACTCTGTAGCATCGAGTTGAAATCAAGAACTTGGGAACTGAACAGAAGGGCTTGGATTCTGGCTTTGCTGTTTGTTCGCTACAGGACCAAAAGTTTTCCTTTCTCATCTGTAAAAAATTAACATGGATGTAAAAGATGATGATGATTGATGCTTTCATTTGTTTTACTTTTCTATTACTTTTAAAACAAAGAACAACCATTTCTTTGAAAATCTGCGCTCTTACCATACTTACTCTTATGGTACGCTACAGACTTGCTGTTGCTCCGCTGTCTTGTAAACTAGTTTGAGCTATGAATTTCTTAAATTCTCTTAGTGCCTAAACAGCACCAGACACATACGCATTATTTGAAAAGTGACTATTGGTTTGAATTTTATAGGTTATGACAAAGAGGCCAACAGAACCTAAGGCCATATGAACGATTTATAAATTCTAAGATACTTTAATTTCATCATTTAATGCTGTTAGTATGTAACAGCTGCACAGGGAGTTCCATTGAATCCCATTTTTACATAGCTGTCCCCCAGTATCCCTGGGAGCTTGGTTCCAGAATCCTCAATGGATATCCAAGCCCCTTGTATGTAACAGTGTGGTATTCGCATAAAACCTAAGTACATTTCTCCAATACACTTTGTACATTTCCATACAATTTATCATATCTAAGGTGTGAGGTAAATAGTTGTCATACCGCTATCATTTAGGGAATAGGACAAGAAGAAAAGTGTGTAAGTGTCCAGAATAGCACAGTTTTTTCCTAATATTTTTGATCCATTATTGGTTGAATCCCCAGATCAGACCCACAGATACTGAGGGCTAATTGCATGTCATTAAAATGATCCTTAGAAGCCCATTAGATAGATGGGGCTGGTGAGCAGAAAATGGCTACATTTTTAACTCAGGCCTGACTGCAGAGATCCATACCTCTCACTGTTCTTATTATATTTGCAACATTAATAGTCTTACAATGAATCCCTTCACAACTGTATTTTATTGGAAGGCTGGTATCCAGTAGTGAAACTCAGAGATGATTCAAGTATTTATGCTACTTATAAGTAGCATTGCATTTAAGTTTCCTGAAGGCTTTCTGAACCTATTAACTATTTACTTTCTGAATTCTCTGGACAATTTCTTCAGTAATGAGCAGACAGTAGAATTTGGATAAGCCATTTAATATGTCCCCATGAATTTGACAGAGTGCCTTGAGATGTCGGGGAAAGAGTACTAGTCATGAGGACACTGAAAAACAAAACAACCTCAGAGTACACGCGCATTAAAACCACGACTCCAGGTACTGATTATCAAAACTCATCACCCTGCACTAGTTTACAGCTGTACAGAAAGGAAGCCAAAGTTATAGATTACCTCTGTAATAGGTGTCAAGAGTAGATACCCAACTGTCTATAATACTTAAGGTTTTCTAACATCTGATCACAATATGGTGAATTCCTTTAGAGATTCATGGTTCAAATTATTATTCTTGTAACTATCCAAAATTAGTCATCTTACTTTTTGATGATATATATTGACCTAGAATTCGACTTTATAAAATGAAATCTTTTTTTCCTAAGTACTGTAATATTGACCTAATGTGCTTCATCTCATACATATATCGAGATGAAGAATAAAATGCAATGCCAGAATTCCACGTGGGCTTAAATAACCAGTGGATGAGAAAGCACTTAGTTTTTAGTTCTGTTTTGTCACTCTGTGAACTGAGTGCGTGGGCTGGCGTCCTCTCGGTATTCTATTGGTCGTGGGCTTTTTAAACTGAGAAAATGCATTACAAACTAAACTCTGACGGCACAGTCATTACTTTCTAAGTTGACTACCCTGCAGTAGCAAACTATTCTCCCATGGCCCAGACAACAAATCTACCACACAGTAGACAGCACCCTAGGAAAACCTCACTTTGCAAGCGGAGACCTTGTTTTATAGGAATTGAAATATTTGAGAAATAATTCTCCATTTTAAGAAGCTAAAATCTGGACAAGTAGAAGTTTTTACGATTTTTAAGTTTCAAAACATTGTATATTCTGGAGAACATTCACAGACTCAAAATGGAATTTTTGGTAGGAAAGGTTCTGTGAAATTGCAAGGCAGTCTGTTTTCTCTGGAGCCAACACAAATTGCGCAAAAGAGAAAACTCTCTTCCCATAGCTCCGCTACTCCACTATTTTTATTGGATTCTTTTTACCAACTGATTGACCCTTGCATGCATGTTAAGAAAACTCTGTCTTAGAATCAGGCTCTGAGATGAAAATTTGTGTGCAGATATTTATGGGGGCGGTGGGGAGTGGTGCACTCAGGACAAGAAAGGGAAGGAAGCCTGGCACAGTGTGGTCTACAACAAAAACTGTCCTACAGGGGAACTCTGTAGTAGACATACTGAAAAGTCCCCACCAAGGCAAGGGAACTGGGACTTCCTACCCCTGAAGTACACAGTCACCGGAAATCTCGCAGGCTCTCTTACTACCTGTGAGTCGAGTGGCTCAGGAGCCCAAGGGGACATGTTTGTCCCACCAACTAAGGGGGAGTTGAGTGCACAGAAATGGTAAGCACACTACCGGCACGGACATTGTCTCTACCAGGCTGCCTCCTAGATACCAGAGATGGAAGAAAAGCCTGACTTGCAATCCAGGTTTTCCTTTTTTTAATTTGAATGTCTGCATAAATAAGGTTTAAGCTTTATTGAATGAAGAAACGTGGAGCTCCTCTTTAGCCTGCCTCTGAATTTGGCTGACTGGCACATCCTTATTAGGCTGCACTCTCTGCCTGTTTTGACCACACCGCCTGCCTCTCTTCAGTCTCTAGGTGGCTTTTCTTGTTTCTCTGGAAACGTCTCACATTGTTTTCATTTACAACACAGGGCAAGATTTTTATGTGCTCATTTCTACTCCATCAGAGGCAAATCTACAGTCCTCAATTCTCTTGTTGAAACTGTGGCCCTTTGCAAGTGGTGTACAAATGAGGAACTTAATGTGAACACACAAAAACACTTATGATATCTATATGCTGTAACAGTTAGCTTCATTTTAAGTTTTTCATTAAAGAACCATTTTTATAATTTCTCCATAAAGCTGTAAAAATACCTGCAAAACATCAAAAATGCACTTTAAAATCCTGGACTGATGTGACACACCTTGTATGATTTACAACTAAGAATAAAAGGTTTAAATTCTATGACTTAGAACTTCTGAGCAATTTCAATAGGAACTTACTAGAAGGAGCCAGAAAGATTTAAAGATTTTCCCTTTCAGTCTGGGGGTGTAGTATGGGCAGGGCTCTGGGTTAGAGCCCTAGTATCCCACCACCACCCCCCCAAGAAAAAAAAGAAAAAAAGATTTTTTCCTTTAACCCCAATTAACTAGTGATGAGATTAACCTGGAAGGCGCAGTCCTGCATCCAGGAGTGCCTGGCCTTTCCATGCAACTAATTGATGTATCCTTCCCTATTTTTCTCTTATATTAAAATAAAAGCACAAATACACATATGCTAAAAAGTACACATAGTTCAGAAAGATCTAAAATAACAATATCCTTCTCCAATAACATGGGACATTGATGACTTGAAATCTTTAAGGTGTATGAGTGATTCACAAACTAAAGTTGACCTTGGAGTCTTCTCTGTAAATACGTCAAGTCTTTGGAACTGTGTTGACAGTCTCCTGTAATTCCTCTGTTTCAGAGGAAAGCCATGCAGTCTTCTCCTCCATAGAGAAGATCCAAAGGCAAGATGCACAGTATTCAGAGATAGCGAGGTCCAGGCAGCACCCCAGACCCCAATGGATTGAGTCATGGCTCCAGAGGGGCCCAGGTGTCATACAGAGACACTGCTCAGGAGCTCAGCTAAGTCCTTCCAGAATGCCTTGGGTCCTCCTGGCCAGCCACACATCCTTGGGGAAGAGAGTGTAAGGAGAGGAGGTAGGTATCCTCAAAGAGGTAGACTAGAAATGTTTCTGCTTCCTCTTGAAGGGCCAACAGGGCTGGGCTTGCCCACTGGTATCCACACCATGAATGAATTTGGTCCACATTTCTCTTGCCAGGTGGCTGAAGGGCAGCTTCCTTATCAAGAGGTGTGTGCTCTTCTGCAGCTTTCAGATGTCCCTAAGCCAGCTATGTCTCAACTGACTGGAAGTGCCTCAGGAGGAGCTCTGCCAGAGAGGTGCTGGGGTCCTAGGACAAGAGACCAGAGCTGGGAGCTGGGGCTTGGTCACAGTACTTGACTCTTAGCTGTTCAAGTCTCCTAGGTTTTCCTTGATATCAGTTAACAATATTTTGATCTCAAAATAAAGAAACACAATAGATCTCTCATCAGATGTTTCTTGATCTGGCGTTCATACAATGGCATCGGGTTCCACCTCTCAGCTCTGCTTCCTCTTGGTTTTCTCCATCCTGGTTGGACCTCCAAGCAGTTACAGTCTCTTTCCTCACTGTAATAGCAACGCAAGCATGACATACCCATACCACTAAATGCAAGTAGAAAGAGAGGACCCATATCCTAATTTTCCCAACAAAAATACTGAAATACTTGCATGAAAACAATTTAGATCACTTGCCCAATCCTGATTCAACTGATAAAGTCATAGAAACACAATGTGTTCGTTGGCTTGAATCTGTTATAGGTAATACCTAAGTCTGGCTTACGTCCATGAGTGAAGTCAGTATTATTAAAATGTCATGATCTAGACATTAGATAAGATTAGAAAGGAAGAAGAAGGTGCATGTTAGGAAAGAAATTAGCCACTAATCTTACCATAAATTTGTATTAATCATATTCTGAACCTAACTTCCCAGAAGTTGAGCCATAGTAGGTGAAGGAAGCATTGACCTACGCCATGTTACTTCATCTCCCTGTCCCTGTGAACAAATTTTTAAAGTGCTTACTAACAATCTCTCTTGGAACAAAGGTTTGTCATTAAATGCAATGTTTTAATTGTATGTCTCAGGAATTTCCTATATTCCAGATATGGGTTTAGGCAGAGGAAAGAGATTTGTTCCCACAGACATATGACTACTCAATAAATAATTAAGTGCCTACAATATACCAGCTACTCTTCCGTACAGAAGTAAGGTAGTAAACAAAACATAACGGGTGTCTGTTGTCAGCAGAGGGATACGTACAGTAATAAACAGGCAAACAAATAATCAAGATAGCGTTAGAAAATGAACCATACTGTGAAGAAAACAAAACAATGAGCTTGAGGCTGGGGAGGCAGCGAAGAGGGGTGTCTGAACTGATACTTGATGAATAAGAAGAAGCCAGCTAAAGATCTAGACACTGAAAGGCCATGGGAATAACAAGCACAAGTGCAAGGAGCTCACCCTGTTGGAGAGGAGAGCACGAAGGCTGGTGACTGGTGTGCCATGAGGGATGAGGGGAGCTGTGAGCACCTTCAGATCGGGCACTGGGTCAGACTCAGAGGAACAGTAGCATTCGATTGGAGGTGAACTTCCAATTCCTGCATCTTTACTCTCCACTTCTGTTCTTGGGACAAGGACCAGGGCCCTTTAAGTCACTGGAATATTCCATAAACTTGACAAAGGCTTGATGGTTTATTTTCCACAGCAGTAATTTCTTTTCTTGTTCATCTATTTTTATATTGAAGTTTCTTTACATTTTCTTAGTTTTATTTTTAATATATTTATTATACAAGCTTATAAAATTAATGAGTTAAAAAGTTATTTTAACAAAACCACTTCTGATGGTTTATATTTTTCCTCCTACTTAATAAAGCACCATAGCCACCTTTCTATATCTGTACATATGAAAACCCTTCATTCTTTTTAATGGTGGCATGAGTTCTTCACTGGTGGTTGTGTGATCATTTATTTCACCAATTGTCTACTGACAGATATCAGGCTATTTACAGTTCTTTACGATTGTAAGCGTTTTTGCAGCAGAACTTTCTTGTACACGTCTTTGCATTCTTGTTGAACTGTTTATGTAGAATACAGCATCCATCATGGAGCTGCTGAGTTCAAGTACGAGAGTTAGGATAAATATTGCTAGAGTGCCTGTGAAAATGTTGTAACACTGTCCTCCTATACTTGGCCAATACTGGAACCTGTCAATCTTTTTCAGCTTTGCAAATCTTACAGAGGAAAAATGTCACAGAAGTTCTTATTTTAGTTCTCTGCAGACGTGGATCATTCCCCTCACTCTTGGAATACTTTAACTTCAGGTTCTCTGTCAATCTCTGATAATCACAAATACCTCCCGAGGTAGACAAGGTCATCTTTCCAGTACTTGACCCAACAGTTCTTCATTCCTAGACAATAAGTTGCACTGTCATACATTCTACCTTGTGCAGTATCTTACTTCTCCACTCCCTCCTACTTCTCCACTCCCTGTGGTAATCTAATTACAGTGGAGCCTGTAATCACTACCCTACCACCTTTTACTGCTTCTTAGCCTCTTCTTGTTTCCTCTTTCTCTCTCCCTGGATGGACCTCCAGATGCGTGGTGCTGCTCACTCCTGGGCATTTACCACACCTTCCTTTTCCTCTCCCCTCCCTTGGTTGCACTCACCAACAAAACCCCAGCCCCAGTTAAAACCAGTTCACTGTTAACTCCCCACCTGCTGGACAACTAAGTATGGCAAAAAAAAAAACCCAAAAACAAAACAAAACAAAAAACAGTCACATTGACTGACCTCAGTGTAAATTCATGAGCATTTCCCTTAACCAAATACTTTGTGCTAACCCAGCAATCTTACCATATTCTGATCACTCTCTGACACTCTTTGATGACTGGTCGCATAATTTCCCTTTTCCTCCAGATGTCCAACACCCCCTCCTTCCTCTTCAGTCTCTGATGAATTCACCAAGATAATAGAAGCAACCAGAGGAAACTTCCACTCTCTCCACAACCACATTTAACATCTGGCCTACCTTCCTCCTGTCCCTGCAGACGAACTGTCTCTGCACTGCTTCACCGCTGATTTTCAGGCAAGGGAGCTTGGAGTCATAACTGAGGACTCTGACTGGAAAGTGAGTGCATCCGTGCACGTGTCAGGTCCGTTCTGTTCTCCTTGCATGCTGGCATCAGAGTGAGGGTGGTCTTAATAGTTCATGTTGCCATGGTGTAACCCAAGAAGATTGAAAGCCTTATCTAAATAGATAACAATTTAATCCAAGTTCAAATAAAATGGTGGGAATCTACACAGAATTTTTCCTTTAGAAAGTTATGTGATAAGAAGAAAATTGTTTTTAGGAAGTGTTTTAAAAGGGCTTTAAAAACTCACGGGTATTTATCACAATTATATCCTCAACTTGGAGATGTGGAAACTAAGGGTAAAAATAAGACATTGCCCATCATTGTCGAAACATGATAACCTGAAGCCCTGGTTTGCAGAGCCACCAAGCTTCATTTCGATTCTGGCCTGTTGGGGTAGGAAGGGACACAGAATAATCTCCATACACGATCGGATCCATCACAGGCACCAGGCAGCGGTCAGCAAAGCCAGGGCAACGTGCAGCCAAACTAATGAAACCCATAAAGGAAACCAGCTGTGCGATGCTGGATGGGGAAATAAAGTGAAGCCCAGAGAACTACTGCCTACAGACTCTCCTGGTACAGCAGGAGAGTGAAGGAAGGATTGTCAGAAATAGAATTCCCCACATCTGAGACACAACACAAACACTGTTGAGGCTGGGCACGTCTGCAGACACCGAAATCCCAGCTACTTGAGAGACAGACTGGAGGATAACAGTTCAAGGCCAGCCAGGCAAAGTTAGAGTGAGACTCTATCTGGGTAAAAACCCAAAAGCACAGGGACTAGAGGCATGGCTCAATTTGGTGGTCCTTGAGTTCAATTCCCGGTACCTCAACATATAAAAAGAAAAAAAGAACATTAGTATATGCTCAGCGTATATACACAATTTATTGATTATCTGGGAATCCAGGCAAGAAAAATCCAAGAGGAATACACCCACACTGTTTTGAAACTAGGGAGGTTGTATAGAATGGCTGTATTCAAGAATAAGATCTACCAAATGCATTCTGCTTCCACTGCAAGGGAAGAAAAGGACACACAGAAGATGCGGAATTCAAGCAGAAGATACTTTCAAAGAAAACACGCTTCAAAATTGGCATAAAGTTTTTGCAAATGCTTTGCACACTCCAGAAAATTGAGGAAACTTGGAAATAATAGATATGAGCTAAGACAAGGAATAAGATGAAAAAGAAGCTCACACAAAGAAAGAAAGAAATTGAGAGGAATAAAACACCCCAGAAAAAGTTAAATGTATTTAAAGGAAAACAACAAAGAAGAAACTCAGCAGTGTAGACGTCCCAGACAATGCAGAGGACAGGATTATTAAAAGTCACATGAAAACAAGAGCCCAGGAGAGTCAAGTGCTGAGAACAGCACAGCACACGTGCAGGGTGAGGCGCCAAGATAGGAAACAGAAGAACAGGATCCACCAACCTGCAGAGAAAAACCTCCGGGAGGGAAGGCAGGGACCCAGAAAACATGCCCGCCGACCAAAGGAGACAGCAGGCAGCCTGTCTGTCTCCATCAGGCTCTTTCTTCTGGAAACCCAAGCCCAGGAGTTTTCCCACAAACAAACTGAGATGTGTGGGCCTCGAAATCCTGAGGAGATGCATTAATTAGTAAACTGCTCATGAGAAGCAGGTGGCAGAGTCCGACAGAAGCGCCTTCTGAAGAAATGCCTGCCGAATCCAGGCCTTCCACCAGCTGAATGGCAGAATCCATGGAAAAAGTCGCCACTGCAGGAAGCCATCGTGCTAAACGATAAATGAGCAAGAGAAAGAAAAGGAAGGAGGCAGCAGAGGTAGGGCTTCAGGAACTTCTCAGAAGAAACAAAAATGAACCTTGGAAATATACCCTGTGAGAGGGGCCAGCCATGACTGTGCACACCTGTAATCCCAGCTGCTTGGGAGCTGAGGCGGGAGGATCACAAGATCAAAACCAGCCTGGACAACAGCAGGACCCTGTCTCAAAATTGAAAACAAAGTTCTGTAAAGGACTGGGGCCGTAGCTCAGTGGCAGAGCGTTTCCTCAGCATGCACAGCACCCTGAGCTTAATCTCCAGAACTGAAAAAAAAACAAACCCAAACTAAATCTGAGGACAGAAGATTAGACACTGCAAAAGCAAGAATGAGCAAACTGGAATATACAGATGATGTAATTAGCCAGAATGCAGCACAGCAAGACAACAGCATGGATATGAGACAGAGGATAAAAACTGAGTGAGAGAGAGAGACAGAGAGAGAGAGAGAGAGAGAGAGAGAGAGAGAGAGAGAACAGGGATGCGCTGAAGGAAAAGAGTAGGAGAATGATGTAAAAGCAGGTTTCAAAGAGGTCATCCCAGCCTGGTTCTTGTGGCTCACGCCTATAATCCCAGCTACACAGGAGGCTATAGGTTGGAGAGATCTCAGTTTGAGACTGGCCCCAAAGCCTCCCTAACCCCCCAAAAAAACCATGGGACCCTATTCAAAAAATAACTTTAAGTATGAAAGGGCTGGGGGAGTGGCTCAAGTGCTGGTAGAGTGCCAGCCTAGCAAACATGATGCCCTGAGTTCAAACCCCATCACTGTTTTAAAAAAATCATTCCAGAATTGAGGAAAAGACTGCTTATGCTGAACAAATAAGAAATCCATGGTTAGACTACAGTGTTTTAAACCCAGAAAAAGAGATGACAAGAAACCCTTACAATAAATTTTTGCCTATGAGAATATGTGCTGATAACCCTTCCGTAGATAATTTGCATATTTATCCTTTCTGCTTGGATCCCACTTGTAGGAGCTTATCCTAAGGAGATAATCGGACCAGAATGCTGCTGATCTCTGAATAATTCACAACAACACAGAGCACATATCATTTAGCTGTCCAATAGCGGAATGCAATAATAAGTCACAATGTAATCGTACCTTGGAGCTGTGCAGCACCAAAAAGCCAGTTATGTGTATCTATTCACATTCAGTTACAAAGACAGTCTCCCTTGCCAATGCAGGTAAGGCACTCGTGTGAAGTTGTGTGCACTTGTATGTTTATCAGTAAGCTGTCTTATGATTATTGCCCACTGTGGTTTCATATAAGTAATATATAATGAAATAACTTATTTCATATAGTATAAGACACCAGAATTTCAGAAAATTTTGCTTTCCTTCCTATACATATCTACACTGATTTTGCCTTTTAATAGCCACGTTGAACACACAAAATTCCCAGATTTCTTATGTCTTAGGACCATTTTCTTTTCATTCAATGTGAAAGCATTCTGATGGCACACCATTTGGGTTGGTATAGATCAGGCTTTCCATACAACTATAATTTTGTTATTTTTGTTTTATATTTGTTATATTTGTTTATATTTATATTTTTTAATGTATATAGGATTCATCTTCATTACCACTCACAGATATCAGGCAATAGTAAGTGAATTAATTTTGGTTATCTATGTGGGGAAAGTACAGTACAGAGAAATACATCAAGAGACCAAAGTATCTTAGCTTGAAAGTAAGAAAACAAAGAAGGAAAACCTACTCCCACCACCCAACACAAACACACCATCCACTCAGTGGTACCCTAAATACATAAGCTCTTCTTGATGTTTTGGTCATTTCTATAATACATTGCTTTTTATAAAGATACAAATAAGGCTGGTTAAAATTTCAAATAAAAAATGAGGGTAGTACAATTTTTCTAAGACATTAGATAAAACAAAAAAGTCAAGGTAGTTTGCTGACCTATCTTTCCTAGTGTTTAAGGAGAGTTGAATTTTACAATTGTGCCTCCTCTTGTTACATGATTAGTTTTAAAAATAAGTCATAGGGTAACACAGTCATGACATTGTCTAGATTGTTTACAAATACCATTCTCCAATAAAAACAACAAAGTCACCTTGAAGAGATGGCCTTGCATATAGCATGAGGATGACCCAGGATGAGCTGCAAGCTGTATCAGAAAGAAAGGAAGCATGGTGCTCGGTGACAACTGACAGGGATGTACCAAGTGTCTGTCAGAGGGGCCACCCTGAATAGGTCCCCAGTGTCCACAGTGGAAAGATTTTAGCAAAAAAAAACCCCAAGTACAAAATTGATACACTTGGGTTCATACTAGCAACACCAAAAGTTGACGAGGATGTAGAGCAAGAGAAACTCCTATTCACTGTTGGTGGGAGGGCAAAATGGTATGGCCACTTTGGAAGACAGTGTGGCAGCTCCTTACAAAACTTAATATATTGTTATCATTCAGCACAGCAATCGTGCTCTTTGCTATTACCCAAATGTGTTGAAGTTTATATTCACAATACAACATTAATGTTTATAGGCATTTTATTAATAATTGCTAATAAAAATTGGAGGTAACCAAGAGATCCTGCAATAGATGAATGGATAAACAGACTTGAATTCATCCAGCCAATGGAATATTACTCAACACTGTAAAGAGCTATCAAATCACATATTGCTAAGTAAAGAATAGCTAATCTGAAAACACTACATGCTGAATGATTCCAATAATTTGACAACTCAAAGAGGCAAAACTAGAGAATCAGCAAAAAGATAAGTGGCTGCCAAGATTTCCAGAAAAGAGGGAGGGAGGGACAAATAGGTAAAGCACAGGTTTTTTGTTTTGCTTTTTAAAGCAGTATAAAACTATTCTGTAAGATTCAGAGTGATGGGTTATTTGGCCACTGTACATTTGTCAAAACCCACAGAATGTTCAACACAGAGTGAATCCTAATAAACTGTAGAGTTCAGTAAATAACCACATACTCATATTGGATCATCGCTTGTAAAAAATCCTATATATTAATAGGATAATTAGGAGGTGGTCTTGGGGGGAACTGTGGAACTCTAGGTTTTTTTCCTCCATTTTTCTGTAATACAAAAAGTGCCACCCCAAGTAAACTTATTTTTTAAAAAGCAATCATATAAAAATTGTGTCATATAGGTACGTTATTTCAGAAAGGATAGTGAAATGTCAGTGGTTGTGGTGCTTCTGGACGCTCAGTGTAATCCTCTTTCTAATTTGCTCTATTTTGACATTTTTTGTAGAAGATGTGGAAAAAAGTCACTGAGAGTAATGTTAGGAAAACATTTCGCACAGTGAGGTCCAAATGAACCTATAGGACTTAACTCTCACTCCATATTGGATTTCTCATCCGATTCTGTAAAAATATGTAATTCAAACTGATTCAATTACTAATCTAAATTATGGAAGCCAGTTGGTCCCATCTTCAAAACCCCAGAGTTTAGACAAAATTGCCTTATTGTTTGAGAAATACAGCTGGACATTAACTGTGTGTTGCCGCACCAGAAAGGGATGTGAGCAGCAGGGAACAATATTGACGACATGTAGGAGAATCTGCACACCCAGTGCCCGGACTCTTGTCGGAGTTCTTGTTATGGCCTGGCACTGTTTTATTTACCAGCCCCAAATATATTTTTCATTACTCGCTACAACATGACAAAATTACAGTTTTGAATATGCATGTTTCTCCTTATGATGCTCAATACACGGAATGTTTGCTGTTTTCAGTCACTACACTGTTTAAAAATGGTGTGTTAAAAATAGTATGACATATTTGCATATTTATCTGTATTAAAAGCCTCATGAAACAGTTATTGCAGAGACACAGCTGTTGCTTTTAAACTATTTTTAAAGGAACTGTGTCTCTTCTCCTACATAAAATACATTCACTTTCAATCTGAGCCAAAGGAGTGACAGACTTATTCTCAGAGGAGGAAATTATACATTTTGAGTCACTGTGTCCAAATGATAAATTTTTAACCTAAAGTGATAAACTTGTTCCTTTGCCACATCAGATATCGTTCATTGTAAACAGAGAGTGATGCTGGGAACCCTACAAGTCATGACTCCACAGACTGCTTCGTCAGCCACCACAGAGCAGAACGGCCCACCCGCGACTTCAGGTAGCACTGTCTCTGCTAGTGACCCTTTCTTTTAAGAACGGGTTTCATATCTTCATTGAAGCTAATGGGAGCATCTTTCTTTTTTAATTACAAAGGAGACTTTTTGCCCCGAATGCCAGCTACTGCCATCTTACTAGCCACCAGTAGAGACCTAGACTGACGAACAAATCCATCAAATTTCATACTTTTTTTTCTAGAATTTCAGTACGGACTCTTTGCGTTTTAAGAAAACATATATGGTTCTTCATCTCAATGGTTATATCATGTTCAGTTGATTATCATATATTTAGTCTATGAATTACACTGCCTGTTTGTGTATTTTAAACCTTTTAAGCATAGTTGAGTCACAGATCTAACATTTCACAGTTCGGTTTCGTGTTTACTAAATGAGAGGGTCCTAAAAACAGAGGGTTGTCATATATTAAATGAAAAGTTTGCCACTCGCAGCATTAATCCTGTTAGAAAAAAAAATGTTTTCTGTCTAACTTAACCAGCAGGAGGTCTTTACTGCCCTGAGTACTAATTGATTAGGTTCTCATTAAGTTGAAAGTACACATGGCCGGCCGGAGCAGCCAATTAACAAATTGTCAGCCACGCTTATTTACATTGACTGAGCATAATGGTAGTTATTTGACTGTGAAGTCAGAGGTCGCCAAATCTTTTGTGCACTTTGCCCTCCAAAAGGGCAGCAGTCATTCAGACACCAAGATATATTCATAGCAAAGATTTAGCTTATTACTTATTGACTTAAATCACTCTTAGAAACAGGTGTTTCATTCTCTCTGGACAAAGAATATAGCATTTCTTTGTGAAATACTTGATGTTCCATTGAAATCCTGTGCCGACTGTGTCTGGGGATTTTTGCTCAACAAGCAGCTTGCACTTGAAACCCTGAATTGCTTTTTAAAGAGCAGACCAACCCAATGACTGTCCCTTTGCAATGTGGTCGTTCCTCCTGCCATGTGGCTTTGCTGAAATTGCAGCAATTGGGCACATGGGTGCTGAAATGACTCTAGAATCACATTTGACTTTCACCTTTACGAGAACACTGCTATGCCTTTTGAACACCTATTACTGACACTTGCTGTAGAACAAAGGCGAAAGCAGAATTGAAAGTCATTCATAAACCAGTAGTCTAAAATGTCTGTCTTTTTCCCAGTAATTTTTATAAAGCATTTCTACAAAGCACTGCGTACACTGTGTATGATTGTAGTATAACTAGCTGTATTTGCTAGCATTTCCTCTCAGATTTTTCTATGCATCCTCTTCTACTTAAATTTGACACCATTATCACTTACATTTTTACTATTTTTTCAATGTCAATGGTGATTCCATGAGCTACATTTTAGGGAGAAAATACTTTTGTTTAGCACAGCACTTTTGCAACTTGTGCCTTGAGGTCAAACTACAAACCCACAATTAGCCTAGATTCTTCCCTTCACACTCACCCAGAGTGAATGTGCACCCCATCAAAAGTCATCATCCATCAGTGGACACAGATGTCCTTCACTTCAGCTCAATGCTTGGCACATCTGAGTACTCAGTAAAAACTTACTCATTGAATAAGTGAATAAGCATAACTAGGTTTAGACTACATCTACTGATAAACTTCAATAGAATGGCAACTCGTAATGATTTAAGAACTAATTGCATTAGCCTTTTCACCAGGATTAAAATACTAACTCGTACTTTCTCAGACTATTCTAAGAAGAAATAAATTTTAAATTCTGCTGCATAACTAAACCAATAGCACTGAATGTGAAAATAGAATAGAGTTGAAGGAAAAAGTTACTACCATAATTCTTGAGCAATTATGATATCAAGTATATAAAGGAAACAGACCCATCTATATCAAAACATTTGCTTTGTTTGGAGACTCATCTGGTTTTCAGATGATTCAACATTGAAGAGTTACAGTTAATCTTTACACACTGTCCACCTAGTACAGAGCACTGTGCAAACATTACCTATTGTCCTAAGAACCATGTGATGTAGATATCATGATTATGTACTTTACACTTAAGAAAACTGACTTCACAGGGTAACTTGTCCAAAAGTATATACCCAGGTCTTACTGGCTCCAAGTTCCAACACTAACTGGCACACTAATCTGACTCTTAAGTTGCAGTCTCCTTTAAAATTTTGGAAAAGCTATTAGTGAACTGAAGATTCACTAAATATAGTATAGAAATATCTCAGCTCTGTGATACTGAGATGGTGGTGAGGACAAACATTAGAGCCAAAGATGGGGACATGGCAGGGAAATTAAAGGTGCTATGATGAAGTAAAGACTGCATGAGCTTTACCCCTCATGCTACAAACTGCTCTCTCCAGGTCTCTCGTGGGCTACCCAGGTCGCCCTGAGTGAGCTGCTTGACCTCTCCACATGCCAGTGTACTCATCATTGAAATGGATGTGGTAATAGTACCTAGTAGCGGATTTGTGAGGGTCAAAGAAGATATGCAGGTGAGATGCCTAGCCCAGTAATGGGCATATTGCAATAGCTCAGAGTGTTAGCTTTTGCTGAGGAAGATTTTTCCACCAAAATAAATGGTTCAGGTTATTTTTACTTCTTAGCCTTTGCTGGATCTGTGCAATGTGCAGAATATCAGAATGGCCATTCATTACTCGGACACCTGGATAAACATCTGATCATAAGGTGGGTTAAAGATATCTAAATATTTAAGTTTATTAGGGACTCTTGATTTTTGACAATCTCTGCCAAGTTGGCAAATGGCACAGAGCATCCTGTGCAGGATGAGCTCTTCCTGGTCCTTCCCAATGCTTCACAACATGCCATAAATGGTGAATTGCTACATAGGCTAGTGTTATGATTAATTCACAAACTAACTTCACATGGCTTCCTAATTTTGAACCCCAAGCCCCATGAGCCTATCTTAGTTTCATCATGTCAGAATTATGAATTTAGTGCTAAAGATCCCTTGGGACACAATTCTTTGATGTGCATCAGTCCTTTGTCTCATCTGCCCGGGTTCCAGCTCATGGATGAAAAGTCCTGAGATTAAAAAGGAGAGGAGCTCCCCATATCGCCCTGATCCAGGGCCCATGCCCCAGCAGATTGGGAAGAAGATAGTTTATGTTCATCCTCCTGTTTTATTTCTTATGTGCGAGTTAGGCCTATAAGGGAGATGATGCTACTGTATTGTGTCCTTACTGAAGTGCTAATTAAAGGTTACATAGGCAGAGAAAGAAGGAGCAAGGTGAACTCATGACACTGGAAGTGCGTTGACTTGTGCTTTGTCTACTAATTAAGAAGCATTTATTGAGCACCTGCTGTGTGCTCATAACTTAAATACTATGCTAGGTGTTGAGGATATCATCCTTGCTTCTTCAGGCATTTTCGCTCAAACTCAAGTAGAAATGTAATCCCAATTTACACTCTTCCATAAAATAGGGGTTGAACAGACCAAAGTGAAGTTTACTAGCCATGGGCATACATTGAGAAACCTTTAGAACATCAACTTAAATATCAATAATGAAAGCCAGCACTGTAAGATAGGTACAGTGGGGGGGTACTTCAGGGAGGGGGGAGAATGAATGAAGGAGATTAAGGTGACAGTATATGGTGGATGGACTTCATATTCTTACATGAAATAGAACAAAGAAACCTCTTGCGATTGCTCAAAGTGGGGCAGGGATGGGGTTGAGGCGGAGAGACCGGGGTGGGGGGTAATCTAACCAATGTACAATGTAAGTCTATCTGGAATTGTCACAATGAACCCCTCCTCCCATACAATGAATATGTCCTAATAAAAAATAAAAATAAAGATAAAGAAGTGGGATCTCAGGAACTTTTTGCCTGGGCTTGCCCCCGATTGCCTCCCAATTAACTGGGATTACAGGCTTGACTCACTGTACCCCACACAATAGCTACTTTTCTTAACTAGGCCCCTCATTTAAAACTTAATCTCAGGAAGGTTAAAAAAAAAGATATAAAATACTAAGGTAAAATCCCGCCATTAATGCCAGGTTAGACTCCTGTTTAGATATCCTTGGGATGATCACAATTTGCACTTACTGCTGTGTATGTAATTGTACGATGAAGCTTTCATTTTTACTGGTTTTAGTGCGTCAAGAGCAGTCCTTTACTGTATCCTACCATTATTCTAACTTTTTTCAACCCAACACTTTTTACCCTATAATAACAGCTAAAATTGCTTTACAAGGTCGTACCCTATCCTTTCTATCTCTGTGCTCACTGAAAATTAGATAACAGAATGACAGGAAGGGTTGGAGTATTTTTTCTTTTCTGCCTTCTTTTTTTCCTGCTTTTACCTGTTTCCAGTTCTAGTATTTAATGTGCAACATAACATCAACAAGAGGAAACCTGGGAAATACAGAAGAATTAGAAGTCATAAACCCTATCTTTACTGATTTTTCTCTCTGGAAGAAATTCAAGTCTCTGCCTGGATTTGGGTCTTGGGTTACAGCACCTGGATGTGGGGTGGGTGCTGTGAGTTGCCTCTGTGTGATGAAGGGAAGGAGTCCAGGTGAGATGGCTTTGAGGAAGGAAGGCCTCATATGAACTGTTAATCCTGAAGTCAAGGTTAGACCAACGCTAACAATCAATCAGAAAGGAGACACCTGCAAAATATTGCATATATTTTTCCCACTAACCTAGAAAACACCATCTTTCCTTGCTTTTCCAAATATTTAGGAAAAGCCTTGCTTTAGCCTTCAAGTACTAACACAGATCTAATGAGGACGTGGTGCTAAATACATACAAAGAGAAATGAGAGTGACTGTAAGCAAGCCTGAAAATGCGTGGTGTAATAGCCGTTCAGATGGACAGTGGATTGTCCTTGTCATGCTTGTACTTCATTTATTTATGGGCTTATTTGCGATCATTTTAGGCAACCACAGTTAATAGTACCTCATTTGAAAATTTGACACTGATCAAGTTTAGTGGGAAGCAAAGAAAAGCCGTGAAACACAAACAGTTGATCATTTCTCTTGGCCTTGCAGAAAACTGGAATGTGGCCAAACTTGAATCCGTGTTGGAAACAATCGTCTCCTCACAGGAAGGTGTAGGAAGCTTAGGTGAACTCCAGGAGATCAGGACTAATTGAACATTAAATAAAGACTGTAGTCAACTTTAGTTCTCTCCGAAATCAGATTTCCATGAAACATTTTCATTTCTCTGATACTTCATATATCCATTGCTAAAATTCAATGCAGAAACAACTCTAGTGTTGAATGTAAGTTATTTTGTTGTTATGTTCTATTTTAGATATAATCCTCTTGTCTTTTCTTTGGCATTAGATCAAATGACAGTTACTAAAGTCCAAAGAATTATAAAGTGCCATTTGAGCATTCATTCATATTAGCTATAAAAATTACAGGAGTACACAAAGATACTCCTGTAATGACAAGCAGTAAAGTGTCAGAGACTGAATGGAGCAAGTTTAAAAGGGTTTAAGGAGAAAATATACTATTCAATTTTAGAAAGAAAGGAGAGACAACATAGTTTGGCAGTGACTTAGACTCTTTCTACAAAGAATATTGTTTCAATTGTAATCATAAATGAACCTAATAGTAGCCTTTTCTAGTTAGCAGAAAATTGCATTTCTTGCTTTCTGGTTCTCTGTCCCCTCTCTCTGGACTCCTGACCCCTTCCTTGGGTCTCTGTTCCCCTTTTGGTGGACAGCAATTCCCTATTCTCTCTGGGTAACTGTTCTCCCATCTCTGGGTCTCTACTCCCCCCCCCCCAAGTCTCTGTGAGTCTCTAACTCTTCCTTCTGTGGCTCTCTCTCCTCCCTCTGAGTCTCTGGATGCACTTCTTTGAGACTAAGCCCCCTATTTATAAAAGGTGAATGGAATCAAAGAGGGAATTTTTTTTTCAGCACTGGGAATCAAACTCAGAGCCTTGTGCTTGCTAGGAAAGCTTTCTACCTCAGAGCTACACTCTTTGGAATGATCTTCTCCTGCCCCTTGTGTCAGAGATCCTGACTCGGCCTTGGGTACTCAGCATTGAAGCCAATCCAACCTACTTGTATTTCTCTCTCCTCTGTCTCCTGAAGATGACCTCTAACAAAATTCTGATTGTTTTTCTCACCATTTGTCTATGAATTTTTCTTTTAAACTCTTTCAACTGAACAAATAGAAAAGGTTAAAAAGAAAATCAAACCCCCTCCAAAAAGAAAAAGAAAAAAAAAAGGGGGATCCACAGCTTCCCACTGCATTGGAGCCAAAAACTCTGCCAATTTTACTCTCTTGTCTGTGAGCTGAATCTTGACCCTTTCTATGACCAATGGGTCTTGTTACACAAGATCTATCTGGGCGCCTTTCTAAAAGTGCTATCTTTGTCCATATTTCACAACACTCACAGATATTTTATCATTAATTAGTATTCATATTATGTCTCAAACAATCTGTTCAAGAATAGAGGAAGTGAACTAGTTGAACAGCTCTTCCACTTGTGTAGTAATTAACAAGGCTGATGTAGGTAGAGCCCCAGGTCTTTAAGGGAGATGGTGATCAGGTGTTGGGTAGGTAGAACTCCCGGAACATTTCAATGCTTACCTATTTTGGAGGCTGTCCAAAAAAAAAAAAAATGACACTTGGCAAACAGTGTGGGGAGACACAGGCCTCTTTAAAAATAGACCCATGCCTCTTTGCTTCTCAGCATCCTGCATTTGCCTTTCATCGTGTTCACATACCACTTGGGAGCTGGCTGGACTCCCTTCTCAGTGACATATATTTCATAGTGTTTTTTTAAAACCATTTGTTCTATCAACCACAACATGCTTTGAATTTCTCTTTCAAATTGAGGGTGTATATATAGATTGATCAAAACAATATTTTTAACATTCCAAACAATTTAGGAAGATAGTGGATGGGTGTCAGTTAATCTATTATGTTCTTCTCTTCCTCCTCCCCCTCTTCAGCTGCTAATCTTAGAACTTGTGTGCCAAATTGTGCAAGATATTCTTCCAATAGCTACATGTGTGACTCTTTTGTGAGCTCTGCAGACAGTTACGAGGACAGATTTGGAGTTGCATATGGGACTGTCACATGGTTTGATTTCCTTGTCTTCCAGGCACTGAGATTTCTTTTCACTAAGCTTTAATACTGAAGGATTTTGGGTTGTGATAAAAGTTCATCAAAGTCTCCATTAAAGAATTTGCATGCCCTGGGTTTGGGGAAAGAAGAAAAGATTTTACTCATCCCTGCTATGTTTTTGGTGTCTATGTCTACTGAACAGTTCATCTGTTTTACTCGTTCCAATAATGAAAAAATCCCTGGCTTTATCACAGAATTTTTATGAAAATAAGAAGAGAGTTTTGAGCTTTATTGGCCTCCTTGCTCTTTTGGAGCAAGATCTAGCCAATGTGTCGACAGAGAAAAGAAGCAGATTCTTTGTACAGAGGTCTCATATACTTGGGTACAATTGTTGAGGCTGATTTGCAGGAAAACATATCCACCTATGTCCTTAGGAGCTAAAATTTCCACGCTCTTGGGCTCTGAGGTGGATAAGGTAAAAATCCATCTTCAACTTTAAAGACATACATTTGAAATCTCTCTTTCATCACATGCTCCCTCCAGCGCCCATCCCACTGAGCCCCAGCACCCTTGAGGAATACATAGTCTTGAACAAGGTCTTTCTTCTGATCCTATTTCAAATGTCCTTCAAGGATAATGTCCTAGTGACATTCATGTCCAATGAAGTAAAAAAGATCATGAAGTTGTGGAAGTGTTAATTATGTGTACTCAGGGTCTAGTATGTGTGACTTCATTCTTATATTAATTTTACCCTGCAAAAACATTGCAGTGGTTAATTATTCAGAGCTGTTATATGAGTAAACTCAGCATTGTTGCACTGGGGGCAAAAAAAAAAACCCTTCATTCAGAAATAATAATCATGGCTATCATTTATTGATTCCCTGCTCTGAGCTAAACTCCATAGAGTAGTTGTTTATGTACATTTTGTTCCCAGAATAACTCAACAAAGAAGTTATTATTATTATCTACACTTTTCTGATTGTATGGGTAAGAAAGGCACCCTAAAATCCTAGAGACTACATATGTAGAGGTGCCACACGTCACCACACTACCACAGTCATTGTGACATCAAGTTCATTACCACTGCTCAGGATACACTCAGAATAACCTAGCATACAGAAAGGTACCTACACTGTGTATTTTATTTCTCACCTACAATTTATGGACAATTTATGAAAAGGTTTTCTTCAGACATTATCAAGTCTTTCCCAGTGCATTTCATAAGATTTCAACTAAATCTGGCATAATAAGGCTTGATTGAGCTGTTATGTTCTGCCTTGTAAGTGGCTGTGTACAACTGAGAAGGAAAATTGCTTAATAGAAAGTTACACTAATCATTGACTTTACCTTGATTCCCCAAAGTGGTAAGTGAAGAGTTTCTTAAGAGCAGTGTAGAGTTCTTAGAAAATGTTGAAAACTGCTGCTTAGAAATGTTTCTGTCCATATGTCACACTATATTTTCTGGGAATGGAGGAGGAACTTTTAATCTTTCTAAAATTTTGTTCTTTTAGGGTAGTTTTTATCTTATTTCTCCAAGAATATTTAAAAAGGTCCACATCTTTCTGTTCTTCTAAAATACCAACGATGATTCTGTTTTTTTTTAAGTGTGAGCTCTGTACCTATGTTTAAGGTTAGAACTATTATTTATTCCTTAGATGTCTGAAGTAGGTGCCAAAATATATTGAATCCAGATGATGCTATTATTTATATTGTTGTGTCATCAGAAAGTAAAACACTTTTAAAATAGTAATGAAGTAAGTTGATGGTTGGGATATATTCTAGGAAGAATAAGAATCTGTTCACTCTTAGCATTAAAGCTATATTGGCAATATGATAATTAATTGCAGATACTATTATTGATCTTATAAATCGGTGAGGCAAAACCAGTCAGTTTAGTCAGATTGCTAGGTGCAAAGGAAATATGAAATATAGCTCTTATCTTCTAGCTCTCAGCAGTAACCACTTTAGAAAGATAATGAGAACAAGACTCCATACACAGTAGCAAACTATAAGAAAGTTTAGTACCACTATAAAGAAAAAACATAAATCTTCATGACAGACTGACATATTTTAACATGTTCCTGACCAGCAATGGTTTACAGATACCTGTTTTCCACAATTTTACTTAAAAGTAAACTTGGCTTTATTAGAATCAGATCTTACAGAGACTGAGCTTGCCACAATGATACTGAAGTAGATTGGGAAGAAATAAGGCAGGTGAAAACCAACCCAGAAACCTGTAGCAGGAGAAGAAAGAGAAGAAAGAATAGGAAAGTCTTACATTGCCAGATATTAAAATATGAAGGTACTGAAAATCATCTAGCTCTGGCAAAGTGACAGGCAGGAACTAGGGGCTCACCCTTGACACTTCCTACGGTCACACGCTTTTGCATTAGGGGGGTTAGTATTTCTCTCGGTTAGGCCTTTTGCCGAATCGACAAGCTTCCCTGGAGATACCCTGTTTGTGAATGCCCTCCTCAGGCTGCACCTGCTAGGGAAGCAGAGCTCACAGCAGCTGCAGTCACCAGTCACCAGCTCTTGCTGCCCTTGTGACACTTGTGGGTTTTGTAAGTATGGTTTGCGGAGCCAAGAGCTTTTTCTCTCCCTGTAACTCCTGGGTCTGCACAATTCTTGTTAAAGTTTACTTTCTTCTATAAGTAGGGAAAATATTTCCTGGATTTGGGTTTTATTTAAATTTGATTTTACTGTGGCTGACACATTTGAATTTGAGATATTTCAAACCCCACCCGCATAGCTTCGTTTGATAAGCCAAAAGTAAAATGATACAAACATTTTAAACTTTTTAGGCTATACTTAAGGTTTGAGGTTTGGAGTCTTGGTTTGTTTGTTTTGTTTAGGTTAATTTTGTTTTTTGAGACAGAGTCTTACAATGTAACCAGATTGACCTTGAACTTATGTAGCCCTGGCTGGCCTTGGGAGTCTCCTGCCTCAGTCTCCTGAGTGCTAGGATGATAAGCATCTGCCACTGTGCCTGGCTTTAAAATTATGTTTCAATATAAATACATTCCCTCATGAGACATTTCTTTTCACTCTTCTACAGATGTGGATTCCAACACAGAACAAACTGCACCAGTGTACAGGATATTTTCAGTGAGACTAGCAGCAGGCACAATAGGTGCTGGTCATCTAACAGGCTTTGAAAACTGGAGTCTAATTGTAGGCATGCAACATCCTCATCTCACAACTAAATGCATTGCCAGTCACCCATCAAACAGAACAGCTGGGAATTCTCATTAGTGGTTTTTACTTTCCTGCTTAGTTAAGGTCAGTTTAGGTATGCTTTTATACTAATTTGCTACAGAATCGCCACATCATGATTTCGTTGTTGTTAGAAAGTGCGTTTATAGCTAGACAGAAAATTAGTGTGGATGATTTTTCCAAGTTGAAATTTATAGCCCGTGTTTTGAGGTGTAGGCAGTGCATCTAACTTTGTTTTAAAAAATGACTTGCTGTCAAAAGTTTCACAATCATCTTGTCATTTTCTATAAAGTGAAAGAAAAGCGTTTTTAGTTGAATTACTCATGCTTAACAGGATACTCAAGTATATTCTTACGGGATAATTAGTAATCAGAACATAACGCAACAAGCTATTATTCTCTTTCCAGAAAGTTTTTGGTTCTTTGTTTTCTTTGAAGGTGCTGAGGGAGAAGAGGGCTGACACAGTGTTATTCAACATGCCCATATGTTTTAGGGTCACGATGTTGCTTGTTAAAACTTTCCAAAACGACTTGACAGCTTGGAATTAAGTATCATCTTGTGTTTCCTTTCTCCATGCCTTCTTAATGACAGTGCCATAGAATTCGATGGTTTCGAGTGGCTTTGCTGCCGCGTTCCTCAGACCAATCAATGGGGAAGGGAGCCCAGTGGGGCGTCATCCATTCGTATCGCATAGACAGATGGCATTACCGATAAGTGGAAATATTCCAAATATTTATTGTACAATGATCGCACGGGGACTCTCACTTCTGAATTTCGATAATTTAATTTCTAGGAATGTTCATTTAATCATCCACTAATGAATTGTGGCATTAATCATCTTCCGGTTAATAGTTTATTTTACGTAGTAGGCATTTCTCTTATCAGATTCCTTACCAAACTATCACTTTGGTCTTGAGGATTTTAAAGCTGAAACAATATTTGGAACAGACAGTGAGTTAAAGATAGGATCCCGAAAGCAAGAGAAGCAAAGTTTCCATGGCAGTTCTCCTGCATATCACCCTGCGTGTCACCCCCGTCCTTTGGGAGCCGGAGGAGGAGGGGAGCCGTGCAGACTCTTTACATTTTCCTCTTGGGTTGATTTCCTAAAATTATGTTCTAATGTAACTGTGGACATAAGGACATGGTGATGGGATTCAGGTTCTAATTATATTTTATTTTCTCAATTTGACATTAAGTGATGTGAGGAAGGAGAAGTGCTGGGATAGTACTCTGAATGCAGTATGTTCCCAAACTTTGGCCTCATTCCAAAATCATGTTAACACTAGTAGAAATAAATTAAGCCCAGTGGGAAAGAGGACCTCACTTCTTACTGTATATGCTTTTGTAATGATTAAATGCTTACTGAAAGGAGTTGGATTTAATCTAAGTCCCAATCTAAGTCCCAATCTCTCAGGACTAAATTTAGAAACTTGTTATTGAGGACCCTTGTATTATTTCTCCTTAGAGCACAGATCTTAAAGATGATCAGGTGGGTAAGTATCGCAGTGCTCTTAAAATACCATAAAGAAAATTTGCTTCCACAGGGAGTTGCCTATCTAAAATACAATTTTAATACCCTTATTTGTTTTGAAAAATTTGGAGCCATATAAAATTCTTGGGAAACAAGTTAAATGTGAACATTTACTCTTCATGTTTTATTTTCGGGGCTGTGTGAAACTTTTTTTTTGGCGAGGTCAGGAATGAGTCATATCCAAAGCTGTTTGAGGAATAAACCTGTAGCAATATACAGTGGAAGGAACCAACCTTTCACTGTAAGTGTTGTCAAACTGTTCAGTTTTGGAGAATTTTCATGGAATGACAGAACAAAATTTATCAGAAAAAAATTTTCCAAGGCTTAATTTCTGAAGATAGGATGATAGAAACGGATCATGCCAGTGAATGGGAATAAATTGTGTGTCCTAAACAAGCATATAAGCTGAAGTCCTTGAACAAAAGCAGCCTGTCAGCTGTGGCACAGTTAATTACAGCAGAGACTGGTGTTTACCAATGTACGATGAACCAGAGACAAGAAAAATATGTTTTCAAGCTTAGGAGACTGCCAACAATAAAGCAGAAAATAAATAAAAATTAAAATGCACAATATTGTTGTACCTTGTCAAGGAAATGTTACTGAAAATCAGGCTTCCTTTATAAAAACATAATGTAAGACTTCCACCCAAAGACTACTCAGGAGGATGACAATTAATGCGAAAGTAGAGTTTGAAGGGTACAAAAAAGTAATTGCTGACATAAAAAAATGTGCTGTTGCATTTTCAAAAAGCAAGTTCTGAGATTTCAGTGCCAATGATCTCCTACTGATTAGTACATAGAATCAGTTGTGTTACTGGAGGAAGGCTCAGTTTCCAACAACCTCAACAAGAGCCATGTGGAACCCATCATAAATTCAGAAGCTAGAGTGTGCAGGTTTCTGTTTATTCCCCCGCGTTATCAGGTTTAAGGCATTCGTTTGGTAGCTGTGTATTGTTTTGAATGTGTGATGATCTGAGTTATTAAAATACAGCTCACTTATGATCCATGGTAAGAACACACACTGCATCCCAATGATGAGGGGGCACCCGGCCTTTCATCTGAGAGTGGTGTATTTCTCTTCCCTCTGTTGGGATTAAACTGAGATTTTGTATCCATTTGAAGTAACTGTAAGGAGAATGTTTAACATGGGTCAAATGGAGAGTAGTGCTTAGAAGTAACTTGCACTCCACAGAGAGATGGGAAAGATTACCACTCTGTATTTAAAGATGCTGCATCGTTCTGTTTGTGAATCTCATGAAATCAATGGTGGAAAACAACACAGATTTCACAAATGAAGTCATCTGAAGCAAATAATTAGCATTCAAAAGTGCTCGAGATACTATTAACAATCCCTGCCTACAGAGAATCAGAGCTGCCTCGCTTTGCTTCTGCATGTTTTCTTCTTATTCCCATACTGGAAAGCGGGGAAATTTTTTATTTATTTGCCCACAGATATGGAGAAGAATTACTCGGCAAAGCCATGTGCGCACAACAGACCCCTCCAGACTCTTTCCCCCTGAAGCAGTCTTTTCATCTGAGAACCATAAGTGATTTTCTCCCCATCTTTCTCAGGAATATTAGCTCTACTCTCCCTCTTAGGACATTGACTTTGTTAAAGCCAAGAGGAAATAAATCATTTCTTTGTGCTGGTTGTTTGCGTCTCCCCTCACGTGCTTAAAAATAATAAGAATAATTGTAAACAGAACCAGGCTGTGTGAGAGAACCATCCTGCCACTTAATGACCAGCCACTGAAAACTCGCTTAAAATGATCAGTTTGAACGTTATCACGTGATGTGAAAGATTCTGGAAAAAAAGAGTGGAAATGTCGATAATACTCACTGAGTTCTAAATGATATTCAGAAGCTGTTTTATAGCTAAAATGTACCCAGTGATGCTCAGGACTAGATTGCACTGCCTCGGAAGAATAGAAATGAGTTGGGTCAATGTAACGGGCTAACATAATCTGACCCTTTTCTAATACGGTTGCAGCTTCTGCCCTAAGGGAAGTGTACTTGTGTTGGGCACATTCTGGTATGGAAACTTGCTCCAAATGTTTCAACAAACCCAGCAATTCAGGAAACGCAGGAGAGATGCTCACCCTAAGAACTATTAAATAAAGGAAAGTCTTTGAACACCCTATAGCAACATGAAGTTCTCTCTGGCTCTCCGCTCCTTGGTCTTTCCAGTACCAACAGAAACGTATTAACGTAGTAATTATTCATTCGTTATGGCTTCCTGCTCGAGGAAAACCTGTTAAGGGCTGTAAGCAGTGCCACACGCCTGAAATCCCAACTACATGAGAGGCAGAGATCAGAGGATCACAGTTCGAGTTCAGCCCAGGCAAAAAGTCACTGAGACCTCGTCTTCTCAACAAACAAGGTGGGCGTGGTGGTGCTCTTGATGCTCAAGAGGCTGAGGCAGGAGGACTGCAAATTTAAGGCCAGCCTGGGCTACATAGATAAACACTGTTTCAAAACAACAGAACTATTCTGAACGTTCCAGAGAATTCAGTAGGACAATGAAATCATCAAAGATATATTAGAAGAAAAGGGAAGGAAGCTCTCATTTCATGAAATATATGATCACATAACAATATAATTAGACCAGATGGACCTGAAGTCTTCCAGGGCTTACTCATCCCACTTTGGAAGGATGTGCTTACAGACTGGACTTTCTAATATACTTTCAGACCTGTACATTAAATACAAGACATCCTAACATGAAAAAAGGGAAGAAAACCTACTGAAAAACCACTGAAACTAAAAGTAGAATTCATTACTATGGCAGCATACAAGATACTCATTTAAATTTGCACAGTCTTAAATAACATCTTGAAAAGGAAGGCTTGCTACTGTCTCTGTCCCTCTAGGAGCTTGGCTTTTACATTCTCAGGGAAACTTTTGCATTTAAGCAACTCCCTGGAGTCTACTTTGCAGTGATGTCACCATGTCACATCTGTCCCTTTCCACAGGTCCTCCATCTTGAGAGAAGAATGCTTTCTCTTCTGTTAGAACCACTTCTCTTCCCTTCCTTCAACTAGTCCTTGTCCTAGTCTGTTCAGAGAGGTGCCTCTTTCCCCTAAAAAGCCATTTCGTTTTGTGTTGAGTCAATTACCCCATTCTTTTCTTAGGACACAAGCGTTCTTCAAATAAAAGCTTTGTAATTTGATCATCCTTGGTTACATAAAAAAAGCACAATGACATGAAAAGAATTGGTCTGAAAGTCAAGAAGTTTCTGTTCAAATCCTTCCTGTTTTTCCTCTCAGCAGAAGTGAAGATGAATGGTAGTTAAATCAACTATGGTCTCAATTTTTTCTTAAAACATAGCTAAAAATTGTCTTTTATGAATTGCCTTTCATCACTTCTCATGTCATTGGTTATTCAACCAGTGCCATTCTTTGCATTCTGATCAATGCTCTGATGTTGTACAAGGCATTTATATGGGATACAGAAATGAATAAGATCCGAGATTCATTGCTTTCTTCATGAAACTGCGAGGGAGACAACTATTCTACAACTGAGATATTTAATCTTGATTTCAGATTGAGCTTCCTAGGCAGGAACTTTTAAAACTAGAACATTAAATTTTGTAACACCATTCAGTTAAGCAAACAATAAATCATTTTTTAGAATAATTTCTGTGCTTAAAAGTATATAAAAGGTTGAGTGTGGTGGCTCACATCTATCATCCCAGCTACTCTGAAGGCAGAGATAGGGAGGATAGTAACTTGAGGTCAGCCCATCCAAAAAGTTAACAAGACCCTATCTCAACAAATAAGCCAGGTGTGGTGGTACACACCTGTAACCCAGCTACATGGGGGACATAGGAGGAGGATCTCGATCTGAGACTAGTCCTGAAAGTGCTGTGAGACCATACCTGAAAAATAACTAAAGCACAAAAGGGGCTAGGGGTATGGTTCAAGTGATAGAGCACTTGTCTGGCAAGCCCGAGACCATGCATTCAAACCAAGTACCATATATATATACAGTTACTCTTTGTAGAGACGCACTTATGTTTTCCCAATCAAGTTGTACTGGTGTACTTACAGTAGGCACCACCTACACTCAGCTTCTCAGAATGGCTCTCGATCAGACAGCTTTTTTGGATGGTGACTTTTCAGATAAAACCTTCTGAGCCTGTTTCATTCCTTTGTGTCCTTCAGCAAAACAACACATTTCATATCTGTCCACCAGATGAAATTGCTTTTAAAAGAAAAGAACAGGACATAGTTTTCTGAGGCAAATAATGCTGCCGTGCACTTGGAATAAAGGAATCATTTTGCATGCAAGTTTCTTGGTTTGCTTACAACTTTCTGCTAAGACTTTTAAGCAAAGAATCCCACCAATCACATTTGCTGTGTGTGTGTACATTTTTTTGGAAAGCATATGTTGGTGGGGCTATTAGCAATTAGCTTCCTGCATATAGATAGCTCGTTTTGCACCAAACCATATGATGTGACTGGAATTTATAGAAAACCAGCTTTCTCGCCAGAAACCGAAGGGAGTTAATTCTCTAGTTTGGAGAACTGTGGTTTTCTGACTGCAATCTGTAACCTCAAAAATTAGGAGCCTGGTATTCTGTACTCAATGGCTTAAAGAAATGCACAAAATGTGAAAGTTTTGTTTTGTTAAATTAAGAAAGTGGAAAAAGAAAACCCAAGTAGAGTACCGTGTTCATGTTGCATGTTTCCTAACTTGCAATAAAATCATGCATACAGATAGACAGACAGATAGTTAGATAGATAGATAGATGATAGATGGATGATAAGTAGGTAGATAATAGATGCTAGATAGATAGATGATGGATGATAGATAAATAGATGATTGATAGATGATAGACAGGTAGATAGATACATAGATAGATGATAGGTAGATGATAGGTACATAGACAGATCGATGATAGATGGATGATAGATAGATGATAGGTAGATAAATAGATAGATGATAGATAGATGGGTAGATAGATTGATAGATGATAGATAAATACATGATAGATAGGTAGATAATAGGTAGCTAGATGACAGATAGATAGTTGATAGATAGATGGTAGACGGTAGATAGATGACAGATGGATAATAGATAGGTAGATAGATGATAGATAGATGACAGAAAGAAAGATATAGATAGATAGATGGATGATATATAGGTATAGATAGATATAGATATAGGGGTATAAATATAAATTGTGGTGCCATGAGGTCATATGTCCTTGTCAGCTTTGGCTCTAAGCTGTTTAGCAGTCTATGCAAAAAGGAAGCCAGTGACAATCTGCAATGTCCACAAGATATAACAAACTAGCTGCTCACTGGAAGCCAGCTATGGCTAGGGGCTGACTAACTATTCTGAAACGAAGGAATGACTCTGAAATCAGGAAAATGGGAGCCACCTTGGCTCTTCACCATCTTTCCAGCAAACATCGTAGAACCCCTTGTGGCTGTTTCTCAGGCCACTGCCCAACAGTGGTGCAGAAAAGCGAGCTAGAGCTCATCCCTGCAGGCATGTACACGTTTTCCATCTGTGAACTCAGACTTGTCACCACCTTTTAAAGCTTTAGGTGCTCTTTATGAAAGGAGTGTGTCACTGTTGTGTCTCATTTTCGTAGCATGCATATCTCCAGCCATTAATCAGATTTTGTTTTTTACTTTGGGGAAGGGTGATTGTACTAAAACTCCATGTAATGTCTACAACAAGATGTAAAACGCTACATGATTGGCCTTTTATAACTATTAAGCAAAGCCAGTAAATCAAAATTATCAGATTAGCATACTTTAGCAGAGGTACCACATGAAGGAAATGTTGACATTCTTTATGAAAGCAGCTCCCCATTCATTGCTGCCATTCTTTTGTTTGTGGACTTCCCTGTTCAGCACTTAGTTACAATGTTTTCAGTGATCCATTTCAGCACTAGACAGCAATGTTCTTCCAGTCATATGAGTTTGGGGTTGTATTTTATTGCATTAAAGATTGCAGAGCTGTATGTGAATTACTGTATTAACATTTCTTGTATCGTAGAGGTCTGTGTTCACAAGAGTTATTATGAATGGTTCCAGGAATTCTTTGTTTGGGCCTTTGAAGTGAAAAGTCTAATGCATTCAATCTTCAATAGTAACTAGGTTATAGGTTCATTGTATAATTACAAAAAAATTACAAGTATAAGTTGTTTCAGAATCCCAAAGAGATATTTGATTTAAAGGGCCACCCATATGAGGGTATAACAACCAATTTATCTCTACCTTAAAGAACATACTTACTGATGGTGAGGAAAAATGCAACACAAACAACTTGGCAGACCTCTTTTTAACATATTGTCAAGTGCCTTATAAAGCAAGCTGAAACATGGCAGAGAGCTACTACTGAATTTTAAAGTTAAAGAATTCATACATCGACCACCCAGACTTTGGGAAGTCTGGGCTAATACCTTACTCAGCCCTTTTATGATTTCTTCTCCCAGCATTCATACCACACCACCCACCTGTTCCCACAAAAAAGGAGGGAACGGGAATCAAACAGATCTTAAGTCAGTAGTTAGTCAGAAACTTGCCGTATTTAAGAAATGTACCTTTATTATTAAGCTTGGAATCTCTATCAAGAATTTCCTCATCACTTACAAAATGGTTAAGAATGAAGCAAAAAATGGCAAATGGCCAATGCTTAAGGACCTTTTTTAATCTCTTCACTGGAAGTGGAGGAGTCTCTGGTGCCATGGTCTATCTTCATTTATGATACTTTTATTCTTTATTCATTTAGCTTAGCACAATATTCTTGTTACTGTTTTACTGCTTTCACCTTAAATTTCATGTTTAGATTTGGAGACCAGTTTTTCTTTTTCCAGTAAATCCCATCCTAAACATGATTGGAAAATCTTTCCCTAATAGATAAAGAATACCTCATGTCACCTTACACTTCTCTCCTGGCCTCCCAATCAGAGGTCATAGTTAAACTATTTAATGTATACTATAGCTGCCCGTCTGTGAGCCACCAACCAGCCCACGCTTCCAGACTCCTGTCTCTCCTTGGTCCCTCAGAGCCAAATTCCCATGGAAGCTGAAATTCCCTTAGGCAGCCACAGCCAGACAAAGGCCAGCCAGCCTGTGGGCATTCCCTTGGGACCCACTGGCAGTTGCCAGGAGGCAGGACTTCCAGGCTGACTGGCCCAACACTAAGCAGTCAGAGCAAAGAGGACACTGACATTAACCCTTCAGTTGCTGTTCCAAGGGAGTCCTACGTGGGAAGACGGCATGGCAGAGGTGCTACCTAATTACAGAATAGCATTTAAGTATTTTGAATTATCTGTGGACACTTGCCTATAAATATTAGCTGAATTTCAGACCCATTGATAACCCATTGTAAGAAGCTGAATCTACAAACCCAAGGCAGCAGTGTGGGCAGAGACAGGCATTCGACCCCCTGCTCTAAGTATTGCAGTCCCCATGCTTGAGTCTGACCTCAGGTAAAGTTTTTTGTCATGCTGCTGCTAGGAGGCTTAAAATGAGATGGTATAAGTGAAAGCCTTTGTACAACACCTGAAGTACAATTAGTGCCAGACACTCTCCACTTCTCGCAGATTCTGCACCTAATGGACTCCATAATCCTATAAGCAGTTACATAATCAATTTGACATATTTGACTATGAGAACACCTACCACGCATTGTATTCAAGTTAAACATAACCAGAGATTCGGTTATTACTGAGTATGAGCTGTTTTTTTTGCTTTTATACTCTGTAGGGCTATTGTGTGCTCTGATGACTTGAAGAGACCTAAGGTTTCAGGGGCTGATGTCAGCTAGTGGCTCTGGCTTTTATTTTTAATGAGGAAGGAGGACTCTTTCTCTCTGGAAAGAGGGAGTTTCCCTGTCAAGCTTCAGGTCTCCTTGCGCTCATATATTATCATTTCCTTTGACTTTGGCTCAAAACTGGGAAATAGAACGTATCTTAAAAGAACCAATGTCAGGAAACCGCAGGCTCTTTTGATTCTGGGCAACATGAATGAGAAGACTGTCATAAAAATATGGAACCTTAGGAGGAAATAAATAAAAATGAATCCTAGAGGGCAGCATTAAAAAGTATATGGAAAATTCTGTTAACAAGTAAATGAGTATTTTTAACAAGGTTTTCTTGTCATCCTCTTTGACTGGCATCAGAGTCTTCATCTGAACTATGTCATCTTAGGTGCTCTGAGCAAAAGTCAATTATAATCTAAACATCAAAATAAGAGTGGAAAGGAAGCACTATGGTGCCCCATTTTCTCAGGGCTTGTATGCTCACATCTCTGTGGTTCCTTTTCCCCATTAGTGGTTTATCATATTCACAACATGCTTTTCTCAAAAGTTCAATGACAAGTGGCCGTCACCATCCCACTTACTTATTGGCTTACTTAACCTTTTCTGATACTTTCTTCATCATTTGTGAGGTGAGATAAATTCCTTGTATACATTTAGAAAACTCTTGGGTAGTTCTCTAGCCATGATTTCTACACCAAAATTATTAGCAGTATTCTAACACTGAGGTTTCTTTGTCTGTATGATGATGGTCCTTCTTTGATGGGGTCATGTTTACTCCTGTTCTTTGCATGCAACTACTTTTACTACTACCAGAGAAAACTGCCAGGACCACCAAGATTAATACAGGAAGGCCAAAAATAAAAGGGAGAGAAAATACTAAGGTGATTTTATATATGAGAAGCTGTGAAACAGTAATTGCTGAAGTCAACAATGTCCAAGAATCATTAATTCACCTTAGACTTGCATAAGTGTTGTTGTGATTTTCTTTGTTAAGTGAAAACCCCTGTCCTTCCTTGTGTAGCTGAAATAATTTAATAAAGCCAGATTCAGAGAGTGTTCAGTTTCTCTGTCTTTGCAGTGTTCTTAGAAAGGAGCCTGTGCTGAAGACATTTGGTAATTTCATTGATGCTATTTCATCTGAAATTTTACCATTGATGTTAATCATAGAGCTTACACATTTATTTTTCAAGAAACATTATATTTGCCTTGTCGTTAATCTTTAATTTTGAGATGAAGATAAGAATGTGCTCTCTCTGATCTACTGCAACATTGAATATAATTTCATGAGTTACAAGCACTAGTTTATGTCTCTTTCTCCTTTTCATGTCTGCGTACTCCCCCTCTGACACCCCCATGACTGCCTGCCTCATGCTCATTCCTTATCATCACATAGGTTTCCAACATGGTGCCTTGGCAAATAGTGGATGCTCAATAAATGTTGCTAAATAAATAAACAAATGATATTGTTGTTATAGACACATCCAAATTGTGTAGGACTCCCATAAATTTTCAGATTCAGTAGTCTTATGAAATAGCATCAATTAGTTACCTGGAACTTAATTTACATCAGGAAGGAGCAATGAACCTTATAAAGATCAACACACAAACTTAATCCCAAGATGATTGTGTGCGTTCATCCTGTGAAGCTAGGAAGATGTGATCATTGAAGGCCTTTCCTAAAACCAGAAGCTTGTTCTCACATGTGGCAAGTGATGGTTAAATCAGGGGGTGGGGAGGTTAGAGGGAGAGGGAACTAATATTTATGGTCTCTCCCTGTGCCAGCTACTGTGCAGGAGCTTCCCAGTTGCTTCCTGTGTTCTCCTGCAGCATTAAAAGTTAGGTGACATTTATTCCTTTTTTGTACAGCAGTCAAGTATGAGTCCTGGATTTAAGCTGGAGTTGTACAATCCCATACTCCTTCTTTCTTTATTTTTCCCCCTTTTTGCAGTACTGGAGGTTGAACCCAAAGTCTCACACATGTTAGGCAAGCACTCTACCATTTGAGCCACAGCCTGAGTCCTTTTGTTTATATTTCATTTTTTGTGACAGGGTCTTGCTAACTTTACCAAAATAATTTCAAACTAGGGATCCTTCTGCCTCTGCCTCCCAAGTAGCTAGGATTACAGGCATGTACCACCACCACCACAGATCCCAAACCATTCTTTTGCCCTATTACAGAGAATATTATCATGCTTTACCTACGTCTTAAATCCTTTCTAGAATAAGGCAGGGCATAGCATCCATCAGTTATACAAATTATCCACTGCCTTCTTCAGAATCACATTCCCACAGTGGTAGGGAGAAGTGTCAGGGAAAGTCTCTGAGTGGAAGGATGCAGCCTGACTTGAGATAAACTTTAGTCCAAGTGTCTGTTCTGTCTTTTGGTGATCCTGTGCAAGTTACTTAACCATGAGAATCTTTAATTATGCCCTTATGAAGGGAGGATGTTCATGGGATTTCCAAGTGACAAGTAGAATGTCTGAAACAGAAAGCCTTTACAAAGCCCTGGTGGCTTGAATCCACTGTTGGAGTAGAATGGTGCTTATTCTTCCTGGAGACACTGCTTAAAGGATGTGGCCATTACAGCAGGATGGAAAAAAGAGGCTTTGGCTGATTTTATGACAAGGGGATAAACTTCAGGGAATGGGTCAGTTTGATGTGAAATGCCTTTGAAACACAGTGACACATGGCATATTACATTGACTGTATTTTTTTGTTATTTGCTTCATTGAATAGTGAGAGATAGTGTATCTTAAAACTCATCAAAATTTCAAATAAACTGTTTTGAAAGGAAGATTACAATGGTCCTCATTTGCAAATGTGGCATGCTATAAATTCCAACCAATGCACAAGAAATGCAAAGGAGAGATGGAAGCAGGGAGAAAGAGCTCCAAGTTGAAAAGACAACTCCAAGGTTGTGGTAAAAAATAAAAAGGTGAAGATGGATTACAGGGTGTAGAGCTCACTGCTATGCAATTTGGATTGCAGAATAGTAGTCAGAGGAAGGATGGAGAAATTGAGACAAGGCACAGAAACCATGTAATACAAGCCCAAGGGTTTAAGAGCAAATAATCTGACAAGTTATTAAATAAGTGCAATTTGCTTTAAATTAGATATCACCTCCAAGGAGTTGAAGGAATTTAAGAAAGAGGAGGAAGGGGGACCAAGGGGAATGTCATTGTGGTACAACCATCACTCTAAAGCAGAGTATAAACTAAAGCTGATGGAGGTGCTAGACCACTTAATAACAGCAAGTGATTTAAACGAAACTTCTGGCATGAGAATTTGAGCAGGACGGTGATCATGTCATTGGTGGGGAAACACAACATGAAGTTAAGCACTGAAGCAGGGTAGGTAGCATTCCATTCCTGTTCTGCTTCGCTCCCGTCCAGGCCAGATGGTGAGCCTGAAGAGGAGGCAGACGAGGCTATTTATGTGGAAAGAAACTAAGAGTGCTCCTACTTTGTGAAGTGGAAAAGTTGGAGGAGACCTCTGAGATCCCTTCAAGTTCAAAATAGGATTTTGTGATGAAATAAAACTCACAGAACTGGATTAGAGTTCAAGATGGCATCCCTTGCAAGTGTCAAGTGTACGATTTCACACCTTGTGCACTGTTCCTCCATCAGACATCCTATGAAGACACAAGGAAGTTGATCCAGGCTTTTCACTAGGGTAAGTGCTTGCACTGCTGTTTTAAAGATGATGGTTCTAAAATGCGTTATGAGTAGAGTTTATGCCTAGACACGGGATCCCGAGACACAGGTTCAAGTGTTAACTGCTTCTGACTGGTGAGTGGGGCACACCTTTCTGGAATTCTGCTTCCTTTCTGTTCACCAAGACCGAACAGAGAGTGTTTATGGTTTTCTCCAGTCTTACATTTTTATAATGCTATGACTTTTAATACTTTTGCACTCAGAAATATTCGTATGAAAACTCGTCACTCATTTGGTAGCCACTGCTACCTGAAAGGTCTGTCACTATTTGCAGCTCTACCACCTAGGCAGCCTGAATTTTCTTACTGAAGAACAACTGTTCCTTGTAGCCACAAACCAGGCGACTCTGTCACCGAGAGTCATGTCTTCCACAGTTAATTCCAGATAGTGCCAGGCTCTGTTTCAAAAGCAGTTTAAAGACATTCTTGGGCCCCCTGGCTGGAAATGTCACACTCCTGAACCCTGTAGTTCCTTGAGTGTCCTGCTGTGATCTCTCTCTTTTACCTCATCAGCCATCGCACTTGTGTTCTGATCAGCCTCCCATCAGTCTTGGTGGCCTGGCTGCTTTTGAGGACTTCATAGTTGTTACTCCTTTCTTGTCACTTTCTGATACTTGTTTGGGATGACAGTAGCCTCATTGAAATCATCACAAAAGGCAGACACAATGTCGGCAGCTGTCCATGTTTTTCATGCCTAGAGAGTACTAGAGAGCACTGTTCATAAGTCACTTGTTATGGGTTGAGTTTTTCTGCAACGTAGAAGCTGTATTTTCTCAGTTTTTCTTTATTCAGTTCTTTATTCTTTATTCAATGTTCTTTATTCTTTATTCAATGTTCTTTATTTTTTATTCAATTCTATTCTTCCCAGCCAATTTTTAGTTAAATCTAAAAGCAGAATTCACTGCAAATTGTAAATTCTGTACTTCTAGTAGAAAACTTTAGGAAAATCCTTATAACCATAGGCTTTCTGTGGGAAACAACTAAGGGAGAGCAGTTGTCTCTAGAGCCACTCACACCACACAGTAAAATGTTGACATTACCAAGGAACCGATGACTTTGGTGACTGTCACTATGACTTCTGGTGTTACCTACCAACTGAGGTTTCCAAACACATGGTCTACTTGACATAAGCTCTGAGCCCTCTCTGCATTTAAAGATGAACACGAATGTTTTCATTCATTAGAGGAGACGAGCCACAAAACCCAGCTTTCCTTCTTTGACACAGGAAAGTGGGTAAGCGATTCCAAGCAATAGAGCAACCTTGGGATGTCAGTGAATGATCCTCTTGACTTCGAAGTATGACTTTTCATGACATGGGAAACTTAGCCCTTTACTTGAAAGCTTAGCTCTGTTCCATGCTTTGAGGCCAATTTTATTGCTTTTCTGCGGAAGGGTTGTAAGTTTACATTAGAATCCCAGAACATTCAGAATGTGCCTTCCCACTTTCCTAGTGTTGTGCTTCTAAGAGACTTCTCTGCCTGTCTTTGGAGGGTCTAGAGTAGCTTTCCTGGAACATAGTCAGTGCCGTTCTTTTTAAAATGCCCTGGCTATCCAACTCGGCTGAACGAATCTATTGTAAAAGCTAAGTCTACACAGACCCAACAAACACATAGCATCCGCTTTGGGAGTAACTTACAAAGTTGTAAGAATAAGCAGATGAATTTATTGACTGTTACATTTATATCTGCTGCAGTCCGATTTGTTGGGAACCCCGTGAATTAGATTCCACAGTTCATGTTCATTTTTCTGAGTAAATTATGTCCTAACAATCCATCCTGGACCTCCAGTCCAGCAGGTGAATTCACACTGATGCCTATCTCTTCAGCAGTGTCTGTAGACACACAGGTATGATGTTCAGCCCCAGAAAAGGACTTTAATGTCTAGGAAAGATAAAGCCAGGCTCATATTCACTTCTATATACACCTAATTTAGTTGAAACTACTATCTCCTCAAACATGGTTTGATTTTAACATTATGCATGAAAAAAGAAATCCTAGTCTGATAATTCAAAATTATTCCTCTTATAACAGAATTCATTTGCTTTTAATTTGAGTCATAATTAGAGTTGCTTCGATCCTTACACAGTTACCTTTTTTTGTCTGTCGTGTAACACGCATTCTACTGAATGCTGAATATTGCACAATTTATCAAGGAAGTCTAACTGGAGCCAGTACCAATTTTATTCAACTTCGGAAGCCTCAGTTTGTGATGAAGTTAATATTTTAAATCATAAAATGACTTTACAATCTATAATTATTTTCTTATCAATTATATTTTTATAGTCTCCTGATTAGCTGGCACTTGTGCTTAACTTTACATTTTAACTCTGACGGGTCCTTTCAGTCCTTATTATGGCAAAGAAAAAAATCAAAAATCAAAGTGAATTCTTAGTATTCTACTTGAAGCAATGGAGGTGCAATTGTGGAAACAGCAGCTGGGCATTGTGCTATAGAACTGACTCACAGCTTGGGGCCCAGGCCTGCTGTGAAGGAGATGGAGGGGAGCTGCTGAGTTTCCCTACATCTGCTCCTTGCTGCTAATGGGCTTTAACCTGTCTCCTTCCTATTATGCTTACTGTTTAGATATTTTGCTTACAAAATTAATTCTTTAGCTGGGAGAATACATGAAGGAGGAGATGATTTGTAAAATAGGACTGTTTAAAAATTAAAAGGTTTTGGCAGGGAGATTAAAGGTGGTAGTGAGTGATGGGGTGTTACTTACCATTGACTTAAGGGCAGAAGCTGGGTGGTGAAGCTGGAGTTGCCTGCTTCTCAGTTTGGGTTCTAGCTGCAGTAATGTGGGTCACAGCTGCAGGGGGCGCCATTCTTACCTTTCTTTGTGCATCTTTACCAATATGTTTTACGCTTACCAGAGATAGAGTGGTCTTTCCTGCTTTGAAGCTTTCTTGTGTCTTCAAATTGTGCCAAAATTTTAGTGATATGTAGCTTCTGAGAGCAATCAAATTTCATCAGCAGTATTTTATTCTAACCAAGGGTCAAAATTCAACTTCTTATAACCTAGACTGATCACTAAGCGGCCTGAGGGACTCCGAGTTAGTAGGCCCTGAGATTATTCTTAATGAAACACCATCCTCAGTGAGTCATGGAGTCTTCTATCCCATACGCTCCTTTTTCCTCCCCTTCACTTTCTAAGATATTCAGGTAGGTGTTGCACATTTTGTGGATTAGAAAATGCAAAATCACAAAGATGTGCATTAGTTCCCCTGGGCAGGATTTGTCAGTGGGTCAGTGTAGCTCAGTGTACATCCTGTCGACGGGAAGGGCAATCTTTCAGCTTTGCAGAGTCATCCTCACCATTCTCATCTCCATCTTTGTCAGTAATGATGATGTCCACCAGCCCGTCCCAGCTCTTGAATAGAATTCAACTGAAACTGCACATTACTTTTGGTAGTGATCCGGTTTGAAACACTCAGCACAGCAAAGCAGGTCCCTCCCACAGAGCGTTTCTCAAACTTCTACACTCGAAAGTCAGAAAAAAGTTCTCACACAGACTCAGCTTTTTCTCACCATGAGCACTTTTCTCTTTAGTTTTGACCCAGTGCAACAAAACAAATGCAAGGTTAAATTAAAAATGCTAGAGACCAGCATAACCACAGTTAAAATCATGACTTTACTGTGCCAATGCTGTTTTAGTTACAAATACACACATCTTTATTTAGAGTGGCAGTCATTTAACAATTCTCCTTATGATATTAATGAAATACTATGCAACAAGAGCATCTTCTGCATTTATTTCTCTGGGCTGCCCCTGGCTATCGCAGACTAATTCTTAGAACGAAGCCTTATGTGGTCATCTTATCATGTAAGTGCTGATTCCTTAGGACCTCACTTCCTTGCTGGATGGGACAGCCATCTAGCAGTATGGCGTGTAATGATTCATTTCTGTACTCTTTCTCTCTATGTGAGCCATTGTAAAATCTTCTTTTGTGCTGGGTCTTGTGGTGTCATTTGGCCTTTTCTTGGCACATGAGCATCACTATGTGTTAAGTACACGTAAGTTCTCTTTCTGCCAGTGTAAGAGATAAAGTCATGTATTATTGTCCTGAAATATCATTTTCCAATATTAAATCATAACCTCAGTTCACTAAGTAAGTGAGGGAACATCTGAGCAATTCTGTTCAGCTAACTTAATTTTCTTATTATTGTTGTACAGAGGGTACATTGTGATAGTTACAAAGGTTCTTACAATATATGATAGTTGAATTCACCCTCCCTCATTCTCCTTTATCCCCTCTCTCCCCATTCCTGGAATAGTTTCAACAGGTCTCATTTTTTTCATTTTCATATATGAGTACATAATATTTCTACCATATTCACCCTCACACACCCTTTGTTATGTCATCCCCCCTCCCACTGATTTCAACCCCCTAGACAGGACCTGTTTTGCCCTCTGATCTCTGTTTTTGAAAAAAAAAAGACATTTTTTGTTTGCTTAAGACAGCTGTACGGGGAGTTTCATTGTGACTTTTCCATATGTATATGGAATATATATATATGGAATTGCTTCATCTCCTCTATTTTTCTCCTTTCTACCTTAGTCCCCTTCTTATGGTGATTTCAACTGGTTTGAAAATTCTATATTCAGTCTTGTATAGGAAGTACATCAACCATATTCACCTTCTTAACTTCCTCCTTTTACTCTCTCCCTATGATACATGATCTTCCTCAGCTATAACTTTAAAGGGTTATTTCTAATTTAAGGCAGAGCTTTCTTTCCATAATGGATGAAAGAATCTGAGAGGCTCAAGTGGTAGAGCACTTGCCTAGCAAGTACGAAGTGCTGAGTTCAAACACAGTACTACAAAAAAGAAGAAGAAGAAGAAGATTAGATCACTAACAGTGAATGGGGGGAGATTTACTGTAATTTTATCGCCTATGTTCATATATGTTGGTGCCGAATTAGCACCTTAATTGAGAAAAATGAAAATTTTGTTGAGGTCCTCTTCTTGGGGGTGGCAAAGTAGAAAGACGTTTAAGAGATACAGCACTCAGGAGCATCAACACAGAGGTAAACCCAGGGAGACACACCTACCACGGTACCCAAATCTAAGGAGACCATCCAGACAGATCAGAATGTCATCATCTCAACGCCCCTGAGACAGGAACAAGTGTTGTCCTCATTGCACAGATGAGGACATGGAGCAGTTCAATGATAGGCTGGGTAGAGCCAGTATTCAAGCCAATGGGAGTGACAACACCAGTGCCACACAGCTGCAATTCATTAGTCACATTCTTATTTTATCTTGCTGTTTTAAAAAATAACATTTTACTGGCTTTCATGATGACATTTTCAACACATTTCTATTGTGCTTTGGCCATCTTTACCCTATCACCCTCCCCTGGGCCCATCCCACTGGTCCCCATCCTCTTCCCATACAGTCTTCATTCTACTTTCTTTCTGTTTTTTAAAGGCTTAAAATGTATTTTAATAAGTTGATGCTGCATTACTACTCCATTACTTAGAAAAACTCCAACTTTAAGGTGTCAGGGACAAATCAAACATTATACCAAAAAAAAAAAGCACAGCATTTAACTACATGGTAGGCAAGGCTAAGAGCTACTGTCAGACCTTCAGTATTCAGCAACCCTGTTCCCAAGATTGTACCAGGCCTATCAAGAAAAGCTGTGAAGAGCAAAATCACAGCTTGAGTTGTCCTCACCCAAGACAAAGATGGAGGCAAGGTAACACAAGATTTTTTTTTAGATATACTAAAATGAAAATCTCTAAGAGAAAATGTCTTCCTTAGGACATAAAGGGGTAATATATGGGATATAACAGAACCGTGATGTATGCAATCTGTGACCTCTGTGGACATTTGCCTGAATTTTCACCTGGGAGCAAATGGAGGAATGGGGCTAGGTCATCGGGGGATGTTTGGTTTTTGTGGTATATATGGCAGTGTCTGTGGAGTTGAGGGATGTAAGAATGAGAAAGCAAATAAACATGATGGACACAAAAGATTAATGGGGCTCTAAATAGATCCAATTGGTTCCCAGGGCACTCAGCAATCACATTTGAGACTTCAGGAATGCACCTCACAGAATTGCTAACAGTACCCCACACAGAGCTGATTTGTTAAATACCACCCCTCCCTTGCCCTCTGCCTCTAGGTACATTCCCTAGAGTAGCACAGGCAGGGAAGATCTATTTATTGGGAGGAATCCCCCAACACTTTTCCAGGGTAGAATTCTGGCTAGTCCAAAAAGGGTCCTTCTTTTAAGGGTTTTGGGAAACTAGTCACGGCAACTTTATTAGTATGGGCGACGTTTGTTGGGAGTAAATTCAGCTCCAGGAGCTGCACGGTTGAATGCAGGAGGAATTCCACCATTTGCCCCAATTCCTTCCATTGTAGCAGCTTGGCCAAAGCGCTCAGCGGTTGGTGGGGTCAATCCCAAGATTTCATCGGCATAGTGGCAGGTCCTGGAGGAGCTGGGGTACCAGCTGGCTACAGGAGCAGGGGGCATGGCGCCTGTGCTGTTTATGCCCATAGCACCTCCCAGAGCCATCTGACCTCTCCTATCTCTTGCTCTTTCGCATCAGGGAAGGTTCCCTTGAATCCTTCCTGCTGCCACCGCGTCATTTCTTCTTGCTGCCGTCGCATTTCTTCCTCTTGGCGCCTACACTCCCCCTCCTGCCTGAGCTCCAGCTGCTTTCGTTTTTTAACCTCTTGGTTAAGCAGCTCTTCCATTCTCCGAAGTTCTTCGTGGCGCCTCATCAGCATGATCTGGGCGAGCTGCCTCCATCTCCAGCTCCAGCTTCCCACGAGCCTCCTTGATACTGCGGTCCACTTCGTCCTGCTGCTGCCTCTCCATCTCAATGAGTGCCTTCCAGCGCATGGCATACTCATACTCAAAGGAGCCAGGCTGTGCACATCTGGGTGGCTGCTCTGGCTCCTTGTGAAGTTGCTGGGTTTTAGAACCAACTTCTCTGGAAGTCCCTGTTCACCATCTAATTGGTCCATGGGCTCCACAGTCAGAGGCGGAGGAAATGTGGTTCGCGGGAAGGAGCCTTCACTGCATCTGTCCAGAGCTTTCCGAGCAGCTGGCTTCCCTGAGAAGTCAGCAGTGCCTTTTCCTGAGGGCCTTCCTCGATCATCCACAATGACTACAGCCCTCTCCACCTGGCCAAACACAGGAAAAGCTTCTTCCAACAGTTCATTGGACACATACTGAGGAAGGTTTCGAAGCGTAAGGGATGCACTATGACAGGCAAAGCGCGCACGCAGCAGCTTTCCACCGAGTGGCTTGTTGTCCAGCTCCACTTCGGCAATCTGCAAGCGTTCTGTTTCCAAGCGAATAAAGCCAAAGCCTTTACCCTTATGAATGAAAACGTCTCCTGCCTTCCCATACTTCTCGGAGAGTTTCCTCATTTCCCCCTCAGTGATGTCAGGGGGAAGATTGTCCACAAAGAGATGGCTACGGTGGGTAAAGGTCTTCTCTCCTGGTTTCCTAAAATTCTTCAGGCCAATTGTCAAGCCTTCATTTTGGCTACTGGCCTGTTGCTCATTTGCAGGTATTGGCGGCGGCGGTGCTGCTGGTGGTGATGCTGATGATGCTTCCTTGGAGTATGGTTCTGCTTCTCCGAGCTAAAGGTTTTATTGCTCTGCATTTTGTCACCCCTGTACCAACAGTTCTCTCCTCAGAGTAACGGTGATGCTACACGGCCTCTACCGTCCCTTCATTCTACTTTCGTACCTTTTTTTAAAAACTCTAGTTCTGCATGAGAGGAAATATGGTATTTGTCTTTCTGAGCCTGGCTTACTTTACTGAACAAGATGATCCCCAGTTCCATCCATCTTCCTGCAAATGAGATAACTTTGTTCTTCTTTATGGCTGAACAAAACTCCATTGTGTACGTAGACCACATTTTCCTATACATCCTTGGGTTGATGGGCACCAAGGCTTCTTCCACAGCTGTTGTGACTAGCGCTGTGGTAACCATGGGAGTGCAGGTCTCTATCCTATGCTGACTTAGAGTTCTGTATTGCTCCTCAAAAAGGAAGAATATGTAAATGGAACTACAGTGCTTTCAATGTCTATGTGAGCATTAGCGATATTGACTTGAAAGGACAGTATACATTTGGTCACCTTCCTTCAAAGCAAATCTATCTTTACAAATTATAAGAGAAAAATGAAAACTTTGCTGGAGTTTTCAGGGGGGAGTTCAAAGGAAAAAGATAGAATTCACAGAGCACATCAAAACTATTTAAAACATCTCCACTAGAAATCTGTTCTTAATTCCTATTAACAGCCCTGTGCCACGACTCCTCACCTGTCATTAGTCTTGTCACAATGAGCTGACCTTGTCCTAGGCTCCACCCACTCTTCTCTCCTTGTCCTCTCAAGTGTCACTCTGTTCAGTAAACAAAGGGCCCGTCTTGGTGTTCTCCATTCTTATAGGCCCGCTGAAACTCACAAGAAACATGGGTCTTGTCCTCACCCTGATATTGTTTGTCACATTCAGATATGTATTCATGTAAGTGTGTATATCTATCTATATAAGTGCTAATATATAGAATAGTTTTCATTCTATTGCCCAAATTGTTTTTTGAAGAATTATTTATATATTTCATGTTAGTTTAAGTTGGCCTTGTAAAAGAAGGGCTCTTTTGTTCATATGAAGGCTACAAACCACTATCTTTACAACATGGTTACAGTGATCACCTGCTAAATCCATGACGTACTCTGAAGTGTCAGGAGATATCAGTAGAAATGCACAGTAAGCAATCACAGGCCATCTCCAGGATTACCAGAACACAAGGGATGTGAGGATGTGGGGATGAAAATGGACTGACCCCAAGGAAAGGATGGATGACAGAATTTCTCAGTTTAGTGCAACAGCAGCCTTAACTCACAAATACACATACAGTCAGGTCTATAACTGCAGCATCTCAGCAGTCCTCACACCGACATCGTGAGACAGTCAAGCACCGTATGTCGTTCCTTCTCATCATGTTTCAGAAGCACAGAGGGACATTGCTCACATCAGGTGATGCTCCCCGCCACCTGAAAACATTGTGGTCTGAGTTCAGCCATTAAAATATGTAATTTTGTGTCATTAAGGATGCTGAGTAATACGAATGACAATAGCTCCTTAAGAGACTGTAATTGTTGAGTGATGGTATGATGAAGACTTGACTGGCCAGGAAAAACGTTGGAAGATGACAAAGTCAGGCCACGCAAGCTTTTAGGTGCTCCTCCCCTTTCTTTTTTTTTCCCCTCTTTGGATTAGATAATACTCATTTCTCCAAGCACAAAGGCCCTAACTTTGGAGATAGTTATTTTAAGAGTAGTATCTAAAAGATAATAGGGTAAGAGTAAGGATAAATGCATATTTAATTTTAACAGCTCCATCACACATAAGACCTTGCAGTTTTAAAGGGCTTACCATACTAAAAAAATTAAAACATGTGTGAGTAGTATGCACAGTGGCCCACCCAGAATGATTACCATTTGCTCTCCAGAGAGAGCTCCATCTTATACTTATTATTTCTTCCCTCAATTGAAATGTCAGTTGAAGGCATGCAGAAAGTGACTGATGTAGCAACCTCAGAAAAAGAGAATGTGTCTGAAACTTTGTCTCATTGTATGACTTGACTTGCAAGAGTTTCTCTTGGACTTATTTTCTGACTAGAGCACCTTGGGCCAACAAAATGGCCTTTAAGCTTGAATGGACAAGGTATTTCTTTTCCTCTAGTTCAAAGCTTCACTATTTCATCTTTTCACACTCTTTTACTGCACTTAGCACAGAATTATATTGACAAGGGTAGAATTTAGCTCCTGGAGGAGAATGCTATGCTCCTGCTAAGTGCTAATATAACATTTATGTGTTGGTACCTTAATAACAGCCTCAGCTTACCTAATGAAAGTTGAAAGCAAACAGTACTCTCTGAGATTTTATTATGACTGAAGTGACTGCAATTTGAGGCAAATTATCCCTATTTTTGTTCCCATATCAAAAACAGAGATGCTAAAGCAATTGCTACATGTTTGGTATGGAATTAGGTTCCTCTCTCATTAATCTACAAGAAAGAGTATTTTTCATGTAAACAGCTCACGAGGGTCAGAGAGAAGAGCTGTCTCTGTGAAAAATGCTTGTCAATAACTTTGTGAGTGAATTTTGAAATAAAGTGCCTGCAACCTGTCATTATTCCTTCCTCTCAAAGTCGAGAATGAGTGGATGAATTGAAACCAGGGTGAGTGTTATGGCCTTATCGACTTCAGGTAAAATGACTGTTTTAACTTGTTATTATTTTTCCATTCAGAGGTCAGGCAATGTGCAGAATTACCAGCATGGACTGCAGTGTAAGCAAATTGGTGTACAAAAAGGCGATTACCCACACTCGCAGAGCAGAGGGACATGTAAGTCACTGGTATCAAGTGGACTTGTGATCGCCACAAAAGCGAAATGACCAACAGAGAGGGAAGATAAAGCTCCTAGGAGGCAGAAAATACAAACCTGTTTAAAAACAGACACCTGCGTGTCACAGGCAGGTGGGAAATGCACATTTTTACGACCATTTTAAAAGTCCCCATTGATCATACTTGGTTTGTAGGGCCAGCTGTACGTGTCACGGGAAATTCTTCTTTCCCTGAGATCATCTTAAAAGTAATTATCTCCTGAATTTTCAGGTCCATCTGATATGTTCTTTGCAAAAGCAGATTTTTGCTGTGTTCTTCATTTTCCTTAGAGGAAATGAGGCAGTGACACATAAAAACACATGAAGCTCGGATATTTGTTTCCAGTTCTGAAGAACAGCTCAGGAATTTCATGTGGCTCCGTTCGGTTCATAAGAAAAACATCTTTCTCTCCGAGTCATCTTTGAACACTGTGCCTCCTGTGCAGACTCTTATATTTTAGAAAGCCATCTCGTGTTCCTATCCTTCACATGACTTTCTTCCACTACAGACTCTGGCAGTCAGAAAAATCGGCAGGTAAACCTAGAAATTAAGCAAGTTATAGACGGACTCAATGACTGAGATCAACTTTAGGAGGAGTGATATATAACTTTAAAGACATAGTCACATGTTTATTCATCAGAGTTCCAAGTAATGTAAAGGATTTGGATTCTTTACTTCTAAATAAGTTTCCCTGGCTTCAAAATGACTGTAATGACCTAAGATGGAAGAAATAAATTGCCATTTCTCTGGTTCCCATTTGTCTAGTTTAGTCATTCTTTCAGTGGAAATTGACATTGTGCCAATCAAAACACAACCTGGGCACTGCTGGCTCCTACCTACTGAGAAGGCTGAGACTGGGAGAGCTGCAGTTAGAGGCCATCCTGGGCAAAGAGTTCAGGAGACCCCATCTCAACCAGTACCTGGGCGTTGTGGTTCATGCCTGCCATTCCAAGCTATGTTGAAAAGTGAGATCAGGAGGATCACAGTTCCAGGCCAGCTAGGGCAAAAACATTTGTGAGACCCCATCTCAAGGGGAAAATGCTGGGTATGATAGATCACACCCATCATTCCAGTGCAGCAGGAAGCATAAAATAGGAGGGTCAGAGTCCAGGCTGGCTTAGACCAAAAGTGAGACCCTATCTCCAAAATAACCAGAGCAAAAAAGGCTGGAGGCTCTCTACTCAAGCGTTAGAATACTTGCCTTACAGGTGCAAAGTCCTGAGTTCAAACCCCAATAATGCAAGAAACAAACAAACAAACCAAAAAACCCCCACAACAACCTCAGGAGAATCTCTGCCTTCTAGTGAGGAAGGAGTCAGCAAAATGGAAGATGAGTTGTCATGACAACACTGAAAGGATGCAAGGCCCATGCTGTGGAGGCAAGGGTTTTGCTCCTGTTCAGTTGCACATTGTAAGCACCTAAACCAGCATCAGCAGACACCTGAGGGGTTTTTGTCAAATGCTGAGTGGCTGTGATAGGACCATGCAGAGGCTCAGGGAAGACCACCAGTGAAAGATACATGCAGCCTCCAGGGAATCATGCTGGTGATTGGCAGTGTTGGAGCAGGGCCCTCGATATCAAGGGAGCAGAGAATTCCGACACTGAGGTCAGAGTGAGCAGACAGTTGGATGATGGCTGCTGATTCCACCTGGCTATAATGGTGCAGGAGGACACGCAGAGCTGGGGAAGTAAACAGAGGCCAAGCTCTACAGTCCTTGCAAGTCATGCTAAGGAGTTCGACTGTAGTCTAGAAGCGATTGAATGACTTTAAGCATACAGGGGCTTAAACATTTTTAAAAATAATATATCTTAGGGAAAGATTACTGGGGCAGAAATATGGCAAATGGATTGAAAAGAGATTGCAAGTGAAGGCAAGGAGTTTGGAAGCGTCACAGAAATCCAAGCAACATGCGGATAACAGCAACCTTAAATGAAGGTGCAAGTAAAGGGACAGGGAGAGATAGGTGTCTGCATGGGATTTTAAGTAGGAAGGAACCACTTGCCTTGTTGGCTGCTTGGGGTGGGGAGGAGGAGCTAAGGAAGACAAAGCAACAAGGGCAAGAAGCAGTCTCAGCTTTGGGCAGCCAGGTGTCAGATGGTGTTTCCCAAAACAAGGAAGGTATGCTTGGAAAGGAAGGTGACCGGTTCATATTTGGCCATGCCGAGTTGGGGAAAGTATGGTGTGGGTTAGTCTTGGTGTCTGTACTGATCCTAAACTTCCTATAGTCCTGGACACATTGTAGAAAACTATCACTACTGGATGGAACAAACTTATTGCAGTGTTAATGAGCTTAGTTTCTTACACACAAGATGAAATTGCATTTTATAACATGAACACTCTTCTTTCCTCCTAAGTCTCTATGAAGTGTAAAGGAATTCAAAGATGAGGTGTTTCTGTGAGCTGTTGCTGTAATTACCGTGAATTGTGACTGACTAGTTGACGGACTACTGCACCCTTCAGGAATTGATCCTGAGTGTATCAGCACAGGTGAGGACATGGAGATGCTTCTGCACTCTGCTGCAGAACAGTAATATGTTCAATTGAATGTGCATGCCCACGTAAGTCTTAGCAATATGTAAGAATATATTTCTTATCTTTTATCTTGCTTGGTTCTGCTAAAGACATTAATATACATATAAAAACTTCTCAAAATGCAAACATAACAGGACTTCTAATGTATATTGGAAATTATGGGCAAGAATTATTAATTAATTAAGAGCTGGTGAATGAAAATCTTCACGTCACCTGTATTTCAACCTATTTCCATGTATTCCGTAACCATTAGCTTACTAAATGTTTACGTAAGCCGTGTTAACTTACTAAGTCTTCTGGACTGCTAGCAGATCCAGTCTGCCGTCAAAATCCTGATTTGCTATTTTCTAGGACAGCACAAGTGTCAGGGCAATGCCAGTGACACAGGAAGTGTCCTGGTGCAGGTGGCCTGTCCTTCCAGAGGTGCTGCCATCTGGTGGCACTGCGTGGCACCTTTGCCCTGAAGAAGATATGTGAGTTTCCAAATGAAATGGAAGCAGCTGTGGCATCAAGTTCTGCTTCAGCACATCGACCTCTATTAGCATGGCGGTCACTTTCTATTTCCTTGCCCGATTTGACCTGGACTCGGGAGATGGAATGACTCCTAAACTGCTAAGCTGTGCCACTGTGCTTTAGAAAATTCTGTTTAAAAAGAACATTCATGCCAAAGTTCTTCAGCTAATAAGGGAACTACAAGAAAGGTGAAAGGTAACTAGACTATGAAGTCATGTCATACACAATAGTGGGGGGGAGGAGAGAGAGAGAGAGAGAGAAAAGTAATGTGGGAGTAACCAGTGAGAGTGATGGCAGGATGGACAATGGGAACCCATTGTTCCCTCTGTTGACATCATCTCTCTTATGCTTTTTCTCTAATCTTCTCACTATCTTATGAGTGATTCCAGAGTTTAAGGAAATTTGTTTCCTACTACATAACCCTCTTCATTATATTCCAAACCACCTGTACATGTTATAATTTACACATGCATATCAGTGAGTTGGTTAGTGTGTACATTACTATGAATAATCCACTTCAGAGATGATTTGCAGGCTTGATAACACCCCAGTGTAAATCTGGTTCCATGGTCCACAAATGCAGATAAGAGCAAAAGTCTCGTCCCCCGAACCCACGCTGACTCAGAGAGAAGCACACATTGCTGGTTCCAAGAGCACTTTACTCGTCCTTAAAAGCACACCAGCATGCACATGGCATATGTTGCTGTGTAGCTGATGACCAGAGTAAGGGGTCTGAGCCAAAAAGGCACAACAGGTTCAAGAAGCAGAACGTTTTGGCTGATTGGCTAATTTCCAGTGTGAAGGGCAAAGGGACGTTCTCACTCATTCCAGCCAATGAAGGTTTTGGTTTTCACTGGCCAGCCTCATGTACGTGCACTGACAATTGACTCAGAGCAAACACTTCCAACTTGATGTAATATTCCTTTATCACACTATCCTAAATGATGTGCAAAGGCCCTCAGTGGGTTTCAAATACATTTATTCCTCAGACCTTACCGTGGTTGCATTTAAAATCGGTATCTGTGAATTGAATTGTGCTTTGAACATTTTATGAAGCAACATTTCTAAAGTGAAAACTACCTGCTCAATTATCTTTGTTTAAGTACAGATTTTAATGTACTCAATCATTTTAAAGCAAGAATCTTGCTGGAGCTAACCTAATCTCTAGCCCTCTTGGCACTCATCCCCTTGCAGACCAAATGACATAGTGACAACTGTGTTCCACCAGAGCTGGGCTGTCATTATCTTCATGTCCTGGGAAGACAGGTGCTTGTGGCCACAACTCAAAGAAGAGTCACCTGGCTCCTTCATGGACAGTTGTGTATGAAACCCTCATTGTCTGGCACACTGTCCTTCTCACAAGTCCACTGTCTGCTGTAAAAAGAAAGGGAGGGCTGGCGGAGTGGCTCAAGTGGTAGAGCACCTGCCTAGCAAGTGTGAGGCCCTGAGTTCAAACCCAAGAAGAAAAAAGAAAGAAGAAAGAAGAAGAAGAAAGGGAAAACAGGTATTAAGAAAACAGAGAGGTGCCTTCTTACCACATATGCACATGTCATTAGGAACCTGTCAGTGGACTTGAAATCCTCTCAGAAGGAGAAAAGCAGATGCTATCCTAATAAACTCATTTTCCCACCTTGGAATTTGCCACAGTTTAATCCCCTGTGAAACAAAATGTTCCATAATTGCCATCCTATGGCAAGTTCTCCTTCAGAAAATACAACATATGTCTTTGTAAGAAATAATTCCTGGGGTTTCCTCTCTATACCAGTGTGCCAGTGCTAAGAGCAGAGTTTGTGATTTACACTTTACATGTTTAAATGTGAAATATTCATCAACCACATTAATTTAACTAATGTGAGAGGCGGTTCTCTGGGATCCCAATATCCCATTTCCCCTTGTTTAACCTGAAACAACAATACAAGGAAAACTCAACTGGACATTCTTTAATTGATGGAAAACATAAAATAAAGAAAGCAATGAAAAATGGAAAGAGCCATCTCATCTCACTGGCGAGGAAGGAAGGATGCAGAGGAAGAGCCTGGCCGAATCTGGTTGTTCCCCTGGGACTGAGTTCAGAAGGAAAAAGTCAACCTGGTAAAAATGTATTTCCTTTTTTTTGCAACTTGCCTACTTGATTGCTGACATTCTGCAATCTCATAATACTCTCTGAATAAATTATAGTCATTTTGCTTAGAAAAGAAATTTAACATGCGCTTAAGGAGGGCGGCTTTGTGAGGAAAGGAGCTGTGCGCTACACTAAGGGCACTGGGTGCAGAGTGAGTCATCAAGCTTTTATTTATTCATTCATCCTTAGATCCTTTTAAAAGTCTCCAGGCCCCTAATGGCCTTCCTCATTACCATCAATAAAAACTGCTTTCTGGTGAAAAGGCAATAGGCTTTAAACTTAAAGACAGCGTTAAATTATCAGCAAAGAGGACTTGAAACAGGACTGCACGCACACTCCTAGACACAGTGTGCTAAAAGTTTATTTGGCAGAAATCAGACAATCTTCCGTGTGGACTTCTCTGTCCAAGGCAGTGTCATTTGGCTCCGGAGAAAATCAGGTATGGGCCAGTTCCTGTCCTCCTGTGTTAAACACTGGAAGTCAAAGGAACCAGGTAGAAGAGGATTCTTAATTATATATAAACCTTTCCAGTGAGTATGTGAAGAAAATCGATGAAGAGTTTGAACTAAATCCTAAGTCCTTTCTGTCTCAGAAGTGGTTTAGCTATCCCCAAATCATTCCACAAGCATACTGCAAGCTTTACTTTCCCGTGTGGTCTCCAGCCACAGAATTAGAACTGGACTCGCAGGGTCAAATTTCACTCATTTCAACTTAGTGCTGCATCGGAAAGTTTGTGATAAACCAAGAGTGTCATTGCACTTGGCAGTCCCCGTCTCCTTCCCTCACACACACTTCCATCACAACTTGGGCAGTCAGGGCCATTCAGAAAGTGACCAGAAGAACATAGGTAACCTCTTTCCTTTGTGGCAGCATTGTAGGTTGGTGCTAAGTGTTCTGAATTTGGAGCAAGGCTGAGTTAGATGTCATTATCTATAAATGGTCCATTCTTGTAAACTATCCATCCAAACCTAAGGGTGGCCAGATGTCCGATGATGAAGCAGATGGCCAGGTGTTTGAAATTTCTCTTTTGTTTAAAGGAAGAGTGTAAAACCCCATGTGATGTACACTATAACTTTCAGTGCAGGACCTTGCCACAAATTTCCATCCCTATGCATGTGGTTCTTTTTCGGTTTGGTCAATTTTTTTAATTGAGGGTGGCAAATGCCTTTGTGAAAACAATGGTCACCTCTTCAAAGCCTCAGTGTCCTTTTCTGTATGATGGACAGCTAACGGACATTGCTCCCATTTAGGGGGACAGGGTAACCATTGAGATGTTGCATGTGAAAACCTTTTGTACTGACACAAATTGTTGGTTGTTCTCGCTGCTGTTCTGAGATTTCTAGCAGTTTATTAAAAAGGTATAAATGTGGTTTTGCTCCTTATAGCCTTCTTTTATAAACAGACTTTTGTTTGCCCCCAAATCTTAAAGCATTATTTAAAAATATGTCTAGTTTACTGGTGGTCATTACAAACAGATTTCCCTAACCTGAGCATAGAGGTTGTGAAAGAGATTCAGTTCCACTGAGGCTCTTACCAAGTCTGGTTCTTTGGTGTATCTAGAAAGTGAGTATTTTCCAACTTGATCAGAACCTTCTAATGCCATTTGGAAAGTGAAGCTCCCCATCCCAGCTGCCTGAGCATGACAGGATTTTCTACCTCCCGGTGTCTCATCTCCCTAATGGTGCAGATGGACCACTGCCTCACCTCAGGTGGTTTGCCATGGTGCTCTGGAAGTGACATTGTTCAGTATCTTTTTGTCCCTTAACAGGGCAGTTACTCACCTTTCGAAAGGACTTTGAACAAAATGGATGCAGTTTCTTTTTGATTTCTTCCTCTTACGCTGACAGCATGGTTGTCAACTTTAAGCTCTGTGCGAAATGTTAGTGGAGGCCGTGCAGACCTTGGACATCTGTAGTTAACATTTTTGAGCTGGGAAAATCATTCTTAACTCTTGGTGTTGTAGAGTGGGAATTTTCCTTCCATCCTTCTGTGTTCTTTGCTGGGTCCCTATAACAAAAAGAAAATGAATTGACAAGAGAAACTTGTGCACAGTTAGTTAATATGAATTGTATGTGACATAGGAGCCTTCATAAAGGAATGACTATCTGAAAGAATGATTAAACCTACACATTTTTATAGTAAGTTTGATGAAAAGTGGAAAGTCAGGAGAAAACATAGGACACAGTGTGGGAGGTAAATAAAGGGAAGGGAAACAGTTCTGTCCTTCCAGGTTTGCCTCAGGGTCCCTCTGTGTTCTCCTCACCTTTCCCCTCACCTCTCCCCTCCTCTCCTCTATGAGGGGCCGGCACCTCTCACATGAGAAGGCCAGGGAAAGTCAAAGAGGTCAATAAGCCAAGTTGCCATATTTCGGGATAGTGTGTCCACATTAGTTTCAAAAGTGAAATAAGGGGCTAGGGGCATATCTCGGTGAAGGAGGCCTTGCCCTGGGTTTGATCAGCCCTGCAAAGCAGGGTGGGGAGGGGGGCAGAAGAGAAGAGAGAGGAGGGAGGACTACTCTGCACTGGCATCAGTTTGATGTTAGCAAGCCCATCAGTTTGATGTTACACAAGTTCTCATAATGTTGTTTTAACTGTTATTTGCTTATTTTTGTTACTGTAAGAAACTTGCCCCCAAATTATTTGAGATGAAGTAAATCTCAAAGATTTAAAACTTTGTAAGTATACCAGTTTTTATTGATATCCACAAGTTTCTGGACAATTTAAAGGTTTCTAAATCTCGTGTATGCTACAGACTTCTGAAATTAAAATCACCATCCTGAAATTTAGGTTGCTCAGTATTGGACTAAGAGTAGCTGGCTCAGTAAGACTTGGATATCCAACCACTCATCACAATGACTTAGGTAAACACATTTAAGCTAATTAAAGGTCTAAGCAGCCTTTGCAGTTGAAATAACTTCTAGGCTCAGCATTTGCTCTATTTCATCATACTAAGAGCAAAATATTCTAACCTTCAAAACAGAAAAATTGAATTTCATACAGCATCTATAAGTATAGTTATACAGACTTGAAATTAATTGTGTAGAACAATTTGGGCTTCAGTACTCGTAGTTATGAAATTGGTACTATAAAAAGCAGAGAACTTTTATTGTTACTGACATACTTGAAAGTTGCACCACCAATCCTCCATCCTGGCTTCTTTTATATGGTTTTAAAGGATACTTCTCGGGAGCGGGAGGGGGAGGAGTGGGTGGTAAGGGAGGGGGTGGGGGCAGGGGGGAGAAATGAACCAAGCCTTGTATGCACATATGAATAATAAAAGAAAAATGAAAAAAATAAAAAATAAAGGATACTTCTCTTCAAAATTAAAGAGTGTTCAGCCAGAGCACACTTAAAATAAAACAAGGCATTGTTTTGACTTTACAAAACTGAGAATTCAAATAGATTAATAGCATCAAATCCCTATTTGCTTGCAACTTAAAGAGGGATCATGCAATGAAGGTATTAGACTGAGGGCATAACTCACGCTGTGTGGCTACCCCATTTAGGTGATCCTAGTAGTCCTAATTAATATGTGAAAGAAGACCCTTGGAGCCCTTGTTTATCACCCAGTCTTTTACCTGTGATTGGGATCGGCCCTGCTTTAAATAAAATGTTATATTTGTAAGCTTATTAAGCAAATAAGCCTGCTTACAAAATAGGGGAGTTAGTCTCCTTTTTGAAAGATTCATTGTGAATGTCATTTAACAAGCAAACACCTGTAGTGACATTAACATAGAATCAATTTTGCAAAATTCAATTTATGTTCAATTTTCTAAAGGTGACAGCTCATGAGGCCAAAGCCTAGAATGGTGATGATTACAGAGTGGACGCATTGTAATAAGTGGACATCTTTCAAAGGCTGACATATTTGGTTGGCATTAGCTGTTACACCAAGGTTAACGTCACCGGGCACAAACATAGCATGGGCCCTGTACAACTCAGCTTTTCTCTCCACCCACAAAAATGCCATAGTATCATTAAAGACACAATATAGAAATAAACTAATTTTATACTTAGCTGTTAATTTCGGCTGAATGTATTTTTTAAAAACCTTCAAATAGTTGCTGATGATGTGAAAGAGAAAATTTTGCTACTAATACATGGGGGGTTTTGTTATTAAGAAAGCAATAATTTTGCCAAATTTCATAGGCCAAGCATTAGAACTCTGCTGCTGTTCTAAAAAATAAAAATAAATAATAACTAGTTAAATCAGTGTTTGGGGAAATGGCTTAGATTGTAATGCATGCAAGCAGTTAAGCAACACTAACTTGATTCACTGCGGTGCCTACAATGGCATTTTAAAAAATGAAAGTAGCTAAATTTGGCGCTGATAAAATATATGGCAGCTTCGAGTTAGGAATTTTCTAGTTTTGCCCAAAGAGTCCAATCAAACAACCCATATATTAGGTGGCCGTTAACATGCTGGCAGCTGAATTTTTTACATCAGTTTCCAAGGTTGCACAGTAATTACATCTACTGTGAGTCATTTTTGCAGCATATTTTATTAAACTTTTACAGGTTTTCTGGGAAGGGATTATTCAAAGTCACCTTTTATAGCTTCTGCCATGAATATTAGACAATCCTTTGAAAATGTTAGTGTTTACCACTCACATGCTGCCGTGACGTGCAGGTAGCATTTGTGGGCTTAATACAGTCCTTGAGTGCAGCTCCCTTTTCCTCATGGACCTTCTGTTCCCCCAGCACTGCTAGTTTATGTTCTGCTGAGCTGCTGCTCGTGGAAAATAAATCCAGGTGCCTTTTGCTGCTCAAGGCCAACCTAAGAACCATGGAAAGAATGAGCTGTCCTGAGCCTTTGTCCCAGCATGTCCTCAGAGGGGACTGATGTGCAGCAGTGTGACAAACACAGTCCAGGGCTGGTTCATTTGAATGGCCAGCTAATTCAGATGTAATGTTTTGGTGCTTGCCCTTTTACTCTGATGCCCAATTATATCCAGTCAGTGCCCAGAGATGTATTGGAGGCTATGGTTGAATAAACTACTTAGCATAGCTTTCAGATGCACTGCTTATAAAATCAAACATGCTTTAAGTTTGTTCTATTTTCATTAACACAGTCTCACAGCTGAACAAAAAGTTCTGATTGCTTCTTCAAATCAATATTTTAAGAATATCTTAGTGTTTTATTTCAGGGACAGTATTATATTTCACTTTGGACTATAGGTCCAGGCAAGAACCGCGATAAGAGGTTGCATTTTGGGGATGATGGATGATAATGTCAACACTGGAATCCAGGATGGAGGAAGGTGGAGAGCAGTGAAACTCGGCTCACTGGAAAGTTACAGCTGTGAGGGAAGAAACCCAAGTCAATAGCAGCCACGACAGTCTTCAGGAAAGGTCAAATAAGATGTGGCCACTCCAGTTCAAAGACTAGAATGAGAAGATTCTAGTTCTAGGTGAGAAGATTGTGGCTAACTGAGTAGAACCAAGATGTCTTACCCTGCATCTCACCGACGATCCCCAAAACAAATGTAAGTAAGGTAGTTTTCTCCATTTACTTCCCTTTTCACCGTGGTTGTAAGGTTTGTTGACATCCCCCTCCCCCTGTTGGTTTGAAATCTCAGTTTGCAAAGAATTAGCGCTGGCTGTTGTACCCTTTTGTTTATAGGTTTGTGGGATTTTTTCCCTTCCCTTCTCATTCAAAGAACACATTTTTGCAAACTGATTTTACACCTTAAAATTTGTAAAATTCAAAGTAGAATTTTCCATTTCTGGAAAAACATTCAAAACTGTTCATCCATTCATGTACTTACTTGCTCGTTAGTGGCGCCCCTTCTAGATTGGGAGTTTACATTCTGGCGGGAGAAAGAGTTGATCAAAAGTAAATGACAGTAAGTGCTATGGCTAGAAATAAAGCAGGGTAAGGGAAAAGAAAGACCAGGGTAGCAACTTACATGAAATGCTCAAGAAAGGCCTTGGTGAGAAGGCAGCGTTGGAACAGAGTCCTAAATGAAGTGAGGAAGGGAGTGTTGGAAAGCTCTGGAAGAAACCTGGAGACAAAACAAAATTCACATGCTTAGTAGCAGCAAATGTAGCCAGAAAAGAGCAAACAAATCAAAAATCAGAAGAACGGACGCACGCAGTGGCCAGATATGACATTTGGACAGTGGGGTTTTATTCTGAACATCCTGGAGGCCAGGGCAGCTTGCAGGCAGAGGAGGTGACAGTATCTGACAGACTTTTCCAGAAGCTGTCTGGTGCTGCTGTGTGAGGCACGTTACGTTGGGGTGAGGGCTAGGGATGTGGAAGAGTGGAATCAGGAAGACTGGTTGGAAGACTGGGCAATAGTTTATGCTAAAGACAAAGGATTTATGCTACATCAGTAGAAGTTGAGATGGCAGGAAATGGTCAAGATTTGGGGTATATTTTGAAAATTTGGTAGGACTTATTGGTGAATTTTGATGAGGAACATGGGAAAGAAAGCCAAGGATGACTCCTGGCTCTCTGGCCTGAGTGAGTGAATAAATACTGGTGCCACTAATCAAAATGGGGTAGCGTGGGAAGGTTTGGCAGGCAAAGAGGAGTTACTAGTCAGCTCAGGCTATTATAACGAAATACTATAGAATTTTGTAATAGTATTATAATAAAATACTATAGCAGAATTTTACTTCTCACAGTCCTAGAGACTGGAAGATCCAAGGCAAAGGGGCCAGCAGTTAGATTCCTAGTGAAGGAGTTTATCCTGGCTTGTGTTCTCACAAGCCAGAGACAGAGGGAGAGGGAGAGGGAGAAAGCAAAGAACAGAGAGAATGAGAACTTGATGCTTCTTTTAAAAAAACACTGATCCCATCTGACCAAGGTTCAACTCTCCTAACCCTATCTAACCCTAATCATCTCCCAAAAGCCCCATCTCCAAATACCATCACAATGGGATTAGGCCTTCAACATATGAATTTGTGTAGAAGGGGAGACAAAAACATTCAGCCACAGCAGAGATGCATTCTGTCGGCCAGCTTTATTGCAAATGCCATTGATTGGTAAAAATGGTAAGAGCTCGGACTGGTTGTGGGATTGGGCTAGAAGGAGGGTGCTAAGGAGTCTGGGGAGAATGGTGTCCATGGAGCAATGGAGAAGGCCACCTGAATGGAGTGGATTGGGGAGAGAAGTGGCTATGGAAGGTCAAGATGAAGAAGCTTTGGAAGGTTTTACTGCAAGGTAGAGCAAAGAAATGGGTCAATAGCTGGCATGTGGGGTCCAGAGAAGAATCTGTATCAGTGGGAGATATGATCACCTGTGTTTGTGCTGATGGGTATGGTGAAGTAGAAAAGTAGCAATGGAAGATACAAGAGAGAGGTAGGATAACTAGAAGTGAGGTCCCAAAATGACCCCATAATGGGATCCACTATGAAATTGGAGGGGGATGGCCTTACATTGGAATAGAACATGGGCCCCCAGTTTAAAGGAAGACATGGCAAAGTACATGGGGGTAGGTTTGGTTGCAAGAAGATGAAATAATTCTCTTCCAGTTTCTCAAACTTGTATTGAAATAAGAAGCAAGATCATTAGCTGAGGGAGGAGAGAGAAGTGTTGGAAGCTGGAAGAGAAGGCAGCGTGTGCAGGCGTAAGCTGCTAGCTTAGAGAGCAGGAGAGTAAAATGAATACTTAACGGTAGTAGAATTGGTGAAAGCCCATGTCAGACCAGAGCACTGAGGGAGAGGATGAGGCCACAGGGCATCTGTCCATGTGAGTGAGGCTGGCTTGTTTTCTCCCAGCCCCTCTGATTTTGGGTGATAGGCAGGGAGTACAAGGAGCCTGGGTTTAAAGAGGATTAGGGTGTTGCTAGGTAAAACAGAGGTAAAGAAGCTGGTTTTTAAAAATCATTTTCTGTTCTCTTTTGCTAAAACTAAATTCCCTGATTGAAGCCCATTGTGTGTGCTGGTCTGGAGGCGTTCAAAGTTTTTCTTAGTCATGCCATGACTAAGAAATTCAAAAGCTGAAAAATAGCTTTCTAACATAAGTACTGTAGCCTGTTCTATCTCTCACTTATTTAATTCAAGTTGAGGACTTTTTTTTTACATAATACATAACAGTACAAGTTGTAGAGAAATAATTATGGATGTTATCAGCCTTGGTTACTTTTGACTTTCAAAACAACTCATTATAAGAATGTTCAGAAAATATGCTGAACATATAAACCTCATACCAAGAGGTTTATTTTAAATGAATCAGATATTTAGTGAGTGCGTATAACTCCTTAATCCCATGAAAATCATTGGAGAATTTGGCTTATTGAGGGCCATAATAAAGGTAGGAATTCAAATACTGATAAACCAAATCCAAGGTAAAAAAAAATGCTAATATATCCCAATGTAAAAAACCAGAGATCTTAGTTCATTCGCAATGTAGCCTTTTGGTCTCACAGTTTTTCGTTTTTCATTCCTTCCCTCCTATCCTTGATGTAGAGGGACCAGGGCACAACCTGGGAGTGTAGGAGAGGGACCTGGACACCATGGAAATACAGAAGACAGGAGCCTAGGCAAGGACAAAAATCTTCTCTTCTCCTGCCTGGTGGGAATATGGTGTTACTTAAGTATTATCTAGCAATCCTAAAATTGAAAACACAAGTATTTAAAAGAAAGGCAAAGAGATTTTAACTCTAGAACACATAAGGTTTCTTGTTTTATATTTTGTTTTGCCAAGTACATTTGGGGTCCTGCTTAGTGCATACCTCTGAGTTTGATCGCAAGTGCAGATCTAGTCTAAAATTGTAGGCATTCAGGTCCTATAACTGGGTATAATGTCTAAGCTGTGATGCTCAAAAAGTCCTCCTTCGGTGGTGGGCATCTCCCTTCTAAATGTTGAGACGACAGCTACTTCCCACGCACACAGAGCGCCTGTAACTGGACTTCTCCATTCATGATACTTGGGGACTTTCTTGAGTCAGACTTCAAATAGCTGTAGGATTGGTGGGGCAAAGGAGAAGGAGAACAATCAGATCAAGACAAATAATCCACATCTCCAAAGCAAAACAAAGGCAAAAATAGAACCTTTAAACAGCTCAGGGTTTGCATCCCTTGGTCTTTATTTCTGTCTTAGAGTCCCTTCAAGTAAATGTGCCGTCTCATCTCATGTCCCCTCCCCTGAACACATGGACAGACACACAGAGACACAGACATACGGACACATGCATTGAGAAGTGTTTGGGGCCAATTTTATTTAAAGTGTTGAAAAGCACTGCAGGTTTTGTTAAATTACAAAAGATGGTGTTATTAAACTCTTCTTTCATGTTATACTATCCCAAATAAGAGGGCTTAAGTATTAACATTCCAGATGTTTAAAAAAGGAACAATTAGTTATGTTTTCAATGTTTATTATCCTTTTTAAAAAAAACTTTCCAAATCTTTTATCAATCAGGCCATCAGTGCTCTGTTTCCTTTGTATAACACATACCAAAAACAAGTATGAAACTCCAACCTCACAAACCAATTTTTGTGGTTTTTAATTGTAAAATAAAGGAAATATGCGTGTGTATACGTATGTGTGTACACACTACACTTTTCATTTTCAATATGCAGGTCTGAGCTGGGTTTTATGAGAAGAAATCCTGCAGTTGTTGAATGTCCAGGATTCTCTTAACTTCCCAAACACGAACCCACCAGAGGAAACGGAAGATGGAGTTCTCTCAGTGGTCTGTGGAGGGACCTTGGTCAAACACCTAGTTTGCTCCAAATCTCCAAAAAAATATAGCTGATCCTATAACACTCTTCAAGATAAACTATTTGAGATACTGCAACTATGCCTACAAAATAGAAGCATTAAAAATGGTGTAGGCCTAACTTATTTTCAGTGAAACAGTATAATTTGATTCAAAGAAATGACAGTACTGTCTCACAACACAGTACTTTCTCGTGAACGAACTTCATCTGTGGTCACCGTTTTCATGAATGTGACCCAGTCCCCTAAAGCTGAGTGTCACTTTTACATGCACATGCAGAATGACAAATGTCATCCCGGCATGTGTTTTACAAAAGGACAACCATGCCTGGGGCCAGCACAATGCAAGGCCTACAAGGCATAAACTTCCCTTGCCCTTTGTCCTCTGCCCCGGGGACTCTTGGACCAGGACGGTGTGACATGGTGGAACGTGCAGTGGGATAAAGAACTGAAATCCCTAGTTCCCGCCCTGGCACCTTCTAACCCTCTTTGACTTTCAGAGCGCTTCTCTGTGAAGTGGAGGGCATTCGTCACGCAGATGTCAGGAGAATGGTGTAAGTGAGCGCACTTCAAATCCACACCACACACACACACAAGGTACAAGAAAATCTGTATCCAAACTCTTAACAGTTCTCTCGTTTGTTAGGAGCAGTTTCATAAATCCAGTCCTTTTCATGGTTAGCACTAATGCTTCATAATGGTGCAAAGCAAAGCTGGGAACAATTGTACAGGAGAAAATCTGGTACTTTCTCCTTCCATCTCAGTGACCTCTGCTGAAGGTCATGGATGGGCCAGAGAGGAAGGTTTATTTTCCTTTTTGAACTTGTCATGGCTTCATGTGTAGAGGGAAGAAGCAGCCAGTTGTACAACATTTTGTTTTCTAAAATGTTCTCAGGGAAAAAGAGCATTTTCCTAATGTGATTCCCTTATTCACATTTTCCTAAAGGACACTGGTTTTTTTCCCTGCTGTCTTCTTTGCCTCTTTGTCTCAATCAAACTTGTGAGTGTCTGATTGTAATCATCAAAGGTCTGTGCTATTTCTGTACAATATCTTACCTCAGTGCGGGGCCAGTGTGTATCCAGGGCCTCATAGGTTGGATAAGGTTACTGTGAGTAAAAGGAACTTGCTACTATAATAATCCCAGTCCATAATGAAACAGTTTCTCATTGGTGTTCCTTGCAGTTGGAATCAAAACATAAGAGGCACACTTTTAAAAAGGAATATATTGTCTCCTACTGGATGAACATTGATCATGGAGAGAAAATTTTTCTGTTGCATATATAACAAATACCAGCTGAACACCTATCTGCTTGACCATACCCTTAGAATGATGACCTACTACACAGGTCCTGGGCTGCACGCTTAATTTTAATTTAGTCCTCACAATGAAAAGTATGTATTCTTGCCCTCCTCTGCTAGAAGAGGAAATGAAACTTAAAGTTTAGTAACTTGTGCAAGCTCATCATTCGACAAATATTTATTGGTTATATGTCTTCCTACTTCCGGAGAGCTACATAAGATGCCCTTGTACCACTCAAGTGTGCAACTTTTACCATCCCAGCACCTTCCACAATCTTCTGTGGGGTCCTTCATTTTGTCTTGGGTTCCAGCTATGGCTCATCCTGAATATGAAACTCTGCCCTTTCAGGTTTCCACAACAAAATCCTCTACACTAAGCATTCATGTCATTTGCAGATTCTTGGAAGTCCTCCTCCTCCTCTTTTTCCTCCTCCAGGACTGCCAAATTTTTAACCCTTTCTTTTACAGAGCTCTTCTCTCCACAACTTCTGGGGTCAGGCTTGTACACTAAACCCATTACGGTGCTCTACATTTCACAAGCTCCATGCTTCTTAGAAAAACCTTTCCTTCCCAGAGAAAAGTCCAGACCCAGATGGCTTCACGGAGGAATTGTACCAAATGCTTAAATAAACAATACAATGAAACATTACAGAGTAAGACCCATGACGATGTGGCAGGATATGAGGCTAAAGAGGACCTATGGTTGCACAAACAATGCGGGTACTCACTTCCTAAGATGCTATTGGGTGTTAAACTTTGAAAAAGATGGTCTCATATAAATTTCTCCTATGTGTGTTTTTTAAGTTAAACAGCATTACTAAACAAACGATGATCTTAATTCTTAGGCAATAAAAGAATTCTAATTTTAAAAATTAGGAGGAGGGAAATAACATAAAATACCATATGCTTTACTCTTTTGAAATTCTGGCTCTTTAGGTCTGTCGTGGAGGAAGATGCAGCTCGTTTTCTGTGGACTGAATAGTAAATATTTTTACCTTGTGGACCATACAATCTCAGTTGTATATGGTAACAGCAGCCAGAGATAAGACACACATGAATACGTGGGCTGTGTTCCAATAAAACTTTAGTTCTGAACACTGAGATTTAATTGCACATAACTTTCATGTCGTGAAGTATTGTTCATCTTTTGATATTTTTCAGACATTTAAAATATTAAAACCATTTTTAGCTCCAGGCAAATGCTGACCACAGGACTTTAGTTTCCTGACCCCTCCAAGGGGTTTCATCCTAAAGGAGAAGGGTACTCCTACCACTAGGTACAAGTAAACTCCTTATTTCTTACTTTTCCTGTCATCTCAAAAATGCAATATAGACTTAGAAATTTTCATTATAATTTTTTTTCTAAAGAGATATATTTTGGAGTAATGGGCTAATTAAGGCAGTCTATTCTTTGAGCCAGAGTCTATTACAGTGCATACTAAAGAACTAAAACTCCTCCAGATTTTAATGCTTTATTTAAAAAAGAAAAAGTGTAGGGGGAAATTCTATGGGGTTTGCCATTTAAGTAGGTAAATGCTTACCAGAGCCAGGAAAAAAATATTTTCTTACAGAATCTTCATAGGGGAAGTCAACTATTACAAAAATAAGACATGGGTGCAGGATTCCTGATGTGCTAGCCACAGTACCCCTCTTTCCTGAAGCATTTCCAGGGCATACTATTCTCAGACCTAGAAGCCTGTGACTCAAAGTGTGACCCATGGACCAGTAGCATCAGCATCACCAGAAACTTGTTTAGCGTAGATTCTCAGGCCACTCTCCAGAGTGACCAAGTCAGTCTTCACTTCAGTAGGACTCCCCAGGTATTTTGGCTGCATATTAATTTTATTCATTTATTTGTTTGTTTAAATTTTTTTTTTAGTTCTGAGTATCAAACCCAAGGCCTCAAGCATCAGTAAGTGAGTGCTCTCCCACAGAGCAGATGCACATTAAAATTTTAAAACAATGACATAGACCACAGTTTTGCAAGCAATACTTTAACTGAAGCTAAAAGAAAAACATAAATCAATGATCTAAATTAAATGATAATTTTCACAGAAATTATCGGTTACTGTGAAAGTAAAACCCACTTCCATTAGAACAGTCACCTACATTTTTTTTACTTCTTTTCTCATTAGATTCAGATATTTGCTTTTATTTCTCTTTTTTTTTTTTTTGCGGGATTCAGAAAGCAGGAGCAAGACAAGACATGAAAAGTAAACTTATGAAAGATACAGTAATTTACTCCATGTTCTGAATGTCTTCAAAGCTTTATAAGAGAAAGCATCATATTGGAGCCAGAAATGTAAACCAAAAGAAAAGCATTTGTTTTTAATTCAGATTCTTAATAGAAACTTCATTATCTTCCTTTTCAATGTACCTACAATTCTCGAGGGGTACACCATCTTGTCATTGTTTATGACTTTGAACGAATGCAGTGGTCTTCCGGTATCAGCCTTTAGCCTGTGTGTGTTGTGGGAGGAGGAGCTAAATTTGCTTAAGATTTGCTCTAAGTAGGTTTCTGAGGCCTTGCATGAGATGTACAACAAAAGCTCTCTATCCTATCATCTATTTGTTTAAAACTCCCATGACTCATGGCCAAATAGTTTTCTTCTACTTCTGAGCATTTATTATGAATAATAGCTGCTGCTTGTTCTGCACTTTGCTATCAGCAAACACTGTTTGGAAACGAGGTGAGATTCTCCTATGAGCTTATAGAAATTTTCACCCTGTACCACAGTTGAAATGGCTACAGAACCTCTCTATTGCTATTCTCAGTGTCCTTTTATTATGGCTGTTATTAAATTACATGGTATGATGAGAAATATGTTCTTGATTTGATTTTCTAGCTGTAGGTCTGACCTGTCATTCTCTCTCTCTCTGACATCTTAGAAAGAGTATTTTGAGTAGAAAAGGTAGCCATGAACACATTGAAAATACTTTCACATCATCTCCATTTCCAAAAATCTTTCCAATTCCCAGTTTTCTGGTCCCTTTTGCAAAACAGCTGAGAACATCAGATTAAATGTCGTAAGACTCCTAATGAGCTGATCTTCATTCTCCTCAGAGAAAGCCACATGGGCCATGGAGCAGAACTGGCATCGGGGCCTCACAGCTTCACGTGGATGGATGTACATAATGAAAGCATTTCTGCTCTTGCTGCCTCGTCCTGGCACTGAGAAGAGCCAAACTCCAGTGACGATTCTTTTAAGCAGCTCCAGGGTAGCAGGGAGCACTTGAGCGAGTCGTGGTTCGTTGCAGCAAATGCAATGGTTCTGGTTCCTCCACACGTTCCCCTGATGCCCAGGGCATTCACTGTTACACAACTCATCCCCTCAGGGTGCAGCCTGTGTTGCCTGTGCACCGAGACTTTTGGATGACTCCACCATTCCCAAATAGTCAATGGCTGGCTCTCTCATTCAGGCACCTTACACAGAAGCTAATGAACCCGAATTTGATCTCAGGTTCTGCACGGGCTGGCGTATGCTCCATGACCACTGAACTCAGATTTATTCAGTGTTGTCAACTGCTTATCACTCAGCTTCCAGCAAGGAAGGCAATGAGTGCACTACTCCATGCAGCCGGAGGGTCCCTTAAGCAAGATCATCTGAAGCTCTGCGTCAGTATCTGGCACGGTGTGTGCGTCATCATGAAGGTGACATTTAGAAGGCCCTTCACACTTTAAATTAAGAAAGGAATGTGGGTTTCCTTCAAGAACTTTTATGGTTCATTTTTAAACTATTTTTCCTTTTTAAAATTTTAAAATATTTAATTTACAAAAAAATACAGATACTCAAAGTGTACAGTGTGACAATTTGATACATGTAGACATTGTACACCGATGACCACAGTGAAATTAATCAGTACATTCATCATTACCCATGGTTATCATTTGTGGATGCTTGCATTAAATTCCAAGTAAACACTACAGTATTGTTAACTGTAGTCCTCTGTGAACATTAGCTACCCAGACCTATTCATCTTGTAAGTTAAAGTTTCTCTCCTTTGACATTCCCTCAGTTTCCCCCAGAAAGTGATCCTACTCTGCTTCTATGAGTCTGACCTTTATAGATTCCGGGTAAGTAAAGTCAAACAGTATTTGTCTTTCTGTGTCTAGCTTGTTTCATTCAGCATAGCATCTTTCTGACTTCATACATGTTGTCATAAATGGCAAGATTTTCTTCATTTTTATGGGTGAACAATATTTCATTCTGTATACAATGTATGCGTCCTTTATCTGTTCGTCCAGAAGTGGACAGTTGCGTTGCCTCCTTATCTTGGCTACGGTTAGTAATGCTGTAATGGACATGAGTAGCAGATGTTTCTTTGAGAAATTTATTTCATTTCCTTCAGATATATATCCAAAAGCAGGATTGCTGGTTCATAGAGTAACTTTATTTTTAATTTTTTGGGAGCCTCAATATTATTTTCCGCGATGGCTGTATTGCCAACAGTCTACACCAGTCTACCTGACTAGTGACTGCACACCTTATCGTTTATCTGTTGGCCATTTCTATGTCTGTACAGGCCTTTTGCCCACTTCTATCGTGTTATGTGCTCTTTTTCTTGTTGAGTTGCCTTCTTGACAATTCTTTTCTTCTATTATATCTTCCAACTGGATATTTGTGTACAGGAAGGCTTTTCTTCAAGTGCATATTAATTTAACAGCAACCATCTTGCTAAACAATCTTATTGTACATAGTGATTTATTCAGTTGTTTTCTTGAGTTTTCTAGGGACATAACTATGTTATCTGCAAATGGCTTAGCTCTGTGTTCTCTTTTCCAATTTTTATCACATTGTCTTAATATCCCTGGCTAATGTTGAAAATCAGTGTGATGGAAGGCTTCTTGGTCAAGGTCCTGCCACAGGAAATATCTCCAGTATTTCCCTGTTCATGTAGATGCCAGGTTTGGAGCTGAGGCACATTTATTTTATCAAGTAAATGAAGAGTCTGTTGATTCTTTTTGTGTTGTGTTTTTTAAAGAATTGGTGTTCCATTTTTTAGATGCTACTTCAGGATCTATGAAGTCATCTCTCGATTTTTCTCCCTTGGTTTGTAATGCAGATCTCATATCTTTAATAAATAGCTGGATTTTGTTTGCTAATAATTTTATAATTTTTATAGTAGTATTTGTAAATGAGCATGTTTCATAGATTTTTTTGTCAGCTTTGCTTTGATCCATCATGCCAAAAAGAGTTGGCAGAACAATGATATAATTCTACCATTTTATAATCATAAGTTCTAGTTGCTATTAGGTGACATACTTTTATGAGAAGAAACTTTCCCTTGTCAACTATTTGATTACACTGAGGTCCAGCTAGTATTAAAAAGCTCATTAATGCTTCATTCACCACTTTTGAGAATAGCAAGCTGGTTTCCTAGTAGTCTCCAAATATAGCCAATGAGATTTTTGTGGACTTCTTACAGTGTCTCCATGAACTCAGGGATTTTTAGTATATGTTTGATGTGTTTTAGCATTACTCCTCTTCTTCTTTCTTTCTTTCTTTCTTTCTTTCTTTCTTTCTTTCTTCTTCTTCTTCTTCTTCTTCTTCTTCTTTCTTCTTCTTCTTTCTTCTTTCTTCTTTCTTCTTCTTTCTTCTTCCTTCTTCTTCTTCTTCTTCTTCTTCTTCTTCTTCTTCTTCTTCTTCTTCTTCTTCTTCTTCTTCTTTCCTCTTCTTCTTCTTCTTCTTCTTCTTCTTCTTCTTCTTCTTCTTCTTCTTCTTCTTCTTCTTCTTCCTTCTTCTTCCTTCTTTCCTCCTTCTCCTCCTCCTCCTCCTTCTTCTCTTTGCATTTTTAAAGCAGATACTCTTCTACTTGAGCCACACCTTCAGTCCCTTTTGCTCTGGTTATTTTGGAGATGGGGTCTTCTGAACTATCTCCCAGGGCTGTCCTCAAATCCTGAACCTCCTGATCTCAGCCTCCCAAGTAGCTAGGATTGCAGACATGAGTCACTGGCACCCAGTTTATTATTCTTATTAATACCAAATTTCCCACTTTGATCAGGGGAGCCAGATTTGTCTTCACAAGATCCCCCTCAGCTCCAACCAACCGAATCTTCTCACTGCCCCTCACTCATCATTGCATCTGTTCCTACGAAGAAGGTGGGCCTTGGGCAGGGCAGCTCAGTTCAGCTTATCTGCGGTTGACCCTGCACAATCTCTGTGTGCACTGCTGTCTGTGTGCACAGCTGGGTCACACCCTGCTGGAAAGAGATCTGGATGAAGCAGCCTCCTCCCTACTCACTGCACACAGAGATTGTGCAGTCATGTGGTGGAGACCACCAGGAAGAGGCCTAGCATTCAACCTACCATTAGCAGAAGAGGATGGTAAAGAAAGACCAAAGAGGTAAAAAGAGAACGAGGAAAGCATTCCGTTACTGACCTCTGTTTCTTTGGGTTTTTCCACCATAGCTGGGGCAGCAGTGGCTGGGGTGGGGAGCGTGTGGAGGTCAGGCAGTGAGCAGAGCTGTGGTCTGCTCTGTAAGTAGCTTGAATCCTGGTAGCATTCAGAAATGCATAAATGTGATAAATTCATGGCTAGATCATTGCTGCTCAGTGTTATTTCTGTGCCTATTTCCTAATGTTTGCAAGGAGCTCAAATTTGTAAGTTTTTATTTGCAGTTATTTATTGAGAAAGGACAGATCAGACTTAAAAGAAAGCTCCTATCCTGAAAACATCATCCATCACAGAGAGGACTGAACTTGGAATCAGATCACCTGCATTCTAGGTACCTCTGGGTCCATAGAGATAACCAGCTTTGGGAACTATACACATTTGTAAGATACTTAAGAGGTATAATCGAGATATCTTGTTAATTAGATCTGAGGTGGAAAGAGAGGGGAAAGAATCAAGAATGACGCTAGTCGGGAATAGCTGAGGAGAAGATAGAAGTAACAAAAGGAAGCAGGTTATTAGGATCCACTGAAAGAGCGCAGATATTCAGTGCAAATTAAACACACTCAATGAAAGACATTGATGTTAAGTAATATGACTATGGAATTTGCAGAGTAAACCATAACTAGCTAAAATGGGGCCGTCATGGCATGTGAGATAAGTGGAGGAAAAATCCAATACTTTGTTAGCTTACAAGAGATAACAGGAGTAGATATTGTAGGCTTTTAACAATTCAGTTTTCCTGTAGTCTTATTTATCCTAGGGGGCCATTGGTCTTGTCATTTAACTCAACATTATTTCTTCTGAAACAAATGCATTAGAGTAAGGGTAGATAAATACAGCCCTGGCGTACACTCGATCACAGAAACGCTGGTTGCTTTGAACAAAAAGAATTATCAAATCAAGTCGGCTTCTTGATTGCTGCTCTCCTGGGCCCTGGTTCATGGTGGGGAGCTGTCACAAGGTGTTGTCACTCCCAGCTTCTGTGACACGCAGGACTAATTGTTTGCCGCCCAAGGCGCTGCATGCCCCACTTTTAAAGGCAGTGTATTCTGAATGATCGCTCACTCTAATTCTTCTATATTAATATAGGCACAATAATAGTGTTTTAAATTCCTCTGTTTTATATTAGGGATTCTTACCCACCTTTAATCAAGTACTCCCTCTACACACAGATGACTGAAATTATTTCAGACCGTCTGCCTTAGTGAGTTTGAGATGCATTTTTAAGCTATTCATGTTTCAGATGACCCTTACAGAGCATAAAAAAAATCTTTATCTTTGGGCCAAATGTCTCAAATCCAGGTATGTGAAGTCTTACTGAATTTCTTCTGCTATTAGCAACCTAGCCACTTCAGAATTCCTAGCGAACTCATCCGAATGACTGTCATCACAGCTTCTGCAGCCTGGTCTGTTTGCAGTTTTGTGTTGCTTACCTGTCTCAACTTGACTGAAGAACCCTGGAAGCAGAACTATGTCATGCTATGCTTTTTTTAAATTATATTTTCTGTGCATAGAACAATGCTCCGTACTTTTTTAAATGTCAAATATGGTTCAATAACATCATGATGTTGTATGGCAGTGGGGTTAAGAGACGGGCCTCAAGGTCAGTTACTTGGTTTTAAATCCTGGCTTTGTTACTTAGGAGTCAGGTCTCCAATCAACCCATTCCTTGATTTCCTAACCTGTTTAACAGGAATAATTCTGTGCTTGCTCACAGGACTGTTAGAGGGAAAACAGCACAATACACGTGCTAAATGCATCAAACACAGGATCAGCAACATTTTGCCACACAGAAATCACCCTAGAAATTCTTACTTCATGCTGAAAGCCATCTCTATTTAGCGCCTTAGAGCTTAATTTATTCAGTAAATGTTGCACCATTCATTAACCAGTGTTGCCTTCAGGAAAGAAGTTGGGGAGTGATTAGGTTCTTCTAGAGGTAGTTACAATTGCCCTAAAACACCTAAAAATGGACAACATTCAGAATAGAACATCAGGACAGTCTGATTACTGCTTCGTGACTTGTTGGATGATAAGGATGGTGGGTGACCTCGTTGAATGAAACCCCTTTTAAACAATAGTGCCTAAACGATTTAGAGGCTCCATATACCACCAGTGTGCAGCCAAGTCAGTGCCCAAGTACTGTCTGGGAAGTTTTTCAAGTCCACCAGCTACTTCTGCAACATGATTTTTTCTGGGGTCCAGTTCCCACCTCCATAAGAGATTACCAGCTCTAAGGACCTGAAAGCAGACAGAGGCAAGCTGTGTAGCCACAGGTCCCACGACCCTGCACCAGGTCCCTCCAGTCCTATTGGTACAGGATGGCCACCTGAAAAGTGGACATGTCCACCAAGCTCTGCACTCCACCCATAATCTGGTCGCCTCCCTTCTGGTTTCTGATGGATTTCAAGCATTCAGGCGTCTCTGTCTAGGTCACAGTCTCTTCTGTGACTGCCAGTGTTTAGCCTTCATAACACTTTTCAAATGCAGAGTTTTCAAGGGTTTTTATTTTTTTAGGGAGTAGTGCATGCATTGAAATAGCTGTTTAGCTTTGCCTAGTAATAAATAGCATTGGTAAAAAGATATGCTTAAGATGGATAATCTGAAAAACTTCAGAATTATTGTGAAATCACATTTTTTATCTACCATTTTTAGAGCCCATTTGATTTATCCAGGCTTGGCATATTAGAATCGACATGGGGGATACAAACAGCCTGATAGTTAAAATTTCATCTGCATATGAATCTCCTCTGGCTTCCTTCTCTGCCAGGAAAATTTTTCCTGTTGTCAGTCAACTGGTCCTAACATCTTCTTGGAACACAGCAAACATTTTAAAGTGCAAAGTGAAAGACCTCCTGCAGCCCTAGGGAGAAAACTTTTTCCCTTGAGTGGCTGATGTCTTTCAGAGAAATGACTTTAGTTGGTTCAGTCAGATGATAGAGGACATGGTTAATTCCATGTAAAGAAAAATGTTTGATTTCAAGTAAGGTGTATCTGGGTAACATTGCCAAAGGTGATAATCTGAGTTACAATTGCATAAGCAACAGAAGAATCATTTTGCTGTTTAAAAATCTTGTAACTTTGCTTTGAAAAAGAGTCCTGTATTAATACATACTTTGAAATGTTTATCAACTGAGGAAGGAGCTTGGGCCTCCAACCTGACCATCGACTGCTTTACTTTTAATTAATGGGCTATTTCCAAGTCTCCTTTAGAGTTTCAGCCAGAATCAGTGTCTTTGAACCTAGAGAAGAAAATGAAAACACAACCTTAAGCCAAACACTGTACAAAGGTCTTGTTTTAAAGTAGATGAAGTGAATCTTGAGTGAGCGCCTGAGCAGTCTTTGAGCTTATTTCAACAAATATTCTAGCCAAACAAATTACCAAGAGGAACACTCACAAACCAGAGCACAGTGGTGATGGTCATGGTAAGAGAGATTTTAAATAAGTTGGAATGTCCTCACAGCTCCTCACTGACTTGTGTTTATGTGAGAGGCAGCTGTGGACTGGGCAGGGACGTGTCAGGGGGTTCGGTAGAGGTGGAGAAAGAGATCCAGGGAGAGGAATATTGAGAAGAAGGAGTGAACTCTTTTGAGGTTTTAAAGTTCTCATTATCAGTTTGGGTTTAAAAGAATAAAGTATTTGGGATGAATTTAAATAAAGGCATTAAAGGGTTCTCAAAATGAGAATATAAAATTACCTTATTTCAGAAGTCATCAAGGTAATACCTGATTTGAAAGATGTTTGGGCAGCAGTATCTGTATTGGGCAGAGTTCTCTAGGGAAACGGAACCAATAGAAGATACAGAGCTACGTGAACAAACCCAATAGGGTATGTCTTTATTGATACAGATAAAACACATACGAATGCATGTGTATCTATCTAGATGTACATGAGAGACAGAGAGAGTCTCTCACGAGGGCAGAAGGCTGGAAGTTCAAGCAAGAGTGGACGTTGCAGTTTTGAACCTGAAATCTGTAGTGCAGGTCAGCAGGTGGGGGCTTGGACAGCGTCTCTGTCTGCAGAGGCAGGATTGCTTCCTCCTGGGGAAACCTCACTCTCTGCTCTGAAGGATGAGGCCTGGCCACATTATGGAGGGTAATGTGCTTTGCTCAATGTCTATTGCTTTTGTAGATGTGATTTTATTCACATCAACCTATTGACTTGCTTTTAACCAAAAAAACTGGGGACCAGAGCCTAGACAAGTGACACGTAAAACACACACAAAAATTAACCATCCCAGTGCTCTTAAGACTACACTCGATTCTATACATTCTAGTTTCTCATAGAGTCCAAGAAGAATGAGATGAATTGCTGAAGTCATTTTACTGCATGGAATGTGAAGTTGTATAGGTGCTTCTACAATTTCCTTGTTTAGTGTGTGTCTGTGTGTTAAGTGTGAGCTATACGCAAATGTTACTGATACGTGTTTCTTTTTTTTTTTTTTTTTTTTGGAAACAGGATCTCACTATGTAGTTCAGACTGCCCTTGAACTCCCCACCTTCCTACCTTAGCCTCCTCAGTGCTGGGATTACAGGTGTGCACACCACACCTGACTAACTTACACTTTCAAAGTAAGCACACGTGTAAATGTCACAGTGCAGCCCCCTCCTACAACTATTATATGCAAAAAAAGAAGTATATCTTGCCACCAACCGTCCAAGCACTGCAGTTGGGTCTCCCTCCAATGCTAACGCTTAGTAAGAGTCATAGGACTCAGATTTGAATCCTATGACTGATATCTGAGAGGAGGAGGTGGATGGTCCGTCGGTACACATGACTTTGGTCGTTAGACACTGATCTTTCATCCTTCGTTTTCACACTAGCTGGATAGCAATACATAGTGTGAGAAATTTGCCTTCAGCCCATTTGCACTGATTCTCAGAAGTTTCTGTTTATAAATTTTAGTTGCTTCGTTTTATTTTTTGTTTTTGTTTTTGCTTATTTATGTTTGCAGAGTGGGTCATTCCTTTGGTTTAGTTTGGGATTCAAATTGAATACATTGCTCACCAAGACAAGAAAGAAGAAGCTCTGAATATAAGTGGATAATTAGAGATTGGTTTTGAAAAACTCACCATAGATTTTAATGGGTCTTAACAAGCATAAAAATTTCACTAGCTTTGCCATTTTGTGAAACTTGGATGACAAACAGCATATAAGGAGTCTTCAAGAACACTCACCATTTCTACACTTCAGCAACATACCATCTAATGTGGGATTTAAGAAATGGAGACAAGTAATTTAACACAACTGGTACCAGAAGGTCAGATTAATGGGTCTGAATAAGTAAAAAAACTAATCAAAGTAGCAATTTAAACTTTTGGTGGTGTGTATTCAAATCTCTTTTATACCTATTCAGACATATCCATCGTAGTTAAAGCCTTACAAATAAAACCATTCTCTTCCTTTGCTAAGTTTGTAAATACTTGCTTGTCTTTAAAACACACAAAATAAATTTCTACCTATACCCTTAAAGATTATTCCATTCAGGTTGGTGGTATAAAAAAATTACCACAAACCTGTAGCTTAAAACAACAAAACATTTATTATCTAACAGTTCTGTAGGTCAGATGTCTGAAGTGGGTCTTACTGAGTTAAGTCAGTGCTAGTGGGCCTGTGTTCCTTTGGGAGGCTCTGGGGAGAATCCTTTTCCCTGCTGTCTCCATCTTCTCTGAGAACCCACAGCCCTGGGCTTAGGGCCCCCTTCCTCCATCTCTACCTGCAGCGTCAGGCCGAGTGCTTCTCACATTGCCTCCTACCTGGTCCTCTCTCTTCTGCCTCCCACTTTGCACTGTAGAACCTGTGTGGCCAGAATGATCTGATCCGAAAGCCAGAGAAATCTCCACCTCAAGGTCAGTTTCTTAGCAACTTCAATGCCATCCATACCGAATGCCTCTCTATCATGTAGACTAATATATTCACAGGTTCCAGAATTTAGAACAGGGACATTATTTTGCCCTGTAAATTAATGATTCGTAAAGCACAAAAGGAATCATACAATATTTATAAATGTAACTTTTCCAAAATACGGAGGTAAAAACAAATAAATTTAGGGTCCTATATAACCCCCCCAAAATTTAGGGTCCTATATAACTCCAAAAAATTGTGTCTAAAAGAAAAATGTTATATTCCAAATTCAATTACAAACTTATTAGAATTCAGCCTCTTAGGAATTTCACATTTATGTCTAGTAAGAGCTCTGAAAAGATAAACTAACATAAAAGTTTAAAAATTTGAAGAATGAAAAAATAGGTGCCTCCAAGAAAAAGCCCCTCAGATTTTATGTAAAAAGAGTTTAAAACAAACAAAAAATTTGAATACTGTTTACAGATCCTTAGAACAGTCAAGTTTGAAGAGGTTTGGAAATGTTTGTGTCCAGATCATCTGTCCACGTACTCTGAAACATGATTTATTTCTTGGGGTGGGGATCCGAGGGGCACCCCCAAAGTTGTCTTTTTCTTCTTTGGAAAGCTACGACTGTTAAGATTTTGTTCCACAGGATGGCTTTGGAGAATAGGGGTAATACCTCTTCTACAGAACAGTTTACAAAATATTTGAAATTGACTCATATGTCACCCTGAGGCTAAATACCTTTAGTTCTTCTAGACATGACTGGCAACATAAAATCGATGAAAAATGCAGACTGTTCCCCCCCCAACATTCTATTAGAGATTAATTTGTCAATTTAAATGAAAATTTCCAGCAGACTCATTTATCTGATAAATTGAATCACAATACATTGGAAAAATCTAAAGAAGAGTTTGCCAATGGTTTTGCTCCTGAAGCCAGTTTCCTCAGGCTTTCTGAGATTTTTGCCTTCTATAAAAAGGACATTTTAAGTGAGAAGTAAGTGACCATTTGTCCTGAGTCAGTCCTGGACTAGCTGTCCTGCAGACACACATGAGCTGTGAGCATAGAGTGGACTGTGGCGGTGAATGGAGCTCAGAGTGGCAGGACTGACTGAAGACAGGTTGAATTCATTTCAGGGAAGTAAGGACCAGAAGGATCGCTGCACCTGTAACTTCAGGATGAAGTTGATCCTGTCCACAGATTAGCAGCATTTAAAATCCGTTTTGCCTGAAAGATCAAATTTTACAGCAAATACAGGGTCCACTTTTCACTTTTCTCCTATGTCTAGTTTGATGAGATCTGCTGAGAAGCCGGTCTAAGGAAGTGAACTGGAAGCTATGGCTTTGTAATTGAAATCTTTTAAGGCCTAACACATTTTATTAACTCAGAAAACCCTGGGTTCTATTACGACCCAGAGGACCAGAGCCTTGCCTTAGGTAACAAGGGGAGGCTCTAGGCAGAGCTACAGCTAGACACAGGAAAGAGATGGACGTGGGGTAGGGTGGCCAAATGAAAGGCAGGAGACTCAGTCTCACCTTGCTCTTCCTCAACTGTACAATCTATACAGCTGATGGAAACCCTGAACCCATAAAATCCCTGGTGAAGACATTTTGCCCTTGGAGCTATTCTGTTATTTTTCTGTCTCTCCTCTTAATGGCTCACTGTGAACTTCTACTGACTCTGGGCACAGTACCTCCTCTGAAGTCTGTCACTTATTCCATTTTCAGGAAGGCTTGCTTTCTGTTCCCCCCATCATAGGCTTAGCAGACTTCCTATCAGTTCACCTGAATCACACACAACACACATCCTTGACCAACCATTAGCTTTTGTCACTTGAGACAGTCTTCTCATGGGGAACTGGTAGCCTTTAGACCATGGTGTTTGCTATCGACTCTCACCACGCTATTGTGCTTTCTACCACCTCATGGGAATATCTACTTGGAGCATTTTCAGTTTTGTGCAGCGGGCCTTAACTTTCGCCTCTCTGTATAGGAAGTGGTTACAGGCCAAGAAACGTGAATTGAACATACACCACTCTCATCACCTAATTCCTACTAATTCTATACAAAAATAAAGTCACATTACTGACACTCGGGTTACCATCGTTTGAAATAGTCTTTTAACTCAGCACTTAACTTTTCACCAATTTGCTTTCTGGAACCTCTTTTTTAGAAGTTGCTTTTGAATAATTTTTTTTTACAGTGCTCAGAGTCAAACTCAAAGACCCCATGCAAACTTAACAACTAAACTTTATCCCCAGCCCTACAAAATAATATTATAAAGAGATCTGGATATAGTTAATTCAAATTCCCTTATAATAGAGACTTGAGCTGAGGCAATTCAAGTCTTGCAAACTTAGTAGCCTGAACAGCTAATCACCATCAAAAGGAAGGGCTTATGTGTCAAACATTCTAGAACCAAAGTTAATATATTTGTTAGTTGGCTGCATCTTTTAATTGGTTTAAAAATAACAAGACAACCCCACAAGTTAGCTTGTTTAATTGGATGAATGTAAATGTCAAAAGTCAGGCTAGCAAATATTCAGGCAGTAGAATTATTAAAAATAGACATTGTGTGAGTGCTTAAGATTGTGTTTTGATAAAGTGGGACATCAGTGCATCTCCTTTAAAATTTTTTTCAAGCTTAAAATCATATCAACTATGCAACAAGAAATAACATGCCAGGACTTCCATCACTCATCTGTTCATCTGATTAAATGGCTTCAAAACTCCTTATTTGGACAATCCTGGCTTTTGCAGTGGATATGATTTCAGCCCACTCCAGTTAGCATAGCCTCCGATCCTCGTTTTTAACTTCCACTGGACAATGTGAAATAACTCCAGTTCCTGCCATGATCAAGATCAGGGAGGTCTACATGGCCTTCCTCCCAGCTCCATTCTTTTCTCCTGGTTTGCCCCAATTGCTATCATTCTCTGTAGGATTTTTCATGCTGTTTAAAATCCTTCATGTAACATAATTCAACACATGACTGGACAAACAGAAACAGACACATTATTCCAGGCTAAGAATGGACCCCGAACCCTTCTTTACATAGTACCCTTCCGTGTTTCTTAAACTTCTGGTGGTGTCTCTAGCCTACTCTCCAGGCATTTCCATCGCACCTCAGACACCAATATACAGGAGAGGTCACCACTCCCTTCGCATAGCTCTTCATCGAGACAAGTTCCTTAACCGTTTGGACATCTTTCCATCATTACCAAGTGATCATAACAAATAAATGCACTACTCATGAAAAGCTCCGGCCAGGATGGCTGGTTGATTCATCAGTGCCCGGTAAACCTGAGTCACTGCTGTGGAATCATGGTAGAGGGAATGGTATGGTTTCACTAATCCCTGGCTTTGCACCCACATATTCTTCTGCCTAAACATTTGCCTTTCACCCAGTAAATTTCTATTTATTTTTCCTAACCCTTATAGAGCAACTAAGCTTTAAACACTTGTGTGGACACAAATCATTTTCTAATACCTTGTACTCCAGTGATGTCAGACACCTTCAGTATTTATATTCCCCACTAGACTGGTAAAGTTGGGGGTCAAAGTCCTCTTAAGGATACCCTTGACATTGAGCACAAGAGAGATGGAAGGAAGAGGAAGAGAAAGGAGAAGAGGAAAGGGGAGAAGAGGGAAGGAAGGAAGAAAAAGAGGAAAGGAGCAAGTAAACAAAGGAATCCATCGTTTGGAGGCTCTTCTGTCCCTGTCATTCTTGGAAGCTCCCCAACAGTGATGCAATGATCTCATTTACAAATTCTGTCAGTGCACTGGCAGTCGGTTCCCAAGTTTATCACTCAAGGCATAAATAACTCTGTTTCTGCAAGATATTAATTCATTTTCAGTGACTGATTTCCTTCCCATTGGATGGTAGTGGCAACTGTTGACTAAAGCAAAATCACTCAACTTGGAGCCCCTGTCACTGACTCAGAAAATGACTTGCAGAGGAAAGAAGCAGCTGCTTTTGACATTGACACAGATGAGCCAAAATTTGGTTCTTTAGAAAAAAAAATTTATTCCAGTGCATCATTTAGCTTCATTGGTCAGGTTTTGGTGAGAACAAGAATGAAAAATGAGCCCTCGACTTTTTTTTTGGCCACCTTATCATCAAGCGCTCAGCCTAAACACCACTGACTACCCAACATAAGCAGCTCCTTGGTCCCTGTCACCACACCTGGCATGGTATTTATCTCATATTCCTAGGGCTGGAGACATGGCTCAAGTGGTAGAGCACCTACCTATCTCATATTCCTGTTTGGTCTTCTTTGTCACTCCTTCCTACTTTTTTTCCTCCCTTCCCTCCTTCCTTCCTTCTTTGCTTCTTTTCTTTCTTCTTTCCTTCCTTCCCTCCTTCCTTTATATATTGCAAGAACTCTTGCAAAACAGTTGAAGTTGCTGAGATACAAAAAACCATTACACAGCTTAGGTGATAACAAGAATTTGTTTTAAATAAGAACAAGAAAACTGGGATAATTGCAACTTGCCCACCACCTTCCTGCATTCATGACTGTTGACTTTCTGGAATAATATATGCAACTAGCAAACAAGTCCATATATTAATTTGCTTACTTGCAAAATAACATTTTCCTTATTACATAATTTGCTGCTTGCAATTTATGCCAAATGTGACCTGATTTTCATATTAGTGTGTTGATTCCTGATAAACACATAAAGTTATCCTAAAGAAGACATATATTGTGACTGCTGCTGTGTTCCCTTTAAGAATACACTAGCTTTCCTTTACCCAAACAAAAGTTTGTTAAACTTTTACTGCTTAACAAAATCATTTTATGCTGTTTTCTTTTTTGAAATTAGCCCTTTTCAACCTAAGAAGCTTGAAGGCAATAAAATATAACAGATCAACATTTTTTTCTAAAGGTTCAACACACACACACGCACACACACACCACACATACAACACACACCACACACACACACATCACACACCACACACACCACACACCTTCAGTGTGGTCACAGAAGAAAGAGTGTGGTCAGTTTTTCCTGGAGACATTGGAACAAATTCCACAGTATTTCTTTCTTTCCTGCTGTGAAGAAATTGCTCTAATAAAAAAGTGTGTAGTATGTGAGATGTGGTGTGTATGTGTGTGAGGTGTGTGTGTGTGGTGTGTGTGTGTGTGTGTGAGGTGTGTCTGTATGTGTAATGTCTGTGTGTGTGGTATGTGAGGTGTGTGTGGTGTGTGGTGTGTGTGTGTGTATGGTGTGAGTGTGTGTGTGTGAGTGGGTGTCACTTCTTGTCTGTTTTACATGTGGTCTCCTCCTCCTCAACTAGATCATATCTGCCTCAGGAGCTCTGGCTGATGTATTCATTTCTGAATCCACTATACCTAACAGTGTCCAACAAATAATGGTGGCTTAATAAATATGTTAGTTTGAATGAAATAAATAAATAAAGACAGAGGTGTACTGACTGGGCATGGAGGCAGAAGAACTGAGGAACAGTAAGAGACATTCCCGGGCTGGAGGGAAGTAACAGGTGACAGTAAGATCTTCAACACCACACTGAGAAAGTTTGGATCAAGTTTTATTCAATTCTGATGCATTGCAGAAGCATCTTCTTGAACCTGAGGAAACTGACTGTGATGAGGACAGAGACGTTTGTTTTAGTAACCACTACAAACCCAGTACCTAAAAAGCACTGAACACAGTGGGTTTGCAATAAATAGTTGAAAGCATAAATGAAAAAATAGACATGAAGCCAGGCGCCTGTAATCCTAGCTATTTTGGAGGCTGAGATCAGGAGGATCAGGTTCAAGGCCAGCCTGAGCAAACAGTTCATGAGACTGTCTTCAACAGCACAAAATGGACTGAAGGCATGTCTTAAGTGGTAGAGCACCTGCTTTGGAAGCATGAAGCACTGAGTTCAAACCCTAGTCCCACTGGGGGGAAAAAAAACAGCCATAATCTAATCTCCAGGGCACATTATTTGGCAATAGTTTATAAGACTGAGTACAGACAGAAGACAGCAGGACAGAGTTCTTCAGAATGTGGACCGGGGAGTGAATTACATTTAAGTAACTTAGTAAAATTCAGTTTCCTGTGCCTTTCCTGATAGCCACTGACTCATCTAAGACCAAGAATCAGGAAATAATGAAACTTTGAAACTGACTGCCGGACAAGTTATAAGAGATGCTAGTCCCAAAGTGGGATGTATGGTGGAGGGACTTGAAGTTGCCAGAACTTTACAAAGTAGAGGAAAGAGCGGAAATGATGACGTTCCCCACCTGACTGGCAGAGAGAATGATGTCACCAGTGCTAGAACACAAGAAGCATGTGCACTGGTGGAAAACGGCCTTGTCGTTTAAAAAAAAGTATATATATATATATATATATATATATATATAGTACTATATATATATATATATATATATATATATATATATATAGTAATGGATCCCCACCTTTTGGAAGACATCACACAGGCACATGTGAAGGCGAAATGTGAGACCAAGCCAAGAAAACTGTTCTGTAATAAATCACAAAGGTGTCTCCACTACCACCATGGTGCCAGGGTGCCAGAGACAAATCAGCCTCGCCCCCTGCCGGGCAGCCTGTATTAAAAGCGTGCAGGCCTTGGCTCTCATGGAGAAAGCACGGCATTCGTCCCAGTAAATGGCTATGTGCGATGGATTCCTGAACTTGGCTCCCTCCCAGCCACCAAACAGACGTGGCGTTGGAGCCATGCTAGAAAGCAAGAGAGGAACGCCAGGGATCTAATTTGAGGAAACATCCCATGCAAATGTCTCTGGTAAACAGTAACGTTTTAAAAAGTTGTTCACTTTCCCATAGTTCAGACTTTATTTATAATTCTTAGGCTTTAGAATGTAGAGTCTGCGCTTAGAACGAGATTTTTTTATGTAAAGATGGGCTGAGGCCAGTAGATGCTCCCCACAAGGAGAAAGCTTTAAACATGGGAGTATTTTTGGGACTCATTTGTCTCTGTTTCCGTGTTTTGGGGAACCTGACATTTAGAATACCCAGTGAACTGGGCAACCCGAAATAAATTATCCCTTCCCACCCCGATGAATAGATGCTCAATATATTCCTATAGAGTGTTCATCAGAACCCAACCCCCCTTGCCAGTTTCCAATTAGTCACTGTCACATGAGAAAAGCAGTGAAAGAAGGAAGGTCAGCTGATAGTAGCCACAGTAGAGCGAGCAAGCGAGCGAGCAAGGCTGCACCCACGCCACCACCACCACTTTGGAGGCTCTTGCTTTTATCTGAATTTGACGCAAAGCTAGACGCAATGTGTTAGGAGACGCCCTGTGGATTGTTCTACACACAATTCTGCTCTCGGCTCTAAGTTGATCAAGAAAAATGTTGACCTCAATTTTCTTAAAAATCTGAAAAAAATGAAACTCTTGGTAGTAAATTTATGCCACAAAACTTGGGTCACCCGACGATTGAGTGCAAGCCATAATGACAATGATTTGATAGTTCTTGTCAAGGAAGCTAAGAGCTGTCTTGCCAAAAATAAAAGTAAGTCAGCACACCTGACAGTAACAGTTGCATCCCCCCATCCCACCCCAAATGTCATGTTGGGTAAAATGCACACATCAATGAAGAGAACTCATTTGAACACTAAAGACAATCAGAGTTTGTGTCATCTATAGCCCTTCTCAGAACATCTTCCTTAAAGGAATTCCAGGTGTCAGCTGCCTGATGTAAGCTGATAAGCAGAATTGGAAAAATCCCACAGTGAGTATTACGAGAAGGACCTCCACGCGACTTCTTATGCACTCAGTGGACACGTGGCTGTGTCTGACTTTGTACCCACCTGTGGAGCCAGGCTGAGCTTGACTCCTCTGGACGACCTCAGGGTCACAGGCCTGGAGCACTAAGTAGAGCACAGCTGCCAGCTGCTGTAGCTTGGTCCTCTCCCTGCCCACGCATGCGGTTCAGGAGAGGAAGGAAGATGGGCCCCATCCAGGAGCTCGGGGACAATGTGAGAGTGACGGAAAGGCTGAGAAGGAAGGCCTTGCACTGCCCTTGGCTTGTGGAGGAGCTGACTTTGAGAAGATGAAGATTCTCCCCCTTCATCTCACCACAGACAACACCTCCATCATTTTTATCACTTTCTCCCACGTGGATAAAGACCTAGTCATCCACTAAAAGGAAAGAGTGTTTCCTTCATGAAAAGATATACTTTTGTGACTTTTCTACATGTCAAGGACAACCGAGCTCAGAATGCATAAATTAGATTTATTTAGAGTCTGAATTCATCAAAGACTAAATTATGATATTTTATTTCAATCAAGCTTGGCCTTAAAAACATGTCATTTTGTTTGGAAGGTACATTTTTAGTTTCGTAGATTACAAACCTTTTTAAAGTGATAAATAATATTTTAATCTTTTACCAAAGACCTACGAACCAATGACATGTCATGAATGGTTTTTTTTTTAAAAACTTGCAAATTCAACTCTCTTTAAATCTTCCATGAGATCATTTGCTCTTATTCATCAGAGCGACTGTGCTAGAATTCCTGGAAATAAATAGCCCCTAACTTACTTTTCCATTGTCCAGTCCTTCTTTCAACAATAGCTAATCAAATATGTTTAGACAGCAAAAATTAAATTTCATTTTTTACAGTCAACAACGGCACAAATACTTTTGTGTGCAGATGATCACAATGCTTTTTATAAGACATTTAAAAGTACAATATCAGAGACGTAGATGTGGGAGCCCTATCACTCTCTCGCTAATTTAGTTTAAAAACAATTAATCCTGGTCACTTCTCAAAGTCAATCTTCTAGGTCAGGAAAATTGAGAATGACTTAGAGAAGCATGATCCCTTTTACTAAATGTTTCAAATCCATGATCCATGCTTTCAGCTACCAGCAAGTGAAGAGGGAATTCTCTAGTAACAGTTCAGATCTCTCTGAGCTGTGAGACCCTTCTTGCAAACATCAAAAACTTGTGAATGAAAGGATGCCCACTCTCCTCACTTGGTGCCAGCAAATTAAATTGTAGCAGTGTTGGAGACTTTTAGCTGTCTTCTCTTCACTAGTCTTGACTTTTTTTTATTGTCAAGAAGATGGAGCAGAAATTGTGCACAGCAAGGTAGCAACCATCACTAATGGAGATCCCTTCTCAATCATTGGCCACTGTTCATTATTGAGGCTCCTAGTGTATTAAGAATTAAAGAAAGGTTACCTGCGTGGTGATGCACACCTGTAATCTCAGCTACTTGGGAGATGGAGGTAGGAGAACTACAGTTCAAGGCCAGCCCAGGCAAAAGTACGAGACCCTGTCTGAAAAGCAAACTAAAAGCAAAAAAGGAACTGGGGATGTGGCTGAAGTGGTAGAGCCTCTGCAAGCATGAGGCCCTGAGTTCAAACCTCAGTACCAAAAAGAAAAGAAATGTTAAAGCAAGGCTTGCAAATCGAGTGTGTATTTTTAAAGTTCAGTGCTGATGTTGAATCTGCACGATTGTGATACACTTATGAGCCAAAAACAAGACAAGTTTAAATTCTAGTCTGGTGACAAGGAGCCCAGGCCACACATCTCCCAGGTGGGCCCTCCTGTAACTAACTAGCTGTTTCACTCCAGTCCCATTCTTGCAGGTTCCCAGCAAGTTTGCCTGTCTCATCCGTGAATCTAAAATGCCCATGGGATGGACCTGCTGTCCACATGCCTGTCGCCCACTCAGGCCCCACAAGCTCTGGAGGTGAAGTCAGGGCCCAGCCCAGCTCTGCCCTAGTCCCCAGATCCAGCCTTCCTCCTTTGTCACGCGGCCAGCAACCCCAGCACTCCCCTTTGCTCGCTCTGTTCCCTGTACCTGGACTGTTCTCACTCTCTCCTGCCCCTTTCAAATTTCACCCAAGCCTTCCCCAGCTCACTGTGCTCTGGCCACCTTCTTTTCCGTCTTTCCACTAAGGTGTTTGTGAGTTTGCCTCTCGTCTTCCCTTGATGTCCCTTGTGCAGATGTCACTGCCTGCAAGAGGGGCCTCAATGGAGATCCACAACATTTGCATCTGTGTTTTTCCTTCACTTCTTTCCTTCCCCGTCTCACAGTCCCATTTTGGAACTTGGAAGACTCACTTTAATCTTGACTGATGAGCATTAAAACATGTCATCAAAGTCGGAAATCGTTGATAAGTACAATTATGTTTCAATGTTTTTAAAAACTCAACAGCATTTAGACTCCTGAAGAAAATAAACCTGTGGGTCACAACTTCCCCCAATCTCCCCATCCCTTCTCCTGAAATCTGTTTCTGAACACAAGATTAAAAGTGCCTTTGACCTTTGATTCAATTTTATGATTTGTCTCTTTGGTCTTATTGCTGCACTGTTTGGTTTTGGGTTTTTTCCTGCTGCTTGTTCGTTTCAGATTGGGAACGATGGGATTTTCCTGAGCTGGCCTGCCAGCCCCGGCACCAGCCACAGTACCTTAACTGTGCAGAAAAACATTTCAAGCTGCAATCTGCCTCAGAATGCTTTTGGAACCAGGCATATTTTTTATAATTGGAATGCTTTTTTTTAATTGTTGTGCTGAGTGGGGTTCATTGTGGCACCCACAAAAGTTCTTACAATATATCAAATGTGTCACACTTGAATTCACCCCCTCAACTATTCTCCTTCATCCCCCTCCCCCATCCCTGCAATAGTTTCCACAGGTCTCATTTTTCCATTTTCATACATGTATACACAGTATTTGCACCGTATTCACCCTCCCACAGCCTTTCCCCACTTCTTCCTCCTCCCACTGATACCAACCCCACCCACCCAGGCAGGACCTGGTCTCCAAATTTGTAAAAGAAAAAAATGACATTGTTTTTTGTTTAAGATAGCTATACATGGAGTTTCCTTGTGGCATTTCCATGTATATATGTATGTATATATGTGTTACAGCCCAAATTGGTTCATCTCCTCTATTTTTCTTCTTTCTACATTTGTCCCTCTTCTTATGGTGATTTCAACAGGTTTAAAAATTCTATATTCATTTTTTTTTTTGTCTTTTCCTTTTTGGTACTGGGATCGAACCCAGGGCCTCACGCATGCTAGGCAAGCGCTGTACCACCAAGCTACATCCCAGCCCCTATATTCATTCTTGTACAGGAAGTACATCAACCATATTCACCTCTTCACTTCCTGGAACCTAGGATATTTTGTAGGTTGTGGATTTTCCTCTGAAATTAGGAAACCTGATATATGCAAATTTGAGTTATTCATTCAGCATTTATTGAGTAACGACACTTCTCAGTATCAATTTCAGCTCTGAAGATGGAGAGTAAGATGAATTACCTCCCTGCCTTCAAGAGGTCTACCATCTATGTGAAAATTTGGCTGAAAACCAATTTCTCTTTCTGCTTCTCCAGAATTGCCCTTGGTGAAAACAGATAAATTCTGTGTATGATCTGAATTGTGCAGAAAGTAGGTATAACGAGAATAACAAATTAACTTTTGTCCTGAGAAGCATCTTATGGGTAAAAGAGCCATTTTTTGTGTTCGGCTCTTTAAGCATTCACTTGAGATCATCCCCCGACGATAAGTTTCTCGGTAATGAGCTTCTCCCGTCTCGGGATCAGTAACACCGTTATTTCAAAACGTTTTTACTGACCCTTGAAAAGTCCCCTGAAAATAATGTGCTAATTTTTCCGACTAGAAAAGGGAAGATTCATCCACTACTTGGGGTCTCATTTGCTGTCTTCTACCAAGAAAGAAAAAGATAATGAGCCTGGAAGTGTAAGGCTTTAAGGAGGTACAGTCCCGAGCGTTTACTATGAGAACCGGTGATCTCAAATAGTTATCTGTTGATAAGATCAGAATTATTCTCCACAACTAATGGATGTATCTGCAAAGTGGAATTTGTCTGTTAATGACAGAAAGACGTCTAAAGGTCTTTTAACACAGATAAATAAAGCAGTAGATCAACAGAAGAGAGCTATATTTTACAATAATCACTTGAAAGAGCTATTTCAGGTAATAATTACCCACTCAGGAGTGACAGGGGAGTTCCTAATGGTGAGTGCTGTAACACTTACCATGTAGCACAGCAAGCCTGCTCTTTTCCCAAGATAAAACCCGGAGTGTTCTTTAATGGGAAAGTGATGCTTTAGTTCTCTCTTTTAAAGTTTTATATTAAGTTAATAAAGTAAAATGTTTTCATCTCTAGAGTTTCACTCATTATTTTTCTAAGGATGATTTTTTTAAATCTATCTATTCTGCAAAAAAAAAAAAGCAGGCAAACAGTGGATCTGTTTTTTGTTCACATGGAAGTGTTTCTTCTCTGGACGTATTTCACTTCCCCTGGTAAAGTCATATCCTTATCACCATCATTTCAGCTTTTGGTGATCTTTTTTCCCTTAAATCTCTGATTTAAGTCAGTTTATATTTTGTGGCTTGTCTGACTATAGAATATCACTCAATGAAACTAGTCGCACAACCCAGAAAAAAACCCTAAAAATTATTTTTTTGGAACCAGTCCAAAGGAACTTAGAGGTCAACACCTACTTTGAATTGAACAGAGGCAGATGTGTCATTTTGCTTGTCAGTTTATTTACTTATCTACTCATTCTTCAATTTGTATTACCTGGCATCTACCCCACACAAACATTAGCTCCAGAAGCTGAAGTAAAGCTGACATGTCCACACGCAAAGAAACTCTCTGCATAGTGCAGAATGAGCCCTGGAAGGTTCTGTGTGCTGCCCTAGGGGCTGGGAAGGCTGCTGTGCCCTACAGCACTGCAGCAAGGCCCACTGAGTAGATTCCATTCCTCCTGAGATCCCATCCCTGTGTGTCTTTTATCAGGGAATTTCTTGACTCTACAGCTCTGTACAGACAGAGCTGACTTCTAAAGACAGCCCCTGGCATCACTTTCTGGTTTCTACGTGTTGCGAGAATCTCAAGCTGAGATAGGGGACACTGAGGCAGTTTAACAGAAAGCAACATTTTATGTTTATTGTACTGACACAGACCCAGAGAACTCATGTCCACAGGCTGAGCCCCCAGAACAAAGGGGTCTCCCCTCATATACCCTTGCAAGCAGGTTACAGAAGCAAAAAGCAAAGCTCAACCCACATAGGGCTGCATGTGACTTCACTGGCTATTTCATTCCCCCAGTGCTATGTGACCTTCTTCATGTTTCAGTTCTTTAAGTTTTATCTCTCTGCTTTGCCATCCCTTCCCCCTGCCTCATTATCAGAACACAGCCTGTCTGTTTCTCTTCTGGCCCTCTTCCCTGCAACATCATTTCCCCTTTTGATCCTCTGCCCACCTAGGGTCAAAGATCATCATCTTGATTTAGGGGTTTGTATTTTTATAGCATCATTACATGTGCGGCCATTCTGGGTTTGTTTTGTTTTTTATCGTGGCCTCCCTAATGGTCCTCATAGACCACAACACCAGGGGGACCAGGCAGAGTAACATCAAATATACTCCCAAGATGAGACCCATTGCCCCACTTTTCATGACAAATATAGCCTGTATTGTTTTTCTTTTACTCTGGGACTTTTAGTATCACTTACCAGCAACCTTGCTGACCTGGGAGTATATGAGCCGGTATAACATCTGACCTGTTGGTGGGTGATGATAACAAAGTATGGCTGTGCAGAGGTCCCAACAAAGCCTCTCTTATAACATTCAGGACATGGGAAAAACCTTGTAAGGGCCAACCCAAAAGGTAGGAGTCCAAGTGTGTAGAGGAGAGCGGGGGTGTGTCCCATGTTTTAACTTCCTCCGTGTGTAGACTAGTCAGCTTTTGGAGTGACTAGAGTGGGGCCGTCGTCCTGTTTTCCATGGTCCCCTCTTGTCTCCTGGGAAGCAGAGTCCTGCCAAGAAGGGCGCAGGTGTTCTAGAGGGTGATCTTGGATGGTGAGGCTGAGTCAGGGATGCATTCCCACTTGGGAGAGGCTGGCTTTACTGACTGTGGTGGATCCAGGGAGTGATTTTTTTGTTATTTTAACTGTGGTTGGGAGACACAAGACAACAAAAGGACCCCTCTAATGGGGGTTTTAAGGGTTGGACATTTTATTTTTTTACCCAGACATTATCAGTATATATGTCTAAGAAAACTCATTGTTTAAAGAAATTAAAACCACCATCTTTAAGTATCAAAGGACATGTTTAGAGCCAGTAAAAATAGTCATTTTGTCTCTATTTAAGTAGAAGATTCTGTTTTAAATTACGAGTTTGTGTCTCAGATGGCCACATGTGTATAAGAACCACTTCCTCAATCCTCTCAGCCTTGGTTATTTTTGAGAGGTCTGGCATGAGTGACTACATTTGAACTTTGACATCACTTCCCCCTTGTCTCTAAACTGCTTGTCTCTGAGCAGTCTCTTCTGCAGACCTGTCTCCCATCCAAGTACTAACCAGGCCCAACCCTGCTTAGCTTTTGAGACCAGATGAGATCAGGTATGTTCAGGGTGGTATGGCTGTAGACTGAAGATCTTTCTTGATTGGCCATTTTCTTTCTTCATCATGAAGATTTGCTCTTTCCTAGATTTTGTTTGTTTGTGGTTTTGGTCCCACATGGTGTGTCTGTGGGGAATAATGAGCAGATCAGGTGGGAGTCAGTGTCAACCAGACCCTTTTGACCAAACTTAAGCAACAAAGAGGCTTAGAAGGAGTGGCCCTTAGGCATTGGGCTTTGAGGCAAGGACAATATAAAATAAAATCCAACAAAGGCAGATGTCTAAAAAACTAAACTGGTTGACACATAAACACTTATTAGAGTCATTTTTTATGGACTTGATTATAAATGCCCCAGAAGGATCAGAACTGTAATGACAAAAACTTAAAAGAGCCATGGTTAAAATTTTGATGAACAATTTAGCAACAAATATAATAATATGTCAGTACCATTAACTTTTTGTTACTGTGTTTATCTAAATGTTGTATTTTAGAAGGCTTGATATACTTGAAAAACATAAATGTATTTAGTATAAGGAACAAGCAATAGCATCATAGCTCTATAGAGGTTATATATACATTTTAGTTTAGTTGTTCTTGAAGCAAAATCTTAGATTTTTATCAGTTGTAGGAGGAGAAGAACAGTTTTAGTAAACTCAAATAGCCCAGTCACAGACACATATAGGGTACCAACTATATTAGAGTCACCCAAGACAACAGTTGTTTAACCATGAGGTCATCTAGAAAGTTTTATATAAACTGTTAGAAAATAAGAGGCATGGAAGAGCCAAAGAGACAGCTCAAACATCAGCACAGGCTTTCTTGTTCAGGCAGGATCCCTGTGGAGGGGGACCCCAGCAAGAGAGCTAGAGCTCATTGCCATATACAGGCTCAGGATAGATATAGGGGGGGCTAGTGGAAAAGTACCAGGAAGGTCACTAAGGGATACTGTTGCTGGGCAACCAAGAAAGATAAGTTGTAGTTAGGTCACTATCTGCCCAACTGTCCTTGGCATCCATCCAGGGAGGTAAAGGTTACAATTGTCCCTTTGTCAGTCTTTGGGGTTGGGTGGGGAGTTTCTAGTAAGCCATCTGCAAGGGGGGGAAGGGGTCTGCTCCTAACATGGCTATCCTCATTGTTAACCCCAACATAAACCAACTCTTAAATGAGCATGACTCAGTTACCTTAGTAGTTAAAACCCTGACAAAAAGTACCAGAGAACATAGGTAAATATTTATGGAGACTAAGTGTGGAGTTAGGAAACCTAATGGCCAAGAATCGTGGCTCAGATGTTGATAAGGAATCACATTCCAGATTGTTGACATTAACAGATGGCTCATGACAGACAGCAGGATCCCATCAACCTGTAGTTAATGGAGTCCCTGCTAAAATAACAGGCGCAATTGGCCCAAAATTCCCTCTGCCTGCCATGTGGAAGGAGTAGGACTAACATCTCCACTCTGTTGACTCCAAAAAACACTGGAGGTCTTTACCTCCAGTGTAGTGCTCCTTTTTGAGTTGTTTGTTTGTTTTACATAAGTAAATCTGTCTCAAATCTCATATTAGTGCAACAGTACTCCCTGTGCTCAGATGTCTCCTGCTTCTCTGTGTTTTAATAAACTTATTGTTTTGATAAATTTGTGGATTAACCTGTATCACCAAAAATTTCTCACAGTTATGTTGACAAAACAAAAATCATTTTAAGACAGTTTTTGCAAATGTTATTAAGAGCAATATTTTTAAGATAGTCTTTTTGTTATGAGCTAAGAGAATTAAGTTTTAAATTTTGACCTTACAAAACCTTTAATGTAACTGGATTTTAGTCAATTTAATCACTTACATAAGCATTTATAAGCTCCATCTTTTTATGACAACTTACTCTGTACCTTTATGACAACTTACTTGTATCCCCTGGGGGAGCTTGTCTTTATTCTTTTTCTTACTTAGAAGTATTTTTTAACCTTTTATTTTTAAAAACTGTATATTTAATACCATATATATAATTGTTACTTGTTGAAAATAACTCATAAAACCTTTTAACTTAGAACTTTATATTTGTATGGAAAAAAACAGAAAGAACCTTAAAATTATTTTTGTATAAAAACAATATATAGAAAGCCCATTTGTTAATAGACCCATGTATTGTAAGAGAGAATTAAATCCCTGGTTTTATTTATGACAGAATGAAACAGGCTAAGATCATTTTTAACTACTCAAATTTTAAGATTCCTGTTAAAGGCTGTGGCCCCCATTTTTTTCTGTATTTTTTTCCTCCTCTGGTCTAAAGCAAAGTGTTAACCCCTGAATGCCTGCATCCTAGTGAGACCTGATTGAAATAAGTTTGAAAACCTGTTTTTTTAAAAGTAGCAGTAGAACAGAGTAACAATTTTTTACATTTACTTTATAAGAACCATCCTCAAGATGATTACATATTATGTGTAAAAAGCTTAAGCAGTTTGTAACAGAGATCTTTATAACAAACACCCTGGCTTTTTTTGTTACCTTGAATATCACATTAACGTTATAACAGCAGCTTAAGAACCACTTTGAAGATGCTTACACATACACACATATAAAAGTTTTATAAATTAAGTATGCCAGAAAAAAATGTCAACTTAAGTGTGCATAAGATGAGCTGGAATTCTAGGAGCAAATTAAATTTTGCCCAGTTCTTTAAACAAAGTAACATACACACACATACACACAAAACTAGAGTGCACTCTCAAAAAAAGAAAAAACTTGTAAATTGTACCCAGAGGGCTATCCAGTGGAATGGTGGATGATGCATCTGTTTTCTTGGGAGTCTCCCTCTTTGTAACTGAATTGGTACCCATCCCTTAACCTCGGTTGTGACTATTTCCCGGGAAAAGCTCAACCCCCCCCCAACTTGTGGGGGTGTCTCACACACTTTCACATAGCACAGTACTTCTGCCCTGCTCCCTGAACCTGAGAGACATGCTTCACCCCAAAAGGCAGTTACTAGCAATCTCTGGGAGGTTATCAGTCTCCCCTTCTGCCTCCAGAGGCAGGCCTGAATTTGAACCCAGGTTCTTACATCTGATGAGTGGTGCTTCCCTCCCCTCATTGGTTCTTGTGCCTCACTGAGTTCCTTTGTGCATTCAAGACCTTCACTCTGACTCCAGGGGAGAATAAATCCCTCTTCCTGATCAAGCTGTCCATTGCTACCTGGTGGGATCTTCTCCTGGCGGTCCAGGGGATGCACCCCAGTGACAAGTGTGGTGACAAATCACCATCTCCACAATCCCAGACGAGGCCCCAAGAAATGTTGTGGGAATCTCAAGCTGAGATACGGGACACTGAGGCAGTTTAGCGGAAGTAATGTTTTATTGTGCTGGCACAGACCCAGTGGACTCGTGTCCAAAGGCTGAGCCCTGAAAACAAAGAGGTCTCACCTTATATACCCTTGCAAGCAGGTTACAGAAGCAAAAATCAAAGCTCAACCCACATGTGACTTCATTGGCTATTCCATTCCCCTAGTGTTATGTAACCTTCTTTGTGTTTTAATTTTTTAAAGTTTTATCTCTCTGCTTTGCCATCCTTTCCCCCTGCCTCATTATCAGAACACAGCTGGTCTCTTTCTCTTTTGGTCCTCCTCCCTGCTACATACAGACCTCACCTGCTTCCCAGGTGAGGAAGTCCTACCAGTACTTCTATGGTAAGAAAGGAAAAAGCACAGATTCTCAAAAATCTTGGATTAAATATTGTTTATTTTTACTGTCCCCAGGTAACTTCTGTTACAAGATACCCACTAAAATTTCAAGCATGCACACGCATTTAAGACATTCATCTCGTAACTCTAGCCTGCTGGAGTGTCACACAACTCAGCCGCACTTGTCTGAAACCAGGTTCTCAGTACTGGATACTGTGGCACCCGAAGATGTTAACAAAATGTGTTGCTGTCATCTCACGGCTGTTCAGAGACCTGGACTCAAAATGTCTGTCTGTCCCTCTCCTATGCCTCCTTTTTGCCCTACTTCTAGCCCTTTAATGTCTGGTCTGACATTAAGAGGAAGGGGAGGAGAGAAGGGGAGGGGATTTTCATTTTAGCTATGTAACCCCCTCCTCACCTGTCTAGCAACACACACTTTGACATATTCAGCTCTGATGATTTTCATGCTTTGATTCTTACATGCCAAAGATACATAATATGTAACTTTGTACTTAAACTTGTATCATATGCACTTTGCCAATATAACCTTTATGAATACTGACTTGTAATTTTTCTGAAACAAGAGTTAGAGTCCTCACAGACGCTTTTTTAACAGTCTTCATTTAACCAATGAAGGAATGTAGCTGACAGTTTCGTGCTCCTCTCTCACCACCTGGCACTTTCTTCACTATTCATCTTTGGTTCTTTTTCGTTTTCTTTTTTTTAACTCTTTTCAGTGGCAACTACAATGGTGATTTATGAAAAGAATAACTGAAGAAGAAAGTCAAGGGCTAGAGCTGAGCTTAGGGAAGAAGCAAAGATATTTGGAGAAATAAGGTTTCCTGGCCAGAAAGCAAGTTTTCAATAAGTTAAGTTGTGCCATATTGAATTTGATGCTGGATCCCATGTACAACATGAAAGAATTCACAGAACTTTCCACTACCAGCAAAAGAGGAGCACTGCAGAGGACGTCCCATGTCCAAGCCAATCAATGATTGCACACTGGGGAAGAAGGTCAGTAAAAACTCAATCCGATTCCTTGGTGTTCAGAGGACATGTAACAAAAAGTATCAGTGGAAAGGGAATTGAGAGGCCAGAGGTCAGAAGAAGATTCCTGTATGTGTGAACTTGGAATTCAGAAAGCTGTCCTATAACCTGTAATCTTGGCTGAAGCGGGAGGGTCATGAGTTCTGGGCTAGCCTAGGCTACATAGTGAGACTCAATCTTAAAAAACAAGAAGGAGGAAGAGGAGGAACAGAGAAGGAGAAGATGAAGAAAATGATCTCAGATCTGTCTTTGAAAATGTCAGCCATCTACCACACCATTTAAGATGCTCAAAGTCGTATAACTTTAGTTACTCATTTTGAGTATTTCTTACTTTTATTGTGGAAAAACATAATGGAATTCATTTTAAATGTACAGTCTATGGCACGCAATGCATTCACACTGTGTACAGACCTCGCCATTGTCCATCCCCAGAACTTTCCATCATCCCAAACTGAAGCTTTGTAACCGTTAAACACTAACACCAGGTTTCCATTTCACTCTCCCTGTAGCTACCATTCTACTTTCTTTTCTATAAATCTGACTACTCTGCATACTTCATATAGTGGAATCCTAACACTTGTCCTTTTGCGTCTTTCTTATTTCACTTAGTGTAATGATTTCAAGATTCATTCATCATATAACATGTCAGAATTTCCTTCATTTTTAAGGCTGAGTAATGTTCCACTGTGTGTATATACAGATTCTGCTTATTCATCTTTTGGCTATTTTAAATAATCTTGCTATTAACATGGATGTTTGAATGTCTGTTCAAGTCCCTACTCTCAGTTTATACGCCCAGAAGTAGAACTGCTCAGTCAGATGACAATTCTATTTCGCACTTATTGAGGAATGACCATGTTTCAATATGATATTTTTGTAGGACAAATGTAGCTTATGTAATTATTTACAGCTTAAATGCAAATAACCATTAACTTAAGACTGTTATACTGGTTTTAGTAAAATAATTGAAACAAAATTCTTATCACCCTTGAACAGCCTTATTTGCCAGTGCAAACATCTCACGCAGTTCTGCTATTTTTAGTGCAGGATAGCTATCACCAGGGCGAGTGACGTTTGTGATGTCAGGGGGAGTGATGTAAGGGGGAGTGACAGTGACATAAGGAGGAGTGATGTAAGGGAGAGTAGTAGTTCCATTTTAAAGCTTTTTTCAAATCCTTTCAGATCAAAGTCTAACTCAAATATTTAGCATTCACTAAAGTTATAGGTTTATGACAAATAACTTTGCACATCAAAGTTATACAGGAATAAATGCTAGATAAGCTGTTTTGCATGTCTCATTAACAACAAAGCAGGTTGACATTGTCAGTGGTGAAAAAAATCATTGAAAAACCAAGAATTGAAGTAAAATTTGGTGAACATTTTCCCTAACTGGTTTTATTTATGCATCAAACTGCAACTCAGTAGTGACCCAGATTCGTGTAGTAATGACCTAATTCTGAGAAATATGCAGCATTATACTTTGAGATAGTGTAATCAGATTAAGAATTATATTCTTATGCTGGGGTCATGACAGGACCTTCTTCCAAGTTTAAAATCCGCCCAAGTTACTCAGCTTCAGGCTTTAAATCAACTTGGATGTTTAGATGGATAATTACATGTGGTTTGAACCAAATGTAATTTCACTTTTAGAGGACCTCAGTAATAAAATCCTAATGAGGTATCTGAACTTGGGAAAACACTTGTGTCATTTTTATGAGTGTAGGACAAACAGATACAAAAATACAGATAAGATTTCCTATAAACAGACAAAGGCTGAGTAGTGCTGGCAAGTCAGAACATTCTAAAATCCTGGAAAACTTTTCTACTGCCTTTGAAAAACACTGAAGCAATTATTAATGCTGCCTTGTGAACTGAAAGTCTTATTTTCTCATTGTAGATTTGGTCCAGCTGGCATCCCTCGAGAAAGAAAAATCGGTACTTCTCTTTAGAGTGCAAGCCTGAATGGCCTTTCTCCTTTAACCCTGAGGTGAGAGTCTACACCGCTGTAAGTACACAAATAAAATGGATGCCAACTTATAAAGCGAAAGGACTCATTAAATAAAAGTAACTGTAGTATACAAACATTAAAAGGAATCCAGGGTCCGTAATGAATTCAAGACTTGAGAATGAATCAGTGGGTAGCCATCGCAATAAAAGCAGAACTTGAACACAAGACCATACACATTCCTAAGGCTCGTGGTTGATGTGTTGAGGGTAATCACGGGAGGAGACACACAAAAGAGCTCACAATCATCAAAGTCAAACACTTTCGCATGTTTCGTGACAAACTCTTCTCCTGCTAGTAGCTTTATAGCCTGCATAACCTCAAGTTGCCAGTTTTCTACACCCAGACATCTGTAGTACTGATGGATAAAGGGCACAGAACAAACGGTCTGCAAAGAACCTCCAGAAATGACCTGGTCTGTCCCCAAAACAGAAGGATTTCTAACCACAAACCATTTTCTAATGACAAAGCCTTGGTTCTCTCACTCTGGAGCCCCTCAGCTCAGGAAAACCACCGTGTAGCTCCTTCTGCTCAGAGGGGCTTAAGTGCATTTGTCCTGCTTTGCTTCACGCATTCAGAACACAAACTACAATTTTAACTTATACCCACTTAGAAACTATTTCTGCTTATTTGTTCCTCAAAACTGTTGCGTTGGTTCTAAAGTATAAAATAAACAGGATTGGAGGTGTGGCTCACACAGTAGAGCTCCTGCTTTGCAAGCTCGAAACTCTGAGTTCAAACACTAGTCCCACCAAAAAAGAAAAACAGAAAGGAGGGAGAGAGGAAGGGAGAGAGGAAGGAAGGAAGTTACACCTAGGCTGCACCACTGCACAACGAAGTCCAGCCCAGGCATTGAATCCTGGACAAATGAGAGCACAGTGGTGTTAGCTGCACCAGGGACACACTTTGGGTTCCATGCAAACCACCTGAATAAGGTGTTCAGCCATAAAACCCGACTGCACTTTCCTTTCCTGAGTTGAGCATTTGAAAAAACTTCTAGTTTTGTAATCAGGGCCAAATGTATTTCATAGCCAGGGCTTACAGTAAAACTCAAACAGGGAGCGGGGGAGATCTGAAGCAAGTTTAAGCTGAAAGGAGAAATCCCCCGATCTCGGCGTTTTTAGGGCATGAGTTTGCACTCAGCAACAAATCCTTCATTATTCACACATGGAAGTATTTAACGATTAAGTCTCTAGGGTTTATTTGATAGAACGATATAAATTTCTCTTTTTAAAGGCACACAGCTTTTTAATTCTTTAAAGGACAAGTTACAAAGCATGTAAAAATATAACACAGTCTTTTAGTTTTTAAAACCTATCTATGATTTGCCTGTCCAATGGTTTGTTCTTGTGGCTATCAGTAACATGCAGACTTATCTGCTAATGGCTAATTACGCAGTTGTTTATCAGCTCATTTGAAACATTTTGAGATTCAGTCTAGCTCAGCAAATTACTGTGCTTAAAGCAGCTCTACATTCTAGAAAATTATAATATCCCCAGAGGGCCAAGAATTAATAATAAAAATCCTCTTTTGTAAAAGATTATCATTGCAGAGCAAATGAAGCAGATCTCCCCTGCCCTGCGCAGCTAATATTCTCATCCCCTGCAACTCTGAGAGAGGCAAGGGGAGCTCACTGTGCTATTCACTTATTAAGAGGTGCATTTATAGAAGTCGTGCCTGTATTGATTCCCAAGGATGCGCTGCTGAGAGCCATTGATCACAGCAGAGCGAGAGGACTCAGTTCCTTCCCCAGCACTTCAGAAACTCTGGGGAGTTCGAGTCTCACTCACCTCAGAGAGCCTGGCTACTTACCTGCTCTCAGCTTCAATCTGTCATCTGAAGAACAGGAGTAGCGACAAAAGGCAGCTTTGGTCATCTTGAGGATTCTCTGAGATAATGCCCGTAATGTACCAAATACAGCGCTGAAGATATTGATCACATAATTGGGTTATTATTATGCTTATCGTTATCATTGTGACCGCTTGTGGGTCAGGAATAAAATGAAGACATATGCATTTCATTAACCATTTGTCTAAATAGTTATGAAACTTCAATATAGATGTAAGATTAAGAGGTACTCCCTGCCCCAAAGCTTTCAGCCAAAAACGGTCAAAAACAGGTGGCCACCAGCGTCCCCTGTGAAATGACTGTGACTCACAGCAGCCAGCTGGACAGCATCTCAGTGACCGTGCCAAAGGGCTCCAAACTTTGCCTTCATGACTCAGATTCTGCCATAGGGTTCTCCCTTCCTTACCAATACATGAAATCATTGCATCACACTTTAAGAAAAAAAATCTTTTTTTTAACTGAGCAGATTCTTGGCTGGAGCACATGAGACTATTTGCTTTATAAAATTGTTTGCACAGAATATACGTACCAGTTCATTAATTTTGTCAGCTAGACCTGCTTTTTGACTTCCCAGTAAAATTTGATGTGTTATCTTTAGCTGATAAATATGGTTGAGGTCCTCATTTTTTGGTACAAACCACATTTTTCTCTATATATTCAAAGAATTTGGTTAATAAGCGCTCCCCAAACAACCTTAATAAACTTGCACCCTCAGCTGCCCTTGCAATGCACGGCTTCCAGATAGCTCTGCTTCTTTCAATTCAGGCAAACAACTCCCAGCTGCAAGCCACTTCATCTCAACGGGCTGCAGGCAGGTGGGTAAGCACTCTTTGCCCCAAAATGCAAAATCAAACTGTAAACACTGGGACCAACTCTGTGAGTTAGCCGCTTGGCACCTGCTTTGTACCCATTGTCTGACTTGTTTCTATTTTAAAACGTGCAATTCACTTTTTCCTGAACTTAAAAACACAAGGAATAACCTCGTCACCTCTGACATTCCTCAAATGTTTCAAGGGAAAATGAAATCTTTTGCAGGGGTTACATATACAGAAGAGTAAGATGGAAACAAAATAAAATTTCATGTAGGACATTAAAAAACATATCAAAATTTCATGTAAAATGCAGAAAGTAACAACTGTAAGGCAGAGACCGGCTAAGAAGAAATGACTCTGGACCGAACCCTCACCCCACAAACTGTGCTGGAGAGAGTGTTTTGAGCCCTGCTGTCACTAGATACTGTTGAAATGGGTTATTGTCATTCTGCTTATCACAGAGGTGGTTTAGACAATGCTACTGTAGAAGGAAGAGTTTCTTTCCCCAAAAAGCTTTCAGACTCTCAACCAAAGGCATCACCACAAAGCCAAGAAGCACCATCTTTCCATCACCACCATCACAGCTGGGGTTGTGCGGTTCGTGGTTTAATCTCTGTGTTCAGACTGCCACCTTCGTCCCAATGTCGTGTGACTAGCAGCCCCTGCATGGTGAGAGTTAAACACCACTCACCCAGCATCCACGACCTTTCCCCTCAGAGGTAAAATCCAGACACTGACACGGCTGGGGACAAGTGGGAAACTTCACTCCCAGCTAAATGGGTCGCTCTCTCAGCAGCCGTAGGAGGAAAGTTCGATTCCTTCACCCTCCTCAGAGAGCTAATTTATTCTCATCCTGGGAAGATTTATAAAGGATTTCATAAAGTGTTGCTAAACTGTGTAAATCTAGAAGGCAAAGTGACATTGTTAAGAGAAAGGTAACAGTTCACAAATCTCATTCGCAGCTTCATCAGTACATTAACTGCATGTTGGATGAAGAAGGAAGAGGAATGGAGAGTTGATGGTCTCTGTCTTCCACTGAAGTCAGTCCAAACTGACACGGCCACCAAATGACAGCATTTGGCAAGAAAGTACAAATAACTCGCCATTCCGTTCATCTAAGGGACGCGTTTCCTTCCACGCTAGTATCCTGAGTTCCGTGAGACAGGGAGGCCTTCTGATCAGTTAGTAAGAATATAAAAATCTCCTCCCTAACAACAAATATGGCAGGGTGGAGAGCGATAAGCACTTGATTTAAAAATACACAAAAACACAGGCATTTATAGGATGTGGCTCTCTATCACTACCAACTTTTGATGAGATTGACAGTGTGTTGATGACAGTGTGTTGATAAATTTCCTCAGCACAGTTTTTCTAATTACCTTTTCCTAGCAGTCAGCACAAAGAACAGACTCACTCGGTTCAGCTCAATTCCATAGCCTGACAGACATTGATATCAAAATTAATTCTAAGATGAAACTTCCTAAAAGAAAAACCTATTTGATCAAAGAACTATTGGACTCGAATCTCAGTTGCCTTTGCCTATGACATCCCATTTTTATTGTATATAAAATAATGCCTAGGGAGAGACTGAAAACCACAGAGAGTTAACTGGAAGCACCCGATAGTATCTACCCAGTGCCAGGAAAGCAGAAGATGTTTTTATGACATCTTCAGAACTTGAAGTTTGAATTACAGTTTCAGTAATCCTCAGTCCCCCTTTCTCCAGTGTCACTTTTTGGTAATATATTGCATACAAAAGACTTATGGTACCAGTTTTATAAGCTTGCAGCAAAAAATATTTTATTAAATTATTTATGTTGTAAAACCACTGTGAAAGAGGAGAAAAGGTTTTATCCACATGGAAAGCAGAAACCTGATTGTGATGGAGAGTAAGGTGTATTGTGCAGATTCCACCCAAGTTTTTCCCCTAGTTTAGCATATTGTAAATCTTTAGGATACCTTTCAAACCAAGGTCTGGGTATGTGAAGTGCCTCTGTTTATTGATTATTTAGACCTGACCAATGGCAAGAGAAATATGGAACCTGCATAGCATAGTGAGTCAAATGCAAATCAAATAAGAAAAAAAAAAGGGGTGGTATAAACTTAAGGTTAAGTAAAGATATGGATAAATGTAAAATGACTATTTTCCCCCCGGAAAAATTGTACTCTAGACATTGTCTGATCTTTGTACAATTTTTTCCTTACCTTATTTTGGGTTGTGGGTTGTCATGGTCTCCAGTGTTTGGAAGGCTACCATTTTGCTATTCTTTGAGAAAACTCCAGGCTGAGGTGTTTTGTCTCCTCCAGGACCCCTCCACATTCTCTCCATTAGAAGGTCCACTCTTCCAATGCCAGGCTTCCCAGAACTTTCTGTCCATCTCTTGCATTTCAGTCCCTACCCCTCAGGAATCTAAGCACATTGTGTGGCTTGGTCTGGGTGTCATCATTCTGTACTTGTACCCTCCCACACACCCTCTCTGTCCCCACAGCTGCTGAGCTCTGAAACATAGCTGCAGTCAGCCCCTGCCCACCCTCCTACACCTCCTAGAAGCAAAAGTGAGATCCTCTTGGCTAAAAAATCACATTTCATTTCTCTAAAGGAAATCAGAATAGGAAAAGCACATTTTTTGACCTAGAAAATCAAGCCACAGGGAGAATGCAAAGTCAATGGGGGAGTTAATCAACTCTTCAGTATTGTCCAACCCATAATTCTGACACACCTACTGCCTGCTCTGAAGGTATTCACTCCCTCTCATGGAGATCTTCAACAGCAAACTGGCCATATTCTCACTTTGATGGCAAAGTTACTATCATCAAGCATGAGGAACCATACATTAAGTCATTTAATCCTCCCAACATCCAGTTGAAATAAGTATTATTCTAATTTTATACATGAAGGCATTTAATTCTTATTCAAAATCACATAACTAAAAAGTATCAGAACTGAGATTCAAATTAAGTACCTGGTATTCAAGTGCTACCCAAAAATAATTTACTAACAAGCAGTGACTCAGTCTCTGAGTTACCATCACCAAAAGGAAGGACAGAGTAAGAAGAAGTGTGGGATGCCTGTATTCCTGTCTGGATTCTCCCCTTCACTCATTCATCATGCATTGGTTGAGTACAGGTGAAATGCAGACTCTATTCTTGGTCTGAGGGCATAAAAGTGACTAGTGTTTAGTTACTGCCTTCATTATCCATTAGGAAGGAAACCAAGAAATGGTGTTCAGTGTGATGTCGGAGTTGAAATGTACGTGTTACTATGGGATGGCTCAGTCGTCTTACTCAATGACTGCCTGTCTCGTGCAGAGCAGTACATCTTCTATGGGAGAATTCAGTACTGCTTCATCCTCAACTAGGAAGTGCCATAAAAGTACCTATCAGCTTCCCCTTCCCTGTGTGGAGAAGGAAACCACTTAGCTAGATCAGCGGCATCCATTTCTCTGAAATCAAAAGGTCTTCCTCTTTTCCCCAGAACCTCTAAACTTATGGCCAGGAGCACCCAGGTCAGTTTGGAGCAATCCGACTCAGTGATCTAGATTTGGAAGATAACTCTTTTGAGGTGCTTTCCTAACATCTGAAATCCAGGAAGGAAACTGCTTGGCTTTATTAGAATATCCTAGATCTTCACTTCTGATCCCACAGCAATGGGACTTGAAGTTGAATAGCTACAGACATAGGGATAACTAGCAGCGAAGCTACAGGCTCTTATGGCCATCCCTACTTCACGACCTCTATCACTGAGACAGTCCACCAAGCTGGCTGCATTGTGTAACTACGGCCCAGAAGTAGAGAACTACACAGCCCTTTTCCAACATCCAAAGCTCACAATGGCCTCCCTCTGAGAATGGGTCAGGAGGCACAGACACTTAGCATTCCTTAGAGAAACAAGAATCGTGAGCTTATATTCCCAGTATAGTAGTCACTCTAGGGACAGCCACTATGTGGGCTTCTTAGATGCAGTCTCATAGAAGAATCAAAAATTGAAGACACTAGTAAAAAAAATCAGTAATAAAACTTCATTAAAGACTCAACATGGCAAGACTGTCTTCCCCTTAATTAGGGGTATCCAAGGTTCTTTCTTCCCTAAGAGTGGCTAGTATATTTTTTTTTACCAAGATAGGAAAGAAACAAGGGCTTTTTATTAATTTAATTTTATTTTTGAGCTAGCATACATTAATAATATGAGGAATTTCATTGTGATAATTCCTTACATATGTACAATGTACTTTGAACAAGTTTGCCCCTTCCTTTTTTTTGTTTTGATTTGGACCCTGATAACAAGATCTTGAAAACAAGGTTGCCTGACTCATGTTGAACAAAGGCTGTTAGGCTGTCCAGCAAATTGAGGATAAAGGGAAGAGCATCTTCAGAGGCTTTCTGTGACTGGGGAGATGAGATCACAGAGTCAGAGAGCAGGGCACGTATATTATTGAACAAGTCACTATGGGTGCCCAGATTGGGTTGAACACCTCATAGAAACTATGAACCAGTGAAGGGTAATCCTCCAACCAGGAACTACCTACCACAGCTAGCATTTCTTCAGGGAGCCCATGTGACTGGTTAGGTACTATGCCAGGAGTATTTGTGTAATGAGCAAAAAATTAGAACATTATAACCTACACTTTAGAAAAGACCTGCAAGGCAAACAAAGAAAGAAGATGTACACACACACACACACACACACACACACACACACACACGTCTGGAAGAGAAACGTTTTTACAGTTCATTCTGCAAATGAAAGGTATGCAATGGCTTGGGGCGACCAATCAGAGATCAACTGGTTTGGACTGAAGGAAAATGTCGTGCAGAGATAAATCTTCTCTAAGTAGATACAGCAGGACTTGAAGATGTGGCTGCTATTGCTTACCACGGGAGAGGATAAACGCAGACATACCTATGAACAATAACTAGGGCTGCAGGTAATGTAATAACCTGCACCTTACACGTGCACTCAGACAGTAAGTGGTAATATATAAAGGGCACCAAATCTATGAAACCGACTTGGTTGGAAGTACTGGCTTGTTTCATACCAGCTGTCACAGAGGCCTCTCAAAACTTCCCCAACTAGTGGAGGCAGTGACCCGAGGCTGAGGGGCTCTGAGGCCAGGAAGTCATCCCTTGGGCCATCCCCATCTCAATCTCTGACCATTCTGATTAATCTATGATGACAAACCAGATTTGGATTGATAGAAATTACCTGTAACAAGAAACTAATTGTATATTTAGTAAGTTCAGTGAAATTTTCAATGGCTTTAAATTTATATGGAAAAGACCCTATTGACTTTTGAAATCAAAATTCATACTACTTTAGGGTAGTATTGCCTTGGGTTATAATAAATTACAGTGGTCTGCTTTCTCTCTTGGGTAATGTATGGTTTGAAAACCTCTAATCTGCTTACCCTTAAACTATGAATATTCTTTAATTGCTATTTATGGAGGCATTAAATCTATTTACATAATGTAAAACAGCACAGAACATGTACTCTGATACTATTTTCATACACCATCCCTGTTTAAATGAAGCAGCAAATCACAGCCAATTTCAAGCCACCTTACAAGCTCAGCTCACATTATACAGTGGCATGGAATAGTAGAAAAATGTCCCTAAAGTTGCATCATTGTCAGGATACAGGATACCTGAGAACTGCTGAGAGGCAGAGTAGATGAAGCAATGAGCCAGGGTTGAATTTATATTGCACTCTTCACACAGAGAGATTATCTAGGCCTTCAGCACTCCTACACATGACTCCAGGTGTAACATCTAACTCTCCACTTCATTTCCTTATGGACCATTTTTCTGGAAAGGAAGATGGAAAATTTTCAGCCAGCCATCAATGGACTGAGACCTACCAATCTCATTCCAGACTGAGCAGGTGTCTGAGACAGAATTTGAGACCAATTTACGAAGATGAAAAAAAAAAAAAACAGATGTCCCTCTACAAGAGCTCACATAGTCAGCATCCACTGGGTTGGTCTGTCTCCAAGAGCAAGCCTTCCTCATAAATCTTTGCAATTTAGGATTATTAAAATCTTCTCTGTATGAGAAACTGCTAACATGTCTAATAGAAGGACCTCACTAATCATTTCACTCTCAAGGAGGAAAAAGTCTAAAGGCCAAGGTGTGGATAACAGCTTTCTGAGGGAATGAATGTCTCAAAGATCTGTATTTCGTCAAATGCAGAATGTAGGAGAAAGCTTCACCTCTTAACCAGATTGAGAAACAGAATTTCTCAAACAATTTGCTGCTTTAAATGGGTAAGACCCTGTGAGATGTTCACCAGAATCCTCCAGTATGCCTGCATTAGTGACATTAAAGATTTCTAGCAGATTATTAATGTTTGTTCTGAATAGCTGTAGCACTGTGCCAAGCACAGCTCAGGGCAATAGGTGAAAGGGTAAAGATGCCTGGTTTAATAGAATTTACATGCTGTGTGAGTCTAAATTGTTTATCTGCCTGACAGAATTTTTGTAAAGCCAAAACTAAATATCCATAAACATAACAGATAAGCAGGAGAACTAAAAAGCTGCTTGTTTTGTTTCTTCAAAGGCCATACTTTTTCCCATGACATAACAGTAAATAGCAAGATAAAATGCCTTTGATATGTCATAAATTATGAGAACTAGACATTGGCTTTTCAGGATAGTTTGAGATATAAATACTTTGAGATTAATGTTGCAGATACTCTTCAAACATGAGCTAGAAATATTACCAAACTTGTAATTGTTCAAATAAATCATGAACGTGACATAAATTGAAATTAGAATGTTATTAGCCACATGTAGGAAACACGGTTCTAGAATAGTTCAATTTACTCCTAGAATACATTGGGGTGAGACTTCTCAAATCTGAAACTCATGATCGTGGACCCTGGAATATACTAAAGTATCTGAAAATCTGCTTGATTTTGTTCTCCATAGGCCTCACGTTATAAACAGTTCCTGGCTTTGTGGAATCACCTTATGGATTCAGGTAGTCCTTCAGCCACTACAGTTTAATGTTTAGTGCCTTACTCCTTACTTTTATTCTTCAGTGTACATCTCTGGTCCCTTGTCACAAAATTCCATTCCTGTGCATCACCTGTCCCCAATTGGATTTTCTCAGTGCCTCAGATTTAATAAACCAGGGGTCTGGAATCTATGCCTCATGGCCAAATCCACCCAGCCAATAGTTTTTGCAAATAAAATTTTATTGAGACTCAGCTACATCACCCACTTACATATTGCCTGTAGCTATTTTTGCCCTACAGCAGAGTTGAGTCGTAGAAACAGACACCACTTATCCCACAAAGCCAAAAATATTTACTATCCGGCCCTTTATAGAAAAAAAATTGTCAACCAGTTATAAAGTCAAAGGAGAGGTCAAGATCTTTTCCGAACAAGACGCAGCAAATGCGCTGAAAACTGAGCAATACACAGTAGGGGGAAGGGTAAGGAAGCATGACAGACGCAGTTAGGCAGATTAAAGCACAGCATATTTACAGGTAAAATGCCAAGGCAACAGCCGACTGAACAACGGGCAGACACTTAAACAGTGAAGGACAGGAACGTGGAGCAGGTCGTGTGAGGGGGAAGGCACTCGCGGGAGGGGAGGGTAAGCAATGACAGTGAGGGAGGGTGAATGTGGCTGACGTACTTTCTATCCATGCACGAATATGGAACGTTGAAACCTGTGGAAGTCATTTTAAGAAGGGGGAAGGAAGAGGAGGAGGACAATGGAGGAGATGATCCAAACTGGGGTATGTTATATGCATATATGGAAATGTCACAACCAAACCCCTGTACAACATTATAAACTGATACAGACACTTTTTAAAAGATCTTTTACCACAATATATCCATAATATTGCATGGCCTCCATTTTATTTATATATTGCTACATAACAAATACCCCAAAATCTAGTGTGCTTATAAGCAATAGCCATGGTATTATACCTCACGACTGTGTGGATCAGAAATTTAAGCAATGGTCAGATAAGAAGTTCTTGTGCCCATGTGACATGGAGAAGAGTCATCCACTGGAGCTCATGTAGCAGCTGGGTTTGCCTTGAGGACTCAAGGTGGCTTTACTCACAAACCTGGAGCCTTGGTGAGCGACAGATGGACAGCTGCATTCAGCTCAGCCCTTTTTGTGGTCTTGTACTCAAGGCCTTGCCACAGGATGGTTGAGCATCTTATCAGTCAATTCTAGGTGAAAGATACCAGATGGAACCTGGTAGTACTACAGGCTGGCCTCAAACCACAGCATCACACCTTCTACAAGCCAGCTTAGATTCAAGGGGACACCAGTTTTCAAGAGGAGGAATGTCAATAATTTGTGGCCACCTGTATTTGTTACTTCCTAACTGATCACCCTGCCTCAAATCTTTTTGCATGCTCAGGCCATATGTTCCAAAAATACCAATTTCTTTCTGTATGTTCCCTTCTCTGTCTTCTTCTTACATATTTGGTTTAGACTTCTTTCTCTCATGTTGTTTTTCACAGACTTCTTGGTAGCATGAGACTGGATATGGCCAATGGGAGACACTGGAGGGAGGGTTGAGGTTGAGGACTTTTCTCTCCTTCTGTCTATTTCATGTTCCAGCTCCAACTGGTTAGGCTTTCCCTGGTTCCATCTTTTAATGGGTGTCCCTGGTCTCCAGAAATACTGTCTCCTCCCTGTCATTCTAAACTAAGGGTCATTGGACACTCCCTGAAGTTACTAATCTCTAAGTTACTATATTATATTGTTTGTCGTCCAGCTCCTTCATTCCCTGTAAAGTCAATTCCCTATATTAAATTACTTCTATATAAAGTAAACTAAAGTGATTCTTTTCTGCTGATCATATCCAATTGACTCAATCCTCAACACCATGAATTTGCTGCAGGCAGCACAATTTTGTCCATAGCCTCTCAGCCCCCAATACACCTGTTATAATATTTTTTGGCTGGGATGTCTGATCTCATCCAAAGTTCAGCCCAACCTTCATCTTCCTCAGAAAGTCTTTCAACATCACTCTGGTTTCTACTCATCTAACACCATTATTCCTTGATGATTTCCACTGTGATACCTGTCCAGCTTATAAGTCCAGCGAGGAAGCTTGGGCTTATCCCCTGCTCCTCAAATCTCTCATGAGTGTCCGTGCATGGTGAGTGCTCAGTAAATGTTTCCCTGATTAATGGACCGTAACATACGACTTATTTGCTTCAATATAAAAACTTCAAGGTTTGACTCATTTCTATCAAGCAATCAAGCACTGGGACTGAAATAAACTGTGTTCCTTTTTTTTTTTTTTTTTTTTTTTTTTTTTTTTCATTTTTCTTTTATTATTCATATGTGCATACAAGGCTTGGTTCATTTCTCCCCCCTGCCCCCACCCCCTCCCTTACCACCCACTCCACCCCCTCCCGCTCCCCCCCTCAATACCCAGCAGAAACTATTTTGCCCTTATCTCTAATTTTGTTGTAGAGAGAGTATAAGCAATAATAGGAAGGAACAAGGGGTTTTGCTGGTTGAGATAAGGATAGCCATACAGGGTAAACTGTGTTCCTGAAGAGCATCCAAAGTGAACTTAAGGGTACTTTTTTGGTTTAGTGCTACTGTTAACTTTCCACCAGCTTAGATGGACATATTATAATGGAGAGGGGGACAGTCCTTTGGAGGTAGAGGGAAAGAGCAGACACAGAGAAAAACTCAGTGTCCATGAGGCTGCTAGCAAATAAATATTAAATGAAGAGAAAATACCCATACCTCAACTGGTGGATTTGTGTGGAGAAGCCAGCAACCGAAATGTTTAAACATGTCTTTTGGATATTTTTATAAAGTACAATGAATTCTAGTATTAAAGAACATTTACTTTATACCTTTATAATTAAGTCATCATAAAGGGGAGTTAGTTAATATAAGATTCAAGCTTTTGGGCTGGCAGAGTGGCTCCAGTGGCAGAGTGCCTGCCTTGCAAGCATGAGGCTATGAGTTCAAACCCCAGTACTATGAAAAAAAAAAAATTCAACCTCTTTACATCCCACGTTTCTTGTGCCCTGGGTCTATATGCTATTTGGTTTGTTAATCCAGAACTTTAATGGTGCTGGAAACATCAATGGTATTCAATAAATATTTCAATTATTTGAACCTATCCACTTGCCATGCTATTACTCCATATGCAATAAAACCAAATAAAAAAGCCAGATTTCTCCTGTCTAGTTGCAAAATTGTGTCACAGGACTATTTTAGGCAAAATCATTTGACTCTGGAGCTTATATTCTGCAAAATAACTTACTAATAAGAAAGTTTCCTATATTACCTATTGCTTCAGGAATAATTTTAAAGTGTGAATGTCTTGGGCCACAGCATAGTCCAGTTGGTAGAATCTGGTTTGACATAACTCAGCTTCTGGTGTTCCGAGATGACATCAAGCAGGCTTCTTTTCTTGAAGAAAAGAAGACAGACTGGCTAATTCTGAAAGTGAGTTTCCTCCCTGCTGCTGCTTCTCACATGAAGACAGTCATTTGAACGCTTTACACAAAAGGCCTCAAGCCTCCTCCTTCCCACCCCTTGACTGCACTGCCGATTGTTTACAGGGCAGACCTGCTCCGGACAGCTTTAATTACACTGCACCAAAGGCCCAGATAGACATCAGCAAAAACAATCCACAGGGCAAGGTGTTGGTCCAGTCAGTCACCTTCTGGCATGTCAGTGGCTTGACAGTCACATGGCACAGGCACAATGTGTATGTAGTTTTGTATTCCATCCCATTAGTGGCCATATGCTTGAGTTCAATGGCTACAAGAACCGTCAACAACCTGCCAGGGATTTAGGGACATCAATAATTTGTGAATGGTCATGTTTACTGGTCGAAGGTTAAGTGCTGTGCACATCAGGGGCGCCTCTTTTGGGATTTGAACTCTTAGCTGACTGTTAGGAACCTTATCCCTGTGCGGATTCCTGCTACACACTGCTTGTCAGTTGCAGCTGGGAAGCCTTATTCACTCTGGGATTTAAAGATCTGTGTCAAGCCAGATAGAATGGCGTCTTTGCGTTCAAAAACACAGAGGATATTGTGGATATCAAGGAGGTTTTCATCGTCGGTGTGAAGCACGGCTTCTTTCTGTCTGCCTGTTCTTTTGCGCAGTCTTTGTGAATAGGTTATACAGCATTCTTTTCAGAAAGAGTTTCCATTGAACATTTGTTCTGAGAACTTGCTGGTGAATTAGATTTCAACCAAAGTTGAAAGATAAATGTCTCCTGAAAACACGAGAAGTTCTGATGCGAGCAGCTTTGCTTCCCAGTTGCCCTGCCACAGTTGAGGAAAGGTGACATGAAGGAGTTTAACTCATGAATGGTCTTTCATTAAAATTTCTCAAATGTGGTTGTTTTAATACAGACAGCAACAAAGATCAAACCGAAGCTTCTGTTTCACGTGCTAACCTGTAACTTCCCCTGAGTCTGAGCCCTGTCTGTCTTGCCAGCTATTTGCTCCTTGAACTTGGCACAGTGCCTGGCAGTAGTACTTCTTGGATGCTTGCTGAATGCATGGTTGGGTGGGAGAGAGCAAGCAGAAGAGAGGAAGGTGAAGAAGAAAGGAAAGAAAAGATGAAGAAAGCACTTGGAAAAGCAGGTTAGCCAGTCTGACCTCATGCTGGTAGTTGCTCTCAGTGATATTTTCTAGAAGCTTTTTGGATCTGGGAGTGGGTGTTTAGTGATGCAGCTTATTTCAATAGTTGCAGTGGATCTGGGTTTCTGAGCTAGCTTCCATCATTGTGACCTGTGAGCAATAGTAGCACTCAGTTCCCTTGCTTGGGTTAAGTGACAGGAGCAAGGACAGTGTGCTGACTGGTTGCCCTGAGATGTTTTTCTACCCTATATCCAGATGTGAATCTGTTTGCAAGTGCCTGATAACTTCCGTACCTACGTGTATTGTGGTGTCCTCGAGGAGGACAGAGATTACTAAGCAGAGAGATTTGAATCTTTGTCTCCTGAATATCTAAGCCATCTGGAAGGGCAAGACGCTTGTCTGCCTCGCCATTGGTTTTTCGCGGTGTTTGATTCCAGTAATTCCAACCTCTTACCCTGGAGTAGTTTTACCCATCACATCATTGTCCCTGTTGACGTGTAGAAGTTCTTTTTCAAATTCTTGACTGCACAAGAGGCTCGGTGGACACTGGGATTGTGTTTGCTTGGGAAAATGCCAAGTGCTAATGAGTCTTTCGTTTGAAGTGATGGAAACTGAAAAGCGCCCGCTCCTTCCTGGCCTGATCAATGCCTGTTTCCGCTGTTGGACTTCATCTTTGCGTTCCAGCCTCAAGAACCAAGGTCACCAAAGGGTGGAGCACTTGGGTCTGGCCGAGCAGGGATTTGTTTGTTGAGCCATTAGAGAGAAAGTACTGGAGTTGAGTACATGCCAGCCCTGCTCAGATGTGCTGTTCTTCCTTTCAGAATAAAGTCCATAAGCTTAAGGCTTTTTCATGCTGATTTAAAATCATGACAATGAGGGAATAAATTTGTTGTTGAATTCTAGGTCAGGCAATAGGTACGTTGATGTAATTACCTGTTATTTTATCATTATTTTATTATTAAATAGTTGGTATATATTTTATTTATCCTGTTCAGTTTTTTAAAGTTTAAATGACCATGTATGCAGTCCAAATTTTAAAGGAAATAATGTGAAATGGAATGTAAGATTTGCTAGGCAGCCAAACCTTAAGTGATTCAGTAGGTGAACATGACCAAGTAGGCCTGAGTGAAGAGCAAGACTTCTGTGTGGCACTAATATCCCACACAGGATGAGTGCAAAGTGCACAGGGTGTTCCACCGAACCACATCTGGCTGAATTGATACAGAGCACCTTTTAGCAGTATTTTTAATGTATAGCCTATTTGAAGGTCTCAGATAAAGTTCAAAAGAAAAGATTTCAAGGTTTTTAAAATTTTAGATGAGCTTTTCCTCTCATCTAAAGTGTCCTGGGTTTAGAAAATCCATTAAAAAGTCTAGAGAGATGATAAGAAAAGACAGGTTTTACATCTGAAGAGTAGAGATAATTTAGTTCTCAAATTTGGGTTTAATGACTCACTTTCCCGTCATCTCTTCCCAAGCCAGCGTCTTCCTAGCTCCACTATCTCACGCCTTTGGAGACTTGGATGGTTCAAGCCCACCCAAATTTGAGTGTATGATAGGACCCTTGCTGTCCCTTTAACAATTATTACCTTATTGAAACATCCGAATACATAAACTAAGCTGCTTATCACACCAAACATGAAGTCCTTTGACCCAAGGCTCAGTATTGATCAGCCCTCCTCCTGTCAATATTTACCTCTAGTGTCAACAGTTTTCAATGCAGAATAAATTCAGGGAGGGATAGTCCTTTAATCCACACATTCCAAATGTCTAATTCCTGTAAATTACTATTTCACCCAGTTTAATAATTTGCTTGTTTCTTCCATGTTCTTAATGATTGGGCATCATTGTTGTTTTAACAAGAAGTGAGCTATAAATTAACCATACATTGGAGACAAAATTCATATAAAAATCTTCACTGATAAAATTAGTCTAAAAGGTACTTGAAGCAAACATCTCTCATAAATTCAGCAAAAGTGGTTGAGCTATTTTCTAATCCTGAGATCAGGAAGGAGGTACTTTTAGAAAGAATATTCAAGTGCTTGCTTTGCACTTGCACTTGCAGTAGTAGACGGTTCTTTTTTTTTTTTTAAGCTGTGGTATTTTTCAGATTGTCAAGTGTGTAGCAAAGAGTATTCTCTTGGCAAATTCTATGAATTTCATTACACTTCTTGACAATTTAAAATTCAATTATCCAATTAGAACTAAAGGTCATTAATCTAATGTGGCAACTTCGTGACAGTCTTAGTTACAAGAGAATTTCTCAGTTTAAAGAGGAAATTCTGCCTTGTGAGAAACTTTCATTGTATTTGGAAGTTGGATAATATTGTGAAAAGAATTGTATTTTCTCCTTGTGCCTTTGTTATTTATTAATAAAAAATGTACTTCAGATTTTTCTAACTCCTCATTTATAAGGTTATTATTTCACATCTTAACTCTCTACTTAGCATCATTAAACTAACAACAATGCCTTCTGGTTGCTGAGTTTTATTATCATTAGATGGTGTCTTAAGTGTTTCCAATGCTTTCCTTTGTTTTATTTCAAATAACCTTAACCTGAATATTTCCAGATACAGGAAATGGCAATTTATTTCATTCATGTTACAAGTAGAATTTTTCCTAAATTGAAAAACTGGAAAAATTGAGGACCTGGCTAATTTCTTAACATGAGTTTCATTTGGTTTAACAATGGACACAACTCAAAGAAATAAACTTTGCAGTAGATAAATTTATCCAACAACTATTGACTCTGTTTTTGCTCTGTGCAGAGCCAACAGCGAAAACCTCATTCTTTTTCTGGTTTTTGCATTTTTAGAGTTCCAGACTGGAAGCACAGATGGTCGTGATGGCACCTGCTCTGGTTCTGATACCCATGACCCATTTACCCTGAGGAGAAGCTGTCCATGTGGCATGCTGGCTTAGCACTTAGGCCAACAAATGAGAACTTCACCCCTCTGCTTGAGGAGGTGATGAGCTCTTTGCACTAACTGTTCTCAACCCTCTTCCAAATCTCTGTCTCACTGGTGCAAAAGCTGGCCGAAGAATTTTAACACCGTACTTAACAACAACTTGATTGTGGACTGGTTCTTCTGGACTGTTGTGCTCAGCAGTTACATCAGCGTTACCTTTCTTCCTCGCTGACCAGAGGGTTTGCAGATGCCCATTAGTCTTATCTGGCATTCTGTTTGGCTTTCTGTCCACTCAGTTGGTTCCAAGCAGGAAGAGACAGATGTAATGGATGTACTGTGAAGCTTTCACAATCTATTTTAAGGTCTAATATTGAGCAGAGGCTGTTCCTGTCTGAAGAGCAGATTGTCACTTCCATCCACTGTGTTCTTCCATGCATCTCACCTGTATCTCCTCATTTCATCTTCATGCCAGTTCTCTAAGGGGCAAAGCCATTACAAGGACGTGAACAAGGGTATTACGAACTAGAGAACCAGAACTTGGATCTGAGAAATCTGACCCTGGAGCTCTTGTTCTCAACCACTTGGTATATATTGTTTCTCTAAGATTGTCTTCCTGCAACTTTTTGTTAGAAGAATAAATCCCAGGTACATGAAAATAACTCTTGGCTGGAATGGAAGCCTTGTTTCAGTCTTCTGAAGACAGAGCTGGAGATCAGATGCAAGTACATTTACTTCTAACTTAGAAGCCAGTACACAGCATAAGAAGCTGAGGTGGTATAACTCTTTGTGCATTTTTGGCTATTCCACCCATTCTTTCACCACGTGACTGTTTAGATGCATGTTCTACAGCATCCCATAGCTTCCTTGACATGCTCACGACACTCTGTGCAGTGATTTGAGTATATATGATGAGGGTTTATCTTGAATAAATGGGAAGGTGACTTTCATTATTCTCAGTGATATAAACCATGAATCAATAAAGGTTCCTCTTAAAACTTCTCCAAGGAATGGCACACACTTTCAATTAACCTCATAACTTGTCTTTAACTGTTTGGCTCTGTTCCATAATCGACGGATGCTATTTTAATTCAGATGTAGAAAAAGAGACACAGAGACCAAGAGAGAAAATGTCTAGGTCGGAGAACAGTATATGTCAGCTTTTGGATATGTTTTACTCATCAGTCAGTCACTGTTTTGGCCCCAACACACTTTGGGGGACAAGGGACAAGACTTCTCTGAATGAACGTTATTGTCAGTTATTTTGAGATAAGTTTTGGGACTGGGGTTTAACTCAGGACTTCACACTCACAAAAAGCAGGCACTCTACCACATGAGCCATGCTGCCAGTCCATTTTGTTCTGGTTACTTTGGAATAGGATCTTGCAAACTATGTGCCCAGGCTGGTCTCAAACCATGATCCTCCTGATGTCAGCCTCTAAAGCAGCTAGGATTATAGCCATGAGCCACCAGGGCCTGGCTTATTGTCAATTCTTTAAAAATTGCAAAAATGACTCTTACCCTAAAAGCTCCATCAAATTGGTGATAAGACCCTTTTTCTAGACTTTTATACAGGGTCTAGACATTTAGGTCACCAATTATTTTTCAAGGAAAATCAATCAGTGGTGAATCAGTTAAGGCTCCAGAAAACATGGTCCTTAAGGAAGTGTTTGCCTAATGGAACTTGGTAGACTGAGAGCAGCCACTTCCATCTGCAAAATGGTATGGAAATGAAAATGAGGAAACAGGTACACTTAGAAAGTAAGCGACGTTGGGAAAATTATAAAATATATATTTTTTTATTGTTTTATTATTCATATGTGCATACAAGGCTTGGGTCATTTCTTCCCCCTGCCCCCACCCCCTCCCTTACCACCCACTCCTTTCCCTCTTCTCCCACACCCTCAACACCCAGCAGAAACTATTTTGCCCTTATTTCTAATTTTGTTGTAGAGAGAGTATAAGCAATAATAGGAAGGAACAAGGGTTTTTGCTGGTTGAGATAAGGATAGCTATACAGGGAGTTGACTCACATTAATCTCCTGTGCGTGTGTGTTACCTTCTAGGTTAATTCTTTTTGATCTCACCTTTTCTCTAGTTCCTGGTCCCCTTTTCCTATTGGCCTCAGTTGCTTTTAAGTTATCTAGTTTCTCTGCGTTAAGGGCAACAAATGCTAGCTAATTTTTTAGGTGTCTTACCTATCCTCACCCCTCCCTTGTGTGCTCTCGCTTTTATCATGTGCTCAAAGTCCAATCCCCTTGTTGTGTTTGCCCTTGATCTAATGTCCACATATGAGGGAGAACATACGATTTTTGGTCTTTTGGGCCAGGCTGACCTCACTCAGAATGATGTTCTCCAATTCCATCCATTTACCAGCGAATGATAACAGGAAATTATAAAATATGATGTGTGTGTAACACACATGCAACACACATGAGAGATATGTGTGTTATACATGTTCCTTCTTTATTATAAAGTCCAAATCCTCTCACACAGCATTCAAGGCTCCTCACAAATGGTTGCCAACCCACTTTTGAATCATACCTCCCAATCCCCTGCTGTGCATTTCACATCCTGCCATCACACCATTCACTTTGTCCCAGCAGCATAGCACACGTCGTTATCAGTGACTCTAGGCGTGTTTCCTCCTTGCCTTCACTCAGTTACTTGGCAACCTAGTTGTTTTTTGCACACTAAATGCCACACTCTCTTTTTATGAAAACTTTACAAACTCCTTTCCCTCCAGCCTCCACTCACCACACCCACCAGGCAGCAATCGCCTTTCCCGTAAGCATTTCTCTGCATCTTCTCTATGTTGCCATTTGCTTGTATCTCATCCATCCCAGACTCCCAAACATAGGGTCAACACTCAACCCTAATGAGCTGGTTGCTTCGAATCACAACCTGTTCCCCTGGCTCCTTCATCTCTCTTCTCCTTCATTCTTAGCTTTAGAGAGTTCTCCATGATGACAGTGGTGATAACTAGCATTTGCACAATAGTTCAATAAATTCCCAAGCACCTTCAGACTGTATTAGTTTTTTAGGGCTACCATTGCAAAATACTGTTGAGTGGGGTTCTTGAAGAACAGAAATTTTTTCCCAAGTTTCAGAGTCTGGAAATTCAGGAGCAAGAAACCAGAAGTTCGTTTCTTCTATAGCTTCTCATCCATTTGCACATGGTATCTTCTTGTCAAGTCCTCACATGGTCATCCCTCGGTTGCTGTAATGCCCAAACACCAGTCATGTTGAATTAGGTCTAGTCATACGACCTCATTTTATGTTAAGTACATCTTCAAAGGTCCTATCTCCAACCATAGTCACCTCTGAGGTACTGGGGTTAGAACATCAGCATAGGACTGTGGAGGTGGTGGGAAGGACAGAATTCACAGCATCCATTGTCTCATTTGTCCTCAAAAGTGACAGCTGTAACCAGTTTATGCCATCCTCACGGTGAGCTTCCTCAAAAGATAGCTCCTCTGCACCTAACTTTAGTTCTTTGGCTCTGTGGTCTAAACCTCACTTTTTTTTTTTTGAAAAGGGCTTGGTTCCTTAATGAGTGAATAAAACAAGTCTTCAGAATTCTAGGGTTTCTTGAAGTATGTCCAGAGCTGACTCCTGTTGTCAGCAGAAGAAAGTAGAAAAACCTCCCCTTTTCTAGCATTGAAAAAATAGGAAACCAATGTAAATTTTGTAAAAAAATCCATGCTTGAGTAAGGGACTTCGAGATGCACACATGAGGCTAGACTGGTGAGAATGAAAATTGGTACTTTCTGCTTAGCGGATCAGCCTTTCTGACCCCAGGACCCACAAAACACCATTGACGTGAATGGCTCCTTTCATAGGGAGAAAACAGTGACTTGCTAACTTTGTAAAAGAGTCTTACTCCCAGGCCAAGGTGGGGAGCACTGTGCACCCCCAAAGAAAGACTGTGCCTTTCTAAAGCCCTGCAAATTTCCTTCATTTCCATTTTAGGGAGGGGGTGGACAGTGGGGTGGTGGGCCAGAACTTACCCATTTCTTCTCCTCTGCCATGCCCAGGAAGTTGGCAGGTGCAGTCCAGATCATGTCAGCACTGCAGCAAGCTCCAGGTGGAAGACACAGTGGGCACTGACTGTGACCTGGGCATGTTGCTGGCCCAACCTCCGCCCACCCTGCTTCAGAAGGTGAGTAGGACACCTTATCTTCTTTTTACTAATGTGGGTAGAAATGACAGAAAAGATGCAATGATATGATCACGAGGCAATCCTTTCCATTCCAGAATTATTCCCTTCCCTTTGATGAGATAGGAGCATTTGAAATCCTCCTGGTGGGAAAGTGTTTGAGAGTGAGAGCTGCCGATTGTACCCTTACCAAACCCCTTCTCTTGTCTCTCCCAGTTTTTCCCTTTCAATTCCTCAGATACAGTCTATATTAATAAGGTGATGCCACTTACGTGTGTAAATAAATGTAAAGAGCTACTCAACGTTCTAGAAAGTAGCTCAACCATCTTTTTCCCACAACTTGTGCTAGTGTCATTCCTGGGGATCTTTGCAACAATGGATCAATCCAGAATATTGTTGCAAGAAATCCATATCCATTGAGGAAGGCATCTTCATCTCAGAAATTTGAGGAATGTTTGCCAGGAGATAACAGACCTTCACATCAACAATTAAAGAGCAAAGTTTTGCTCAAATTGTGTTTGGTTTGAGGTTCTGAAACCTTTTGAAAAACATATGTGAGTCAGTTTTATTTTCCTTTGGTGTTTTCAACTGTACCTCATTGCCAGAAGAACTTAGATTTTTTTTGCAAATACTAAAATTAGTGTTTGCTGATGACGGTTCTAGCATCCAAAACACAAAGTTGTGTTTGAAGACTATCAGTGCACAGATAGAGTTGTAGGCAGTTGTGGAAAAGTGGGTGTTCTTTCAGTACTTTATTTCCCTTCTGCTTACGTGAATCAGGCTGTGAGCATACCTACTCGTGTATTTTTTCTGGATCTGTGTTGTCTTTGTGCACCTCCACTAGTGGGTCTTGCACCCCTTCTTTCTCTTCTAAGCTTTTCCTGCTCTTTCCCCAGTTGTGGAGCAGTGGAAGAGAAGGGCAGATCAAAGCTAGAGTAGACCTTGCAGAGCCCAAAACCTGACTTACTAACTTTGATGATGGTTTCCAGGGAGTTTTTACCATGCACCTGGCTGAGTTGCCATAAAACCAGCTGAGCCAATCTGCCTAAGTAGGTTAACAGATGACACCAAGAGATTTTAAGTAGGAATGACTGCATTTTTCCTCTCACCAGTTACGTGCTTAGCACTGATTCGTTATTCTGCACAGGGCTGACTCACAGCCCTTGCCACCTTTCTCAGTGCCTTGACGGCATCGTCTCCTGGGGATGTGTCAGAAAGAAGGTCTGAGCACTTCTTCAAGGACACTCTCTTCAATCCATTATCTCCTACCTGTGTGCAATAGTCTGGTCTATCAAAATATGATGGTTGAATGAAACTTTCATTTCAGGTAATGAATGCATTGATTTAATAAAGGATTTGTACTACATGGTATTATAGTTCCCTAAATGAACACTGAAATCCTAAAATGAGAAGACTTATTATTGGTTCAAGTTAAATCATAGCCACTTTTTTGAAACTGCATACCCTTATAAGTTACCAACCCATTTGATACTTAAGGGTAAAAAATATGTTATATAAATACTTAACAACTTCCAGCCATTTTAAAGCCACCTGCTTTTCCTCTCACAAATGTATCTGGCACCAGGCAAACAGATCGCAGCCGTGGACATCTGACTAATTTATGATGTTTTTATATTTTTCTATTTTTGGCAGACTAATCCGGGTTGATATATTAGCCTAGCTTTCAGTGACGAATCTTGAAATCTTGCACTCTTGCAACCTTTTTTATCTTTTTTCCCTTCCAAATTCTAGAATATTTTTGGCATGTCTTAAAATTTAATTAGAAGACAAAAACAGGGAGAGAATTGAACCCTTATGTTTTGTCTGTCAGGTGCCCCTTGCAGAACTCACTTCCTGGAAGGAATTAGAAATCTGTTGTCTAACGTTGCTGTTCAACTTTGTGCTTTCAAACATTCTTCCTTAAGTTCAACAACTGCATTCTGCCCAAAACGTAATAGGAGTGTGACAAGTCAAATCCAGGCAGGATTAGAACCTGTAGCCTGAATTTGACAAAGAAGTTTGAGGTTTTGATCCACAGGGAATGGAGTCAAGACTGTCCTCTGTGCTTTTTCTGCTTCTACATCCTGAGTGAGCGAGAGGCCAAGCCCACCCTCACGCCTCAGAGCATCTGCTTGATCTGTTTTGTAAAGGCTACTTTTGGGGGTCGTAACTACTGGGACGCATACCCTATACGCTTCCTTCAAATATCCACCAAAGTGGCCAGAGTAGTGGGTGCATTTTCAAAAAATCTAATATATAAATCACTCATCAGATAGACTTCAAAACAGAGCATCTATCAGAGCACCCTGAAAGATTCATTAGAACTTTTTTTCTTTTTTTTCTGACATGTAACCAAGTTAAATAAGTGTGTGTCAGCTCAAAACTGAGATGGGAAATAGCAGTGTGCTTTATGGATTGAAAGCCAAGAAGGTGGAAATTCTAGTCTTGTCTTTCCTCACTGTCTTAATGGCCACAGTAACGTTTATGATGTATTCCAAACTACTCATTCCTCTGGTGAAGACAGAAAAATGTTTATAGATTTTGAACTTCTAAGAAAATGTCCCTAAGTAAATTCAATTGGCAAAAGTGAACCCTTCATTTACAAATGTAGAGTTAGTTGGCATGGATTTGTGTTCCAGCCTCATCATGGCTGGCCACTTGGCCTTGGATGAAGTCCCTGCAGAGGGCAGGAGGTGGTCTTCTATTACACAAAATGCCATGACGACTGAATTTTCACATGTAGATATGTTTCCACACTGATATGACTGTATCTGTAGAGGGAATTCCTACAAGCTGACCCCTTCAATCTTAAGTTAAGTAAATGTTAAATTTCCATATGGATCACTAAATAGTCCTCCGAAAAGGTTATACCCACTAACAGTGAATGCTGTTCCACTCCCCCAAACTTTGCCTACCTGTTCACTTTCAGTTTTAAGGTTTTGTCTTTATCAGTCTTGGAGATGAAAAATGGAACCTAATTTTAATTTGCATATCTTTAAGTAAAGATGGGCATCTTTTCATGTTTTGGTAGCTACTCATTAACTTATGCACACCCCATTCCCAACTTTTGGGTTGGATATTTGGGTTTTTTCTTACTGTTTTGTAAAGCTTTTCATAGAGGAAGATCTTTGGAACAATAGAAAATTTGAAAAGCAACTCTGATTAATATAAGTCATGAGGGATAGTTATAAACTTGAAAAGTTGTAAGAGCTGGCATGAAGGCAGTTCCCCTTTTCTATGCTTTCTTTTTCCACAGTTGTTTTCCATAGTCAACACCATAAGAAAACATTAAGTGGAAAATGCCATGAGTCAGCAATTCCTAAGTTTTAACTTGTCATCCTGGATAGTGTGGTAAACCTCATGCTGTCCTGCTCTGTCCTTTGTCCAGTGTACTTCTCTGTGTATGCTACCTGCTCATTAGTCACGTGGTAGCCATCGTGTTCTTCTGTTCTACTCTTGTGGTATCACAGAACTTGTGTTTAAGGAACTCTCACACCCCAAAGTAGTGCTGCCAGCAACTCAGCCATGCCAAGGAGAAGTTATAGTCAAAACTGAAAGGTCTCAAGGTAAAAATCCTGGGTGAACACAATATAATAAAGTATTGGGAGAGAGACAGGGATTGCATTCACATAATTTTTATCATAGTATATTATTATTATTCTGTTTTCATTAGTCATTATTGTTAATCTCTTATTGTGCATAATTTATGTTAAATTATATCATAAGCCTTTATGTGCAACATAAAATACATAGGTTTCCGTACCCTCATAAGCGTTCACTGAGGGTCCTGCAGTGTTTTCCCCAAAGATCCGGGGAAATTCAGTACTACCCTGAACAGGCAAAACCTCCCCAAGCATGAGCAATAGAAGCCCTAGCTGTCACCTCAGTCGTTTCCATAACCATCATCAAGATGGCCCATATCACATGCTCAGCAAAATGCAAAGATGTCCCAGATGTGATCTCTGCCTGTAGGTAAAGAACTACACACGTTTGAGTAGTCAGGGAGAGATCCAGATGCACAGAGGCACGACGCCTGTGAGAGAGACAGTGAACACACGAAGATGAATGGACTCGAGTTTTCATGAGGAAGCAGGGAAAAGGTACTCTAGCAACAGGTGGGCTGGGGTCAAATTATTAAAGACCATGGCTGTCTGATTTAGCTTAAATTTTAATGCTACGGGAGCAACTGAGTGTTTTCGAGAGGAGCATTACTAGAATAAAAATAATTTTAGGATGAGAGTTTTGACACGTGAACAATGAACAAGTAACCAGAGAACACTGTGTTGGAAAGGATCTGATGAGAATAGTCATTCCTTCTGTGGGAGAGAATCAGCTGGCTTAGAGAAATGGTGGCTTGCATTTTCTTCTGTTGGTCTGTTTTTGTGAGTATGTTTAATTGTACATAGCAAGGCACTTCATCACAACATGTCCACACATGCTTGTAATGTCTTCAAAGCTGCTACAGGACTGTGGCCACATAATGGTATCCAAGAAAAAAAGATTGATCCAGAATTGATCCAGATTGATTGTGGTAGCCAGAATATTCCAGCGCAGAGCCTTTTTCCAGGTCTGTGGCTCACTTTTCATGTACCTCACTGGCTCTCTACTGACGGAGGCCTCTCCTGTCGGATCTGGAATTCCCACCACTTTTCTTGCAGGCCTGGAGATTCTAAGGATGACACTGTCATTGTACCTCATCTGTCATGCTGGGGGTGGCTTTATCAACTCTCATAATTCAGAGAGCTGAGGAGGCAGTAGAAAGAGGTCAGAATGACAGGAAGAAGGTGTTGGTTTCATAGAACTGGCCATTCCTTGCTCATTTGATTTCTTTCATATGTTGCTAAGGGTTAGCTAATTGATCTGAGCCCCCTGCCCTGTAAGATACAGCATTCATTCAGCAAGCATTCACTGAGCACATACAGTGTCAGACCCTAACTGGGAACACCAGTTTCTGTGTTTATAAAAGAAAGCCAGGCTTCGCTTTGCAGAGTTTATGCTGGGTGGGAGGCATAGAAACAAGCCCCCATCCTACTGATCCAACTGCTGCTCCTCCACCTGACTAGGCTTGGCTCTTTCCTTAGAAGTTTCCTACAGCAATGCAAGCTCATTCCGCCACATCTCCGGTACACTTTGTGTACTCCGACGCTTACATAATCCCTTTGTGTACCAAGGAATATAATCTACTTCCAACAGACATTAAGAGATTGAAGGAATTCAAACAGTAAGTACTGGTAAGCTTGTTGCAAAATGCTACATGCACCAGTGGCCACAGAGAGTATCAAACAGTGAACCATGAAATAAAACATGGCACCCGCCCATAGCCTTCAAGAAGTGTAGTGAGTGCACTGACAGAGGCTAACTTTTTAATGCAGGTAATAAGTGCTAAGTAGAGACCACAGATAGTGGGTGCCATGGGGATTTAGAAGAGGAGGCATCAGTTTGGTTGAAGACTTGCCTCAAAGGATGTACTGGTTTAAATTGGTAAAGGAGATGGTTGTGTCACACAGCAGCCTGAGTTAGTGATGATGCTTTTCATTATCAAACGCAATCTGACTTGTGCAGAAGGACAGGTCCTGAGCTGGAGTCATGAAGTCCTGTGCTTTCAAGTGATCTCTCTCTCTCTCTTTCACTCCCACCCCCATCCCTCCTTCAGGCAACTCCAGACTTACATCCCATTCTCTTAATCCCCTAACACAAAAGACAACTCTTTACCAAAAGTTCTAAACAAATTACTGTGGTTTTCCCTGATTGAACCAACTTGTGTCATATTCCCACCCCTAAGTCAATCACTACAGTTGGAAGGATGGAATTCACGGATTGGCCAGGTCTGAATTATGTTCTGCCCATTCTCGGACTGGAAGGAGGTAGGGTCAACCCCATCCGAGCCATATCAGAGCAAGATCAGAGAAGGGGGCTCCCTAGAGAAAAAAGATGCAATTCGGTTACCAGAAAATAACAATAAGCATTATCATTTCAAGCAGTCCATGATAAAGAATTCATTATATACCACTCACTATTCTAATTTTTTTTTTTTTTTGCTGAGTTGGGATTGAACTCAGTACCTCACACACACTAGGCAAATACTCTACCACTTGAGCTACACCTCCAGCCCTCTATATACCTTTCATAGATCACTTATTTTTCCTTCCTAGCCTCCCTGTGAGGTAGGTCATCTTATCATTACAATTTTCTGATGCAAAAACTGAGATGTGGCAGAGCAGAGAGTTGAGCCTGGCCGTCAGGTTGACCACCTCACCGCCTTACCCACTGCATCCTATTAATTGACTGCTATAGGAGCAGAAACCTCGCTAAGGCGCACGCTCAGAAATGAGCAGAGTGAATCTGCACAACAATGAGAAGGCCAGCTATTCAGAAAGATGGTAATTTCAGCTGCACTTGCAGCCATGGAAACCGTATCCAGAGAGCTGGTAGGCGGGTAGTGTTTATCTTCACAAGAGGTCAAGTTCTGACCAGACCCAGGCAACCACTGACTGAACTTCCAGGGAGAGCAAAGTGGGCACCACAGAAAACCAAGTCCTCTGGTGCCCCCGAGGCCACCCCAGCCCAATCCTCTGGACAGCTTGTGGGTCGCACTTTTGTACAATACTGAAGACTGATTTCATATCTTGTTCTGATTCTCTCTCTCTCTCTCTATTGTTTTGAAATATCTTTCATGGAACATATATGGATCTTAGTTAGAACTAACAGTGCACTTAAACACACACGCTCAGACCATTGTCAACATGATCCTAGCAGGCAGCAGGTGCAGGTGTGAGCCTTTTTGCTGTGCAAACAAGGCCAGGTGAGAAAACGCCACACAGCTTTATAGAGTGACAGCACGTGCGCCTCAAAAGAAAAATGGGCACAGGAGGAAAAGTTTTGTTCCCTTAGACGTAGAATATGTTATCTTTTTTGTATTAAAATGGGAATTAACTTTAAATAAATAAAATTTAGCCTGTAGGCTTCAGAAAACTAATGCTGATTTTGACAGTGTCATTTCTCTATTCCCCGAAAGGATTATGGGAGTCGATGTGGCTCCCCATCATGGTTTTCCTTCACCGTGTGGAAAGCACATCATTTTTCTGTTTTATTGATTCCCCCTCACTTCCTGCATGCTCTTCTTACTAGCTGCTCCCTCTGTCAGCTCAGCTCCTGCACTGACTGAGAGGACAGAGCCAGCTTCTCCTGAGTCATTGGCATTGGGGGCCCAGAACTGCTGCTGTCCTGCTCCATACCAGGTGAAAACCTCTTCTATGCATGGTCTTTGAAAAAAAAAAGACAAACCAAAGGCCCTGGACCTACTTCAGGAAGAGATCAGAAGGAGTCAAGCATTCCCACTATAAGCCAGTTGAAGAATGCAATTCGCATTTGGTATTTTTTGTTTGTTTGTTTGGCAGGGTTAGGGATCAAACCCAGGACCTTCACATGCTAGGCAAGCACTCTACCACTGAGCTACATCCCAGCCCCAGCGAGCATATCTTTTTTGCTAAACTTGCGAACATGTGCCTCCAATTGGGAGGTGAGCATCATAGAGAGACAAAATTGGTTTTTTCCTTTCATGATTCTGTTTCCTTCAAATGCCTTGACTGAGTAGTCAAGAATTTTTTTTTTTTTTTAGTTTTGCCACTTTTCTTAGATTCTATCCCCATCATACCCTAACACTCTAATTGGCTTTGTATGGACAAACAGGAGTGATTGCTTCTGGCAGAATAGGATTTTCTGTCCTGTTGATCGATGGATTAATTTTTATTGAGCACAGTGTGCTACCAGCAGAACCAAAAATCCAAGACACAAGTGCAGCCCTAGGAATTGTGAAAAAGACAGACAATGTACCCGAGCCTCATGCTCTCACATTCCTTTAAGATGATTCTACATAAGCTAAGGTGGATGTGGATTCTGGAACAGCTGAGCAGACAATTTAAACACCGGAACACACCACTTAAAAACAGCCCGTGGACCAGGCAGCCAGTGGGTTAACTGTTTCCCCTGAAGAATCCGGGACATCATTTTGCCTGGGTGGGTGTTCAGTGCTGGACTTGAACTGAGTTAAGCATTTTTCCAGATTTTTTGTTCTATCCTTATGTCAAGATAGATTAAACTAAGTCATATTTTTGAAATAGGTAGTAATTGAGTCCCACACAGAAATACTTTCAACTGAAATGCAGCTTACTATGTGTAACTTAATTTTATGTAGGATCCATGTCTATGATGCAAGAAACCACAGGATCTTTTTCTTCAATACATTGATGTCCTCAGGGGACATCCCCCTTCCCTGACCACCCTCTTGCCTTTAATCAGGCACAGAAAGCTAGAGAGACACAGCAGGGTTTTCCTGTTTGCTCAAAGTACATTTTGCAGCTTAATTAAAAGCGGTTTCTTCTCTGTATCAGTGACAGTGTTTCTGACTGCCACTTCTCCACCCATAAAACGAGGAATATCGGAGGTGATGATCTTCACGATTCTTTCTGGCTCTGAGCCAGGCCTGACATGCAATTGTACACACTCACACATGCAGACACACACACATCCACACAACATATGCACACACAAGTACATTTGCACCTACACACGTGTGCACACACATACACATACATACGCACAAATACACATGCACATACACGTGTACACCCACAAGCACATACACACAGATACACATGCACACACAAACACACACATACACACACACACACATACACACACACACCTGCACTTTCCTGCATGGTTTCAGACCCTATTCTATCCTTACTTCTTTATAATAAAGGCTCCCGAGGAGCAGATTCATGTCTGCCTTGCCCAGGTAAGCTCCTAATTCTTAGCCCATGAAAAGAAGACAGTCAATACCTTTCAAATGAAAAGTATTTTTGCTGTATGAAGCCCCAAATCCTTATTGGAAGGAAGCAGAGTCCATATTATAAATTCTTACCTCACATTTAAAATGCTTGAATTTACTCTGCCTGTGTGACTGTGGCTTAAATTCTGTTGTTTCTTCTCCTTTTGTTTCTCAGTGAATCCATTCTCTTGCTGACTTTTTCATAAAAGGCCCCAGTTAAGAAACACACAAAATGTGCACTTGTGTGGATGGAGCTGGGGCTTCTCAGAAAGAAGTGACAAGGTTCTGCCACCCACTCAGGCCAAGTCCAGCAGGGAGAAGTCATCTGCTGCCACCAAACCTACAGCTGGCAGTGTCTCACAGCACAGGGAGAGAACAAAGCTCTTTGCTCCCTAGGCTGAAAATGTCGACCTGCACCCTCAAAAATGGGGCTCATCCTAAAGATCTGGGGAGGATGAGCTGACCCCTGCCACCTCAGTGCATGGATGGAGATTGTTTGCCATTGAGAATCCACAGCTTGGGAAAGGTCAAAATAACATTGAACAGGGTAAAGTGTGCTGATTTTATTTTTTTCCTAAAGAATCAGAATTTTTTTTCTCTAACATAAAACTTCCCTAGAGATTATGTTTGTGGGTAGTTAGCAGGGAGTTAAGGAGAGCATTATGGGGAGGAGCAGGGAGGAAGGGAAAGGAGGTGGGAGGAGAGATTTACTTGTAGGGTGGATTTTCCCTCTGAACCTCACCGACCTGGCCTCCTTGTGCATTTGATGGGCAACACTGCTCTCTCGTGGTCAAGCCGGCGAACACAGCTTCAGTTAACCCCTTAAAATGTTGAATCCTAGTGAAATTCTGCCCTTTATCTTTGTGAAATGAGAGGTATTAGATAAAAGGATTTGTACAAGGGTCAGTGGCTACTTGAGATTTTGTACTCGGTGTTAGAATTGCCTTCTTTTAAACATCAAGATGAAAAAATAGACCTTTTAGCTAACAGCATGGCTCCTTGGTCTTGTCCTTTCCTCGCTGATGTTTTCAGTGATGCTCCCTATGCACTGTTTGGAGACCTCCCCAGTATACCACTTGGCCCAGGCTTTGGGGCGGCCTGGGGAGCTCCTCCTGCACCTCCCTGGCTACTTGGGAAAGGCATGAGGTGAGGATTTGCCCTCCCTGCTCACTCCAGTGGGAGGCTTTTTCCTTGATTTCCCCACATGTCTGGTCTTTCTCCCATCAAGTCAAAGCTGCAGATAGAGCAAGTCCACTCCATCCAGTCCCACCCTCCTCCAGTACCCATCCCAGCGCTATATTAGCATCCTCCTGGCTCTACACAGCCCACCCAGCAGTCTTCAAAGCAATCTTGTTTGCCTGTTCACTGAGGTTTACTGCCTCCCTCCCATCACAATCCTGTCTATCTTTTTCACTGATACAGCTCTAAACACTAGAAATGTCGCACCTGCTTGGTACACAGTAGACTAAGCAAATACTTTTGAATAAGTGAATGAATGACAATATTTAACTTCTGACCCTTCCTTTCAAACAGAAGTCTTTGTCTCACTCCTTACCATTTCCAGTGCTACAAATGTCACTAAGTAAAACTCTGTAGGTGCCACATCGATGGAGGTAGTGGACTAGGACTGTAGGGTCCCAGGACTAGGTTTAGCCTAATTTTTTTAAGTCTGATCACTCATGGTTCTCCTTGTCTACCTAGCAAGAAAATCCTATTTCATGTGTTTTGAAAACCAGAGAAATATGCAGAAAAGAAATAGAACAGAAAAAGAGGGTTTGAAAATCTTCCCAGTCCTATTAATAAATAAGTGTTAATTGGCAGATTGGCAGTAAACAGATTTACTGAGAGACATGAACCATGAGCATATACACCGGAACCGTTTGTGAGAGCTGGGCATCGGGCAGTACCAAGATGTCATAGTGGCCACAGTGCAGTGTCTGCTTTCATTTCAGATAGCCTGTCTTCTCCCTTGTTTCCTTTTTCCTTCCTTTTTCCCATATAAAATACAATGCCCCCTAAGTACAAAATCTTTTAATTAATTTTTTCATTTTTATTAGCATGTATTTGTTACACAAAGACGTTTCATTACAGTGTTTCCATACCTCAATGAAGCCCATCACCTCCATCACTCTCAGTCATCCTCCCTCCCCCTTCTCGGAACAATTATGACGTGTTTCATGGATCTATTTTCACACCAGTGCAGAGAATAGCTCGACCATATTTCCTCTGCTACCTTCTTCTTTCTCCCTCCCCTCTCCTGCCTGTATCCAACCCCAAACAGAACCTGCTTTACATACATGTCATTAGTTATTTTGGATTGGATTTCACATGTAAGAGAATATGTGATATTTGTCTTTCTCAGTCTGGCTTATTTCACTTAACATAATCACTAGTTCCATCTATTTTCCTATAAATGGCGTAATTCCATTCTTCTTTGTGGCTGAATAGTACTCCCTTGTGTATATATACATTTTCTTCATCCATTCATCAAGTGATGAGCACCTAGCCTGATTCCATGTTTTGAGTATTGTGTGAACAGTGCTTATATAAACACAGATGAGCAGGTAGCTTGTGTGTTGACTTACATTCCTTCAGACATACGCCCATATGGTAGTTCTCTCTTCAGTCTTCAAGGAGCCTCCATACTGATCTCCACAGGGAGTGCACTAACTTCCATTCCTACCAGCAGTGTGTAAGGGTTATTTTTCCATATCCTTGTTAACATGTGTTGTTTGTTTTCATTATGGGCATTCCGACTAGGGTGGGATGGACTCTCGGTGATATTTTGGTCTGCATTTCCTTCATGGCTAAGGATGTTGGACATTTCCTCCTACATTTTTTAGCCATTTCTATTTGTTAGAAAACTATTCAATTTATTTTCCCGTCTGTCCTTTTGGTATTTAATTTTAGGGTTCTTCCCTCTTACACTGCTGGTGGGAATGCAAACTAGTACAACCACTCTGGAAAAAAATTTGGAGACTACTTAAAAAGCTAGACATTGATCTACCATTTGATCCAGCAATACCACTCTTGGGGATATACCCAAAAGACTGTGACACAGGTTACTCCAGAGGCACCTGCACACCCATGTTTATTGAGGCACTATTCACAATAGCCAAGTTATGGAAACAGCCAAGATGCCCCACTACTGACGAATGGATTAAGAAAATGTGTTATCTATACACAATGGAATTTTATGCAGCCATGAAGAAGAACGAAATGTTATTTGCTGGTAAATGGATGGAATTGGAGAACATCATTCTGAGTGAGGTTAGCCTGGCCCAAAAGACCAAAAATTGTATGTTCTCCCTCATATGCAGACATCAGATCAAGGGCAAACACAACAAGGGGACTAGACTTTGATCACATGATAAAGCAAGAGCACACAAGGGAGGTATGAGGATAGGTAGGACACCCAAAAAATTAAATAGCATCTGATGTCCTCAACGCAAAGGAACTAATGCACAAACTTTAAAGCAACAGAGGCCAATAGGAGAAGGGAACCAGGAACTAGAGAAAAGGTTAGCTCAAGAAGAATTAATTTAGAATGTAACACATATGTACAGGAAAGCAATGTGAGTAAACTCCTTGTATAGCTATCCTTATCTTAACTAGCAAAAGCCGTTGGTCCTTCCTATTATTGCTTATACTCTCTCTTCAACAAAATTAGACATAAGGGCAAAATAGTTTCTGCCTGGTAGTGAGGGGGTTGGAGGGGAGAGGGAGGAGGCAGAGGGAAAGGGAGGGTGCCAGGGGAAGGGGGGAGAAATGACCCAAACATTGTATGCACGTATGAATAAAAGACATTTTAAAAAGACAAAAATAAATAAATAAATAAAACAGAGCATGACTGGAAAAAAATTGGGGGTCCTTTATATATTCTGGATATTAATCCTTTATGCAATGAATAACTGGCAAAGATTTTCTCCCATTCTGGAGGTTTTCTTTTGATTCTGGAAATGGTTTCCTTTGCTGGGCAGAAGCTTTTTAATTTGATGCAGTCTCATTTTTCAAGTCTTGCTTTTATTTTCCCAGAAATGAGGGTTCTATTCAGAAAAGTGTTCCTATTCCTGTGTCTTCAAGAGTTCTCCCTATGTTTTCCTCTAGCAGTGTCAAGCTTCTGGTCTTACATTAAGAACTCTGATCCATTTGGAATGGATTTTGTACAGGGTGAGGGATAGGGGTCTAGTTTCAGACTTCTACACATGGACATCCAGTTTTCCCAAAACCATTTGTTGAAGAGGCTGCCTTTTGCAGGTTTCCGGCACCTTTGTCAAGAATCAGATGGATGTAACTGTGGTCTTATTTCTGGACCTTCTGTTCTGTTCATCTACATGTCTGTTTTGTACAAGCACCATGCTGTTTTTGCTACTTTGGCTCTGTAGAATGATTTGAAATTAAGTATTTTTAATTGACCTGTTTTGGCTAAGGTTATGTTAGGGACCCAGAGTCCTGCCCATTGGGCCTCCTTCACCATTCTGCCCTCCCTTCCTCCCTCTGCCCCTCCGAGTAGGGAAGCCATGCATTCCTCTGAGAGGTGACAGGGCTCTGAAATACAGATGGAAACCAACATAGTCAAGATGGTTTCCATAGCCTTAGCTAGTCTACCATTCTATAAACATCCTAATATTTTAAATATTCTTCTACCCTAATATTAATTGTTACTGTTAAACAAGCTAATTTGTGACTTCCAAACCACATGCTCAGTCGGTAAGCATTTGGATTGTATTTTTACAATGTGCCAGACTCTGCTAAGTGCAAGGTGTACCTGTGAAGTGTGTACCTCCCCTCACAGAGGTTAGTGTAATGGGAAATACTTATAAATAAGTTCTTATAGTGCAACATGCCCAATGTGAGGAGAGGCTACATACAGAGGGGAACACAAAAGGGGGGGGGGTGCATCAGGAGCCTAGTAGACCAGGGAAGGCTTTTTAGAAGTAGCATATAGCTGTAAATGGGTGAAGAGCACAGGCCCAGGAGGGAGTGATCATGAAGCATCGGAGAAAGTGGGAGGAGCTCTATGTCAATGGTACGTCAAGTATGAGAGGAATAGAACAGGGAGGGGAAGGAAGAGTTGAACAGAGTCTACACCTTAGAGGGTCTTACCAGTCATTGCAAAGAGTCTGAAGGTTAGCTGGAGCGAATACAAAGCTGTCACAAGATTGTCATTAGAAAAATGACGTGATCAATTCAGCTGTAGTATGGAGAGTGGCAGCAAGATTGATCAATACGTTCAATGATGAGAATGTCATAGTCAAGATGAGAGATGCTGGTGGTTAGAGTCAGGAGTCCATCAAGGAGGAGAAAATGGATGACTTTAAGAGATGTCCAGGAAGTAAAGTCAGGAAGATTTTATTGAATATGGGGCAGCGGGAGAGGGGAAGGAAAGAAAGATGTCCAGGTTCCTTGCTGCTGAGTAGATCATGGCCCCAGTATGGACGTACTAATATAGGCAGAGAGATGATTAATTGCATATTAGACAAGATGTAGGAAAATGTGTGGGACAATTAAGTGAAAATAATCAGAGACATTTATGTGGATTTGAAGCTCAGAAAAACTGTGGGATAGGTAGATGGTACCTGAATATATAAAAATACAGAAGCTTGTGTAGAGAAAGAGGGCACCAAGAATAGAGCTCTACCATACCAAGTCACATAAGGGGCAAGCAGAAGATGGGCCGTGAAGGAACAAGGAAGTCTCACTTTCCTCATTGCATGAAGGCAGTACTCAGAGCATCTCTTGGGAGTAGATAGTTCTCTGTGTGTCTCTCATGTTTCCACATATCCTTTAAGACACTGACTGCCCTTTGTTCCAACTGTCTGCTCATGGATTTTGTATGACAAACAGTTTTGAAATATAGAACTAGTGTTTCCTCCAGAGCCCTTGCTGCCCATAACAAAAGATTCACGTTTCCTAAGCTTAGGATTCTTCTCCTATTACATAGTCCACTGTGTGCTAGCCACCCTCATGGAACTTCAGTCCAAAGAAACCTTACAAAAGTGCTGACATTCACACTGCTGGTTGAGTCGTCAGTAATAATGACTTTTGTCTCTATCCCAGAAATCTCTTGTCTTCTGCCAGCATAGAAACTTGGAAATAGAGCAAAAAATCAGACCCTTCACAGTTCTTGAAACCTTATAGGATTTAAAGATTGAATGAGTTTGTTCATATAAAATGCTTGGCAGAATTCTTCATACTTGGTAAACTCAACAAATGCTCACGCTCATATTATAACCATCAAAATATCAGCATGCCCTTTGTGGTGCACATAAATGAAAGTGAATGTATGCTTGAAGTCCCATAAGCAGAAATTCAATGATGTGGGTTAAGGATTTATGTTTCCAGTGTATGTTTGGTATATCCCAGGTAAAAGTCCCCACAGGGAGGTGACGTACATAACTGTTCTTTGCCATCAACTCCTTAATGCCTGTCAACATTCATTGATAATCAACATCCATTTCTCATTGCAGCCCCTGACAGGACAAGTCTTAGGAGGTGTACATTTTATGTGATTGGAAGAGAGATTTTTACATGAGGTAAACAGACTTGAGTAGGAGCCAAGAGTCTTCTTATGAGGTGCAGGTCTGTGTCTGTCTTTCTTAGTAGTTTATTCTCGACATCTAGTTTAGGGCCTAGCAGGCAGTAGAGACTCAGAAAATATTTTTGAATGAATGAATGCTGTCCCAGAAATTCAAAAGAGCCTTTTTTTGCTTGACCATTCAAAAGTAGGTACCTGAGCCATTGAAGTATCCTTGTCCTCAAATTATCCCCAACAAAACCAGCAACACTTACCTACTGAAAAGATACTCCATCAAAAGTCTAAGATAAAAAGAAATGATAAAATAACAAACAAAACTTTTGACTCACTTCGGCACACAAAGAGAGTACGTAATTGTCATCAGTGTATCACTTAATATTTTAATGAGCTGAGCAACTGACATTTTGACTGAACACATGCCTTTGGTGGCTCTTGTTGCTAAGCAAAAAAGTATATAAAAAGCTTGTTGTCCTTTAAAAAATAATTCCATAAAACATAAATGCATCCCAACTGCCAACTGGATTTGCACAGAGATGATTCCTGTCATCCTCCTTCCTTTATAAGCCAAAGCGTCTCATGCTTTCCCTCCTCCCTCCCCCAGAGCTGCCGAACGGGTCCCTCACTCTACGCTGGTTCCTGGATTCAGGGTAGACCTCTCTGAGCCAGGATATGTCTTCTGGGACAGGAGGTACCATTTTTAGCTATTTCTGTCCTCTCTTCTCCACAACCTTGGCCAGAACCTTAATCCATTTCTTTCAGTTTTTCTCTTCTTTCCCTTTAGCTGGCTCCCTTTCTCTGTATCAATGTGTTTCCCCATTTGTTCCATGTTCTTCTCTCTATTCTTTCTTTTTTTTTTTTTCACCTTTTATTTTCCTCTTTTTGGGGAGGAGTGGGTGCTTGAAAACTCCAGGATGATCAATTGGCAATTGGAGGGAAGCAGGGGAGACTGGAAGGAAATGTTAGGGTGTAATAAAGTAAATATTCTCTAAGCAACATGCCAGCCCTTGGAGCACATTACACTATCCCCATCACACAGATGGGACCATAAGGGTGGACAGGTTAAGGAAGCACCCCAGGTCTGGTGGAGGATAAATGGCAGCACCAGATCTCACTCTTTCCACTCTACACCCACTACCTCCCTGAGCTCAGATTTGAGAGCTGAATGAGTTACAAACTACACAAGTAAATACAGAAGACTGAATGTTTGGGGAACACAATGGCCACAGGGAAGTAACCAGGAAGCAAAAAAAAAAAAAAAAAAAGAGTAGCTAAGTTAATTAAAAGGCTCCTATATGACAGTCGGGGAGTGCAAAAGCATGTAGGCTTGTGTTTAGGGTGGGGGTTACATGTCGCTTCCTTTTGCAGTACTCTTCAACCTCTCCAAGTCTCTATTCTCTCATCTCTAGACTGAAATAACGGACATTTCACAGTCCAATAGCAAGAATTTTTGAACTGTAACATGAAAATGCTTTGTCAACTGTGGAGTTCTACACAAGTATCTTCCTCCCCCTTGGTATCTTTCTCTCTCTCTGACACAAAGTTGGTATCAGAATAAGGACTCAGGAAGGAAATTAGTATAGATGACATTCTGGAGACTTGGAGGAATTCTTGCAGCCGCCTTGGGGCAAGGGGTTGTTCTTTTCCAGCCTGAAGTCTTGGAGGTTTGTGGGGCTCATCCTGTCCCAACAGCATAGAGAAAACAGTTTTGCCAACAGCACTTATCAAGCATTTTCTACTAGAGGAAAGGCGCACCTCTAACCTCTAGCATTTTATAGATTTTATGAAATACGATATGAACAGAGATGACTAATAAAAGGAATACCACACTCTGTGTCTTAAAAGATGAACTTCAAGAAAATACAGAAAACCTCTGGAATTTGTTTGTCAGCTGCAGTCACCTGAGCTGCTGTAGGACACAGTGTCAGCATGGGACATGGACTGGGTGGGGGCACAGGCTGATCAGATGAAGAAGTCGCCTCTGACAGGACACGATCTCAAGAACCACCTCCCTCTCTCCCCAGCACCAATGGGTTTCAATACAAGAAAAAATTGGGGGCCACTTGCAAGTCAGGTGATACTTGCTGGCAGAAAACTCAGTCTGGCACATTTCAAGGACCCCTCCCCATCCCTAAAACTCTGTTCTAGGTTCTGAAAAGGAAGTGATAAGCAGGCCAGGCAAGTTGCTGCTCTCACCAGCCTTATGTTCTAGGGCCCTGTTGGGTTGAGTCAGAGAGTGTAAGTGATGGGATAATTTAAGGTCAAGGGCTAAGTGACACATAGACACTTGGTAGGACTTGTCACTTGGGTGAATAAATCTGTGAGCCATAGGATTCTCTCCAAAACCACCTTAGAGCAGTGAGGAAGATAAGCCACCTGTGTTCACTAGCAATTTAGTACACCATTTCAAATGCATTCAGTCATTCACATTCTGAGTTCACAACCATGCATAGACATGCACAAGTAATTGGGACTCTTCGGCCATCTCATTTCAATATTGCAGGAAAACAAGTTTGGCCTGTTCTGTAGCGTCTCTTCCTCTCTAAATCCCATAACGCCCTTGAGAAAAGCCTGATCTTTCTTGCCAAACTACAGACCTGTCTTCCAAGTGCCTATTCATCCTCCTCTTTTATTTTAGTATTTTTTTAATACTGTAACAATTTATTGGTGCTTTTCAACTTTTAATATCTTTTTTTTAATATTCGTTTATTCACATGTGCATACATTGTTTGGGTCATTAGTATGTTTTAAAATGAAGAGAGCTTATTGAACTGACAGAAACGTTTAATTCATGATTTCAAATAGTGATAGGACAAGATTGAATTTTCGAGTGGTTTGTAGGTTTGGAAAGTGGGAAACAGCCCATATGAGAAGCTAGCAAGGCTAAGGAAGAAACACAGGCGATAAGACAGAGAAATAATCTCCCACAGATACTAAGTAGGAAGCAAATAGAAGCAGCATGCAGAAGAAGAAAGACAAGCATGTTGTATCTGGCTGAAATTGTTGTCAATCTTTTCTTTTTGAAAAGATGCTTTAATATGCAAGAATAAATGCAGGTGCAAATGGGATTGGTGCAAACTCTTGATCATTGATGCACAGAAAGACCACAAGGCTCTAACGTGCTCTCTCTCTCTCTCTCTCTCTCTCTCTGGTAATGACAGGAAGAGATCTAATCCATTTAAATTTTTGGTAGCGTCCTTCTGCAGGAAAGTAGCTCCATAAATCTTTTATATAAACAATCTGCCATCATGGGTAAGATTCTTGAAAAACAGACAGAGCAAATCTTTAAGTTGATGGGATGAGGTTGGAAAAGTGGGTTGGGATCCGTGTGGCTTGATAAAGGGCTGACTTCTCATCCTCAGCCCTCCCTTCACCCACGCCCATCTCTGCTTCCCAGTGATTCCTGTGGCCACCCACGTACCCTAGCAAAATATCACATTGACCTCTTCAGCTCTGTGTGAGTTGTGGAGCCAAAAAGTTGGCAAACCAAATTTTCTAGCTATTTCTTGGTTTGATTTCATACTAGGTCTTTGCTTTAAATTTTCAAATTTACATATATCATTCTAGGTCACAAGTGAGAAAAGTAATATGGTTAGTATAAACTTTATATTCTATAGTATTATTAATATAAACTTTGATAACCCTATGGATTGATATGTTTTGTTTTGACTACTAAGGAGAACAAGTTTTGACTTAATCTCTTCCTCAAGATGAAAAATGTTATCATGAACTCTAGATCCAGTTCTTCAAATGGGACCCTTGGCTCTGTTGGGAACACTTGGTAAAGTGAAGTATTTCTGGATTATCAGGGGTGGGAAACTGGGACAGGGAACAGTCTAAACACAACCATTCCTCTAGCTCAGCATCTTTGTCAGTCAGAACCAACTCAGTGGTAAGTAGCTGGTTCTGGAAAATGCAATTGGATATTTTCCTGAAGAATGAAGCCTAGAAATTTCTCTTCCCAGTATTCAGGAGGCAAAGGCAGAGGACCATAAGAGTAGGGATATTTTATCTCCAGTGGTTAGCACAGTGCCTGGAGTGGAGGAAATGCTGGATGTGTGATATTTTCAATGGGCACATGTGCCTTTATCCTTCATTGACATATTGTCAGGCACTAAAAATAGCAACCAAGCCTTCATTCAAAGTTTTCAACTTCCCTCAAAAGTGAATATTTCACCTTCATCCTAAAAGGATGGCAGGATGAACTGACTAGACTTTCATGCCCCAACTTCTCTCTCCTTAAAGGTAAAGGATCTCTCACCTACAAGACCAATGGCGCAGAGCTGCCCTGTGCTGCCCTTGGCTTGGATCAATCCTTTTCTCTTCCATAGCTTGTCACAACATCTTCAGAAGAATGCTGACGTGGAAAGGCCAGAGAAAAGAGTATCTGGAAAGAGTATAACCCACCTATTCATCCTCAGAATCACAAAATGTCCAGGACAAAGTACAAGGTTGATTTTCTGTTTCCTCATCACAAATAATTATCTGGGGCCATGTATGGAATTAATAATTTCTAGAGTAAGCAAGGCATGTACCTTTTTATTGCATCTAAGAGCTTGGTGTGATAGTTGACAAGTCTCATCTGTGGACTAGGACTTGAATTACATACTATGGGTTACCAAGCAGGAGGATTCACACTTGAACTATTCTGGTTGTGGCGGCTTAATGTCCACTTTGTAAAAATCCCAGAGATGGGATTCTACATTGCTTCTGCACACTCTAATATGAACAAAATAATAGCCATTAGAGAGCCTAGGAGAAGGAAAAGCCACTCAGATTCCTTCTCTACTTTGTTCTTCTGTAACCCTTTTCCTGAATTAGTTGCAGCGCTTAGGAAGGGTTATAAGCCGTAGTGGTAAGGAAGGGTGTTGAGGATCAACTAGTCATTGCAAGATTTCAAGAAACAAAATGTACTGAAGTGAGTTCAGAATCTCAACTCCACACAGCAGAATTACCTTAGGGCTCCACAACCTCTCCTGATGGTTTTTGTTGTGTGGTCTGGGAGGGGATCCATGCATCTGGAGTGGTAAAGGGTGTGTGCACATCCACCCATCCCTCAGTGGCTTCCAGTCTCTCCTCTGCATGTGTTTCATTCTTGCTTGAGGGAGTTGCTTCCTTGGACGCTGTACCATCATACCAAAGGACTTATGGCTTTGGCTTGATAGGGTTCTACCCAATCCTGGCCCCACTGTGCAAAATAGTTCAGAACTGTCTCCCAGTTAAAATTACAGGGCAAATATGCCTGCTTTGCTGCACAGCAAATGCATGGGTTCTTCTTTGATCTTTGTTCAAATATTGGCCCCCACTCTCAGAATGTGATTTATTTACTTAAGCAGGCTGTTGTGAGCATTAAATACAGATTTTCCATTGCAGAAATCACAGTGCCTGGCATTTAGTGACTTAGTCTCCATCCATCTTCCAACACAGTAGATTTGCTGTTTCAGTCTCGGAGTGACAGGAGTCACTCCACCCACAGTCTTTCACAGACCTCCTCAACACACTCACATGAACCAGAGAGATTCTGGTGAGCACTGCATGTCATGGGGCTGAGTCCTCTCTGCCTCACCAGGGCAGCTGGTAGAGAAACTCTTCAGACCTTGTTTCTCCTGGCAAACTTTGCACATCTGGAGCAAAACCTTCTCTTCTTATCTTCTGCCATGTTGTTTAAAGCTTTTAAGAAAAAACAAAAGCAGCAAAGAGAAAAATTGGTTTCCATTCAGACATAGCTCCTTTTGGGTGCCCCAGGGGACAAGTGGCCACCTTCTTTTGAAGTCAGATAGCTGACTCTTTATCATGCTGACAATTTCTGGCTGGGAAGAACATCTGAAAGATATATTTCCAAAGGTAAGAGTTGTAGCAACTCTTTGCCTGCACATTCGTCTCCATTCCCTTCTGTTTGGGAGTTCCTCCACTCAAACCTCACACTCCAGGAACAGCAGGTCACTGCGACCTCCCACTTCCACTGCTCAGCTTTATGAAGGACCCCCTGAGCCTCCCACCCCACCCAACCCCACTTCCGTAGGTGTTTTGGACCTTACACTTTAGACATAAGGGAAAAGTCTAATGTCTCAATGTTGACATCCACATAGCATTTTGGCCCTTATGGAAAAGAATAAGTCATCAGAACCACTTTGAAAATGGGAACTGAAGGGGACTGCCAACCATGTGAATTTTGGGGACCTAACTTGGAACCCCAGAGTGAGATCTGAGTGATGCTGTAGGTAGACATTAAAATGTGAATGAGTTGTGGTCCTGTCCATGACTTTGAGAGAACATAATGCCCTGATTTCCAGAAGGCCCAGATGTGAGCGTTCTCTAAGAAAAGGAAAAAGACTTTATAGAATTAATAATCTTTAAATGATGGTAATAGGAGCTTGTTATATTGAGCATTTACTCTATTGAGGTGCTGGATAAAGTGCCTTATGTGCATCATTCCATTTAATCCCAGCATCAATTCTAGGATTTCTTTTTTCTTTTGCTTCTTCCCACCATGATTTTTTCATTTTCAAGATGACAAAACAGAAAATGGGAGCAGTGAACCAGAGGTATATGGGCATCATTTGTAATAACCACAAACAAAACAACTTGACTGTCCATTAATAGAGAGATACCTTTTTTCCTTTTCTTCAATAAAAATTTTTATTAGTGTATACCAATAGTACAAAGTAATGGGTCTCATGACATTTGCATACATCAAATTGTTTAGTCGTAAATACACAAAACATCTACCTTCTTAACCATTTGGAGTATGCAGCGTAACGCTATTGGCTACATCCACAATGTTGGGTGATCATCACCATTGTTCATCTTGGGAACTATTTTGTCTAATAAAACAAATCAGTTGACTGTACTGGTGAGGATGTCATAACTCTACTATAGAAAATTGGGAACCTAACTCTTCACCTTTAAGGCTTTGTAAGTGTGGAGGTAATTTGTTTTTAAAGTAATTTACTATCCAGAGGGTAATATAGAAAGTTATAAATGTAAATCTTTGTTTTTCTTTCAGGATTTCATTTGTAAATAATTTTAGATTCATAAAAAATTTTTCAAAAATAAAAAGATGCATTACCCTTCAGCTAGAGTTCCCAAATGTTACTATCTTGCCACATTTGTTTTATCATCCTCTTTGTTTTAATAGAGGGAGGTTTAAATACATTTTTGAATACAAAAGAAATTCACAAAATAATATTGATTTAAACAAAAAGGAAAGAAGAGAGGGAAGTGTGGAAAGAGATTTAGATAAAATTAAGATTAAGCACACAGTGGGAAGTAAGACACCCGCTCCTCTCAAAGAAAACATTTGCCCAGTTCTAGCCTAGACCTGAAGACAGTTGGTGCAGTGCTTACTGGACAGTGGCGCACAGCCCCGCCTGGGACACTAGTGGACTGTCTGGTTAGGTGAACAGGAAGGGTGGCAATTTAATTCCCCATCCAGGTCAGGAGCCATATAAGAATGAAGGAGGCTGCTGTTGCTATGGCACTGTGCCACCAGCTTGCTTCAGGCATGCCCTGAGTGGGAGACTGCAGAGAGCAAGTCCCAGACAGTCACCACATACACAGCCATGGCTCTGACCCGGGTTCAGCCCGCCCTTGGCTACTTCCTGATCTGATGTCCTGTCCCTTCACCTTGTTTTCAAATATGACATCATATTATATTCCTTCTCCTCCCCTGGCTGACTTCAGGTACCTTGGCCCCGACAAAGCTCCCACACTAAGGACTCAGATAGTCCTCCCCTGAGGATGAAGGGGTACACAGACCCGCCTCATCTGGTCCTGGAGGATGCTACAAGGGTCACTGCCTGCCGTGGTGGACCAGCAGCAACATAGTCAGGGAGCAGTGCAAGGCAACTCCATGAAGAGGAGGAAAAAGTCTTGCTTATCACTCAGGACCACTCAGGGAGCCGGGCAACCCTAAGCTGGGGAGCTGGAAGTGAAATCCCAAACCTACTCCACTCAAATTGTCCCAGTCCTCCCATGGGAAGAAAACACAGAGCTCCAACCCCGAAATAAAGGAAACGCTTATTTTATGCTCTTGTAAATGAAGTGGAATGCAGATGAGACAGTCATCCCCTCCTCTCATCTTCACCTACAGCTGCCCCCATCCCCCATCCAGGAACTCACCAGAAGCCTTTCATGCCATATGAATTGTAGACCAGAGAGGACAGGCCCATCAGTTCATGGGCATATATTTGGACCCATTTTGTGGGGTTCTAGGGAGCCCTATTTCCATAGGGTAGAAACTGTCACTTTAAAACTATTACCCAAGCAATTTATTCAGTCTTCTTCCCACATCTTTTCAGTGGCCTTCCTTTCGCTTTGAACTGCTTGGATCAGAAAATCACCCAAGGGCTTTCTCAAACAAGACATGGCAGAAGCGCTCTCTTAGCTGGCTGTGGCCCAGGTTACTCATGCAAGTCACATCCTGTCCCATGACAAAGAATTGCTTCCTGAGGACAGGACAGCTCCAAGCACATGCAGCCCTGAGAGTCCATCTTAGCTGACATGCCCAGGCATCAAAGGACCCAAGGATGTCTCCAGCCAGGGCCGCTTACTCTGTGGTTGCATCTTCATCCAAGGCCAAAAGTTGGGGCAGTCTAAACTGTCACATTTGAGGAACATCTCATCTCCTCACCCTGCAGTGGAGGCCAGAGAGGGTTAAGTAGGAAGCAGAGCGACCAGAGCTCCCTTGTGCTCTGTGAGTAATCATTATCACCAATGACTGAGCTGTTTGGATCTCAGCCATAACTGAAAACAGAGGAAGATTCACAAAGAAATGTACAGATCATAGTCAGAATTGGATTAAAATTAAAACTTGCTACATCTTAATATGACAATACTTCAATTTGGATTATCCAAACCCTGGTCTGTAGCCATACCACCATGAATACTTGGATCTCACCTGAATTATCCAAGCACTAAAGCCACTTTGTTGAGAAACAATTTGCCATTTGTTATCAGTGTACAAATTATTCAGTGCGAGAAGAAAGGAGAATTTTGCTGAGCATTTGCTGCTACAGACTGCTGCTATGACAAGCCCTGCACAGAGCACTCAGCAGTGAGACACCATTGAATTTCAGAACAGCCCTTGGAGCACTGTTAAATTCATTTGCAGACAGCCACAACTCCAAGACGTTAGCTCCTCACCCAAATTTCCATAGGGGGTGGGGAGCAGGTGGAAGAGCCTGTTCCTAGATGTGTTGGAGGCTAGAGCCCACCCTCTTTCTGCTTGCCAAAGTGGTCAGATGCTCTTAATGTCTGAGCCGATTATTCCCAGAGGTGCCATATGAACACAATCATGGACTGTTGTCCCCCAGGACCCCTGAGGAAGCCAAAATCCATGGCTGCTCAAGTTCGTTCTACAGAATGGTGTTATGCTTACACATAACTTGTGCAAAGCCTCTCCTAGGCCTTAAATCATTCCTCCGTGACTTGGAACACTTCATACATTGTACATGTTTTATGGGTAGTTGTTTATACCATATTTTTTAGGGGAACAGTGAAAAGAAAAGTATCCATACATGTTCAGTACAGATGTATTTCCCCAAATATTCAGTTAGTTAGTTAGTTGGCCATACTGAGGTTTGAACTCAGGGCCTCACACTTGCTAGGCAGGTGCTCTACTACTTGAGCCACTCCCCCAACCCTTTTTAGCATTGGGTATTTTTGAGATAGGGTCTTGTGAACTATTTACCCAAGGCTGGCTTCAAACCACGATCCTCCTGATCTCTACCTCCTGAATAGCTAGGATTACAGGCGTTAGACACCAGTGCCTAGCCCCAAATATTTTTTATTAGGATTGAATGGATGTGCAAATGCAGAAGGGTCACATGTGAGGAACATCTCATCCCCTCACCCTGCGGTGGAGGATGGGAGGGTTATAGATATGATAGATGTGAACACCAACTTCATACATTATGAGCCTGAAATTCATTCACTCTTCTTATTAGATGGGAAACATTTTAATTTGGTAGCTTTGGAAATATAGGACAGATATCCTTGTAGCTCTAACTGTTGAGTATCAAGGAGAAAAATAACTAAAACAAGATTTAGGGTAAGCGTTGGTCCAATGCAACCTTTAAGAGTTCATGTTTCTCCGTAAAAATAACTGGCGATTCCTCAGTCTTCCCCTCCCTGGCTTTTGGGCTCCTCTGTGAGATGGCACCTGAATGTGTGACTTCCCCTGGGGCTGGGTTGTTTGACCTGCAATTTTGCAGCTTCATGATGTTTGGGTCAGTAACCCTGAAAGGACCATGTCATCTGTTTACTCTTTTGCTGTTGCCCTGGTCAGTCTGCTGCTTGCTGCAGGCACCTGTCTCTATTCTCTCTTTAAGCTTGGCCTGAGCTCAGCAGCATCTCCTGCTGCCCAGAGGCCTCACCTTCATTCTGGCTGGTGGTCTTGCTGGAGTCCCTAAGGAACTCCACCTGCAACTCTCTTTGGACTCCAGAACCAGCACTGCCCTCAACTAAAGCACAATTGATCTTTTCCCATCTCTCCTCTCAGCACTGCACAGACGGACATGTCACCTGTCTCCGTTGTCATGCTTGCCCGTCAACACCTTCAGCATTTTCAGTGATCCTCCTGGGGACACAGGCACCCCAGATACTTTCAGGACATCCTGGAGGAGACCCTGGAGGAGTGAGCTCAGGACCACTTTCTCTGCCCACCTGAGCAGAGTCATCACTTTACCCTGACAAGGCTTCCCCTTCTTCACTACAAGCAAAGAATAGTCAATCAAGTCTTTGGTCTTCTGCACCTGCTCTTAGGTGCATTCAGTACAGCTAGGCGTAGCAAATATGGGCTCAATATTTTTGTGCAAGACAAAAATGAACATCAAAAAAGGTTTAAAAGATTCAGGGTAGTAGGAATGGAGAATAGCCTGAAAACTGGTGGAAAGATTACCAGAAGGGGAGGCAGGAGAAGGACTGGGCAGACTTTGTCTTGATAGTGGGAGGATTAACAAAGGGTCCTGGAAGGAGGGGAGGGGCACACCTTGTTTCTACTTGTATGTTAGAGGTGCTTTTCTTTCCATTTCAATGTCATTTTTTTCTTAGTGCCAAGTAAAATGACCATTTCCTTCTAGAAGTCCTGCCATAGTGTGGTCACGATAGGTCACTGCAGATCAACTGGGCCTTTACCTCTCACCACAGCCTTCTCCACCTTCTTCACCATTGTCTCCTCAACAGCTCCAGAAAAGTAGCCAATGTGCAGGGCACACCCTGACACCCCGGCCTTGGCCTCCAGCTCCAACACCAGAGGCTGTGTTGTGTGAAAACAGATCTGGCATAGGGTGCTGATTGCCTTTGCTTTGTTTTGGGTTGCTGGATGTCTAATTTCAAATATTTAAACCTTTTCTATGAAAACCAAATTGCAAAAATACCAGATGTGTTGATGTCCAGAATTAGAAAATGTGTCTTTTCTCTCAAAATGTAACTTTTAAGGTTTTTTTTCAAGTAACCAAGTGTTCCCAAGTATTTCCAAACTTCCATGGCTGTCCCTATTTTAACACTCAAATAAAAGGGCTCAGGCCATTTCACAGAAGGCCAGAAAGGTCCCCTGAGGCCTCCCAGGTGCTCAAGTTCCACTGTCCACTCTCACTTGTAATGTTGTAATAATACCACTAAATTCCTGGTATGATTAGCTCAACAACTCATTGTTGGTGTCTATGTCTCCCTCTCAGCCACTTTGCTTCATTCAGCCATAGTACCACTCACTCAAGGATGCTGTAATACTGGGTTTTATTAGTGTGGGGATCCATTCATTCACTGAACAAATACTTGTTGAGCACCTAATACAGACTGGGCCCTGTTCAGGTCTTGAGGATTTAGCAGCAGGCAAGAGAAGCAAAAATCTCTGCCTTAGTGGAACCACTCAGACATTGAGTACAATATGTAAGACCTTATGTAGTGTGTCTGGTGAGAATACACAGAGAAAAACAAAGCAGAGGGGGCTTAGGGAAAGCATTAAGAAGGCTCCATTGACAGGCCTTCACAGTGAGTAAAGTTGGGAAAATAGAGGTTAGAGCACTGCAGAGAACAATCCCTGGTCTAGACCAGGAAGACCCAGGCAGAGGAAGCTGCAAGTGCACAGGCCCAGGGATGCACAGCAGGTCCAAGGGTGGAAGCTGCAATGGGAATGAATGAGGGGAGAGCCCAGCTGAGATGTGGTCAGGTGAGGGTCAGTTGGAAAACAACTTGTGCAGGCCAGAGGGACCACCATAGCTTTTACTTGAACTGAACTGGGAAGCCATTGCAGGCTCTGGAGCAGAGCTGAGAGATAAAATCTAACTTGCATTTTAAAAAGATTGTTTTCCTCTGCAGTTGGAGGGAATCAAAAGAGCCAAAGATGAGGATGAGTCTGGAAGCTATTGTCATCACCTGGGTTGGAGCTGGTGGCTGGAACCAGTGTCCTAGCTACAGCAGTGCTGAGGAGTGGCTGGGTTATGATGTATATTGTAGGCCAGTCAATAGTGGTTTTGGATTCATTTAATGTGGACATGAAAGAATGAGAGGAAGCAAGGGTGAAGCCTGGGTTTGGGATTATCACTTATTGGAATGATGAGGAAAGTAGTTACAACACAGATACGATGTCAAATTCACAATGTCAACTTCTCCTAGGCTATGTCCCTCCAAGGTCCCAGCTTCCTGCCTTGTTGCTGGGCTCCTCTGCCTCCATTCTCTCCTCTCTGTGCCACCTCTGCCAGGGTTCCCATCACCTGCCTGGAGCTGCTGGACTATAATATCTTTATGTTGTTTATGATGGACCAATGGAAAAAAAACAGAAGAAAGCAAGTCCTCAGAGAAATAAATGACAGGAAATGTCAAGGGTCTTACTGAAAGTTTGCTATGATAGCAGAGACATCTGAGCAAGCCCAACCAAAGAATTCTCTCTTCAGGCAAACATCCATGGATAAGAAGAAAAAGGAAATAAAAAAGGAAGAGAATGCAAGGGATGAAGGATGTTACAGGGAAGAACACAAGGAGGAAGATGAATCACTAACTGGGTGAAGGCTTGTAGCTCACCAGATTTCCTGAAATTTTTGCCTCTGGGTAACATCTGCAGAGCAATGATAGGTCTGCTGACTCCTTTCTAGAAGGGGTCTAGTGTCTTTTAACCTGTGTAAGAACCATTCTGCTCCTGGCCAGATGTGGGGCCACATTCTTCCTCACTTGTCCCCATCCTCTCCATTCACCAAGGAACTCCATAGGATTTTGTTCCCCCAAAAAAGATGAGTGCTGTCCCTTCACAAGGATTTCTTCCTTCCTTTCTGCTGTGCTCTCAAGGAATGGTTTTCTATGCATCATATTACAGCATGACTTCTGCACATGCCATAACTGGCATCACTACTTCTTTTGTGTCCAGGATCCTCTGACTATGAGCTCTGAAAATGAAAGTCAATGAAAGCACCAAGAGCTAAGAGAACAAGTTCTATAGTCTTGGGTACTAAGGACTCTACTAAACAGAGTTCTAACATATGCAAGAGCAGCAGACTTATGTGAAGAGCTCCTAAACACCCCTCACTCAGCCTCAACTATTATCAACTTGGTCTGATCCTGTTTCATCTATATCCCCTCCACACACACTTCTCCTTTTCCCAGATTCTTTGTGAAGCAAATTTCAGCCATTGTACCATTGTATCTGCAAGCTTTCATCATGCATCTTTAAACAGTAAGACTGATCTTTGTATATCAACTCAGCATCATTACAACAAAAAAAAGATAAATGATAATTCATTAATATGAAATACCTAATAAGCTCAAGCTTTCGACTGCCTCGTGGATGGCATAATTTTATTTTATAGTATATTTCCTAGAATAGGGATCCAAATAAAGTCTACTTGTCTTTTAAGTGTTTTCACCAGTCTCTCTCTCTCTCTCTCTCTCTCTCTCTCTCTCTCTCTCTCTCTCTCTCTCTCTCTTTCTCTCCTTGAAGGATTGGGATCCTTCACAATTTCTTTCCTGTAGTCTAGATATTCCTTGCTGTCCATACACAGTGCAGTGTGGTTTGCCCTGTGTTTCCTGTGACCCAGTAGACAGAGGTACACACTGCTGGCTTGTTTTGAATAGCACTTGCATCTCCCTTTAGTACTATTTTCACTATGCAGCCTTACCATTTCCTCAGAAGTCCTGCATTTGGTAGCATGCTTCTCAAATCTTGCAGCATTCTTTTAAGGTAAAAACAATTTCACAGCAGTATTCCAAAAGTGCTAGCTGCCTTAAATCAAACATTAGCTTAAAGTTATTGTTTTAGAGGAAAAAAATGGCTGATAGCTTTTGGGCATAAGTTATATTCACATAGAGAACAAAAATTGTCCTACAGCTGGTCTGGGGGCAGAACATTTTTATGGAGATGATTCATAGCCTCACTGGGCAGTAACTGGTGTCACGTTAAAACGCTCTGGCACACTTCTGATGGACATAAATGAGATGAAGGACTTCTGGGGAGCAGGGTTACCCACCCAGTTGACTGCCAGCCTAACAGACTTTAGCCACACTATTTCTTGTATCCACCTTAACAGTGTCAACCATTCACTTTCCCTATGTGATCTCTACAGGGAGTCTTGAATCTGCACTTAGAGTTCTCACCCTTGTGACTACATTGAAATAAAACTTTGACCCAGGCTTACAATCTATTTGTCTAACAAGTTGTTTTACAAACATTTAGGAAGAAGCACTAATATTTTTTACTGCTTGTGTGGCTAAGAAATACCATTGAAAGGTATAGCATGTACAGAGAATAACCACTAAAACCTAGAAAATTGTTTTTTTTTGAAAGCTGTCACTTTGATTTGACTAACGGAGAGAATCTTCTTTGGATAATGTGATTCAAACTTTGCCACTCTCAGGGAATTAAAAAAAAATCTTCCTTCAGAGTCTTCTTATGAGGAAATGGTGCCTCAGACAAGGGATCTTGAGGGTACACTATCTCTTGATCAGTGAAAATGGCTTAATATCATGAAGCATTTGTTATATCAAATGTATTGTGCATAGTCTATGCAATTTAATGACTCTGATAGCGGCAGGTTGAGTTGCTAAGATGTGAACTTCCCTTCTGCCTTTTAAGCTTGATCCTAAAGAAATAATTATTGAATAAAAATATATTAATAAAGGGATAGGCCATATATACAAATGTGTACTTGGGAAAATTGTTTGTTAGCTTGTCTGTAAAACAATGCTGGTGACTGTTAGGCCCCTGGCATTCTTGAGGTGGGCAGAGTGTCTCGAGGCTAGCACCAAAACAATACCACCTGATTTATGACCACTTGCAAAACTTCCCTGCTTGTTTCCCTGTTTGCAAAACCACAGGAACTTCCTATTTCTCAACTAGCTATGCATGTCGACCCACTCCTTCTGGTGATCACAGATAAATGGAGGCCTGTGGCCCGACTGGTCTCTAGAAGGAACACCCTCCCTCCTTCATGGTGTGGACCCTCCTATAAAGCCCACTACCCATTCCAGCCGAGCTGCTGCACTCTGAACCCAAGAGTCAACCCCCAGCAGTCTGGCCCCCCCAAAATTTTTCTTTTGTACATGTGGCTTGGTTTTTGTTCAGCAGTTCCTTACAGTGACATTATCTGGAAACTTTTCAGTTACCAAGGAAAAGCAGATGAGCTCTCGAACATGCAAGAGTGGAGTTGAGCTTCGGTCCTTTCAGGATGCTGGGTTGTGCCATGTGGCTCCAGACAGCTCTCAACCACACTTGTGGACCTCGAGGACTGGGCAGAGCCACCAACAGACATCTCCAGTCCTGAATCAAGTACTTTGAGCTCCTCACCCTGTCCCAAATGGTTAATCTGCTAAAAATCTCCACATTGACATTTGGAGAGCCAGCCCGGGTAATTTGCACTGGCTCATCTGAGTCCACACCAACAGAAAACAGGACACTCAGCCTAAGGAAGTAGACTCCAGGGGCAATGAGGAGCAATGACTTTCACAGGACTTCCAGAGGGATTAAAAGTGATATAAACAGGGGCTGGCAGAGTGGATCAAGTGGTACAGTGCCTGCCTAGCAAGTGTGAGGCCCCAAGTTTAAACACCAGTACTGCCAAAAAAAAAAAATGATATTCAGCAATATTCACAGATAAGGTACTTTATACCTGCTTAGTGGATTTGTGAGACATTTAAAATGTGTTATTTTAATATATTAAGTTATGATCAGATTATTAAATTATTATTTAACATATTAAATTTATAATACTTGTACTCTTCTTTTTCCTAACGTCACGATCTCCACACATGCTCAGAGGCAGAAGTTGTCAATGAGGAAAACCTGATGTGATCATAGCAATTATGTTTGTGTAATTCTTTGTTAACCCCCAGAAAGGTTTGAGTTTGTGTGTGTGTGGTCCTGGGAATTGAACCCAGGGCTCATGTTAGGTGGGTGCTCTACCACTTGAGTTATTCTTGCAAGCCCTTTTTCATTTGACTTATTTATTTAGGTAGGGTTTCATTTTTGCCCAGGACTGGCCTCAGACTGAGGTACTCTCTACCTCCTGTGTAGCTGGGGTTGCAGACATATGTCACCATACCTGCCTGGCTTGTGTGTTGAGATAGGGTCTTGCTAATATTTTACCCAGGATGACCTCATAACACAATCCTCCTGATTTTTGCCTCCTGAGTAGTTGGATTACTGGGATGTGCCACCACCCCAGGCCTACAAAAAGTTTCTACATGCATTATTGCACTTCAACCTTCACTGGCCCATGACCACAGAAAGGGCTCTGAGGGATAGAAGGGGTCTCCTGGTTTGAGGATTCCTTGGATCCTGGTGAAGAAGGGTGTGACACTGCAGCCACACCCCAATGGGAATCTGGCCTCTGAAGGTTCCAACTCTCAGATGTGTCCCAGAACAGCTCACGTCTTCCCATGTCTCACAGTGTCACAGTTCTACGGAGGTGACCACATAAGGGATGCGAGCATCGGGGACTCCCAGTGCCACAGCAGGGAAGTCCCAGGATGAGAAGTCATCCAATTCTGAGAGGAACAAATGCCAAACCCCACACACCAAGAATGCAGAGAGCACAGTCCTCAGCCCCATGGCAAACTCGCCACTTGGCGCACTGTGGGGAAATCCCTGGTGTCATGGTTGAGAGCCTCACACATGGCTCAGCCTCGCACATGGCTCAGCCTCTCACAGATCCTAGCACAGGTCAGTGTTGGTGTTTCTTTCTTTCCTGGTTTAATCGCGTGCTCTCTGAGGCCTGGCGTGAATGTCCCAGCATGGAGGGGGTGACCAGCCAGCTCAGGTTTCCCCTCACAGAGCAGCTGTCTGTGGGTGTCGGGCAGCCCTGCTGCAGCTCCTTCAGAACAGCACTGACAAGAAACGACACCACAATGCAGAAGAGGGGGCCTGGCTTCCAAGCCTCTTTGTTAGAGAGGTCTAAGTTGTCCTGTGACATAGCATGAAAGCACTGTATTGTAAGAAGTGGTGACCTCCTCTGCTCTCAGCACCGTGCCCCCACGTTAGTTTGGCAGCCGACACTGAAGCTCACAGTGCATCTCTGCCCTTGGGAGCTTTCAGCATTCTCAGCAGAAGAAATGCTGGATCACCACCCTGCACCACCCAGCTCAGAGGCGGCTGCATCTGCCACTGTTGCCACCAGCCCAGCAGCAGCTCAGTTTCCCATCTGGAGTCTGTCTCTCCACCATGGTGGAAAGGTCCTTCTGGGAAATTCCCCAGAGGATTGTATGATGGCAGTGGTGGTGGCGGTGATGGTGGTGGTGATGGTGATGGTGAATGGTGGTGATGGCAGTGGTGGTGGTGGTGATGGTGGTGATAGTGATAGTGGTGGTGATGGTGGTGATGGTGATGGTGAATGGTGGTGATGGTGATGAGGAATGGTGGTGGTTGTGGTGGTGATGGTGGTGGTGATGGTGGTGGTGATGGTGGTGGTGAATGGTGGTGATGGTGATGAGGAATGGTGGTGGTGGTGATGGTGGTGGTGATGGTGGTGGTGATGGTGATGGTGAATGGTGGTGATGGTGATGAGGAATGGTGGTGGTTGTGGTGGTGATGGTGGTGGTGATGGTAGTGGTGATGGTGGTGGTGATGGTAGTGGTGATGGTGGTGGTGATGGTGGTGGTGATGGTAGTGGTGATGGTGGTGGTGATGGTGGTGATGGTGGTGGTGGTGCTGATGGTAGTGGTGATGGTGGTGGTGATGGTAGTGGTGATGGTGGTGGTGATGGTGGTGGTGATGGTAGTGGTGATGGTGGTGGTGATGGTGTTGGTGATGGTAGTGGTGATGGTGGTGGTGGTGATGGTGGTGGTGGTGCTGATGGTAGTGGTGATGGTGGTGGTGATGGTGTTGGTGATGGTAGTGGTGATGGTGGTGGTGGTGGTGGTGGTGATGGTGGTGGTGGTGCTGATGGTAGTGGTGATGGTGGTGGTGATGGTGGTGGTGGTGATGGTGGTGGTGGTGGTGGTGGTGGTGATGGTGGTAGTGGTTATGGTGTAGAGGTGGGAGAAGAGCTTGGCAACCTTCTGTGGCTTCCAATAATTAATAAATGTGTCTCATAAAGGTTTATCTCCAGTGAAAGGGAGTGGAGGAGAGATAGACAGTTTGTGGTTTGATATCAGTTGTTAACAGGAATACAATAAAAAATTGCAAGATTAAGGGAAACCAACAAAGACTGTAGCCCCCATGGTGCAGTGATCGCTCAGAATTCAGTAGCTTTTCCCTCCTTCTACATGTTGAAATACAGGGCTGGAGAAGACCCCACTGTTGCTAGTTCTGGAGAATTTACCATCCTTTGTCGGTTGTAAGGACTACATCCTTATGGATGGCCTCTTTCTTAAACTCCTGCAGTTTAAATACAAGAAGGCGAGATTCTGAGTTCAGTTCTTTGTTAAGGTGAATAACCCTAGCTGTGCACCCACCCAAATAAGCAAACAAACAGTTTGGAAGCTGCTCAGCAAGGATGTAGTTGAAGGAGCAGTAGTGGACGGAGATCACACGAAACAAGAACACAACAGCTGTGATTGGGCAAGTGCCCCCAGAGGTCTTTGTGTTAGCACTTGGTCCCCAGCCTCTGGCACTATTGAGCGGGAATGGAACCTTAATGAGGTGGGGCCTAGTGGGAGGTCTTAGGTCATTGAGGTCGTGACTCAGAGGGTATGTTGGAACCCTGGCCCCTCCTCATCTTCTGCCTCCTGGCTGCAGCCAGGTGAGCAGCTTCCTCTGCCTCAGGCTCCCACCCTGGTTTACTGCCCTGTCATAGGCACCAAAGCAATGAGACAACCAACCATGGACTGAAACCTGGGAGCTAGCATAGAGCTTTTCTGGCTCCTGGTGTCTCAGATGTTTGCCTCAGGGATGGAAAGCTGACTAAGCACATATACTTGAGAAGCCAGCTGTACTTACTAACTGAAGATAGGAGGAGAGAAAAGAAAAAGAGAAAAAAGAAAACAACACAAAAGAAGGGGAGAAAAGAGTGCAAGCTCCTACTTAGGCATGATGTTGGTCATGTTGGGAAAGAAAAACAAGAGCAGGTGAGGGAACTGAAGGATCTCACTCCTAAAATGGAAAGGACTCAGATTTGCTCCTTCCTGGGAGTCTGACCTTGGCCATCACGGTTATGTCATCATAAAGAATATGAAGACATACTTCCTTCCTGACATAAAGGATCCTGCTCTTCTACAACTCTCTAAAATGCTTTATTTTTGGCAGCACTGGGGTTTGAACCAGGACCTCCCATTTGCTAGGCGGTGCTCTGCCACTTGAGCCACACCTCCAGATGGAATTCTCAACTAAATGTAAGTACTTTTCTTCATTCATTTTTTGAAGAATAATGTTCAAAGTCCTGTGTTTGATGCTAGGTAGGCAGAGACCACTATGATATCATTTCTTTTGTTGTTGTTGTTCTTTATTTTCAGTACTGGGGCTTGAACTCGGGGCTTTGAGCCACTCTACCAGCCTGTTTTTTGTGATGGGTTTTTTTCAAGATAGGGTCTCTCAAACTATTTGCCCAGGGTTGGCTTCAAACCATGATCCTCCTGATCTCTGCCTCCTGAGTAGATAGGATTACTGGTGTGAGCCACTGGCACCTGGCTTATAATATCATTTCTAGCCTCAAAAATCTCACGATTTAATGTGAGCTGCTATACATATATATATATATATACAATATATATGTATGTATGTAAATATGTATGTGTACATATGTATGTATGCATCAATTTATTGAAGCTCATATTACATCTGGAATTCCTACATGTGTGCCCACAGTTTCTCCCCCCACCTCTGAAGAAAGAGGTGGGCACCATTTGCACCTGAACCATGATGTCATGTCATGCCTCGCAAGTGCCAGGTGTCTGAATGAGGATATTTAAATAGATGTTATATGCATTCTCTGAAAAACATAAAACGCAACACAAGGGCAGGAACTGTCACTGTTTCTTCATGACAAATAATTCCATGAGATGATAACAGGGCATCAACCTATGCTTGACAGAAAATAAAACAACAAAACCCATTAAAATTGTTAAAAAAAAAGATGGGGGCAGGATGAAAGAGAGTAATAGAGGGTACATTATCCAAGTACATCACATGCATGTTTGGGTTATCATGGCGAAGTCCCTTTGTACAGTTAATACACACTAATACAGTAACAGTGGCTCTGAGAAGAAGGCAGGTGGCATGCCAGCATGCCCAGATCCCATGGACCTGCAAAGTGAGGGTCAGATTTTAAATGATCACGCTCCTTGAAGCCCACATTCTTTCCCAGGGACACTGTCAACTTTTGTTATTCTAGTAATCGTGTTATGTTTTGCAAAATCTACACTTCCACGGTGGAAGTAGATACAGGTTTTACTGAGGTGTGCATTTGGAGGACTGTGGTCGAAGAGGTAGCAATGAGTTCCATCAATGGGAAACCAATCTGAGTTTAGACGGCTATGAAAATTAAACGACTGTAGCGTATCAGAACACGGAAAAATGCTTTAAATCTCGGGCGTGACGATTTATTGGGAAGAAGGAAGCGACGACTTATTGGACAGGAGGAAGTAGAGAAGAGAATGGCGAGGGGAGTTAGGATGGAAGATGGAAGGAACCAAGAAAACAGGCAGTTCTTTCTGCCAAGCTTTGCCCCTGTGTTTTATTACATTTAAAGGGAAAGTAAACAGGCTGAACTTCATCCCTCTTTTTTACACAAAGGGAAAGCAGTAAGGGATCAAGAGAGAGTGAAGGTAAAATAGAAAAGGGAGAGAGAGCTCCAAGTGAAAATAAAAGAACTGGTGAACAGCAGCAAAGGAAAAAAGGGAGCCCAAGAGCTTAAAAAAGGAGGAAGAGGAGCTAGAAAACTGCCCAGAAATCAGACCCGATCAGTCACTGTAAGCTTTATTTTTGTCACTGAAAATTATTAAACAAATGCCTTCTACCACTTTAGGCTCACTTCCCTTCTTGTTCCAAAATGTTAAATATTGTCGGTGATTGTCCCTCCATCCCTCCTCCACCCTTCAGTGTTTGACACTTTCTTTGGACAAGAATTTCAAGATTCATGTTCTTGAAATTTGGGGCAACCGGGTTGGCATTTTTTTTTCCGGAATAGTAATAACCAATTCAATGTGGTGAGACAGACATTCAAAAATTAGGTGCGGCACAAATGCTTGGAATTTAAGCCATTCTGATTTTAGAAGTGAGAAGGGAAGGTCTGGCTTGTGTGTATTATGTCTAACATGGAGGTAAGTCGATCAGCAGGTCACAGGCCAAGAATGGAATGGATTAGCATATACAAAGCACTCACAAAGGGTAGGCACACAGCAAGAGTACAACTGTTGCATTTTGAATGAAGACACAGTTCAAATAAGGATGGTGCTTGAATTATTTTAATCACTGAGTCATAGAAAAATTAAACTTGTTGAATTTGGAGAAAATGCTTATTTTTAATACCTTCTTATCCTTATTCCTTGATGCCTCTGAGGTGTAAAGTCCACAAAATAAGTGCCATTCCAATACAGATCTGTACACGCTGTCTGACATCGTGACTTTACACCTTTCTCGTCAAGAAACTATGCTCAGCCTTCTACCACTAACCCTTACGTAAACAGCACAAGCTGCGAGGCCACCCGGCATCTCCAGCTCCCTCCGCGTGCAGCTTCTCTTCCCCTTTTCCTGCCATGGAGACAGCACAGGTAGAGTCTTACATGATAGTATAAAAACAAGCTTACAAGGACTATTTCCTCAAAGAGAAGGGTAAAATGTGCCAAGTAGTTTGAATTTAAAAAGTAGCCATGGGACAGGAAATCAGAGGCTGGACTGTGAGTAGATTGGGGAACACTGAGGACCACGATGAAGACGCAGATCCTACACCACTGCAGGCTCCGTGAGGCCGGCCGTGACAAAGGAACACGCGTAAGCTCCGTGTAGAACAAGTGTCCTTCTTCCAGGCCTCTGTCAACCCTCCACTCCGGCTACTAGCATCCAGGAATCTTTGCCTCTATTACATATGACTACTTGGCCTTGAAGCATGATGGATACAAGACAGAATGACAGAGTTGCTTTATAAAAGAAAATCTCTTTTATACCGTCTCTTGTGGAGCTTAAAATGAAGCCTGGGGAAGTCCCTCTGAGAACTTGTGGCATTTATAGGGTAGGTTTATGAAAAAGACAGCTGATATTCATATTAACAACTAAAGCCTGAGCGAGGTGAGGAGGGCGAGGCTGCAGACAGCTGTGACGTGTGAGTGCAGGGTGAGTGCATAGCGGGTGAGCGCATGGCAGCCCACCGACTTGCTTGTTTTAATTCTATTAGTAATTTGAGAGCCGACAGAACTTGGAACAAGCTCTTTGGGTTTTCATTTAAATAGTCGCCTCGATGGCCACCCTCTACGGTCCTCTCAATGTCTAGTTACTTAAGTGTTCACAGCTAAAATACTTCAGAGTCCGTTGCTGGATGTGCAGTGCAGGTGGCCTGTGTTGGCATTTTTATTGAAGTATTTTGTTCCTTAAATGTAAAATATGGTCATTGAAAACATTAGAAAATTACAAGGAAGAAATTTAAATCACCAACAATTCTGTTTCTCAGAGATTGTCATTAACATTTTGCTGTATACCTTTCAGGCTTTTCACACACACACACGCACACACACGCACACATATGGCATGCATATACATACACACACACGTTTGTATAGACACATATGTACACACACTTGTGTCATTTTTATTACCTACCTGACATAATATCAACTAAGCAATATTAAGACAGTATGTATGTATATATATATATAGATATATATATATAATTCTGTCACTTTATAAAACTTACTACTATAGCATAACCACACTCCCAAATTTTTAATTATTGTTCTGTTTTTAAAAGAGATGCCAGGCTGGCTTCAGTCTCTGGACTCAAGCAGTCCTCCTGCCTCAGCCTCCTGAGTAGCTAGAACTATAGGGACACACCACCACGCCTAACTTAATTATGGTTACATAATGAGATATTTTGGGTCATGTACTATTCGTTTTTGGCATATACTAACAAATCTTTTTTTTTTCATTTTTCTTTTATTATTCATATGTGCATACAAGGCTTGGTTCATTTCTCCCCCCTGCCCCCACGCCCTCCCTTAACACCCACTCCGCCCCCTCCCTCTCCCCCCCCAATACCCAGCAGAAACTATTTTGCCTTTATTTCTAATTTTGTTGTAGAGAGAATATAAGCAATAATAGGAAGGAGCAAGGGTTTTTGCTGGTTGAGATAAGGATAGCTATACAGGGCATTGACTCACATTGATTTCCTGTGCGTGGGTGTTACCTTCTAGGTTAATTCTTTTTGATCTAACCTTTTCTCTAGTACCTGTTCCCCTTTTCCTATCGGCCTCAGTTGCTTTAAGGTATCTGCTTTAGTTTCTCTGCGTTAAGGGCAACAAATGCTAGCTAGTTTTTTAGGTGTCTTACCTATCCTCACCCCTCCCTTGTGTGCTCTCGCTTTTATCATGTGCTCATAGTCCAAACCCCTTGTTGTGTTTGCCCTTGATCTAATGTCCACATATGAGGGAGAACATACGATTTTTGGTCTTTTGGGCCAGGCTAACCTCATTCAGAATGATGTTCTCCAATTCCATCCATTTACCAGCGAATGATAACATTTCGTTCTTCTTCATGGCTGCATAAAATTCCATTGTGTATAGTTACCACATTTTCTTAATCCATTCGTCAGTGGTGGGGCATCTTGGCTGTTTCCATAACTTGGCTATTGTGAATAGTGCCGCAATAAACATGGATGTGCAGGTGCCTCTGGAGTAACAGTCTTTTGGGTATATCCCCAAGAGTGGTATTGCTGGATCAAATAGTAGATCGATGTCTAGCTTTTTAAGTAGCCTCCAAATTTTTTTCCAGAGTGATTGTACTAGTCTACATTCCCACCAACAGTGTAAGAGGGTTCCTTTTTCCCCGCATCCTCGCCAACACCTGTTGGTGGTGGTGTTGCTGATGATGGCTATTCTAACAGGGGTGAGGTGGAATCTTAGCATGGTTTTAATTTGCATTTCCTTTATTGCTAGAGATGGTGAGCATTTTTTCATGTGTTTTCTGGCCATTTGAATTTCTTCTTTTGAGAAAGTTCTGTTTAGTTCACGTGCCCATTTCTTTATTGGTTCATTAGTTTTGGGAGAATTTAGTTTTTTAAGTTCCCTGTATATTCTGGTTATCAGTCCTTTGTCTGATGTATAGTTGGCAAATATTTTCTCCCACTTGTGGGTGTTCTCTTCAGTTTAGAGACCATTTCTTTTGATGAACAGAAGCTTTTTAGTTTTTTGAGGTCCCATTTATCTATGCTATCTCTTAGTTGCTGTGCTGCTGGGGTTTCATTGAGAAAGTTCTTACCTATACCTACTAACTCCAGAGTATTTTCTACTCTTTCTTGTATCAACTTAAGAGTTTGGGGTCTGATATTAAGATCCTTGATCCATTTTGAGTTAATCTTGGTATAGGGTGATATACATGGATCTAGTTTCAGTTTTTTGCAGACTGCTAACCAGTTTTCCCAGCAGTTTTTGTTGAAGAGGCTGCTATTTCTCCATCGTATATTTTTAGCTCCTTTGTCAAAGATAAGTTGCTTATAGTTGTGTGGCTTCATATCTGGGTCCTCTATTCTGTTCCACTGGTCTTCATGTCTGTTTTTGTGCCAGTACCATGCTGTTTTTATTGATATTGCTTTGTAATATAGTTTGAAGTCAGGTATTGTGATACCTCCTGCATTGTTCTTTTGACTGAGTATTGCCTTGGCTATTCGTGGCCTCTTGTGTTTCCATATAAATTTAACAGTAGATTTTTCAATCTCTTTAATGAATGTCATTGGAATTTTGATGGGAATTGCATTAAACATGTAGATTACTTTTGGGAGTATCGACATTTTTACTATGTTGATTCTACCAATCCATGAGCATGGGAGATCTCTCCACTTTCTATAGTCTTCCTCAATCTCTTTCTTCAGAAGTATATAGTTTTCCTTGTAGAGGTCTTTCACATCTTTTGTTAGGTTTACACCTAGGTATTTGATTTTTTTTAGGCTATTTATACTAACAAATCTTAAACAAATATGCAATCACTAGGAATTTTGGAAACTTACATTTATTTTTAACCATTATCAGATAACTTTATCCTAGTTCGTTCTTTTTGTTTGTTTGCTTGGATTTTGGGGGGCAGTACTGGAGTTTGAACTCAGGGCCTCATGCTTACTAGGCAAGTGCTTTATCACTTGAGCTACTCCCTCAGCCCCTTTGTACTTTGGTTATTTTTCAGTTAGGATCTCCTGATTTTTGCCCCGAACCAGCTTAGATCTCAGTCCTCCTACTTAAGCCTCATGGAATAGCTGGGATTTACGGTATGCACTAGTTATTTCTTTAGTATATATTTTAAGAAGAATTACTATGTCCAAAAGTTTGAAAAAGATGAAGGGTTTTTTTTTACATGCATCCGAATTTCAAATTTCCCTCGTGCAAATTCTTCGTTACACATGTCTTCACCATGTCTTCTATTTACCTTCTGAGCAGGGGGAATTGAGGCCACTGCTATTGACCTTCTTGTGGACAGTGGATTTTGTGTTAGGGAAAAGGTGCAAGGAGCACTTAAATTCCACATTACACCAAAATGCAAGGGAGCTGGGAGAGACGAATGGGCAATTTCTGTTTAATGGCAATAGAGGTTGTTTTACAAGATGAAAACAATTCTGGATTTAGATGGTTGCAGAACAGTATGACTACACTTAGTGCCCTAAGTTCTACACTTAAAAAAAGACAAATTGTATGTTAAATGTATTTTACCATGATTTTTTAAATGGGGGAAAATGAGGAAGAAAATGAAAAGTATTGCTTTTTGTGTTGCAGGAGCACATTTAGAAAAAAGCAATAGGCTCCCTGTACTCCATGATCTTTTGTGAAGTTACAGTAAGTGAAAACATCATAGTGCTTTACTGTTTGCAGGTGCTTTTGTACACAAAAAGCCTCAGGCATAAGACCCGTGACATCATTCACTATCCTCATTTTACAAAAGAGAACTGTTGAAAACAAAGTCCAATCACTCCCCACGGTGATATGACCAGCAAAGAGCACACATCCGTGGAGCCTCAACAGTTTGTCCAAACTGCCTCCTGGGAAATCGACTCGCAGTTCTGCAGGACTTTCTCCAGGTGGCAAAAACACCTGTTTGCCCTTGACCAGTCACATGGTTCATGCATAAAGTAAAAGCAAAAATATTTCTATTACATCTAAAGAATGTGTCTAACTTATTCTTTTGTGACAGTTCTAGATAGTTTAATGAAATGCTAATTTTGCTAATATTAACAACAAATAATGCCCCGCTGTATCCTAATTTTGTGTTTTATTGCACTTTCAAATATTCACTTAATTTTAAATTCTTCCCTCTATAACATTTTTATTATCCTAAAGGCAGAAATGTGACATGTTCAGTTATCAGGGGGCCAAGTAAAGTAATCGTAGGGTAGAGAACCGAAGAAGTTTTTAATAATTTAGAGCCATGAGTTGTCCTCTTCACAACCACTCACCCATTAGGATATGAGGACAGCTAGACACCACATACCTGAAATGCCAGGAATGGGAGACTGAGGCAGGAGGATTGTGAGTCCTAGGCCAGCCTGGGTGACACAGCAAGACCAAGAGAGTGAGGGAGAGAGGTTATATGTTTCCAAATAAAATATTGCAATAAAAGTAGATTTGTTTTTCTCCTTGTTTCCCAAATCTTCTTTGTCTAATGAGTTTTTGGACGAAGGATCTGTCCGAAGACCGAACAGTTGTTACTGGCTCTTGTTTCTATTAAATATTATTTTGAGTTGCAATAGATGCTCTCTCCAACTTCTCAGGATCTCTTAGAGTTTTTGTCTTTGGATGATACTCAAATCATTTACTCTGACAAGCAGGTGTTTTTGGTAAACAGAAATCTGGTCTATGAAATTTGTTTTGCCTGTCAGCCCATGTGTCTTGGAATTCCAGCATGGCAGACATCATGAACATTTCTTGTTCTCAAATGTAGACTCCCCACGTGCATTTAACATACATTGCTATGGATTCCCATTGTACTATGAACTGAGAACGAACACGTGCAAACTATCAGGATGCAATAAAGCATGCCCACTATAGAAATATAGGGATATAACTGGGGCCACAGAAGTATTATTTGTGCCTCTGAGTCAGCTGGAGCTTCACAGAGAATCATATGAATTGGAACTAAAAGGAAAGGAAGGAGAAAGTTCAGGCTTTGTCCCTTGCTTTATAATTAGATCGTTTTCTTCAATCAATAGTACACACTCACACAATGTCAGATGCTCTTAGTATAACATGAAAAAGATATTCAGACTATCAATAGTCGGTTCACTGCCCTCCCACAGAGTCTGCATTCTCTTTAAAGCAGGAGAATTGTCTACCATCTTCCACTATGCCTGCCATTCAGTGGATTGATGACAATTCACTTGATCAATAGACATTAAGCTGAATTATTAGGCTCGTTGATTAATTACCTTGTCTTGGTAGAGTCAAACTGCTCAGCCCCCGAGAAAGCCATTGTGCTGCACTTGACCACTCACCTGGGGCACTCCTCTACATATCTCTTTGGTCAGAGGCATTTCTTTCCAACTCTGTTACTCTTGGTTCTAACTACTGCCTTTTTCTCTCCTGTGAACATCACCTACAGTAGAATTTTAAGAAAAAAAGTTATGGCCTATTCTCTACAGTGGCCACTTCCCCCAGTAATCTGATTACATGGAACTCACAGGATGGTAGTAGTGGCTTTCTAAGACACTCTGCACCCACCTTTGTTGTTTCATGAACCACAGAGCAAAGAAATCTCATTTTAAAGTTGATAGTGACAGCTCCTAGTCAGCTGAGAGATGCCAGAATTATTCAGATATCATAACAATTTTCAGGTTCCTAATCAATTATGTTCTATGTTCTTTTAAATATTAATTGAACTTTGAAAAAGAATTTGATATTTCTCTTAATTTTTGTGGTTTTTTTGGTGGGACTGGGGTTCGAACTCAGGGCTTTGTGCTTGCAAAACAGGTGTTCTACCACTTGAGCCACTCCTCCAGTCCACTTTGCTCTGGTTATTTTTGGAGATGGAGTCTTTTGAGTTATTTGCCTGGGCAGAACTCAAACCATGATCCTCCTGATCTCAGCCTCCCAAGTAGGTGGGGTTACAGTTGTGAGTCACCATCACCAGCTTCTGACTTTCTTTATGATGGTCAGTTGGATCAGAAAGGGTCTATTGTCTAGAATCCTGAAAGGCATCCATCTTGTTTGTTATTTACTGGTAAATCTTGAAAATAATTTAGAGCATTTTACATATTTGAACCAAATAAATGACAGCAGTTCTTCTATATAACCTTGCTTCCTTTTACAAAGTTTTATACTCTGGGTTTTTTTCCACACCATTGATTTCTTTTAATTTTGTTGTCTGCCCAGTGAGAGCTGTAGACAATGTCATTTTCCCTGCTCTGGACCTTTTCATCAAAGGCTGTGGATGTTTGCTCTCTAGGGAAGGGAAATCAGGTGAACAGAGAGGTTTGAACACTCAGTACTCAGTCATAAAAATGAGTTCTGCAGTCCTCTCCAGCTCTAGGATTCTATTTGTAAAAGGCAGGGTGACAACAGCACTTTGCAGTTGTGTGAATGTCGTCTCTACTGTGTCAGAAAAAAACAAAAATAAATTCACCCCGAATCAGATCTAATAGAATAGTCCAAAGAACTTTAAGAAAGGTTAAAAAAAAAATCAGTTGACTGACTGGAGAACTTACAGTGTTTAGACTATAAATTTGTATCTTTTGTAATGAAAGTTTCTTTCAAAATTAATGAAATTTTTCCAGTGGCTTTGGCACACAGCACCTTATTCATTTTCTAGAGTCCTTTGCAGTTGTGGCCCAGAGCTGGAGCAACTAAGGGCAGCCATCTCCTTACAGCCATCTGTCCTCTGCAGGAGCTGGAGGTCATGACAACCTGGGAGCCAGGGACTCTCTGCAAGTCCTTGAAAATGGGTTTCCTGCCACTGGATCAGCCTCATCCCAGTTTTAGGAGAAGAATCTCTCTGCCTGCTACTCAGAAGCAAATGGAGCACATGATCGATGCAAAAGTCCTATCTGTTGGTGAAATGGTTTCTAAATCAGAAAAGGAGCGACCCCACACCCACACCCATACCCGGGAAGAAACATGGTGTGCTTGGGATTAGCACGTAGCTGATTAAGTCTTGGAGCTACCTGGAATGTCTCCACGTACAGTAATGCTTTAACACTGCAGTACAACTGCCTCAAGGAAATAATGTTCTCTCCTTAAGTGACTCTATAAGCCACAGCTTGCTTTTATTATTTTAGAAACAATAAAATATTAACTTCTAAAAGAAAAATCATATTGATGTTGGGATGATTGTCCTACAGCCATGACCCTTTTCATACCTCTCAGCAAGTGCCAAATCCCACCTCCATGGCCTAGTCTTTAAAAAAATTATTTATTTTAGTTGTATATGTTAAAGATTGTCATCAGCTTTTATTAGATTTTTTTTTAGGGGTGTGGTATTGGGGTTTGAACTCAGGACCTCATGCTTGCTAGGCAGGTGGTTTACCACCTGACCCACAGCCCCCGTCCTAGCTTTGCCTCAGATGTTTCTCTAATGTTCGATGGACTTATCTTAAGTCTCCCATCTAACAATGCTAACACCTAATCCTAGTTGAAAAAGGAATATGTGTTATCCCAAATACATGTGTCATATCTCGATTAATCCTCACTACAACTCTGAGGCAGGAACTGTTTATAGTCCATTTTACAGACAAGATATGAGGTGACTAAGTGACAGGTTGAGGTTACAGACTCAGAAAGTTATCAGAGCCAGGTTGTCTGAGAGATGGCGCTCATTGAACAAGGACAGGAAGCTCAGTCTTCTACAACAAACAGGAAGTGGAAGACCTTTTCATCTGCCATGTGAAGACTATAAGGAAGTTTTCCTGAAAGATTATTTTAGAAAGTAGAAGAGGCACCTGATATATGTATATATATATATATATTTTACAGAATTCTAAATTCAGGTCCCTCAGGCACTGACGTTTATTACTTACAATTTGATTTGGAAACCAGCTTTCATAGCTCAGTTAACAACTACTAAACCCAGACACTTAATAAAAATGCTGACATGACCTTAATTCCAGAGGTGCAAAGGGTATAATTGACTGTAAGAACAATGTGTCTCATCCATTAAGTCATTAAATAGATTGTACTAATCTGACACATTTGGTAAGTATTACATGAGAGTGATTAACCATGGTACTCAAGTAAAATGAGCTTGCAGCATTAGCTACTGTGTTGTAGGTTGTGTCACCAAATCTAACATCTAATTACAATGCACTCATTTAAGAAATGTTGTGGCATCATATTTGCAATGTTTCTCAACCTGAGGCCAACATAGAGGGGATGTTGGAATCTTCAGGAATTGTCAAGTGCCTAGTTATAACTCAGACAGCTTATAGCTACAGTTTTTATAGTTAAAGCTAATCAGAAATCATGCTTTTGACCCAAATTTCTGAATTTCCTTGGTGGTATGGTGCATCAGGTTTAAGAGCTAATTACAAACTGGAGTTGAGCATTCTTCTACACAGATGTATATTTGGCACTGTTAAGAAGAAATATCCAAATGTTTGTCGCTATAGAACCAATGCCTAAATCCAAGGAAAATCAGGAGTTGAAAGGTCAGAGGATTTCATGTAGTCATCCAGCCAAGCTCGTTCCAGCTCACACACAGTAAGACAATGCCAAAACTCCTCTCTCTTTCTGGGGCAGGACTGAAGGCCTGGATTTTCTATTTCTACTGTCTCAAGTCTTCTTTTAATCTGACTGTTTATAGAATCATTAATAAAGTACACTAATAATTTCAGTGTCACAGAAAAACCAATAGTGAGGGTCTGGGGATGTAACTCAGTGGTAGAGGACTTGCCTAGCAAGTGCAAGGAGCAGGGTTCCATCCTCAGCACTGCAAGCAAATAGAAGAAGCAATAACAACAAAAAAACAGTAGTGCAAAACATGTTTGTCCTCAGACTTCCAACTCAGACTTCCAACACTTAGTCTGATCAGACTTTCTTCTTGTTTTATTTCCTTGTATAAATGACAATGTTGCAAGTAAGACTTAAATAAGAATAAATCTAACAATTTTCCAGGTGACTATGAGTAACAATAATTTAAAATATATTCAAATGTTTTATCTTAGGTTTGTATACAGCCAATGAGTTATGACTATGAATAAATGCATGTATAAAAAGTGATCCAAATGAATTTGAAAAAAATCAAAGCTTCAAATTCAATACATGTGGCAAAAATGGCTCCAATTCATCCCCCTTCTTGCAAGGTGTCTACAAGTCCCTCCAGTAAAGATGTGGAACTCCTTCATCCTGCATGGCCACCTTGAATCAGGCTGTCTTGTAGCTTTCTGTGGCTGCTCTGGTGGGGTGCTGTTCACACCGGAGGCTTCAGAGGGGTTCCATGTACTCATTGGCCCCCTTGCTCCTCTTCCTTTACCATAAGAACAGTGAGGGGCTAGCTACTGAAGAAGGAGCAAAATCATCCAAGCTGGGGCCATTCTGGACCAGTCAGCCCCCAGGTGACCCTCTAGTTACCCCAGAAAGCCCAGCTCAGAACAGCTGAGGGATCACAGAGCAGGGAACCCGCCTGCTGACAGGTGGATTTATGAGAAATCACAAATGGTTGCTTCAAACCAATAAGCTTTGGGGTAGGTTCTTATGCACCAATAGGTTACTGGTACAAGTAGTGTCAGACAATAACTATTTGCAAAACAATGCAAATACCATGGTTATCTCTAAATACTAATTATCCTTGAATTTGCATAGATTGGATTTTGCAGTGCACCATCACAGACATGGTCTGAAGGTAGGGCAGATGTGATTGTCCTCATTTTAAACATGAGAAAATCAAAACACCAAAAAAAACCTGAACCACTCACCTAGTTATGGTTGAGGGAAAGAGAAAGAGTAACTATAGATTTAAAGTTCTCATCTCTCTAAATCCACTTCAGTTCTTCCCAATTATGTTTATGATCTTAACTGGCTTTACTGTGAACTTGACTTCGGGACTGAGAATGCCAGCATCCTATACTGATTAAGTGAGAGACCTATTATGACAGATCTTATCCCCACCATTAGGAAACCTGTAGTATCGCTGCCTCCTATAAGTCCCTTAAAATGAAAAAGAGAAAAGAAAAAACCCTACACATAATTTAATGTTAATTGTTGTTTGTTGCTGTTGTGTTTGTTGTTGACACTGTGTGGTTAACAGTGTGGGCTTCCACGGTGTTAGCCTTCATTAAGAGAAGACAAGAGCACAAGGAAACTTCTCTCTCACTTTGGTGTCAACCTCTGAACCCCTTAATAAACCAATTAAACTAGAGATTCAGAATGTACAAATCTTTACACTGAGATAACCACTGAGCAATCAATGATGATTAAAAAAATCAATTGGTCTCCTGTAGTAATTAAATTTGCCCACTTAGATAAAATTGATATGGTTTGCAACTAATTATTCAAGTAAGGGCTCTGAGGGACTGTTAGACTAAAAGAATTGAACCAAAGATGCTTCCTAATTTGAAGCTGGACCAAATGCCATGTTTTTCTTGAAAACTGATTAAGCCTTCCCTAAAAACACAGTATTGAACAAACTCGAATGCAGTCAGGAAATCAGCATCTCACTGGGGACGGCTTAGTACCCATACTCTGTGTGACTGTGGGTAATTTGCTGAACCTCAGTGTTCAGCTCCCTCAACCCTAAGACAGAGATCATGACAGTATCCACCTCGTGGAGTGTTGTAAGCATTAAGTTAATGTTAATAAAGCTTTTAGAACAGTGTCTGGTCTGTAATGAGCTCTGTGCTAATATTGGTGTTGGCACTTGGTACTAATTTACAGAGAATTATGAGACAGGGAGCAATCGCCAGTTTTTCTCGATATTTTACTCTCCTGTGTACTGGCTTCCCATAGACATTTTATATTCAGGGGTTGCTATGCCCCTTCCTTTTCTTTTCTTTGTTCTTTTTAGGAAAAAAAAAAGATTGCACCTAAAATAGGGAAATGGGACATTCACATTTACTCTGTGACTTACCTGTTACAAATGATTAAACCAATACCTCCTTCCCTCTCGTAATCAAACCACTTCTCAGCACTGACGAGGAATAATAACAACATAAAACACAGGACCCTCTTATCACTGATGCTTAGCTTTTGTACCTCCCCTTTAAAAGGTGGAAAAGCAATTTACAACAGCCCGCCGCAACTAAATGACATGCTAGCAAGCTACATGGCTATCTTATTACCTGTTTATTCTGGTATGCAGTACAAAAATGTCAGTGATCCCTAGTTAAACCTACTAAATTACTGACTTCAGGGGCTGGGAAGCGCACTAAGAGCTAGTTGCTATTGAACCCATAACCTGGATAAGAATCTGCGGCCCATACAGGTGAAAAGCTTTCCAAATTCTAGAGAAAAGCTATCAAATGTTGTCCACATTAAGTTCTTCACTCTTCTAAGGAATTCTTCCTAAGTTATTCTGCTTTCAGTTTATACTTGTGCATTTGTCCTATCATTGGAAAATGACTGGTGAGCCTTCTGACCAGGCAACATTTCCTCAAATTCTCTCCCTTGTCAGTGCCAACAGGACAGCTTTGCCTGGATATCATCCACCTATCCCATAACCTGTGTTCCCCTGTGCAGTTAAATTAAGAATAGCCTATTCTCTCTGATTCTGGAAATACAAGATCCATAAGCTCGGTGGTCTAGACATGCCGTCTGTAAACTTCTGAAACAACGCTCAGTCAAATAAGGCTTAAGGAAATCAAAGACCCCAAAGATCTGACACTTCTCTGTTGTTATAGACAGGGGTAGATTAAGCTATCCATCCAAGAATCAGAATTTGAGTCAGAACACCACCAACAAATCACAGTACCACTGTTCAAGTTGCCCCTAAATAAATGTATGACAAAAACAAGCAGATGTGGGGATGAGATCCATCCAAAGCAAGTGCTTTCATTTCTAAATCTACTTCTTAAAGAATTCTGCCAGGAAATAATTGGAAACAACCTGGTCTCTCATGCAGGAAGCTAGATTTTGATTTTTGATGATAATATCGAAATGAAACTCCTTTGTATAATTACTACACACTAATATAATAAAAATATAGAGAAAAGTCACAAGGAAGAACCTGTTTCAAAATAGCAGATCAAGTACAGCACTTCCTCTACTTCCTCCCACGGTCACTAAAATTCATATTTATTAGCATATTTTGTCCTAGAAAACATGAAAGAAAAATTTCTCTGAGCTCCAGGAAAAGGTGAGTCTTCAGGATAAAAAAGACCAACTGAAATAACTGGATAAACAAATGAGGAAAATAAAACTGGATCCAATTCTCACACAGTGAGAAAATCCAAATTGGTCAGGAATTTAAATGTAAAAAAAGATGAAACCACTTGTTAGAAATATGAATAAATGTCTCTGAGACCAATATATAAGGAAACCCAAAGCAAAAAAAGAAAAAAGGATGGACAAATTGATCATACATAAACTTTAAATAATGTGCTTATTTTGTTTGTTTTTCAATTCAGGCATAGTCAGGGGGGAGACATCCAACTTATTTCAAAAAGGATTCAAATTTCCACAACTTATTTTATATAGGGTTAAAATCCCAAATACATGAAGAACTCCTAAAAACATTCTTGAGAGTATGTAGACCAACTATCATGTTAAAAGAAAGAAAGGACTGGTGATATAAGCACACAATGCACAGGAAATAAAACAGAAATTGCTTTCAGCATTTAAAGAATGCTTGATTTCACTCACTAGAAAACAAATGCCAGTTGAAACCAGTCTCAATTCTGCTTTTGGCAAACATCCAAATGTTTGACATGTTTTAAAGAAGTTATGAGAAAACTCATATATACTGTTGATTGAAACACAACACTGATGGAGGAGAATTTAACAATATCCAGTGAAAATACAAATTCCTTTATACTTTGACTTGACAATATCATTTCTCTGAATCTATCCCAAATATTCATTCTCAAAAACATAAAAGGTAATATATGTGCAGGGGTACTCATTTCATCATTATTTGTAAAAGCAAAGTTTTGAAACAATCCAGATGTCCACCAATGGACTGAATAAGGGATTATTCACACAGTGGAGTACTATGCAGTTGAAAAAAGGAATAGAGACCTTTACCTGCCTTGTTATGGAAAGATCTCTAAGTTATAACATGAAGTGAAAAAAGGCAAAGTAACACTTTGATTTACCTTGTAAAGAGGGGAGAATATGAGCACATATTTTTGCATTTGCTTAACTAGAAACAGCAAATATGGAAAGATAAACCATAAATAAATGCTTATTTATGGAGGGAAGGAGGAAAAGGGATAAAAGAGCACAGAATTTAGATATCCCTGAATGTATGTTGTTTAATAGATTTGACTTTGGGATGTGGAAACATTTTACATAGTTATAAACAAAGTTGTATCAAAAAAATTAAAAGTATATCCTGATAGTCAACAGCAAAGCAGGAGAAATTAACATAACTGCATAGCAAGTTGGTAGTTTAGCCATGTAGAGAAAAAAACATTTTAAATGAGTTTACAACACAGTGATTTCACTGCGCATCACAAACCCATGTTAGGGAGAAAATCCTGAAAAATCCTAAACTTCTCTCAGTAATCTTGTTATTCACGGACTGTTCTATAGAGTCAGATTAAAGTATGTGGAGCTAGAATTTCCAGAGGAAGAGATTTCTGACATAGAAACCACAAGTTTGGTAAATCCCTAATCCCAACTTGGAGCTGCAAATCCTGGTGAAGACTCATGATGCATTTCCTTTGTTAGGGGTGTATGTGTTTCCTTGCTCATTCCACTGGAAAGACTGAGCACTAACCACCCCATGACAGTGAGCACCCCCCCTCACAATCAGGTCATGGCCTTGATGATTTCGCAGAAATGGTGATTTAAGGTGTGGGACAGGAACTGTAAAAGCCATGCTTGGACATTTGTTATTAAGAAAGTAGGGGAGAATTCCAAGATGGCGGCTAGAGCCGGCGCAGAGAATCTCCACTTCACGTTAAACGGAGAACCGAGGAGGCCCCCGGGCCGCCAGTGGCCGGCGCCCATACGGCTTGGGAAGACGCGGACCAGGTGAGCTTTGCGGTACCGCGGTTCCCCCACAGACAAGCCTGGGCCAGAGCAGCATAGCCCCCTGGACAGACTGACCTCCACCCGGGGAAAAAAGAGAAACTGAGTACTAAGCAATAAGAACAGTTAAGACGCTGGAAAGAGGGTGGGGCGCCCTGAGCGCTGAAGATTGGGGGAAGGGAATCCTTCCCGGGACTGTAAATAAACGAGCCGGGCGGGCCGGAGAGGCTCTGGCGGGAGCGGGGCGTGCCAGCAACCAGGAGCCGGGAGCTTGTGAGAGGAGGGAAGACCCACTTCCCACGTGAACTGTAAATAAACACGCAGGCCTGACAACGCGGGGCAGTGTCGCCTTTCCCAGTGCTTGGAAAGGGAAAAGCCTGTAGCAGAGGCTCCCCTCCCCCGCACAGGAGAACTCTGAGCAAACAAAGCCTGTGGGACCAGGTGAGTGCTAAGCTCACCCCAGAGATCTGCATAAATAACGCCGCCAGCTACAGGCTGAGAGCAGCAGGCAGGCAAGCCACAGTTGCAGATACCACTCTCAGAACTGCATCCAGACGCTTTTTTTTTTCTTTTTCTCCCTACCTTTGATGAGAGAACAACCGAATTACACCTGCAAGCCGAAAAACTTACTGAAACTGTATTGCATTTGAACTGGGGACACTTGGTGGGGCTTTTTTTTTTTTTTTTTTTTCTCTTCTGTGTGTGTGTGAGTGTAGTTTTGTTCTACTTTATGCATCCCCTTTGATAAGACAATTACAGAACAACATCTGAGGCACCAACTCCAGGACTGGAGATTGAGACGGACATCCAAATTATTAAGACTGAAATTGCATTGCATATAAACTTGGAAGTTTTTTGGTTTTTTGGTTTTTTTTGTTTTTTTTAATTTTCTATTTTCCATTTTATTTTAATTCATTTTTATAAATAGATATTACTTTCATATACTTATTTTTTATTTTTTTTAATCTTTGATTTTCAATCCTCTCTCTGTCACTCTATCGTCTGTTCAGCTTACTGTCGATTAGTACACTAACACTCCCTGTTTATACCTTTGAAACTCTCTTGTCTGATACCTTGTTCTGCTTTCTCCCTCTTGTCTGTATATTTGTTTTCCCCTTTTCTTTAACTTCTTGCTTTCCATCTCAGCTCACTCTTCCATTCTCAATATTACCATTGTTATTATTACAAGCTAGAAAATACTTAATTACACACAGTACAGGGACAGCAACAACACCAAGGACAATGACAGGAAGACAGAAAAAACAAGGAAACCAGTTTCCCCACAGCAAAAAATTAGTACAGGAACCAGAGGGGAATGAAGAGAACAGAAACTCAGAGCCAGACTCCAACAAAATGAAGATAAACTATGCCAAAGGACCCAATGAAGCCTACAAGAATAATTTAAAAGAAGACATACTACAAGTACTCAATGAGAATTTTATAGAGATGATACTGGATAGGGTCAACCAAAATGTACAGGAGACACTCAAGAAATTCCAAGACAATAAAAATAGAGAATTTGAAAAAGCAAAAGAAGAAATAAAGGAAACCATAGAAGCACTGTATAAACACCAAAGTGAAAGAGAGAACACAATGAATAAATGGATAAATGAACTCAGGACAAAAATAGACAACAATAGAGAAGAAAACAGCCAGGATATGGAAAACCTCAGAAAAAAGAACGAAACAGAACTGCAAAACAAAACGGAAGGCCAATCCAGCAGAATAGAACAAACAGAAGACAGAATCTCAGAACTTGAAGATGAAATGGTAATTAAAGGAAAAACTGAAGAACTACTAATTAAACAACTCAAGACCTGTGAAAAGAAAATGCAAGAACTCACTGACTCCATCAAAAGACCAAACTTGAGAATCATGGGCATCGAAGAAGGAGAAGAGGTGCAAGCGAAGGGAATGCGTAATATATTCAACAAAATAATAACGGAAAATTTCCCAAATCTAGAGAAAGATATTCCCATACAGATGCAAGAGGCCTCCAGGACACCAAACAGACCAGATCAAAATAGAACTACTCCACGACATATCATCATTAAAACAACAAGTTCAGAAACTAAGGAAAGAATATTGAAGGCTGCAAGAGAGAAAAAACAAGTAACATACAAAGGTAAACCCATCAAAATCACAGCAGACTTCTCAACAGAAACATTAAAAGCAAGAAGAGCGTGGGGTGAGATCTTCCGGGCACTGAATGAAAATAACTTCAACCCCAGGATACTCTACCCAGCAAAGCTATCATTCAAAATAGATGGGGCAATAAAAGTCTTCCATGATAAGCAGAAACTAAAACAATATGTGACCACAAAGCCACCATTACAAAAGATTCTGCAAGGGATTCTGCACACAGAAAGTGACACCCAACTTAACCATGAAAAGGCAGGCAGCACCAAACCACAGGATAAGAAAAAGCAAGACAGTAGAGAGTAACATCAAGTTAGGTACACACAATCAAACCTTCAAACAACTAAGATAACCAAATGGCAGGAATCACCACATACCTATCAGTACTAACACTTAATGTTAATGGACTTAATTCACCCATCAAAAGACACCGTTTGACAAAATGGATTAAAAAAGAAGATCCAACAATTTGTTGCTTACAGGAGACTCATCTCACCGACAGAAATAAGCATATGCTTAGGATGAAAGGCTGGAAGAAGATTTACCAAGCCAATGGCCCCCGAAAACAGGCAGGAGTAGCAATACTTATCTCTGACAAAGTAGACTTCAAACCTACATTGATCAAATGAGACAAAGAAGGACATTCCATGCTAATAAAAGGGGAAATAGACCAAAAGGAAATAATAATCATCAATCTGTACGCACCCAATGTCAACGCACCCAATTTCATCAAACATACCCTGAAAGACCTAAAAGCATATATAAACGCCAACACAGTGGTTGTGGGAGACTTTAACACTCCATTATCATCAATAGATAGGTCATCCAAACAAAAACTCAATAAAGAAATCCAAGATCTAAAATATGCAATAGATCAAGTGGATCTAGTAGATGTCTACAGAACATTTCATCCAACCTCTACACAATATACATTCTTCTCAGCAGCCCATGGAACCTTCTCCAAAATAGATCATATCCTAGGGCACAAAGCAAGCCTCAGCAAATATAAGAAAATAGAAATAATACCATGCATACTATCTGATCACAATGCAGTAAAAGTAGAACTCAACAACAAAAGTAAAGACAAAAAACATGCAAACAGCTGGAAACTAAATAACTCATTACTTAATGAAGAATGGATCATCGATGCAATAAAAGAGGAAATTAAAAAGTTCCTAGAAGTCAATGAAAATGAAAACACAACCTACCAGAACCTATGGGACACAGCTAAGGCAGTCTTGAGAGGAAAGTTTATAGCCATGAGTGCATATATTAAAAAGATTGAAAGATCCCAAATCAATGACCTAATGATACATCTCAAACTCCTAGAAAAACAAGAACAAGCAAATCCCAAAACAAATAGAAGGAGAGAAATAATAAAAATAAGAGCTGAAATCAACGAAATAGAAACCAAAAAAACCATACAAAGAATTAATGAAACAAAAAGTTGGTTCTTTGAAAAAATAAACAAGATCGATAGACCCCTGGCAAACCTGACTAAAATGAGGAGAGAAAAAACCCAAATTAGTAGAATCAGGAATGCAAAAGGGGAGATAACAACAAACACCATGGAAGTCCAGGAAATCATCAGAGACTACTTTGAGAACCTATATTCAAATAAATTTGAAAATCTAAAAGAAATGGACAGATTTCTAGATACATATGATCATCCAAAACTGAACCAAGAGGAAATTAATCACCTGAATAGACCTATAACACAAAATGAAATTGAAGCAGCAATCAAGAGTCTCCCCAAAAAGAAAAGTCCAGGACCTGATGGATTCTCTGCTGAATTCTATCAGACCTTTAAAGAAGAACTGATACCAACCCTCCTTAAACTGTTCCATGAAATAGAAAGGGAAGGAAAACTGCCAAACACATTTTATGAAGCCACTATTACACTTATCCCAAAACCAGGCAAAGACACCTCCAAAAAGGAGAACTATAGGCCAATCTCCTTAATGAACATTGATGCAAAAATCCTCAACAAAATAATGGCAAATCGAATTCAGCAACACATCAAAAAGATTATTCACCACGACCAGGTAGGCTTCATCCCAGGGATGCAGGGGTGGTTCAACATACGAAAATCAATAAACGTAATAAACCACATTAACAGAAGCAAAGACAAAAACCACTTGATCATCTCAATAGATGCAGAAAAAGCCTTTGATAAGATCCAACATCATTTCATGATAAAAGCTCTAAGAAAACTAGGAATAGAAGGAAAGTTCCTCAACATTATAAAAGCTATATATGACAAACCTACAGCCAGCATTATACTTAACGGAGAAAAATTAAAACCATTCCCTCTAAAATCAGGAACCAGACAAGGATGCCCACTATCTCCACTCCTATTCAACATAGTCCTGGAATTCCTAGCCAGAGCAATTAGGCAAGAAGAAGGAATAAAAGGAATACAAATAGGTAAAGAAACTGTCAAAATATCCCTATTTGCAGACGACATGATCCTATACCTTAAAGACCCAAAAAACTCTACTCAGAAGCTTCTAGACATCATCAATAGCTATAGCAAGGTAGCAGGATATAAAATCAACATAGAAAAATCATTAGCATTTCTATACACTAACAATGAGCAAACGGAAAAAGAATGTATGAAAACAATTCCATTTACAATAGCCTCAAAAAAAATCAAATACCTAGGTGTAAACCTAACAAAAGATGTGAAAGACCTCTACAAGGAAAACTATACACTTCTGAAGAAAGAGATTGAGGAAGACTATAGAAAGTGGAGAGATCTCCCATGCTCATGGATTGGTAGAATCAACACAGTAAAAATGTCTATACTCCCAAAAGTAATCTACATGTTTAATGCAATTCCCATCAAAATTCCAATGACATTCATCAAAGAGATTGAAAAATCTACTGTTAAATTTATATGGAAACACAAGAGGCCACGAATAGCCAAGGCAATACTCAGTCAAAAGAACAATGCAGGAGGTATCACAATACCTGACTTCAAACTATATTACAAAGCAATAATAATAAAAACAGCATGGTACTGGCACAAAAACAGACATGAAGACCAGTGGAACAGAATAGAGGATCCAGATATGAAGCCACACAACTATAAGCAACTTATCTTTGACAAAGGAGCTAAAAATATACGATGGAGAAATAGCAGCCTCTTCAACAAAAACTGCTGGGAAAACTGGTTAGCAGTCTGCAAAAAACTGAAACTAGATCCATGTATATCACCCTATACCAAGATTAACTCAAAATGGATCAAGGATCTTAATATCAGACCCCAAACTCTTAAGTTGATACAAGAAAGAGTAGGAAATACTCTGGAGTTAGTAGGTATAGGTAAGAACTTTCTCAATGAAACCCCAGCAGCACAGCAACTAAGAGATAGCATAGATAAATGGGACCTCATAAAACTAAAAAGCTTCTGTTCATCAAAAGAAATGGTCTCTAAACTGAAGAGAACACCCACAGAGTGGGAGAAAATATTTGCCAACTATACATCAGACAAAGGACTGATAACCAGAATATACAGGGAACTTAAAAAAATAAATTCTCTCAAAACTAATGAACCAATAAAGAAATGGGCACGTGAACTAAACAGAACTTTCTCAAAAGAAGAAATTCAAATGGCCAGAAAACACATGAAAAAATGCTCACCATCTCTAGCAATAAAGGAAATGCAAATTAAAACCACACTAAGATTCCACCTCACCCCTGTTAGAATAGCCATCATCAGCAACACCACCAACAACAGGTGTTGGCGAGGATGCGGGGAAAAAGGAACCCTCTTACACTGTTGGTGGGAATGTAGACTAGTACAACCACTCTGGAAAAAAATTTGGAGGCTACTTAAAAAGCTGGACATCGATCTACCATTTGATCCAGCAATACCACTCTTGGGGATATACCCAAAAGACTGTTACTCCAGAGGCACCTGCACATCCATGTTTATTGCGGCACTATTCACAATAGCCAAGTTATGGAAACAGCCAAGATGCCCCAGCACTGACGAATGGATTAAGAAAATGTGGTATCTATACACAATGGAATTTTATGCAGCCATGAAGAAGAACGAAATGTTATCATTCGCTGGTAAATGGATGGAATTGGAGAACATCATTCTGAGTGAGGTTAGCCTGGCTCAAAAGACCAAAAATCGTATGTTCTCCCTCATATGTGGACATTAGATCAAGGGCAAACACAACAAGGGGATTGGACTTTGAGCACATGATAAAAGCGAGAGCACACAAGGGAGGGGTGAGGATAGGTAAGACACCTAAAAAACTAGCTAGCATTTGTTGCCCTTAATGCAGAGAAACTAAAGCAGATACCTTAAAGCAACTGAGGCCAATAGGAAAAGGGGACCAGGAACTAGAGAAAAGGTTAGATTAAAAAGAATTAACCTAGAAGGTAACACCCACGCACAGGAAATCAATGTGAGTCAATGCCCTGTATAGCTATCCTTATCTCAACCAGCAAAACCCCTTGTTCCTTCCTATTATTGCTTATACTCTCTCTACAACAAAATTAGAGATAAGGGCAAAATAGTTTCTATTGGGTATTGAGGGGGGGAGCGGGAGGGGGTGGAGTGGGTGGTAAGGGAGGGGGTGGGGGCAGGGGGGAGAAATAAACCAAGCCTTGTATGCACATATGAATAATAAAAGAAAAATGAAAAAAAAAAAAAAAAAAAGAAAGAAAGTAGGGGAGGTGGGGGCAGGGGGGAGAAATGAACCAAGCCTTGTATGCACATATGAATAATAAAAGAAAAAAAATTAAAAAATTTAAAAAAAATTTACATTTAAAAAAAAAAAGTAGGGGAGATATCAAAGACTGTTGAGGTCAGGCAGAGGGTTCAAGAGCCAAGGTGAACAGGTTTCCCTTGGCCAATGATAGAAATCAGTAAGAAAACTTACAGCAGGGAATTAAAAATCTCATTGGTTACCTTAAGAAATGGTAGGAGAAGAAAAAAATCTTTCTCTACTGACTTATGTTCAAATTAAACCAACAAAAGAGATTGACAGGAGAAAAATCACACGGACTTTATTTGATATTAATATTTTAATGTTTAGGTTCCACGGAAAAGAAATAAAACCCCAAGAAGCTGTCAGACCTGAGAGCTTATATCTCTTCTTCACAAAGAATGACAGATTTGTGGAGGAGTGACAACACAGAGGAAAGGGTGGGTTTTCTCATGGTGGTAAAACATGGGGAGATGGTACACAGGAAGTGTGTGGGCCTTTGTTCACGTAGACTTAAGTCGAGCTGTCTCCAGGGACGAGGCAGCTCCTCTTTCTGGTATGGGAGAGGGGAGCACGCCTTAGAAAGAGGGAACGCATTCTGTTCCTTTAGACAGAAAGGGTGAAGGTTTCCTTGTGTCTGCTGTTGCTCAGTTGCCTTCAGCCCAAACCATCATCGTGTCAGAGGCAATGTAAGCCCCTTCAGAAACAGCTTATGATTCTTAAAGCTGCTAAATAAAGGGGAAAAAATGAAGCATTTGGGCTGGGGTCATGGCTCAAGTGGTAGAGCACCTATGGGAAGCAATTTATATATATGTACACTTATATATTTTTAAACTGGCCCTTTGGAGCCAGGTGTTGTGATGCACGCCTGTAATCCCAGCACATGAAATATGAAGTGATGCATGCCTGGGATCTGCTCTACACAATCAAAAAGGCAGTGAGAAGGAGAAGGTGGAGAGACACATAAGCAAGACCAGTCATGAAGTGACCCTTGTTGAAGCTGGCTGGTTACACATGGGTATCTACTGTTGCACACATTTGAAAATTTTAGTGATAAGTAAAAAATAAAAACAATTCTATCATGAGCTGAGAAGAATGGATGAAAGATTTTCCACTATGTGAAGAAGTGATTTCTTGTATTTGTCTTCAAATAATATCAGATATTGACCATAAAAACGTTGTAGTGATAACAGTCAGGATTGCTTTAAAGTTAAAACACAGGGGCTGAGGATGTAGCTCAGTGGTTAAGTGTTTGCTAGCATGCACGACGCCCTGAGTTTGATCCCCAGCACCACTAAATAAATAAAAAGTTAAAACACAGAGGATCCCAAGAAATACACAAAATAATTGAAAATGTAAAGTAAGCCCCAATGTTCTCTATGAAAAGATGAGTGAACAACAATGGCTATTTTGAAGGGAAATGTAATTTTAAAGAAATTAAGCAATAATATTCAACTCATTTAAGGAATGATGCCACAAGAAGAAGATTTCCACAGAACAAATATTTTATTTTATGCATTCTGGAATAACTGGGGCAGAACTTAGGGAAAAGAAGAGGCCTTCTGATAAGGGTTGCCAGATAAAATATAGGGTAGCTAGTAAAATGTGAATTTCAGATAGGCAGTGAATGATGTTTTATTCTATGACCCAAATATTTATATTTCTAAATCTGGCAACCTGACTCCCAGCTCTTGAACCTGTTTTGCTCGTTGGTTGTTTCCTTTCTCTTACCACCATGTGACTGCTTGTCTTAAAAACGTGACCCACGTGGCATGTCACAAACGCAGTTATTATGTAAGCCCTCTCAGGTTAAGAAGCTGAGGGTGACTTCTAGCATTGTCACCTTACAGATGACATTTCTGGCACGGGTATTTAATTTTGAGATCTCAAAATAGCAGCAGAAAAATTATCCCCTGGAGAGTGGGAACCTGGAAAGTGTTTTTGACAGCACTGCCCATTCTTAGACCGGCCACTCTCCCCTGCAAAACACAGGACATGTATTGGTCAGCTGGATGTGGTGGTGGTGAGTGGGGTTGATGAGGACAAGAGGTGGGAAAAGTAGGAAGCAGAACAGGGCCCCTTTACCCTAACCACAGCCCTTAAAGACGACTGCCTCTCTTCTGTCTCCACTACAGTGGAGTCCTATCTGCATGTCTGCAAAGTACTATCCTACTCTGCAAAGCTGTGAGAAGCTGTGGGGATAAACACTGGTGAGGAAATCATACACCAGGGTGGACTTGCGCTCCTGATTCTCAACCTGGGGTTCTTGACATGACAATTTGGACAAGGCTGAGGTTTGGGAAAGTAAGATTTGATGTGCTGGAGATCCTGCACACTGATCCCAGTTAGTCCCAGCTTTTTGGTCCTTCTAAGCAAGGGTGTACGTAATGCGACACTCTCAGCTCTTGCAATCCTCAATGCGTATTTAATCCTCCTAGCTGTGAGGAAACAGTGGGGGCAAGACAGAAAAGGTCCCTACCTCAGAGCCTCATCATGCAGGCAGGACAGGCAGCTAGAGGTGATAACATTTGAGTGAGGTGAGTGCTGTGATAGACAGCTGTCCTCCACATAGGGATCCTCCCTGGGAACGAGGTGTTTAAACTAAGACCTGAAAAGCTAATAATTAAGTGGGTGATGGGGAAGAGAGTGATGAGGGAGAAGAATGTCCCCAGCAGTGGAAATAGATGTGCAAAACCCTGAAGGAGAGAGGAAGGGATGTGGGAAGATGTGAGAGATGGAGCAGGAGCTAACGGGGGTGGGGGGGGTGCATGAGGCAGGTCAGTGATTTGGGGCCCTTCAAAGAAAATTTTTAATATATATTATATATTTACTTAAAGGAGACATTGATTAAGCCTGAAGAAATCTAATGGGCAGAATGCTGGCAGCCCTTCAGTGTCCCCTCTATGGTCTTAAGAAGGGGCATGCTTTGGCCCTAAACCTATAAAGCCCTCTCTGCCCCCAAAGAGGCCTGGACCTAACAGAATCTGCCCTTCAAAGCAATTTAATAACCATCTATTACCCCTTGGGGGTTTTATTCTTTCCTATCTTGTTAAATTTACTTTTTGTTTGTTTGTTTTAGCACCCTCCTAATTATCTGACTTTCCCAAATTCTGATCTTCTGGGAGGAGGAAATGGGGCTGAAGAATTGGGGGATTTTATGTAGGGTGTAAAGTTCCCCACGTGGTGTGCTCATTTGCTGGGCTTGGTCTCATTGCTGATACAGGAGTAGGGGTACGGAATTGAGCCGTGGCCTCACCCCTCCTTGCCCAGCAAATCAGTAAGACTTTCTAAAATATAGATTTTTGGTCCCATTCCTAACCTACCAAAATTAGAATTTCTAGGCATAGGACTTAGGAATTTGTAGTTCAAAATTCTCCCTGGGTAAGTCAGGTGATAAGATTCTAGACTCACCAGACTTTATTGTTAAGAAGTGCACATTTCAGAGTCAGTGAAATCTGAATTCAACTCCAGCTGCAGAGTTATTAACTCGGTAATAGGAGGTTCTTTGGGGGAGAAGAGGCATTGCTTTGCTGACTGCTACATCCGTAGTAAGCAAGGATAAAGACAAGGAAGGAGGCTGGGAGGAAAAAGAAATAACATGACTTACCGCTATTATCAGAGGATTAGGTGAGACCATGGCTAGCAAGATCTTGACACAGTCATCCACAATGGTAGAAGCTGCCTGCCTTACATTTCCCACCCAGGACTCCAAGCTCGGTTCTGATACTTGCAGTACCTACAGCCATACCTGCACCTGCTTTTATTTCCAAAGGACCCACCGAATCCTCTTCCAGCCCACCAGTGGCTTCCATGGGAAATGTCATTTCCACACTGAGAAGAGCTGAAACTGAAGCCGTGGAAAAGGGAGTCTAGTCTGTCTGCACCTTACTCACCCCTATCTGAGTCACAAAAACCATCCCACAGAGCTGGTCCTCCTCCTGGTAACTGGATAGTGCTGTTGTGCAGTCAAGATTCACTTGACTTTCTTAGACACCAGGATCTTTTAAATGCTCCTTTATAACATGTCTGGACTTTCTCTTTAAAAAAAAAATGACTTGTTTAAGGCCACTTACTTCTGGTTTTCAGATGTGTTTGCTTCCATTCTTTGAACAGGTCTAACCCAATAGATAACACCTGTAGAGGCCCAGTTCCAGTGCTCTCTTGACTGTAATTCAGTCAACCAGACCCCTTCTTTGGTCCTATGTATTAGAAGAGACTGCTTTGGATCCGTCTGGTTTTCTCCTCTCTACAGGGTGATGGACCTGGGGGGCCAAAGGAGATTTGTGACATGAAACCTCCCTCTCTCTCCTAGACCAAGCTCCCCTTCCCAGAAAGCCCAAACTGCTTCCAGGATCCACTTGGGCTTCTGCCCTTCTCTGTTCTTTTAAGGGCAGGTTATACTGCACAAAGAGTAGTGAAGGAGTGGCTGCTTTCAGAATATGTGTGTGGAGTGTGAATAGAGTTTAGATATGTGATGTGAGTCTACACACATCTCCCCAAGTCTGACTGAGAGAAGTGTGGGTGGTCCACTGGAGAACGTGGGAGACACCATTTGCACTTTCTCTTTAAACTCACAAGTGGGTAAATGGTCCTTCCTGTGGGGTGTATTACCATACAAAAAGGGCACAGAGCAGTCAAGAAAAAGTCCCTTAGATGCTCCATGAGTTACTTCCCGCCACACAGGAGTAACCACCACCTGCAGTGAGTGGACAGGGAAAAATGAGGAAGCCATAGACTTTTCATATTTGGCTCTAGTTAGGTTCAAGTTCTGGGTACAAAGGTAATTTAAAATTCCTGGTCTGGAATTCATACTGTCACACTGGAGTCATGATTTTATGGGCACAAAGTGTGATGCTAAATTAAATAGTTACGACAAAAGATTATTGGGCCTAACCTGATTCTCATAGTGACATTCTTTCTGTCTGTTTTGGTCTGTTTTCCTTCAACTCTTCCAGAAAAAAAAATTCATTAGGAAAAGCAAAGCAGTCTCTTGAGACCAATGCCAACTCTCAATTAACTAGGGATTCTGAGACCAGAGTTGCAATGAATGGTCTATTAAAAAAAAAAACACCACATATAAATCACAAACCTCACCTAACTGTTTTCTCACATCACAGTGCTTTTCAGATCACCAGTGACGGTTTTACAAATTTGGTTCTGTAAATTACATTATTGTGGCATTTCAAAAAAAAAAAAATCAAGGATGTAAAAGTATATATGTGCGCTTTAAAATGGTTTAGGTGTAGTTCTACCCAAGTTAAAAAAATTAGTTTGGTAAAATTCTACCCAGTGTACAATTACCTGGACGAAATTGAACAAGTTATTTACCCTCTTGGGTGCTCAATTTCTTTAACTGTAAAATGAAGGGGTTCCATTAGAAGGCCTCTAAGCTTCCTTCCAAACCTAAGGTTTTATGATTGTCTATGATTCTACAAGCAGTTACGCCTAGAGCTATTTTGCAGAGACAATTGCAGAATATGAAAAACCTTTAAGATTTAGAAAAGAAATGAAAAGACCATTCATCAGGAAATGGGGTCAGAGCAAAGAGTGTTGTTTCCTGAGCTACTCAAGTTTGAAAAGAAATTGTAGGCTCAGGATTAAGAAAAAAAAAATCAGAGCTTTGTACATTCCCACTGCTGTTTCAAAGAGGTATCCCAAAATAGCACTGCTTAACTCGCTAGAATAAAGTTAAATATCAAAGAAACAAACAAATACCTGATTATTTGTTGGCTATGGTCGTCTCTAATATAGTGTCTTTCTTTAGTGTTTTAATCACAGTCTGAAAGTTTGGAAGCCAACTCTTTCTATGCCCTGAGCATGCTAGTTCTCTCTCTCGCTCTCTCTCTCTCGCTCTCTCTCTCACTCTTTTTCTCTCTTCCTCTCTCTCTTTCTCTAGCTGTGTCTCCCTTTGATGTAGCCCAGGCTGGCCTTGAACTAGAACTCCTCCTGCCTCTAATTTTTGAGTGCTGGGATTACAGATGTGCACCACCACACTAGGCTGGTCTTTCCCTCTTTAGGCATCAGAAATCCCTGTTGCAGTCCATTCAGGCTACAATAAGAAAAAAAAATCAGAAGCTAGTGGCTTTATAAACAGCAGAAATGTATTCCTTACAGTTCTCGAGGCTGGGAAGTCCATCATGTTCAAGTTGCCAGCTGACTTGGTGTCTGGTCTAGAGACAGCACCATTTCACCATGTTCACCTGGTAGAAGGGGCAAGGACCTGTCCTCAGTCTCTCCACAAGGGCACTAATCCCACTCATGAGGCCTCTGCCTTCTAGGCTTCCTCCCTCTTGATACCATCACCATGGAGATTAGGATTAACACAGACATTCAAACCCTAACATACGCCAAAGTTCTACAAATACGATTGTACACCAAAGAGGAGGTGAAAGCTAGTGTAAGCCCCCAGCCCTGACGGTGACACTATGAGGAAGCCAGACATTCAACTTTGTGAAACTATGTCACAATACAGCCAACCAAACTCCTCCATCAGAGCGTGCAATTCCAGGCCACGTGAAAGTATTGCAGAGAATATGTATGTCCCAGAAGGAGGTCCTTAGTTCTTTATTTTTCTGCTAAAGAGGAAGTGAGGAACACTTTGCCTTGGAAATATTTTAAGGGGAAAAAAACCTTTCTACCTGAATCTTTCTAGTTGATCAAACTGCAGGATATCGCCGGGGTGGGCGCAAAGGAAATAATAACTAAAGACTCAGAAAATCTCAGCTCTGTTTAATCAGCTTGTGAACAAATAAAATTTGGATATGTTTCTAATAGTGGTAAGATTGAAATTTGTAAGATTTGAATACACACACACACCCCATGAGTTTCCCATTATCTTTTTATGTTCAGGAAGTCACAGAATTTCCTGAGAGTTCAGCAATTTTCATTGCACTTAGACTGTTGAAACTTGACTCAATTTCTTCTGTTGATGTGATTTTGCAAATCTTCTCTTACTGTTAAAATATTTTGTTGAGCACAAGGAGTGTGCCAACAACTGTTTGGGAAATTGACACCCAATAGTCATCCATTTCTTTGTAACCTAAGGAAAATACCACCTCTCCTTCGAAGTTTAGAGTCCAGATCAGACCACTGAAATACAGGACTTCTAAGAGCACCAACTGAGAAGCCACAGGGAAGGGGCCGGGAGGAAGAGGAGGAGGAGGGAGGGAGAGCACCAAGTATTTGGGGTACCTTCCCCACCTTGGAGCTTTGGGAAAGGTTCAGGAGCACCTGCTTCTTCAGGAATCTGGGAAGAACACCCATGGTGCCTATACACGGTGGATGATTCTGCTTAACAAACCTGCAGAGCACTTATTAGGTGCTACGCCCTGTACACGCTCCACAAATATTAATTCTTGGCTTTTCATAAGAACCCTACAGAGTAGGCAATGTTGCCTTATTTTCATTGTCCCTATTTTAACAGCTGAGGCAGCTGGGTGCCATTTGCTCACACCTGTAAACCTAGCTACTTGGGAAACTGAGAGCAGCAGAATCATGGTTTGAGGCCAACCCAGGAAAATAGTTTGTAAGACCCCATCTCCAAAATAACCAGAGCAAAATGGACTGGAGGTGTGGTTCAAGCAGTAGAGCACCTGCTTTGCAAGTACAGAGTCCTGAGTTCAAAACCCCAGTCCCACCAAAAACAAAACAGCTGTGGAAACTGAGCAGAGTGAGGTTAAGCTATTCATTGAGGCCTACAGCTAACGAGCAACAGATGCCAGGGTCCATATTCCTCTGCTCCTCTCAGAGTAGCTCATTACTGAAGGAAGAAACGGGGCTTGAAAGGGGTTAGTGGGGTTAGCATGTCATTTATGAAATGTGGAAATACTACTTTGAACTTCTAGCAAGTTCTGCCTCTTTAACCAGGAGAGTCTTCCTCTGGTGTATACCTCTCAGATATTCTTAGGATAAAAGATGAGGAAATTAACTCCAAATAACAACCTCCACAATGACTTTGCTGAAGAAGTTGACGTCAGTTGCCTGAAGGAGAAAACAGCAAGGTTCGTCAGTCTGAACTCCCTAATCACTTCATCTTTGCATAAAAATCAAAATACTTTTGTTGCTGCATTTATACATTGGTATAAATGAGTTCTCTTTGGTTTAAGAGGGGAAAAAAGGGTATCAGTTCCTACAAAATACATTTCTTTTGGCTGAGGACCTTAGGAAGTAAGCTCTTCTAAGTACTACAAGGAAGTAACCTAAGAGCTGGTGGAGTGGCTCAAGTGGTAGAGTGCCCACCTAGTAAGCATGAGGCCCTGAGTTCAAACCCCAGTACCACCAAAAAAAAAAATAATAATATAAGAAAGTTTGCTTGAAGGATCACCATAACAAAAATTGAACAAGAATCTATCTTCCCATCAGCAGAGGAAGGTTAAATTAAGGAATACACATACAATATAAAACACAAAGTGAAACCTAGAGTTTTGGACCCCGGCCCAAACTCCTGGGCTTCCACATGTCAGGTCCAGTCACTGGCCCCTCTCTGCCAAATAAAGAGGCTTGGTTGACCATTATCTCAGTCTGAGTCTTCCAGAGTAGGGCTCTGGAGAAGTTGTTATCACTGTCATCACTTGAGGGGAGCAATCTGGTTCCCATGAGATGATTACTCCTGCTCCAGGTTGCAGCCTCATCATTATGGGTATCTGTCCTCATTTGGAGGGTAGTCTGTCCTGTAAGACTCTGCTTGCTGTTCCTTAGGGGAAGTTTCAATCCCTTGCCATAACGATGTTATCAATCATTCCTGTCCTTCCTTGATTCCAAGGTGGCTGCAGGAGAGAATGGCTCAGAGCAAAGAACAACAGGTGCAAAATGGAGACAGAGGTGCCAAGCTTCTCTCCTGTGTTTAGTTAATTCATGAGGAGTAAGGAGTTAGTGCTTTTCAGCAAAAACAGTTTAAGCACCTCTTACAAAAGCAAGCATTAAAAAGAATAAGGTACATCTGATGACAGTTACATGAAAAAGCATGTGTAATATTTTATTTAGTGGGGGGAAGCAAAAAGCTCTCATAGTACTATGTCATTCTTGTGGGAAATCACACAAGAACAACCTTGGGGTTTTGTGTCTAGAGCGTACAGGCATATTTGTGTTACCACACAGTTTAGCTCTGGTGTGTACCTCTGTCCTTGTGTCCAGCAAAAGAATTCAGGCAAGATGGGAAAATATAAAAGAATTAGTAAAGCTTATTAGGAAAGGCATTTAGTGTAACAGGATAAAAGTGGGGAAAGGGACAAACATTTTCTGCTCCCTTGGAAGAAATGGGAGCTGAGACTCAAAATGGTGGTCCTCATTTCTAGTCTCACTTTCTGAGCTTGTTAACATCTCACAGGGGAAGACAGATGCAGACAGCCCTGGTATGTCTCCATGTTCTTGCAACTCAGCATCCAAGAGGAGGTGGGAAGAGGTGGCTAGTTGCTCTGGCCTTTCAGTTTTCACTTTCTTGTTTTTAAATCTGAGTTTGGTCCTTTTAATATTTACTAAAAATAATACTATTTCCCTGTCTTCTTGTCTATCTATCCTGTCTCAGCCATCACTCATGATTAACTTCTACCTAACACTCAAACACAAACAGAAAGTCTACAAGGGTGCAGAGAATCTCCACTTCACCTTAAACGGAGAAACCAGGAGGGCCCCCAGGCACCCAGTCGCCCGAGCCCAGACAGCTTGGGAAGACGTGGACCAGGTGAGCTTCGCAGTACCATGGTACTCCCACAGACAAGCCTGGGCCAGAGCAGCATTGCCCCCTGGACACACTGACCTCCACCCGGGGGAAAAAAGAGAAACTGAGTAATAAGCAATAAGAGCAATAAAGACACACAGGAAAGAGGGTGGGGCACACTGAGCACCGAAGATTGGGGGAAGGGAATCCTTCCTGGGACTGTAAATAAACAAGCCGGGCAAGCAGGAGCGGGGGCGCACACCCAGCAACCAGGAGTGGGAAAACTTGTGAGAGTGGCGGAGGGAGGAAAACTCCACAGGAGAGGGGGGAAGACCCACCTCCAACATGAACTGTAAATAAAAATGCAGGCCTGAGAATGCGAGTGTAGTGTTACCTTTCCCAGTGCTTGGAAAGGGGAAAGCTTGTAGCAGAGGTTCCCACACAGGAGAATTCTGAGCAAACAAAGCCTTTAGGGCCAGGTGAGTGCTAAGCTCACTGCAGAGATCTGCATAAATAACGCCTCCAGCAACAGCAGGCTGACAGCAGCGGGCAGGCAAGCCACAGCTGCAGATACTATTCTCAGAACTGTCTCCAGACTCTTTTTTACTTTTTCTCCCTACCCTTGATGAGAGAACAACCAAATTACACCTGCATGCTAGAAAACTTACTGAAACTGTATTGCATTTGACTTAGGACACTTGGTGGGGTTTTGTGTGTGTGTGTGTGTGTGTGTGTGTGTGTGTGTGTGTAGTTTTGTTCTACTTTATGCATCCCCTTTGATGAGACAACTACAGAACAACATCTGAGGCACCATCTCCAGGACTGGAGACTGAGAAGACACCCAAATTATTAAGGCTGAAACTTCATTGCATTTGAACTTGGAGGGTTTTTGGTTTTTTGGTTTTTTTTTAATTTTCTACTTTCCATTTTATTTTAATTCATTTTTATATATAGATATTTCTTTCATTTACTTGTTTTTTATTTTTAATCTTATCTTTATTTTTTTATTTTTGATTTTCAATCCTCTCTCTGTCTCTCTAATGTCTGTTCAGCTTACTGTCAATTAGTACACTAATGCTCCCTGTTTATACTTTTGAAACTTTCTTGTCTGAAACTTTATTCTACTTTCTCCCTCTTGTCTGGGTATTTGTTTTCCCCTTTTCTTTAACTTCTTGCTTTCCATCTCAGTTCACCCTTCCATTCTAAATATTACCATTGTTATTATTACAAGCTAGAAATGACTTAATTGCACACAGTACATGGACAGTAACAACACCAAAGATAATGACCGGAAGACAGAAAAAACAGGGAAACCAGTTTCCCACAGCAAAAACTTAGTACAGGAACCAGAGGGGAATGAAGAAAACAGAAACTCAGATCCAGACTCCAACAAAATGAAGATAAACTATGCCAAAGGACCCAATGAAGCCCACAAGAATAATTTAAAAGAAGACATACTACAGGTACCCAATGAGAATTTTATAGAGATGGTACTGGATAGGGTCAACCAAAATGTACAGGAGACACTCAAGAAATTCCAAGACAACAAAAATAGAGAATTTGAAAAAGCAAAAGAAGAAATAAAGGAAATCATAGAAGCACTGTATAAACACCAAAGTGAAACAGAGAACACGATGAATAAACGGATAAATGGACTCAGGACAAAAATAGACAACATTAAAGAGGAAACCAGCCAGGATACGGAAAACCTCAGAAAAAAGAACGAAACAGAACTGCAAAACAAAACGGAAGGCCAATCCAGCAGAATAGAACAAACAGAAGACAGAATCTTAGAACTTGAAGATGAGATGGTAATTAAAGGAAAAACCGAAGAACTATTAATTAAACAAATCAAGACCTGTGAAAAGAAAATGCAAGAACTCACCGACTCCATCAAAAGACCAAACTTGAGAATCATGGGCATCGAAGAAGGAGAAGAGGTGCAAGCGAAGGGAATGCGTAATATATGCAACAAAATAATAACGGAAAATTTCCCAAATCTAGAGAAAGTTATTCCCATACAGATGCAAGAGGCCTCCAGGACACCAAACAGACCAGATCAAAATAGAACTACCCCACGACATATCATCATTAAAACAACAAGTTCAGAAACTAAGGAAAGAATATTGAAGGCTGTAAGAGAGAAAAAACAAGTAACATACAAAGGTAAACCCATCAAAATCACAGCAGACTTCTCAACAGAAACATTAAAAGCAAGAAGAGCGTGGGGTGAGCTCTTCCGGGCACTGAATGAAAATAATTTCAACCCCAGGATACTCTACCCAGCAAAACTATCATTCAAAATACATGGAGCAATAAAAGTCTTCCATGATAAGCAGAAACTAAAACAATATGTGACCACAAAGCCACTACTACAAAAGATTCTGCAAGGGATTCTGCACACAGAAAGTGAAACCCAACTTAACCATGAAAAGACAGGCAGCACCAAACCACAGGAAAAGAAAAAGCAAGACAGTAGAGAGTAACCTCAACTTAGGTGCACACAATCAAACCTTCAAACAACTAAGACAACTAAATGACAGGAATCACCACATACCTATCAGCACTAATGCTTAATGTTAACGGGCTTAATTCATCCATCAAAAGGCACTGCTTGATGAAATGGATTAAAAAGGAAGATCCAACAATTTGTTGCTTACAGGAGACCCATCTCACTGACAGAAATAAGCATAGGCTTAGGATGAAAGGCTGGAAGAAGATTTACCAAGCCAATGGCCCCCGAAAACAGGCAGGAGTAGCAATACTTATCTCTGACAAAGTAGACTTCAAACCTACATTGATCAAATGAGACAAAGAAGGACATTCCATGCTAATAAAAGGGGAACTAGACCAAAAGGAAATAATAATCATCAATCTGTATGTACCCAATGTCAATGCACCCAATTTCATCAAACGTACCCTGAAAGACCTAAAAGCATATATTAACACCAACACAGTGGTTGTGGGAGACTTTAACACCCCATTATCATCAATAGATAGGTCATCCAAACAAAAAATCAATAAAGAAATCCAAGATCTAAAATATGCAATAGATCAAATGGACCTAGTTGATGTCTACAGAACATTTCATCCAACCTCTACACAATATACATTCTTCTCAGCAGCCCATGGAACCTTCTCCAAAATAGATCATATCCTAGGGCACAAAGCAAGTCTCAGCAAATATAAGAAAATAGAAATTATACCGTGCATACTATCTGATCACAATGCAGTAGAAGTAGAACTCAACAACAAAAGTAAAGACAAAAAACATGCAAACAGCTGGAAACTAAATAACTCATTACTTAATGAAGAATGGATCATCGATGAAATAAAAGAGGAAATTAAAAAGTTCCTGGAAGTCAATGAAAATGAAAACACAACCTACCGGAACCTATGGGACACAGCTAAGGCAGTCCTGAGAGGAAAGTTTATAGCCATGAGTGCATATATTAAAAAGAATGAAAGATCCCAAATCAATGACCTAATGATACATCTCAAACTCCTAGAAAAACAAGAACAAGCAAATCCCAAAACAAATAGAAGGAGAGAAATAATAAAAATAAGAGCTGAAATCAACGAAATAGAAACCAAAAACACCATACAAAGAATTAATGAAACAAAAAGTTGGTTCCTTGAAAAAATAAACAAGATCGATAGACCCCTGGCAAACCTGACTAAAATGAGGAGAGAAAAAAACCCAAATTAGTAGAATCAGTAATGCAAAAGGGGAGATAACAACAAACACTATGGAAGTCCAGGAAATCATCAGAGACTACTTTGAGAACCTATATTCAAATAAATTTGAAAATCTTAAAGAAGTGGACATATTTCTAGATACACATGATCATCCAAAACTGAACCAAGAGAAAATTAATCACCCAAATAGATCTATAACACAAAATGAAATTGAAGCAGCAATCAAGAGTTTCCCCAAAAAGAAAAGTCCAGGACCTGACGGATTCTCTGCTGAATTCTATCAGATCTTTAAAGAAGAACTGATACCAACCCTCCTTAAACTGTTCCACGAAATAGAAAGGGAAGGAAAACTGCCGAACACATTCTATGAAGCCAGTATTACACTTATCCCAAAACCAGGCAAAGACACCTCCAAAAAGGAGAACTATAGGCCAATCTCCTTAATGAACATTAATGCAAAAATCCTCAACAAAATTATGGCAAACCGAATTCAACAACACATCAAAAAGATTATTCACCACGACCAAGTAGCCTTCATCCCAGGGATGCAGGGGGTTTCAACATATGAAAATCAATAAATGTAATAAACCACATTAACAGAAGCAAAGACAAAAACCACTTGATCATCTCAGTAGATGCAGAAAAAGCCTTTGATAAGAACCAACACCATTTCATGGTAAAAGCTCTAAGAAAACTAGGAATAGAAGGAAAGTACCTCAACATGATAAAAGCTATATATGACAAACCTACAGCCAGCATTATACTTAATGGAGAAAAACTGAAATCATTCCCTCTAAAATCAGGAACCAGACAAGGATGCCCACTATCTCCACTCCTATTCAACATAGTACTGGAATTCCTAGCCAGAGCAATTAGGCAAGAAGAAGGAATAAAAGGAATACAAATAGGTAAAGAAACTGTCAAAATATCCCTATTTGCAGACGACATGATCCTATACCTTAAACACCCAAAAACCTTACTCAGAAGCTTCTAGACATCATCAATAGCTATAGCAAGGTAGCAGGATATAAAATCAACATAGAAAAATCATTAGCATTTCTATACACTAACAATGAGCAAACTGAGAAAGAATATATGAAAACAATTCCATTTACAATAGGCTCAAAAAAAATCAAATACCTAGGTGTAAACCTAACAAAAGATGTCAAAGACCTCTACAAGGAAAACTATACACTTCTGAAGAAAGAGATTGAGGAAGACTATAGAAAATGGAGCGATCTCCCATGCTCATGGATTGGTAGAATCAACATAGTAAAAATGTCGATACTCCCAAAAGTAATCTACATGTTTAATGCAATTCCCATCAAAATTCCAATGACATTCATTAAAGAGATTGAAAAATCCACCATTAAATTTATATGGAAACACAAGAGGCCACGAATAGCCAAGGCAATACTCAGTCAAAAGAACAATGCAGGAGGTATCACAATACCTGACTTCAAACTATATTACAAAGCAATAGCAATAAAAACAGCATGATACTGGCACAAAAACAGACATGAAGACCAGTGGAACAGAATAGAGGACCCAGATATGAAGCCAAACAACTATAACCATCTTGTCTTTGACAAAGGAGCTAAAAATACGATGGAGAAATAGCAGCCTCTTCAACAAAAACTGCTGGGAAAACTGGTTAGCAGTCTGCAAAAAACTGAAACTAGATCCATGTATATCACCCTATACCAAGATTAACTCAAAATGGATCAAGGATCTTAATATCAGACCCCAAACTCTAAAGTTGATACAGGAAAGAGTAGGAAATACTCTGGAGTTAGTAGGTATAGGTAAGAACTTTCTCAACGAAACCCTAGCAGCACAGCAACTAAGAGATAGCATAGATAAATGGGACCTCATAAAGCTAAAAAGCTTCTGTTCATCAAAAGAAATGGTCTCTAAACTGAAGAGAACACCCACAGAGTGAGAGAAAATGTTTGCCAACTATACATCAGACAAAGGACTGATAACCAGAATATACAGGGAACTTTAAAAACTAAATTCTCCCAAAACTAATGAACCAATAAAGAAATGGGCAAGTGAACTAAACAGAACTTTCTCAAAAGAAGAAATTCAAATGGCCAAAAAACACATGAAAAAATGCTCACCATCTCTAGCAATAAAGGAAATGCAAATTAAAACCACGCTAAGATTCCACCTCACCCCTGTTAGAATAGCCATCATTAGCAACACCACCACCAACAGGTGTTGGCGAGGATGCGGGGAAAAAGGAACCCTCTTACACTGTTGGTGGGAATGTAAACTAGTACAACCACTCTGGAAAAAAATTTGGAGGCTACTTAAAAAGGTAGACATTGATCTACCATTTGATCCAGCAATTCCACTCTTGGGGATATACCCAAAAGACTGTGACACAGGTTACTCCAGAGGCACCTGCACACCCATGTTTATTGCGGCACTATTCACAATAGCCAAGTTATGGAAACAGCCAAGATGCCCCACCACTGATGAATGGATTAAGAAAATGTGGTATCTATACACAATGGAATTTTATGCAGCCATGAAGAAGAACGAAATGTTATCATTTGCTGGTAAATGGATGGAATTGGAGAACATCATTCTGAGTGAGGTTAGCCTGGCCCAAAAGACCAAAAATCGTATGTTCTCCCTCATGTGTGGACATTAGATCAAGGGCAAACACAACATTGAGATTGGACTTTGAGCACATGATAAAAGTGAGAGCACACAAGGGAGAGGTGAGGATAGGTAAGACACCTAAAAAATTAGCTAGCATTTGTTGCCCTCAACACAGAGAAACTAAAGCAGATACCTTAAAAGCAACTGAGGCCAATAGGAAAAGGGACCAGGAACTAGAGAAAAGGTTAGATCAAAAAGAATTAACCTAGAAGGTAACACACACGCACAGGAAATTAATGTGAGTCAACTCCCTGTATAGCTATCCTTATCTCAACCAGCAAAAACACTTTTTACTCCTATTATGGCTTATACTCTCTCTTCACAAAATTAGAAATAAGGGCAAAATAGTTTCTGCTGAGTATTGAGGGGGTAGGGCGGAGAGGGAGGGAGTGGAGTGGGTGGTAAGGGAGGGGTTGGGGCAGGGGGAAGAAATGATCCAAGCCTTGTATGCACATATGAATAATAAAATAAAAAATTTAAAAAAAAAGAAAAAAAAAGAAGAATGTTGCTTAATTACATGCATTTGTAGAGTTTTCAAAGTTCTTAAATGTCTCTAGTGGCTGCTGAATTCCACAACTAAATACCTGAGTTGTTACTGATCTCCTGTTCAAGACCTGGCTTCCCAATTAGGTAGTTATGGTTTTTATTCAAGGCCCCAGAGATTTTTAGTTGTATATTCTTACCCAAAGTCAGGAACCCAGTTGTCCCTTGGTCAGAGGATCTTGGTGGTGTATTAGTTATTTTTGTGTTGGTATGACAAAACATCAGACATAAACAGCTTAAAAGGAAAAATCATTTATATTGTCTCATGATTTTGGAAGTATCAGTCCATCATGGCAGGAAGGGCATGGACAAGTAATGCATCATGGCAACCAAGAAGCAGAGGAACGACAATATAGGAAGAGGCCAGGGAAATACAGAGCCCCCACCCATACTCCCAGTGACTTCTCACCTCCCACCACCTCCCAATAATGCCATCAGATTATGAAGTCATCAAGGGATTAATCCATTGAATAGGTTGAAGCCCTCATGATCTAGCTGTCTCTGGAAATGCCATTCTAGACACACCTCTGGATGTGCTTTCTCATCTCCTAGGTATTCCTTAATTCAGTTAAGATTACACATTAGAGGGAGATAGAAATCTGAAGTCAAATGTCTGGACTTCATCTCCCTTACTGGCAGCTTTGCACAGTGAGGCGGGTGGTGCTAGTTACTTCTAACTCTGAACAGTTCTCTGAATAGTCATTCCACCTTTAAATAACTTCTTTTAGAATAAGGAGTGGGGGGCCATGGGCATAGCTCAAGTGGTAGAGCACATGCAAGGCCATGGGTTCAATCCTTAGCACTGCAAGGAGGAGGAGTGAAGGAGCAGGGGGAGAGGAGGGAAGAGAAAGGGGGAAGGAAAAGGAATGGAGAAGATATCTCAAATTTTCACAGGAAGTTCTGAGCTTCTCCTGTAATACTTTGCTTTAAATTTCTCCTATAGCAACTTGATCCAACAAGCCTGATTTTTCGAAATGACTTTCTAACAGCAACATGAAATGGTTTGTTTCTAAAGCCTCTTAAAATCTAACACAATTACAAAGGTCATTTCTCCTACCAGTCATTACATTATCAAAAACCTGACTTACAAACCTGGCACCTTACCATGCTGTCAAATAGTGTTAGGCATTTAGCTACCCAGAGTACTCCCACAGGGTGAATTGACACCTTAGAGATCAAAGAAATTCCTAATTCTGGGTTCTGGAAACAATTATTGTCCCCATCCCAACCAACCACCACTCTTGAGAGGGGAATGTAGAGCTCCTCCTTGCTGCATTGCCTAACAACGTTTATGTGGTATGTGGCTGTAATAAACTGTCCCAAGTTCAGAGTCAAATCTATAAGGAATCCTAGTGCAGTAGAAGAATCAGGGCTTAACTAGCCAGTAATAAGCTGAATTGTGTTCACCCAAAAGATATTTTCAAGTGCTACCCCTGGTAGCTGTGAATATGACTTTGTTTAGAAATAGAGTCTTTGTATAAGTAAGTAAGGATTTCAGTATAAAATCATCCTGGGTTTAGAGTGAACCATAAATCCAATGACTGGTCTCCTTATAAGAACACTAAGGGACACAGAGAAGCATAGAGAGAAGTTTATGTAAAGACAAAGGCAGAAATTGGAGTCACGATGCTATAAACCAGGGAATTCCTGGGCCACCAGAAGCTGAAGAGGCCTTCAGAGAAGCATGGCCCTGCTAACACCTACTTTTGGGCTTTTAGCCTTTAGAACATGGGAAAATAAATTGTATTATATCACCTATTTTGTGCCGGCTTGTTATGGCAGCACTACTGTTCTAAGGAAAATCCTTTTATAGTCCCCTGTCAAACATTATTGAACACTCTCATGTACTAGGCAGAGAAAAAAGAACACCATTATTCTTACATAGCCAATATTCTGATTGTGATGGTGGTGGGCAAGAGAAAATAAGCAAGAAGACAATTAACAAGATAATTTCTTTTCCTTCTTTCTCTCTCTCTCTCATTGCAATACTGGGGATTGAACCCGGAGCCTTGCTCAACCCAGCACTAAAGAAGTGGTAATATGTCACATGAGAGAATATTGGGGTGTGTGGACACTTGTTTAGGTTATGTAGTCTGAGAGGAAAGTCTCTGAGGAGATGACATATGAACTGATGCCCAGATGCAAAGAAAGAGCAAGTGCTGGGAAGTCCAGTCAATGGAAAGAGGGCTGCAGGCAGCTGTTGTAGCCAGTGCAAAGGTCTCAGGCAGAGATCAGAGTAGGAAGCCGGTGACCCAAGAATAGTGATCCAGCAAAAGGTGGCAGCACACACAAGGAGCTCAGAGAGTGTCAGGGTCAGGTCTGGTACAGCCTTGCATCCCCCGTAGAGAGTTTGGATGTCATCCCAGATGTAATGGGAAGCACTTGGAAGACAGTAAGAAGGAAAAATGGTCTGATTTGTATTTTCAATGCACTCTACTGCTGCTGTGCTGGCATTAGTTTAAGGGGTGTGGAGGATTTCTATTGTCAGTTTAGCTGAGGAATCATTTCTCCTGTGGGACATACACCCTCATCAATATTGGAGGCTTGGAGGTTGTAAGAATGCCTGTGATTGCAGTCTGTCCTCAAGTTCAAGTTTATCCTTCCAGATTCTTGTATCCCTGTCTTTGCACCCATCATCCCTTCTCAGAACCGCCTGAGTTCTGACTCCAGACATAATATGTCAGCTCCTATAGTTATTCAAGGTGAAAACCCTACACTAAATTCACATAGATGTGAATGTACATTTTTATGTAAGCATAGTTATTTATAATTACTTACATAGTTATATATATTTGTATGTTTCTATTAATGTCTTATGTAAAATATGCTATATTGTATATATTTAAATATATTTTCTATATGAAAATGTGACATATATTTAATTTTGCACATAAAATGTGATGTTTATATATTTTGATATATATTTGTGTGCATATGTAAATATTTATTTATTTATTTATATATCTTGTACTCCCATCCTTTATAGTTCTGCTTCTCTGATTGAAAGCCAATGAAGGAAAAGCAAAAGTGAAAGCAGTTACACTTGTTGAAAGGCCTTCACTATTTAGTCCAGAATCACAGAATCAGAGGTGTTGTCATGGAGATGGGGAGAAGGACCAATTTAAGAAATGCTCTGGATATTGTGTTATGGTTCTCTAGAGAACTAAAAAGTGGTGTGTATGGGTGGAGGGAGAGAGAGAAAGAGAGAGAGAAAAAGAGAGAGAATAAAAAAATTTACATAAGGGATTGATTCATACAAGCATGCAGACACTGGAAATCCAGAAGAACCTGGAGAACTGCTGGTGTGGTTCTAGTCTGAGTCCAAACACCTGTGAGCCGAGAATTGATGGCATAAGCTTTAATTTGAATGCCAGAGGCTCAACACCCAAGCTGATATTCCAGAGGAGCCCAATGCAGGCAGAGACTAGTGTACCAGCCCAAGCAGTCCAGCAGGCATTTCCTCTTACTGTCGAGGTCAGCCATGGACAAGAGCATTTACTCAAATGTCTGCACACCGCGTGACTCAGTCAAGTTAACAGGTACACTGAACCATGGCAGAGGCAGACCTTACAAAATGTGTAGATGTGAATTAGGTGTCTTCATATGCAGTTGTCTAGGTCTCACATTTAGAAGGACAAACCCTTGGTTACTGCTCTGCTGCAGTCTTCTAGAAAGTCTTAATAATGTCTCAGCAATGGCCCTGTATTTTCATTTTCCACTGGGCCTACATATGATGTAACCAGCCCTGACTGAATGTGCAGAGTAAGAAGTTGTTTCAAAGATTACACTAAGAGGTTTTTGGTTTAAACAGCAGGGTGGATGGTATTGCTTCTGGAAGTGTAACTTAGGAGAGAAACCAAATATTCTGATCTGAATGGTCAATTTTGAACTGCTTCTTAGACCCTGGGGTCAGACATTTGTAGACAGTGAGCCCCATACGCATTTCCCTTGTCCTGGTTCCTAAGTAGACCTCACTTTCAGACTTTGTTTAGGGTTTGATTGGCTCAGATTTTAGCCAGCTACAAGCTTCCCAACAGGCTCCAGTCTATAGGGGAAAGTAAAAAACTCAACTGAGCAGGCTGATTCTCTCTGTAATTCCCTTTGACCCTAGATTAAGGGAGAAGAAGACTGAGTGTTTGAGAAGACAGGGCAAAGATTGCCCTGTTGCAAAAGTTGCAGAAGTGGAACATGAAGGATCAGTTTATCAAATGGAAATGATAAGAGAATAAGAGAAAATAAAAGAAACTGCTCATTCTCCCCAGTGTCTGCTTTTGCCATCCATGTCAGAGACCTTCTTCCACCTTTTAGCTAGGCACAAAGCTTAAGGACTGCACTGCCTGGCCTCTCACACAGGTAAACACAGCTACGAGATACATTCTGTTTAGTGGGCGATCGGGGGAATGGGGAATGGTGAATAATTTCATGAACATATTCTTAAAGAAAGGGAAATGCAACATCTCCTCTCTCTTCCAGCTGGCTAGATACTGTATTACTGGGAATCCCATTGGGCAGCAGAAAAAGATCCCAAGCCTTCGACATCACGGAGCCAGGCTAATTCTGGATTGCCTACCTCTTGGACTTTTGCAAGAGTGATAAATACTACCTTATATACGTCACCACTATTTTGGATTGCTACCATGTGCAGCCAGTGCTAATCACAAATGATTTGATACCCTGAAATCAACACCTTTTCAAAAGGACACCAAAATGAGTATCTGCTTGTTAAAAGCAGATGTCTAATTAGAACAGTTCTTTCTTACTCAAATCATGTGCAATTTAGTCTTCATACACACCAAAAAGCCTCTACCCTACCCATATTTTGAATTATTTTTTATGTTCTAAAAGAAATATAGGCTTTTTATTAGGCTCTATTGAAGCATTACTGTGTCCTCTAGAGAGAAGCAACAAGTGACCCACCTTTTCCTGACAGCAGCTCACATTTCATAAATCCGTGCTTAAAATTAACGCAGATCATTAAACATAAACATTCTTTTTAAATTACAAAATAAAATCCGCATTCAGAGAGACTGAAAATGTGATCTCAGATAAGGTGACCAAAACTTATTAAAAACCGGTGAAGACAGCCCCAACTCCTAGGTTCTCAGTGCTCTGGGTTCTGTCTTAGACACGTCCTCTGGTTTCACCAGATGTCACCCGACTTTAGGAAAGGAATTTCTGCCCTGTTCAAGAGTGTGAGTCACCAAAAATAGGAAGAAATAATAGGCAAAGTGTAAATGGCCAACCCCTCACCTAAACATAAAATTTCAGTTAACACTTTGCTAAAGTTTGAGAGAATTTGCCAGTGAATATGTTTTTAAATTCAGTGTCTTTTACGCTGCATAGGGCACAATCCATTCTGAGATGATCCATATTTTAAAAAAGTGTTATGGACAGAATAGTCCGGAACATGCCTGAGGACACTGCATACAGTACAGGTGAATATTTTTCACAAAATTCTGTAATGTTTTGTTTGTGAGTCTGTGTAGAGGAATGATCAGAAGATCTTTAAAACCAAAGAATTTTGGTCATTTATGGGTGCACATACTCCAAAATTTCTTGAATCATTCAGGCACATCAAGGCATTATAAACCTTTTTTTTTTTTGATGGGACTGGGGTTTGAACTCAGGGTTTAACACTTGCAAAGCAGGCACACTACCACATGAGCCACACTTCTAGTCCATTTTACTCTGGTTATTTTTGGAAATGAGATCTTGTGAACTGTTTGCCTGGGTTGGCCTCCAACTATGATCCTTCAGATCTCAGCCTTCCAAGTAGCTAGGATTACAGGCATGGGCCACCAGATGCCCAGCTAAGACATTATAAACTTTTCATCCAACACACATATAACACCTAATGCATACTGATGAGACCGTCATTTCCATGGGTGAGGTTTTCCTTGAAGATTCATTCTCACACAAGCTCTCTAAGGCTATTCTGAGGACCTTACACATGCCCAAGGCTGTTGGGTGATGGGTTGTCTGTTCACAGGACAGATGATGTTTGAAAGCTAAATTGAAGTTAGTTAGGTGGATAAGAAGAGAAAGGACAGAAAGGATAGAGGTGAGAACAGTGTGTGTTAGACAGAACAAAGAAACAGTAGTCCACAGATTCACAGTATCTTACCTATCGTTCTGAAATCTAAAAATTTCCAAAAACTGGAAGCTTAACTTATTAGACAAGAAAACCAGCCTGACTCAGGCTGAACTCATCGGTGTGCTACACTTGCAAGTGACCCAGGAGTAAATGGGTGGCCTTCTCCAGTTGGGTTCACTTCAAGAGGATTTAATAAAAAGGCTACTCACAAAAGTGGGGTGGAGTACCGAGAACACATAGGGGACTGTGCTGACACAAGGGACAGCCGTGTGACTGTGGGATGGTATCTTGGTCCTAGAAATAGCAGAGCTGTTTTTGATCCCTAGGAGAAGAGAGAGGGAGTGGTTCTTGGGACTCAGAAGGAACAAGTGGGGAAGACAACTGCCTAACAGCAACAGTGAGTGTCCTTCAGGGAAGGGAAACACTCCAACCTTCCTGGAGCGCTTGATGGGCTCCCCCTGGCTGTGACCCATCAGAGGTGTGGAGGGTGGAGCTCAGACAGGAAATGTTTCTGGGGGCACAGATAAAAGATTTGGAAGATCAGGGAAGTTACCTAGCATGGCAAAAAATATCAGACCAGAATTTACCCCAGGTTATCTGCAACCTTACCACACCTTAAGTGAATATTCTAGGTTTCTTGCAGAAATGTTAATGTGTTTGATGAGTTGATACCTTAGATCCTGCTGGGTAATATATAATTTAAGTGTGGGATTACCTATAGTAAACCTAAAAAAATGTGGAGATGAGGAAATCTGAAATATCTCTAGGCTCTGAGACTTTTGCTCCGACAACACAGGACTGTCTATAGTGAATTGGAGACATTTGCATGTGCCTAGACTTTTGCAGGTGGGGAACGGGCAGGGGTCGGCAGCAGAATAATACAGGGAGAAAAGTGGACTGAGGCTGTGCCATAAAGAAGCTCTTATGCCAAATAAAGGAACCGTGCTAGCTGCAACATGCAGGGTAGCAGAGCACCTAAGGGTCTGGATTTGGAATTTCTCTCAAACTTCAGAATGGAGAAGCAGCAGAGGAAGGGAGGCCCTAGGGTCTCTTAGGAATGCAGCATGTGACAATTGAAGGGAGCATGGAAACAGCAGGAGAGACACACATTGAGGAAATGTGTGTCTGCTGAATTTAATTTGTCTGAAGCTTTTCTATTTAACAGTATGAATTATGGTGATGGTCCATATAAATGTGTATATGAGTTTCTGAAGAGAACATAGAAGAATGAAGGACCTGTGCGTTAACTATTGACTTCCCAGTCTTTGGAAGACACTTTTCCCCTCTTTAAGTTTTAATGAAAATAAAACCTCCCAATCCATAGCATTAGCAAAATAAAAGTCTGATAAAACTAGCACAGTAATTTATGCATAGTTAGGGATAAATAACTGGTGCATAAAATGGCCCTAGAATATTCCTCATGAGCCAGCTCGTCAAAATATGCATAGCTGTATATAATTGATTATTTCTTAATCACTCTCCAATGGTTTGATAATCTCCACATGCTTGCTTATGCTTTCACACATACCATTGGAGAATCTTACCTACCACAAACAAGTGGAGGTTTATAAAGTGAAAATTTATTTCCTTTTCAGCACACCCCGCCTTCAGCACATTCTCCAACACGCTCTTAATAGATTTGTAGACTTTCTTTTTTTTTTTTTATTATTCATATGGGCATACGAGACTTGGGTCATTTCTCCCCCCTGCCCCCACCCTATCCCTTACCACCCACTCCTCCCTCTCCCTCTCCCCCCAAACCCCTCAATACCCAGCAAAAACTATTTTGCTCTTATTTCTAATTTTGTTGTAGAGAGAGTATAAGCAATCATAGGAAGGAACAAGGGTTTTTGCTGGTTGAGATAAGGATAGCTATACAGGGCATTGATTCACATTGATTTCCTGTGAGTGTGTGTTACCTTCTAGGTTAATTTTTTTTGATCTAACCTTTTCTCTAGTTCCTGGTCCCTTTTTCCTATTGGCCTCAGTTGCTTTTAAGGTATCTGCTTTAGTTTCTCTGCGTTAAGGGCAACAAATGCTAGCTAGTTTTTTAGGTGTCTTACCTATCCTCACCCCTCCCTTGTGTGCTCTCACTTTTATCATGTGCTCAAAGTCCAATCTCAATGTTGTGTTTGCCCTTGATCTAATGTCCACACATGAGGGAGAACATACGATTTTTGGTCTTTTGGGCCAGGCTAACCTCACTCAGAATGATGTTCTCCAATTCCATCCATTTACCAGCGAATGATAACATTTCATTCTTCTTCATGGCTGCATAAAATTCCATTGTGTATAGATACCACATTTTCTTAATCCATTCATCAGTGCTGGGGCATCTTGGCTGTTTCCATAACTTGGCTATTGTGAATAGTGCCGCAATAAACATGGGTGTGCAGGTGCCTCTGGAGTAACCTGTGTCACAGTCTTTTGGGTATATCCCCAAGAGTGGAATTGCTGGATCAAATGGTAGATCAATGTCTACCTTTTTAAGTAGCCTCCAAATTTTTTTCCAGAGTGGTTGTACTAGTTTACATTCCCACCAACAGTGTAAGAGGGTACCTTTTTCCCCGCATCCTCGCCAACACCTGTTGGTGGTGGTGTTGCTAATGATGGCTATTCTAACAGGGGTGAGGTGGAATCTTAGCATGGTTTTAATTTGCATTTCCTTTATTGCTAGAGATGGTGAGCATTTTATCATGTGTTTTTTGGCCATTTGAATTTCTTCTTTTGAGAAAGTTCTGTTTAGTTCACTTGCCCATTTCTTTATTGGTTCATTAGTTTTGGGAGAATTTAGTTTTTAAAGTTCCCTGTATATTCTGGTTATCAGTCCTTTGTCTGATGTATAGTTGGCAAATTTTTTCTCCCACTCTGTGGGTGTTCTCTTCAGTTTAGAGACCATTTCTTTTGATGAACAGAAGCTTTTTAGCTTTATGAGGTCCCATTTATCTATGCTATCTCTTAGTTGCTGTGCTGCTGGGGTTTCATTGAGAAAGTTCTTACCTATACCTACTAACTCCAGAGTATTTTCTACTCTTTCTTGTATCAACTTTAGAGTTTGGAGTCTGATATTAAGATCCTTGATCCATTTTGAGTTAATCTTGGTATAGGGTGATGTACATGGATCTAGTTTCAGTTTTTTGCAGACTGCTAACCAGTTTTCCCAGCAGTTTTTGTTGAAGAGGCTGCTATTTCTCCATCATATATTTTTAGCTCTTTGTCAAAGACAAGTTGGTTATAGTTGTTTGGCTTCATATCTGGGTCCTCTATTCTGTTCCACTGGTCTTCATGTCTGTTTTTGTGCCAGTACCATGCTGTTTTTATTGTTATTGCTTTATAATATAGTTTGAAGTCAGGTATTGTGATACCTCCTGCATTGTTCTTTTGACTGAGTATTGCCTTGGCTATTCGTGGCCTCTTGTGTTTCCATATAAATTTAATGGTAGATTTTTCAATCTCTTTAATGAATGTCATTGGAATTTTGATGGGAATTGCATTAAACATGTAGATTACTTTTGGGAGTATCGACGTTTTTACTATGTTGATTCTACCAATCCATAAGCATGGGAGATCTCTTCACTTTCTATAGTCTTCCTCAATCTCTTTCTTCAGAAGTGTATAGTTTTCCTTGTAGAGGTCTTTGACATCTTTTGTTAGGTTTACACCTAGGTATTTGATTTTTTTTTTGAGCCTATTGTAAATGGAATTGTTTTCATATATTCTTTCTCAGTTTGCTCATTGTTAGTGTATAGAAATGCTAATGATTTTTCTATGTTGATTTTATATCCTGCTACCTTGCTATAGCTATTGATGATGTCTAGAAGCTTCTGAGTAAGGTTTTTGGGTGTTTAAGGTATAGGATCATGTCGTCTGCAAATAGGGATATTTTGACAGTTTCTTTACCTATTTGTATTCCTTTTATTCCTTCTTCTTGCCTAATTGCTCTGGCTAGGAATTCCAGTACTATGTTGAATAGGAGTGGAGATAGTGGGCATCCTTGTCTGGTTCCTGATTTTAGAGGGAATGGTTTCAGTTTTTCTCCGTTAAGTATAATGCTGGCTGTAGGTTTGTCATATATAGCTTTTATCATGTTGAGGTACTTTCCTTCTATTCCTAGTTTTCTTAGAGCTTTTACCATGAAATGGTGTTGGTTCTTATCAAAGGCTTTTTCTGCATCTACTGAGATGATCAAGTGGTTTTTGTCTTTGCTTCTGTTAATGTGGTTTATTACATTTATTGATTTTCATATGTTGAAACCCCCTGCATCCCTGGGATGAAGGCTACTTGGTCGTGGTGAATAATCTTTTTGACGTGTTGTTGAATTCAGTTTGCCATAATTTTGTTGAGGATTTTTGCATTAATGTTCATTAAGGAGATTGGCCTATAGTTCTCCTTTTTGGAGGTGTCTTTGCCTGGTTTTGGGATAAGTGTAATACTGGCTTCATAGAATGTGTTCGGCAGTTTTCCTTCCCTTTCTATTTCGTGGAACAGTTTAAGGAGGGTTGGTATCAGTTCTTCTTTAAAGATCTGATAGAATTCAGCAGAGAATCCGTCAGGTCCTGGACTTTTCTTTTTGGGGAGACTCTTGATTGCTGCTTCAATTTCATTTTGTGTTATAGATCTATTTGGGTGATTAATTTTCTCTTGGTTCAGTTTTGGATGATCATGTGTATCTAGAAATATGTCCACTTCTTTAAGATTTTCAAATTTATTTGAATATAGGTTCTCAAAGTAGTCTCTGATGATTTCCTGAACAAACACTTCCATAGTGTTTGTTGTTATCTCCCCTTTTGCATTACTGATTCTACTAATTTGGGTTTTTTTCTCTCCTCATTTTAGTCAGGTTTGCCAGGGGTCTATCGATCTTGTTTATTTTTTCAAGGAACCAACTTTTTGTTTCATTAATTCTTTGTATGGTGTTTTTGGTTTCTATTTCGTTGATTTCAGCTCTTATTTTTATTATTTCTCTCCTTCTATTTGTTTTGGGATTTGCTTGTTCTTGTTTTTCTAGGAGTTTGAGATGTATCATTAGGTCATTGATTTGGGATCTTTCATTCTTTTTAATATATGCACTCATGGCTATAAACTTTCCTCTCAGGACTGCCTTAGCTGTGTCCCATAGGTTCCGGTAGGTTGTGTTTTCATTTTCATTGACTTCCAGGAACTTTTTAATTTCCTCTTTTATTTCATCGATGATCCATTCTTCATTAAGTAATGAGTTATTTAGTTTCCAGCTGTTTGCATGTTTTTTGTCTTTACTTTTGTTGTTGAGTTCTACTTCTACTGCATTGTGATCAGATAGTATGCACGGTATAATTTCTATTTTCTTATATTTGCTGAGACTTGCTTTGTGCCCTAGGATATGATCTATTTTGGAGAAGGTTCCATGGGCTGCTGAGAAGAATGTATATTGTGTAGAGGTTGGATGAAATGTTCTGTAGACATCAACTAGGTCCATTTGATCTATTGCATATTTTAGATCTTGGATTTCTTTATTGATTTTTTGTTTGGATGACCTATCTATTGATGATAATGGGGTGTTAAAGTCTCCCACAACCACTGTGTTGGTGTTAATATATGCTTTTAGGTCTTTCAGGGTACGTTTGATGAAATTGGGTGCATTGACATTGGGTACATACAGATTGATGATTATTATTTCCTTTTGGTCTAGTTCCCCTTTTATTAGCATGGAATGTCCTTCTTTGTCTCATTTGATCAATGTAGGTTTGAAGTCTACTTTGTCAGAGATAAGTATTGCTACTCCTGCCTGTTTTCGGGGGCCATTGGCTTGGTAAATCTTCTTCCAGCCTTTCATCCTAAGCCTATGCTTATTTCTATCAGTGAGATGGGTCTCCTGTAAGCAACAAATTGTTGGATCTTCCTTTTTAATCCATTTCATCAAGCAGTGCCTTTTGATGGATGAATTAAGCCCGTTAACATTAAGCATTAGTGCTGATAGGTATGTGGTGATTCCTGTCATTTAGTTGTCTTAGTTGTTTGAAGGTTTGATTGTGTGCACCTAAGTTGAGGTTACTCTCTACTGTCTTGCTTTTTCTTTTCCTGTGGTTTGGTGCTGCCTGTCTTTTCATGGTTAAGTTGGGTTTCACTTTCTGTGTGCAGAATCCCTTGCAGAATCTTTTGTAGTAGTGGCTTTGTGGTCACATATTTTAGTTTCTGCTTATCATGGAAGACTTTTATTGCTCCATGTATTTTGAATGATAGTTTTGCTGGGTAGAGTATCCTGGGGTTGAAATTATTTTCATTCAGTGCCCGGAAGAGCTCACCCCACGCTCTTCTTGCTTTTAATGTTTCTGTTGAGAAGTCTGCTGTGATTTTGATGGGTTTACCTTTGTATGTTACTTGTTTTTTCTCTCTTACAGCCTTCAATATTCTTTCCTTAGTTTCTGAACTTGTTGTTTTAATGATGATATGTCGTGGGGTAGTTCTATTTTGATCTGGTCTGTTTGGTGTCCTGGAGGCCTCTTGCATCTGTATGGGAATAACTTTCTCTAGATTTGGGAAATTTTCCGTTATTATTTTGTTGCATATATTACGCATTCCCTTCGCTTGCACCTCTTCTCCTTCTTCGATGCCCATGATTCTCAAGTTTGGTCTTGATGGAGTCAGTGAGTTCTTGCATTTTCTTTTCACAGGTCTTGATTTGTTTAATTAATAGTTCTTCGGTTTTTCCTTTAATTACCATCTCATCTTCAAGTTCTAAGATTCTGTCTTCTGTTTGTTCTATTCTGCTGGATTGGCCTTCTGTTTTGTTTTGCAGTTCTGTTTCATTCTTTTTTCTGAGGTTTTCCGTATCCTGGCTGGTTTCCTCTTTAATGTTGTCTATTTTTGTCCTGAGTTCATTTATCCGTTTATTCATCGTGTTCTCTGTTTCACTTTGGTGTTTATACAGTGCTTCTATGGTTTCCTTTATTTCTTCTTTTGCTTTTTCAAATTCTCTATTTTTGTTGTCTTGGAATTTCTTGAGTGTCTCCTGTACATTTTGGTTGACCCTATCCAGTACCATCTCTATAAAATTCTCATGGGTACCTGTAGTATGTCTTCTTTTAAATTATTCTTGTGGGCTTCATTGGGTCCTTTGGCATAGTTTATCTTCATTTTGTTGGAGTCTGGATCTGAGTTTCTGTTTTCTTCATTCCCCTCTGGTTCCTGTACTAAGTTTTTGCTGTGGGAAACTGGTTTCCTTGTTTTTTCTGTCTTCCCGTCATTGTCTTTGGTGTTGTTACTGTCCATGTACTGTGTGCAATTAAGTAGTTTCTAGCTTGTAATAATAACAATGGTAATATTTAGAATGGAAGGGTGAACTGAGATGGAAAGCAAGAAGTTAAAGAAAAGGGGAAAACAAATACACCGATAAGAGGGAGAAAGCAGATCAAGGTTTCAGACAAGAAAGTTTCAAAAGTATAAACAGGGAGCATTAGTGTACTAATTGACAGTAAGCTGAACAGACTTTAGAGAGACAGAGGATTGAAAATCAAAAATTAAAAAAAAGATAAGAATAAAAATAAAAAATAAGTAAATGAAAGACATATCTATATATAAAAATGAATTAAAATAAAATGGAAAATAGAAAATTAAAAAAAAAAACAAAAAAGCAAAACCCTCCAAATTCAAATGCAGTGAAGTTTCAGCCTTAATAAATTGCGTGTCTGTCTGAGTCTCTAATTCTGGAGATGGTGCCTCAGATGTTGTTCTGTAGTTGTCTCATCAAAGGGGATGCATAAAGTTGAACAAAACTACACACCCACACACACACACACACACACACACAAACCCACCAAGTGTCCCAAGTTCAAATGCAATACAGTTTCAGTAAGTTTTCCAGCATGCAGGTGTAATTCGGTTGTTCTCTCATCAAGGGTAGGGAGAAAAAGAAAAAAAAAGAGTCTGGAGACAGTTCTGAGAGTGGTATCTGCAGCTGTGGCTTGCCTGCCCGCTGCTGTCAGCCTGCTGTTGCTGGTGGCGTTATTCATGCAGATCTCTGGGGTGACCTTAGCATTCACCTGGCCCCACAGGATTTGTTTGCTCAGAGTTCTCCTTGTGGGAGCCTCTGCTACTAGCTTTCCCCTTTCCAAGCTCACTGGGAAAGGTAACATTGCACCCGCATTCTCAGGCCTGCGTGTTTATTTACAGTTTATGTGAGAGGTGGGTCTTCCCACCTCTCCTGTGGAGTTTTCCTCCCACCGCCACTTTCACAAGCTTTCCTGCTCCTGATTACTGGGCAGTGCTGCTGCTCCTGCCCGCCACCATATTTGTTTTCAGTTCATGTGAGAAGTGGGTCTTTCCTCCTCTCCTGTGGAGTTTTCCTCCCTCCACCACTCTCACAAGCTTTCCCACTCCTGGTTGCTGGGCATGTGCCCCTGCTCCCTCCAGAGCCTCTCTGGCCTGCCTGGCTTGTTTATTTACAATCCTGGGAAGGATTCCCTTCCCCCAATCTTTGGCGCTCAGTGCGCCCCACCCTCTTTCCCGTGTGTCTTTATTGTTCTTATTGCTTATTACTCAGTTTCTCTTTTTTACCCAGGTGGAGGTCAGTCTGTCCAGGGGGCTATGCTGCTCTGGCCCAGGCTTGTCTGTGGGAGTACAGCAGTACCACAAAGCTCACCTGGTCCATGTCTTCCCAAGCTGTCTGGGCGCGGGCGACTGGCGGCCCGGGGGCCCTCCTGGTTTCTCCATTTAACGTGAAGTGGAGATTCTCTGCGCCGGCTGGAGGGGTGGAGGGGTCAAAGTTTTGCCTCTTCTCAGTGATTATGCCTGCAAAGTGTGTCTCCAGTGTCTCTCCAAGATTTCTCTATAGGAGGCTCGCTGTCTGCTTCCTCCCTCTAGCTGCAGTCTTGGAATCCTCAGCAACATTCTTTTAAACAGCCAATAGATTAGGGAAGCAAGTAGGAAGGAAATTTAAATTTTTCTTATAACAGATGAAGATCTAACTACAAAAACTAAAACCTATAGGACCCAGCAAAAGCAGTACTGGGATTTATAGTAATCAATGACACATCAAAAAAGCAGAAGATCTCAAATAAGCAACCTACCATTACACATAAGGAACCAGAAAAAGAAAAATAAACGAAACCCCAAGTTAGTGGAAGGAGAGAAATAATGAAGATCACAACAGAAATAAATGACATGGAAACCAAAAAGAAAAAAATACTCATAAAACAAATAATTGGTTTTCAAAAAACTAAACAAAATTGACAGACACCTAGCTAGACCCTCTAAGAAAACAGAGAAACATAAATAAATAAAATCAGAGATGAAGGAGACATTGCCACACATAGAAATACAAAGGATCATTACAAACAACTGTACACTGACAAATTCAATAACCAAGAAAAAAGGGCCAAATTAATGGACACATAGACCTTACTAAGATTCAATTATGAAGAAATAGAAAATCTGAACAGATTTTTAAAAATGAGTAATGAAATTGAATCAGCAATAAAAAGTCTTGCACCAAAGAAGAGTCCATGACCAGATGGCTTCACTGCTAAATTCTACCAAACCAGAACTAGTTAACAATTCTCAAATTATTACAAAAAAATTGAAGAAGAGGGAATTCTCCCAAAGTCATTCTAAAAGCTAGAATTATCCTGATGCCAAAACTAAACAAGAAAAAGAAGAAGTTAGAGAGGGAGAAGAAGCAGCAGTAACTACAGGCTAACTTTATGAACAGAGATGCAAAAGGCCTCAGTGAAATACTAGCAAATGTAATAACCTAACAGCATATAAAAAAGATTGTTCCACCATCTCGAATGAGACTTATCCCAGAGAGCTAAGAGTGGTTCATCACGTGCAAATCAGTAAATGTGATATACCACATTTACAGAATGAAGCTTTAAATCACATGATCATCTCAAATAGAGATGTTGAAAATGCTGATCAAAGTAGGTATAAGAGAAACATACCTCAACATAATAAATGCTGCACATAGGGAGCCCAAACTAGCATCATACTAAGTGAGGAAAAGCTGAGAGCTTCCTCTCTTATCTGGAAAAGATTGAGTTGCCCACTTGCACCGCTTTTATTCAACACAGTACTGGAAGTCCTAGCTAGAGCAGTTGGGCAAGAGAAAGAAATAGTGGGCATCCAAGTTTCAAAGGATGAAGTCAAATTGTCACTGTTTGCAGATGACAGGATCTTTTATATAAAACCTCAACACACAAATACCAGTAGCACTTCTCTTTGCTAACAGCAAATTATCTGAAAAAGAAATCAAGAAACCAATCCCATTTACAATAGATAGAATACCTAGGGATAAACTTAACCAGAGGTTCAATATTTCTATAATTAAAACTATAAGACAATGATGAAAGAAATTCAATAAACAAAAAAAGGAAAGATCATAGATGTCAAGAATCAGTATTGTTAAAATGCCCATACTACCGAATGTGATCTGCAGATTTGATGCAATTTCCATTAAAATACCAATGACATAATTCACAGAACTAGGAAAAACAGACCTAAAGTTTGTATGAAAGCCCCCCAAAGAAAACCCAATAGCCAAAGCCAGAGAGGACAAAGTTAGAGGAAGCACAGTGTTTAACTTCAAAATATACTACAAAGCTACAGTCATCAAAAATGTATGGTATTAACATGAGAACAGACACATGTATCAATGAAACAGAATAGAGAGCCCAGAAGTAAACCTACACACCTACAGTCAACTGATTTCCTTCAAAGGTGCTAAGAACATACATTGGGGAAAGGACAGACTCTTTGGTAAACAGTGTAAAAATTGGACATCCATATGGAAAAGAATGAAGTAGACCCCATTCTTCACCATATACAAAAGTTTATTCAAAATGGGTTAAAGGAAAGTAAAGCCAGGCAAGGTGATGCACCCTGGTCATCCTAAGCTACATGAGAGGCTGAGATCAGGAGGATCACAGTTCCAGGCCAACACAAAAAAAGTTTGAGAGACTTCATCTCAATTGAAAAACCTGGACATGGTGGCCCACACCTGTCATCCCAGTGAAGGCTGAAAGCCTAAAAAGGGATGATTGTGGTCCAGACTAGTCTGAGCAAAAAAGCAAGACCCTCCATCTCCAAAGTAACCAATGCAGAATTTGCTGGTGGAGTGGCTCAAGTGGTAGAGCAGCTGCCTTGCAAGCACGAAGCCCTAACTTGAAATCTCAGTACTTTCCCCACCACACACACACACACAAACAAGCTAAGGACTAGAAGCATGGCTCAAGTTAGGGATCTTGCCTTCTTCCTATGTATCTCTGGAACCTCAAACCTCAGTGCTACAGATTTTTTTGTTTTGCATGGTGCTGGTGATCCAACTTTAGGACCTTGCGCATGGCAGGCAAGGGCTCTACCACTGAGCTACATCCCCTGCACATGGATTGCTGTGTGAGGTGGATGGGATGATGCTACTTCCTGACTGGACCCAGAAGTCCAACAGGCATTATTGCAGCAAAGCTTTACAGATTCTCAGCAGCTTGATAGGAGTCTGGAGCTAGCCTGTGAGTCAGAGGTGGTCTGATTGCACTAAGTAAAATACAGAAACAGTGTGCTTTATCTCCGGATCTGAGTTCATTCTCTTCCTGCCTTCCACCTCCTCCACATCACTCCCCATGCCTTAAGCTCCTCAGGAGTTGTGTAGCAAAATGTACAAGAGGTTGCAACTACTTTTGCTGAGGAGGTATATGCTAGAAAGGAGAGCATTAATTCACCAAAAATCCTCTCAGAAAGGGAGTGATGTCTTTGTTGGGAAAGTTCTTTGATAAATGCCTGGGGGAGGGAAGCTGTCTTCTGAGGGGTTCACGTTTTGGTAGGTTATCTGAAGGAGGCAAGCAGATGGCTTTGTTAACTGCTCCGCAGTGGAAGGGGGAAGAGAAAGAGGAAGAGAGGTAGGAAGGAATCGAGGATATCACCTCCCTGCTAGACCTGTCACTGAGGGCCGGAGGCAGCTCTAATAGCATTAAAACTCAGTTTCAAAAATTTTGCCTTAGAAATACCAAAATGCTAAAAGTGTGGGTTCCTTTCAAGTGTTGTCTTTGATAACAGATAAAGATAATAGAAAGAAGAAAACATTTGTAGGGAAGGTTTTCTTGCAAATAGCCTAGTGAGTACTATTTGTTCCAAATCATTGGCTCAATGAACAGCTTCCTGCCATTCCCCACTCTCCTCACCTGCAGTTCATACTCCAGCAGTTCTGAAATGCTCATGGTTTCTCATTTGCAAACTCTCTCAAACTTTTTGTGTTCGGTGTATTCTCTACCCTCCTTCCTTTATTTCCACTCTCTATCTACAGTACACCCTACTGTCTACTAAACAAAATCCTACTCTGCTGAATTCCTGCCTCTCACAGCCTTCTATCCTCATTTCCATCAAGTTTTGACTCAAAAATCACAGTACTTTTTAGTAAGACCATCTCTGCTACAATCTGTCCCCCCAAATCTTCCCAGTTCAGTCCAGTGCTTTACATTTTGTTCTTAATTTGCACCACTATTTAACATACATTTATATGTATAAACTTATTGTTTGCCTCCCTCAGTTGGATATAAATCCTGACAAATCTGCCTATGTGACTTGACTGCTACTCTATCCCCAGTGCCTAGAATAGGAGTTGACACACAGGAAGTGCCTAGTAAAATATGTAGGCTGGCTGGCTGGCTGGCTGGCTGGAAGGATGGATGGATGAATAGATGGGTGTATGATGGCTGGCTGGCTGGCTGGCTGAATAGATAGGTGTATGATGGCTGGATGGCTAGTTGACTGGATAGGTGGATGGATGAACAGATAGGTATGAGTGGATGACTGGATGGATGGCCAAATAATTGGGATCTCAGTTCAGGGGCTATCTCTACCTGAAGCCCTTAGCATATTTAGATGTCACTTTTCCCATATGCCCTGTACATCTCATCTCTTATCATATTGTACTTATTTGTCCATATATTGTTCTCTCCTATGAGCTGAAAACTACTTTAAGGTCAAACATCTCACTGCTTCATCTTTTATACTTAGAAGTGAATTCTTGTGTTTGGTACGTGATATGTCATCAATAAATGAATGGTTGATTATATCTCCATTTTACAGATGAGGAAACTGGGGTCCAGAAAGGTTAAATAACTTATAAGAACCAAACTATCAAGTTGCAGAGGTAAGTTACTAATGCAAACATATGTCATACCATTCCTTTTCTTTTTTTCCTTGTCACCCTACCTTTTTGTTTCATCCTGCCTCTCATGTTCTGTCTTGCCCCCATATTTTCTATTTACCCATGTTCAATCCATTACTAAATGGAAGATCAAATCTCACTTATTCAATGAAATTTTCCTTGATGACTCTTATTTACATTGATTTCTTCCTTTTTTACAGGAGACTCCTAAGATTGCTCTCAGGGTAAATGAGAAAGGATATCCCGTAGGGTATGCAATCTTGGAGAATAGCTTGTCTAAACCCTAACTGAATTCTATGCTCTATACTCAGGCTTTGGGTGCAAAGGCCCACTTGTTTGCAGGTAGTGAATAAAGAACTAATCCCACCCTCCATTGGTCTGCAATTTCAGGCACTGTCTCTCAGGGTCTTGATATCTCTCCTCAGAATTATTGTGACTGGTGATGGATGTAATTGTTTGCATGATTTGACTGAGTTGAGTTCCCCAGGTAAAGCTGCAGAATGCAGCAAGTCTCCACAGATTATTTGAACTAACAGCATGTCCACCTTGGGATTGGTACTCAGGACACCTAATGCGTTTCCTTTCCTGTCTCCACCTATGCATTTGTTGGAAGAAGCAATGTCAACCCTTCCCAATTATGACTCCTTCAGGGTTCCTGTATGAGAAGCAAAAGCTTATTTCTTATTAGCCATTTTCTCATGTTACCACATCCAAAGTAGAAACTTACTTTTCTTTGGTCCTATCACTTCTTTTTCTTTGGTGGAGGAAAATATACCAACATCAGAAGCTAATGATCTTTGTTGTCAATGGTCTTTAGAAAGTAATCCCCCAAGTTGCTTACAGTTACAAGTTACTTGATACTTGCTCTCTTTTCCTCATCTCTCAAGGTGAGGCAATTACAATCAGAACCTGCAAAAATCTACAACAAATCCTTCTCTAATGCCTTCATACTTAAAAATCTTTAGTGATATGTGACACTTGCTTTAATCTGTAACTATATGCATTTTGGTCCTAAATTATGCCTACATAAAATGTTGAAACAGTTATAGTTTGAAAAGGAGTAGTGAAATGAAGAGCAAGTCTGGTATTAGATAGAACTAGAGTTCAAATCCCACCTCTATCTTTCATGAGCTGTTGGTGGTAAGTTCCTTATTGTTTCTGAGCTTCACCTTAAAATAGTATCCTATCATTTCAAAAATGTTGTAGGCAATATAGAAGTACAATAAATAAAGTATGACAGGTCTTTGCGGGCCTATTATGCAGCAGTAGTTACGTTGTGTACTTTGCATGCATTTTACCTAACTGTCCTCTATTCTCTCTCCCTGGAAATTGGGTTAGGAGAGCTGCATCCGGGAGTTCTCATCCCTGGAACCCCTCACGCGGATCGGAAGCAACCTGGGCCCTGAGTTCCGGGAAGTCTGTTTCCAAGCCGGACCGCGTTCCTGGGAGCACCCGCGCACCGCGCCTGCGCACTCCGCCCGTCGCCGCGGACCCTGCGGACGTGCGCTCGCGGCCTCCGCGGCACCGGGCCCCGATGTACGGCTGCCGGGCCCCCACCAGCTCCAGGTGCGTGCGGAGGAATCGAGGAAGCGGGTGGAGGTGGCGCGAACCCGGTGAGGGTCAGGCCTGCCTTGGTCCCCGAGGACCCGGAGTGGGGCGCCACGACCTCAGCCTCCCCACCGCGGCGCGGGGTGCGGGGTGTCTGAGAGGAGGCTTGGAAGAGAGGCCCTCCGCGGGGCCTGTCACCCAGGGCTGCTTTTCTAACCTCCCCCACCTTTTCCGGCTACCTTTCTCTTGCTCCCTAAGTGTGAGGTTTTAGTATCGGGGCTTCGGTCAGAGTGGGGGAGAAGGCGGGGTTCAAGGCCGGCCCGGGAGGGTGGGGGAGGGGCAGAACCCCTAGGGAGGAGGCCAAGGCCTTAGGACATTATTCCTAACCCAAAGCTGGCAGGCAGGTCTGTCTTTGTTGCATTCCCCACATCTTTTTTGGGCTGTTAATTAAGACTGAGCAGGCCTTCAGCCTGGAGGCCACATTGGATTTTATTGAGGTCAGGTTTTTCCAACAGGTTAATGTGCCCAGCTCTTGTCGGAATAGTTTCTGGGTTGAACCATGGAGCAGATCTGTTTATTTTTTATTTCAGTTTAATGTAAAAATTACAGTCTTAGGTTTTTTTTTTGGATGTTATTTGTCAAAAATACCAGCGGAGAGCGCAGAACGTCGTTGCAATGGGATTTTCGAGCCCCTTTAAATACAGGGGTATGGCGCTTGAGTGTGGAAATCCCTGACCTTTCACTTATAAATAGGAGATGAGATCACCACTTGCCTCCCATGGTTCTCACAATATAGGGCTCTTGGTTAAGTACTTTCCTACATGATGCGATGACAAGGGACAATAGTATCCAGTCTTACTGTTAGTGATCAGTGATCAACTATAGACTCTTCCTGGCAGGGGAGCTATAGGTAACCAATCCTGTAATCAGAGATAGCTGCCTTGTGTGGGGCTTTTATTTTTGGTATGTTCCATGTAAACACTTGTTAAATGGAAGGAGAAGCATCCAGAAAAATTGAGAAGTCTCAGTTTCAGACCAGAATCCTACCGTCTGACCTTAGGCAATTACTCGGCTTTGCCAGCCTGGCGTCATGGGAAGCTGCCCTCCCATAGCAACCAGACTCACTGCCTGGCAGTGCATTTGGCAGTGCTTTGGGGTTTCTAGGGGGTAATTGCAGTTGTGGACTCGTCCCTTCCATGCTACAAACCATATTCAGAACATAACCTCTTTCCTGGTGCAGTGCCTTGGCTTGGATGCTGTCCTGTCAAGGACCCTGGCTGAGTCACTTCCCAGTAGCCTCCACTGCCAAGGCACTTTAATCCATTTTTGACCCAGGTCCTTTCTATCCCCAGCTCTTTATGGTCCCTCCCCTGGCCCATGGGTCCACAGGAGTCAGGAGCCTTTTGTTAGGAGCTCTTTTGCAGCAAGAGTTCCTCCTGTGTGCTCCATCCACTTAGCCCTCACCTGAAATCTTTCTGTTTAAGACCCCTGGGAAACCAGTGCTGCTTTTTGCTTCTTCCTTACACTGTCATACTACATGAATAGAGCCAAACTCAGTTTGGCTCATTGTCCTGATTGACCACCTTGACACTTAATTGCTCAACAGGACTTAAATAAATTGCTGAGTTGTTGGCAGTTCACTGGATTTATGACTTAATTTTAATCCTCACGACTCTTGCTTTGTGTCAGCATGTTTAGGGATTTTGAAGGTTGTTCACCTGAAATTTCTCTGCTCAGTGTAGTAAAAATGGGTATTAATAGCACCAACAGCTGATTGTTGCTGGGTTTATGATGTATTTTATAAATTAATATAGTACATTTGTGTGGCATTTTCCACTTGGTCTCTAATTCAATGAATTTTAAATAAATATTTTGGGATGCTATGACCAAGTGAAGAAAACTGGACACTGATACTTAGTAATCTTGTCTCATTCTATGGGCCCCACTCTTTGTCGCCCTAATAGATTACTTGGCCACTTTGAATAAGGTCACTGATTTCTTGTAGTTCCACGGTCTAGTGCTGTGTGAAGCATGTCAGGAAAATCTTCCACAAACTTGATTCCTTCCTACAGAAGTCTCACAAAGCAGTATTTATATCCTTATATGTGGTATGTGTTCTAGTACATCTCCTGGATTTTATTAAACGACGTGCTGATCATAAGCTCCTAAGTTGATTTCACAATCCAATAGTGAACAGTGAAATACAGTTTGAAAAACACAGGTAAAGCAACTGGTAGAAAATATTTACGCTTTTTTTTTTTCCTGTTTCTAATTCAAATTGTTGAAAAAAAAAATCACAGAGTATTTGATTTTGTGGTGAAGGGTATCTTCTAGAAGATGACAAACAGCATATATCTTGGTTTGCCAAATCTGACAAAAGAATGCTGAGTTTCAGGTGGCGTTATCAACATTATGATCTCAAATAGAAGATACATCAGAGTGAGATAGCATAGCTTTCTTTTAAAAAAAAAGAAAAAGAAGATAGCTAATGTGTAGATCATTGCAATTTGTCTACCTCATTTTTCTGTACTTGTTTTTATCAGGAAGTCCACAACAAAGTAGAAAAGAAAATAAAAAGAACTAAATTCATTGTGTTTAAGTTAGAAACCCTAAACATGTTATTAAGGAGCTAGGAATATGCTTTACAAATTTGATTAGTGTTGAACTAATATACATTGCTTCACAGTTTTCTAATACATGCGTTATCGTCATTGAATTGCACAGCTCCTTGATGAGGCAGGCAGTCCTGGAGACATTTCTCCATCTTAATTTTTTTTTTTTTTTTTTTTTTGGTGGGACTGGGGCTTGAACTCAGGGCTTTACACTTGCAAAGCAGGCACACTACTGCTTGAGCCACACCTCCAGTCCATTTTGCTCTGGTTATTTTGGAGACTGAGTCTTACAAACTATTTGCTGGGGCTGATCTTGAACCTCAATCCTCCTGACCTCAGCCTCCTAAGTAGCTAGGTGCCTAGTGTCATTTCCCCATTTTAAAGATGAGGAGTCTTGTGTTTCCTTCATCTTGCCATCAAGATAACACAGTGACAAATCAAGGACTTGAACTTAGGCCTTGGGTTATTTTTTTTCCTAGTTGCCCATGTTGATCAAAAGAAGTAATTGAGTGCTGGCGGAGTGACTCCAATGGTAGAGTGCCTACCCAGCAAGTGTGAGGGCCTGAGTCTAAATCCCCAGTACCGCCCAAAAAAAGAAGTAATCAAGAGTAAATGGTGTTAATGTTGCACCTAAAATATCTTAGGTTTATACATGAAACATTTAATTCTCAGAGCATGTGTACAATATGTGCCATAGTTGAATGCAAATACATCTTATTCTTACTTTACTTTTCTAGACCATTTTTTAAAAAATGGCAAAGCAAGAGATAGGTCCCAGTGGCTCACACCTGCAATCCTAGGTATTTTGAGAGGCTGTGATCTGGAGGATTGTGGTCCAAGGGCAGCTTGGGCAGATAGTTTGCAGATCCTATCTCCAAAGTAACCAGAGCAAAATGGACTGGAGGTGTGGCTCAAGTGATAGAGCACCGGCTTCGCAAACACCAAGTCTGAGTTCAAACCCCAGCCCTGCAAAAAAAAAAAAAAAGCAAGGCAACTCAATATTGAAAAATGTATTTAATGAAAGAATAGAAAAATTGAATTGAAGTCAATTTAATGTTAAGAAATTCAGTTCAGTTCCCTTTTAATGCAGCTTCTCAAGTACAAACATAGCTGAAAACTTTAGATTCTTCGAAAGGCTCATCTATATGTATGAAATTAGTTTTATGATTAAAAGAATTCATCTAAAATGAGTGTTGGTTTATTTATAAACACAAGAAAAGTCTAGATTCTTCCTTACCCTTAATATCTTTAGCCAAAGAGTACATTACTTGTTTTCATATGTATAGTTTTAAAGCTAATATTTTCTGTTTAATTTTTAGACATCTGTGGATTGTAGGAACAGCATGGAGCCCATCAGAGCGTATCACTGAAGAGTGATGGCTGAGAGCAATTGAAACATGCTACAGATTGAGCAGTGTGCAGTAGCAAACAGATTACCCAGAAACAGGCCCTACATTTGCAATATTTGCTTCAAGCACTTTGAAACACCATCAAAGTTAGCTAGGCATTATCTCATTCATACTGGCCAAAAGCCGTTTGAATGTGACGTGTGTCATAAAACCTTTAGACAACTAGTTCATCTGGAGAGGCATCAATTAACTCATAATCTACCTTTTAAATGTAGTATTTGTCAACGCCACTTTAAAAATTTGAAGATGTTTGTGAAACACCAACAACTTCACAGTGATACCTATCAGAATGATGTTAAACAGGTCAGAAGATTGCTGGAGGCCAAGCAAGAAAACCCAGTGTATGGAGTGTATAATATCACCACAGAGGAGAGATGGGCCTTACCCCCATGCTCTAACTCTGATCCCACAGACAGCACTGCAAAGAGAAGAAAGAACATTCATGCGTGTGCAATCTGTGGCAAAATGTTTCCATCACAGTCAAAACTTGATAGGCACACACTTATTCACACTGGTCAGAGGCCTTTTAAGTGTGTCCTGTGCAGTAAATCTTTCCGACAGGCAACTCACTTAAAAATCCACCAGCTCACACATACAGAGGAAAGACCTTTTCAATGTTGTTTTTGTCAAAAAAGATTTAAGATTCAAAGCAAACTTCTGAAGCATAAACAAATCCATACCAGGAGTAAGACCTTTCAGGCTCTTTCATTAAAGCTGAAGAATCCAGAATCATGCCTCCTGCCTAATAAATTAAATGCAAAGCAGGAAGGTTTCGAACATGGTGATATGGGTGAATCTGAGGAGAGTAATCCACCTGATGTCCACTCTATTTACATCGTCCCCTTTCAGTGTTCAGAGTGTGAAGAGTGTTTTGAATCAGAGCAGATTCTCAATGAACACAAGTGTTTTCCTGCCAGAGGTGGCAAAATTCCAAGCAGGCTGAAAAGAAGCTACAACTATAAAACCATTGTTAAAAAAATCTTGGCCAAGTTTAAACGTGCTGGGGGTAAAAAAATACATAACTTTCGATCAGCGAAAAAAGCATATAAAAACAGGTTCTTGAAAAATTGTGGTCGTGTTTCTGGTGAGCAGAACTCTGAACAAACTAGGAGAACATTCATGGGTTCTCTTGGCAAACATGGAACCTATAAGACAGTTGGCAATAAAAGAAAGAAGAGACTGACTCTACCATTTTCTTGGCAAAAGCAATTCCAGAGGCAGAACGTGGGGAAAAGCCTGAAAGGGCTCCTTACTGCAGAAAGCATATTACCAGTAGATGGCTCTGTGAATAGCAAAGACTTGCCAGTCTGTGCTTCGTCGGGAGAGGAGTTCTTTGATGACTGTGATCTGCTTCATTGTGGGTTTCCAGTTCCAAGTGAAAGCCTTGCTAGAAATAAGATTTGCCCCTGTGATAGATGTGAGAAAGTGTTCCCTTCAATATCCAAACTGCAAAGACACTATTTAATTCACACTGGACAGAGGCCTTTTGGCTGTAATGTTTGTGGGAAATCGTTTAGACAGTCCGCTCACTTAAAAAGACATCAAGTAACGCATACTGAAAAGAGTCCCTATAGAAGATCTTTTTTCCAGGATTTTGAAAATGTGGACCAATTCTTCACTCATCCAAGTGATGATAACTATAATGGTTCCCAACAATGTCAGGCTCTTGGTTTTCAAAAATATGAAGTTTCAGAGTCAGATCAAATATCAGGGATGGAAGTTAAGGCAGAATCCCAGGATTTCATTCTTGGTACCTATGATAGAAATAGGCAGCCCTATCTCTCTAATGCACTTTTGGAATCAGGGCAGAGTCATTGTTATGGTTATGCAGGGTATCCTGAGAGAAATGATGGCCTTCTTTACCAATGCAGTGTGTGTTGTAAAAGTTTCCGATCCCCATCAAAGCTGGAAAGACACTATCTAATTCATGCAGGGCAGAAACCATTTGAATGCTCAGTTTGTGGCAAAACATTCAGACAGGCACCGCATTGGAAGAGACATCAGCTTACTCACTTTAAAGACCGATCACAAGTGAAAGTAGTAGTCTCTGACTCAGTTATGTAACTGGGCACCAACATTTGTGATCTCTACTGATTGTGTATTTTGTCAGAAGTTGAGTGGGTTTGTAGGCACATGCTTATCCCACATGAGTAAGATCAGAGAAAATACAGTGTGGAGGGAAATGTAAATCCATGGTGTGGTACAAACAGCTCGGCCTCATCCATTGAACTAGTCCTCTTTTAGATTGTAGCTGCGGCAAGTATCCCCACTGTATTTGTTTTACGTAATTGTTACCTATGACTCAGATTTTGTTAAACAAACTTTTCTTGCAAGAGAAAATTACAGAGCTAGTAAGTGTGAAAATGGGTAGAAAAATTATATTTGCTCGTCTTCTCAAAGCTGTTCTTGGAACTCTGGTAATTTTGCCTCTTTTCCCTTAGGTAATGATTTTTCTTTTTTTTTTTTTAAATCCGGGCTGCTGTCTGTCGTCTTCCCTAAAAGAACTTAGAAGTAGAAGAGAAGCTAGGTTGCATCTATGTACGTGTTAACTTACCAGGACTATTTTCCAAGTGCCATTATCATTTTGATAGTGTATAATTTTGCCTTTTCAGAGCAATAAATGCAGGTCATCTATTTGCTTGTTAGTGGTTGACAGCAGTAGTCATAGGTAAGACTCACCTAGAGAACTGCATTTCCAGAAAGACTTTACTTAAGTAAAACTTTGTTTTACTGCCTCTTTAGTTGAGTGGTTCTATAACAACTACCAAGTTTGCTCAAATGGCATGACTATATCTAGTTTTAGTTTTCCTCTGTGTTTTTGCAAGACACTAATAGTAAAAAGTGTTACTTTGGTCCTTACTACATTTTTATTTTAAATAATAAGGTAGTCATTCCTATAGGAATTGGATGCTTGTAGGGTTAAGGTACCATTTTTTTTCTGAACAATTGTAGTAATCACAAAATGTCCTTTATATTTGCCATAGTTTATGAAATCTTTTAAGGATGACATTTACTAGCAATAAAAAAAAAACATTGTGTTTCAAAAGTGAAGTGGAGGTGGGTATTTTATGTTAGCACACATGAATATAGTGAAAAGTCCTGTATTGAAAATACGGATAATTGTAAGTCCTTCATTGTGTTCTAAGAGCTGTTTTTTTGTGAGGGAATGTGATGGGATGGGTTTGGTTTGCTTGCTTTTTTTACCCCAAGTGAATTTTAAGTAAGTTGGATTTAACTTACAGAGTTGACAATATGAGTAAAATACCCCAGTGATGTACCTGGTTAAGGAGAAACATCCAGCTACAGCAGAGGAAAATCTCTTAGGTTTCCTTGAGATACGTTTCTCCAGTGCAAGCAAGATATGGTTTACAGAATTGGCTTTATACAAAACTTTTCCAGAACACATACGTTATATCAAAGCAAGGAGTCCCTAGTTCATATTCTCTAAGAATAGAAGTTCATAATTTCATAGATCTGGAATTATGGATTTGGGGCATTTCCCTAAGCTGTTTATGTAATTTTATTCAAAGGAAATGTCTTACACAGTCCTTTCCCAACCTGAATAGGGAGAGGTCCAAGGGTTGTGCTTGTATGACTATGAGGTTTTGTTTGCGTAAGTGATATACTTTTCTTTGATCCATGCCTTTTTTAACTGTTTCATATTGAAAGTTGGGATATTGTAAAAATTTTGTCAGAGATGTTCTGTAGTGCTATTTGAAGTACCTGTAACAAAGTACTTATTTTCCTTCATTATCATTGCAAGCTTCTTAATGGAAACTTTACAGGAATGAGAAGAAAGTATACATCCATGTTGAGAAGATTAGGCAGATGTTAAATGGCGGATTGCTGCATGCTAAAACTGTGGGCACTCTTGAATTAATTACTTTGGAATTTGGAAGAAATACATAATTTTGCAGAGGGCTAGATTTCTTTTGTTTGGGTGATTCCAGGCTTTTGCATGATTCTTTACTGAAGGAGTTTGATTAGCTGAGTTAGTAGAATTATTATTGTTGATTTGTATTGCAAAAGGACCTGTAATTTTAAGATAAAATGTATGTGTTGATGGGATGTAGATGGTGATAAAAATTCTTGAAAAATAAAATTTCAGAATATTTTAAAAATAAAGTTTCAAGTTACACAGTTTGTACTTTTTGTTTTTTAAGGAAAAAATCACATAATACTGGAACAAATTACCAGTAATTGCCAAACACTTGTGGGTCTGCTCCAGTCCACCTTCTACACTAACGACTTACTTGTTAGCATTCCATATCTTTGATAGCTCCTTGTCTGCAAAGGGGTATGTTGCTTCACGGCATGTCATTTGATGTACATCATCCTCTTATCCACCCTTGTCTGATTTTTCTCTAGAGCTGTACTAAGGAAATACAGAATCACTTCTCCAGTATGTACTATTATTCTTTCTGCCTCTATCTTGTGTACGTAGTGTTAGCTGAAATTAGATACAGATTCACACTATTCAAAGAAGAAACTTAGTCAAGGTTTCTTTTTTCTTTCATCTCACAATTATGGGAGAAAACAGTGCTTAAAATTTTACATATGTAAAACAAGCAATTAGAATTACAGCTATCTTAGAACATTTGGAATGTGGGTATCTAAGAGGAACCCTTTATTAGAAATGATTGCAAGGACTTCTATGATGCAGAATGTGTCTGCCTTTTAGAAGCCTCGGGGAAGGTGAGAGTTAATCCCCATCTTGTGATTTCTCCTATTACCAGTGAGAAGAGCTTAGAATGCCAGTGTTAAGTAGAATTCTGTGAGCACTAGGGACAGTGAGGAAACAATTGGGGGAAAAAAGCGGGTGGTAAAGGGTGAGACATAGAACTGTTTTTGCATCTGCATTGGCAAATGTTTACTGATTCTTTGAAGTTGAACTTAAGCACTACTTCCTCCGGGAGCTTTTCTGGCTTACCCAGGCACTTCATCCCCTGTTCCACTTTTTGTTTATAACTCTTTTGTTAGTCAGTTTTCTGATACCATAGCAAAATACTCAAAATACATAAAAAGAGGAAAGGTTTATTGAGGCTGAGTTTTGTTGGTTTCATCCTTGGTCACTTGGCTCTTTAGGTCTGTGGTGAGGCAGCACATCCTGGCGGGAAGCATGTGTTGGAACAAGCTGCTCACCTGGTGGCTGGAAGGTGAGTGAGCAAAAGATCATGTTTCGCAGTCCCCTTCAGGGTCACAACCCAGAGACTGGAGACCTTCCACCAAGCTCCACCCTTTGTGGGTTCCGGCCACCCTTCCAAAGCACCAAGCTGAGGACCTAACCCTTTAACACATGGGCCTTTTGGGAATATTACAGATCCAAACCATAGCGCCTGTTGTCACCATTTGTAGACACCAGTGGTTTCCAACCTTCATGTGCACTGCCTTGCACCCTCATGGTTTCTGATTCAGTGTTGGGGTCATTTGTTGTTTACACAGGTTAACTTGCTGTTGTCACCATTGAAATGAACTCCATGCTTCTGGAAAGCCAATTCATTTTTTATGTTTTCGACAGAGGGCGGAATCCAGTGTCTGGAAAGCAATAGGTTTTTCAAGTGCCGAATGAAGAAAGAAAGAAATGTAGCAATTATTTATACCTTTTATCACATATTTGGAATATTTTAACAAAAAAAAGCACTTACACAAATACAGTACAGGAAGCACAGATTCCTGAAAGAAGCCTAAATTGTTTCAAAATAAACCCTAGGATGTCTTCACATAAGGTATTTATACATTTATGTTTATATAATGGTGTAAAATGACTGGGGTGTGGTCCTGGATAAAGGAGAAAAACGCTGGCCTGTGGTGTTGACCTTGGGGTGCTGGTGGCAGAGGTGGAAAAAAGAGGGGACCAGGAAGCCATTGGACCCTTTGTAGTCTAAGTCATCCTTTGGGCAGCAAACAGAGTCAGACAGTTGGGACAGTCTTTAGACAGGGTTGTGTCGGAATGAGGGGGTCTCATAAGCACCAAAGATAGAGAAAGTTGGGCAAAGCACCAGCAAGATAGAGACAGATTCCCTGGGAGGAAGGGGGAGGTCAGGAGTCAATAGCCAGCCCTAGACAGAGTGGTGGTTGACCTGGCTGATGGATAGTCAACCTGTGACTTCATAGATCCTTTCATTAACTCTCAGAGAATGAGTTTGCCTTCTGTTGTGTTGAAACAAAAGCCAGGAGACACGCATGCTCCAAACTTCCCTCCTCCTCACTCACAAATGCTTCTCATCTTTACCCCTTCTCTGTGTCTCCTCATCTTTTTCAGAATCATGTTCTTCCATCTTTCTTCCTTGCCCTCTTCCACAAACTTCACTTATTGTCCCTTTTTTCTGTTAACTGGTATTTCCACTCTACTGATTCTCTCTACCTAAAAAATTAAAACACTGTGTGTTAATGTTTAGTTATGAGCCTCAAAATGCTTTACTAGTAGGACTTTTATTGGCTTGCATAAATTGGAGTCCACTGGCTAGAAAAACTGTTGAATCATACATTTAAATCACTACTGCTTTCTTCCATCTACTCTGCCTCTCACGGTGACAGGCTATTTAGCTTTGTGGTTTTAGGATGCTTTGTAATCAGTGTCAGACTTCCTTTATGATGGGTAGAAAGGTGTAGGAAGTGGTTGAGAGATCCAGAAACTCTCACAGGAGCAAAGAACAACTTTTCTAGAATCACAGCAAACCTCACTCTATCATCTGCCATAACAGCTTCACCAGCACATTCCTGAAGTGACCACTGTCAGCAGAGATAGGATTGCCCAAGCTGGAGCTGGAACTCCACTTCCTGTTAAGCACATGGTATCCTGGGGATGATAGGGAAAACTGGCCAAATGTGAGGGTGTGTGAAATATGCAGTCAACATTGTCCCTGTGCCTAGCTTAAAGGTGGTAGTGAGATCAAGCGACTTTATTCTTGTTTTTCTGGCTGCTGTCGTTTTACTCTTTCATGGTCAGAACTGTTGAACATGTGTCTCCCACCTCCTTACTCTTAGCTCTTTCTTATCTGGTGCCTCTCACCTCCCTGTGAGCTGTCATCATGGCTGTTGGAGTGGTCCTCATTGGTTACAATGCCAGCATCTCCTCCTCTGCTTCACCCCTATCAGCTGGCAGTCTCAGTTTGACTGATCCTAGTTGCTGCTCAGCAATGAGTCATGATCTGTGCTATCAGAATATTCACACCTCCTTCACAATCATGACTTCAGGAACAGGTAACCCAGGTTTGACCAGATTGGTTAAGGGGTAAACACTGATGTGAGAACAGAGTGGAAATGTGTGCTTATTTCAGTGATTGAGGAAGGAGAGGTAATATACAAAAGCTCTCTCCACATTGGTACCATGAAGTATGCACATCTGGCCATGAAGTCAAAACAAGAGGGAATTAAGTGAGGGTCAAAGCCAAAAGAGTCACAGAGAAATGGAACTCATACCTAGCCAAGTGCCTGAAGCCTTCTTGTCACTAGATTTTTAAAAAATCTATTACACATACAGATTTTAATTTAATTTTAATTTTTTCTTTTTTTAAATAAAAAATATTCCAACCAACAATGGTCACCAATAGTCTCCTAATTCAAACTTATGCCATTTGAAATCTTGTCCTTTCATTTGTCAGTTTTGACAACTTTGCTCTTTGAAACTCTTCTGGAATTATGTCAAAACATCAATTTTGCAATCCAAATATGTGTAGTTTATCGTATGGCTATACCTCCATAAAGCTGATAAAGATAAAGTCTCGTTTTTTACACAACAGCTTTCTTTATGACTGAAAGAAACCCCAAGATCCCATTTGTCCCACCGCCCCTCTCACTAACCACAAGAACTCGCACACCACCACCTGCCTGTCCCTTCCTGTGACCCCAGTATCGCGCCCTGGGTGTTTTCTCTCGGCCTGCCATTAGGAGGCGCTCGCGCAGGAGGTCGAGCCCGCCATACACTTGCGGGACTTAATGCCTATAGTAACTTCCGGTCCCGTTCCGTTCCACTTCCGGTGGGACGCACGGATTGCGGTACTGGTTCCGGAGGTACCGTGAGCGCCCCATACATCCGGTCACTGGGTTTCTGCTCTCTGGACTAGGTTCCGCGGCTGCTGCTTGGAAGCGCGACTAGGTCGCCGCTGTTGGGGCAATTGTTTCATTTGCTCCGACTGCGGGAGAGTGCTGCGATGGCGGCCCCTGCGCAACCTAAGAAGATCGTGGCCCCCACGGTGTCCCAGATCAACGCGGAGTTCGTGACGCAGGTGCGCCGGGCCCGGCGGGTGCTGGGGGCGGGATGCTCGGTGCCTCGCGCGGGCCTAGTGGTCGCCGGGGGCAGAGGCCCCCGCCTGGGTCTGCGACCCGGAGGACCGAGAATGCTTGGCTGTGCCTCGACCATCAGAGGTGGGCCACCAGTGCCTGGGTGGTGGGCACGGGGATAGTAAGGAGACAAACACCTGCGCAAGCCCCGTACTCGCGGAGCGTGGTGAGCGCGCCGTGCACCGGCGCCGCCCTTGGCCCTGTCCCCGCGGTGTGTCACGGCCGAGCCCGGAGTCACCTGGGGTCCTGCCCGACCTCCAACTCCACTCCTACATTATTCTTGTGCTTTAAATCCGTCTGCTATCCTAAGCCTGTCATCTTGTGCGTCCCGTTTCCCTCTAGCCGGTTCTTGTTGCTGTCTCAGTGACCTCAAGCAGGTGCAAATATCGTATCACCTGCCTTCCATAAACTTTTTTTTGGGGGGGAGGCGGTATTGGAGAGTTTGAATTCAGGGCCTCCTGCTTACCAGGCAGGTGCTCTTCTGCTTGAGCCAGTACCCCAGCCCTTTTTCCTTTATTTATTTTTCCAATTGGGTCTCTCATTTATGCCCAGGACCAGCGTGGACTGCGATCCTTCTATTTATGCGTGCGCCACCACACTCGGCTGTTGGTTGAGATGGGAGTCTCACTGGCTTTTTGCGTGGGCTGGCCTTGAATCGAGCCTGGACTTAAAGTGTTTATAAACAGTTCTAATTGCCCTTAGGATAGTAACCACAATGACTAGAATATGTGACCTAGCTTGTGCTTATTTCTTCCTTTCTCTTTTTCTCTTCCTTTCTCACTTTACTCCCTAGCCATAGTGAGCTGCATCAGTTACTGGTATGCACCATGGTATTCACCTGGTTTTTTGACAGCTTCTCTCTGTTTGTAATGCTTACTTTAGTCTCATATTCCTCTGGTCTTGATATCCTTCTACACTCTTTACAGAGCCGTTTCCTGACATCAGAGCTAAATAACTTTAACTGCAGTGAAAGTTATTCGTTCGCTTTGAGAGGGGAGAGCCAGACAAATGAGCAGTATAGCTGCAGACATTGACAAGTGCTCTGCAGAAAATGAAATGATGGGACAGTGACTGGTGTGGGGCACATGAAAGGCAGTCAGGACAGTCCTCTCTAAGGTGACATTTGAGCTAATGCCTGAAGACAGAGAAGGAGCTGGTTTTAGATCAAGGGAACAGTCCAGGGAAAGCAAGTGCTGATGCTGGGGTGTTAGTGTGAGGAAGGATGAGGTGGCTGAGGCACAGGGAGTGAGGGAGAATGGTATAGGCTGAAGACAGAGCACTGTGTAGGAACCAGAGTTCAGATTTCATTCTAAGTACAGTGGCTTTTAATGGACATCTTGTACATAATGTTTTTGAAAGGTCCCTCTGGCTAAGGTTGAGACTGGATGGGAATAAGGGAGTGAGTGACATGGTTACAGGTTTGTTCTATTGAGAAGGCAGAGACAGCAGGACTAAGGTAGGGAAGGTGCAGGAAAGAGATGAATGAAGCATAGTTTGAATAGCCGGTGGATGGTCTGCACAGTTACTGAGATGAGGAAGAAGGTTCAGTCCTGTGGTGGCCACATAAAGTGTGAAACTGTTGAGAAGAAACTTGAATGTGTCAGGATGAAGCATATTGGCAAGCACATTGGATGAAGCATATCTGGGCTTAAATATAAATTCGGGGATTATCAAGCCACAGTGACAGCTACAACTGCAGGATGAGGGAGATGTCCCAGAGAACACTGTAAGTAATCACATGACATTTATGGCATTTGTGTTAGATTGTGAGAGCTGAGTCTATGGTCTAGGTCTGTTTTGTTCTTGCGATTTCCCAGCACTTGGCACTGTACAACATTCTTGAGGTGTGATCAGTAACTGCTCATTGAATGAATGGATGAGTGAGTCATGAACAAATGTGCCAGACACTGAGCTGGAGGAGAGGGGCTTTTGCAGCAAATGCTGAAGCCTGAGTTTGCCACGTGCTCTGTGAGCACTTCTAGGCTTCAGGGAAAGGTAGTCCTCATCTTTAAGGTCACAGTCTTTGGAAGGAAATTCCAGAATAGAGATGTGAGGGAAGCCTTGAGAAGAGAATTTTAAATGATTACCTTTGTCTAAGGGAGATTTTCCAACCTAGAAAATTCCTTTTGAGATGGACTTTGAGATGTAGACAGCAGAGTGGGGAAAGTCATTTTCTAGGTAGAGGGTACATCTCAGATCTTCTTTATTGTTTATATAGACAAATGAGATTGAGGAGTTAAATGTAAAAATTAAAGATCTGAACTTTGACATCACATTTAAAAGTTTTTGTTTTACCTGGTACTGGAGAGTAGGGGCAGGCAGGATGTACTTGAAGGTGATGGTATCTGAGAGATTCTAGATTAGAACCCTAGTTCTCCAAAAGGAGAAACCTAGAGAAAAGAGACCTGGTAGATGTCTAATAAGTGATTGCAGCTCTTTAGGCAACTTCAGAGGTGCAGGAAGTTGTTTAAGTCAGACTCAGACTGAGACAGAACTTAGATTTTTATCTGTAAGTTCCTGAATCCATCAAAACACATTAGACTCATTTTCCTATGAGTATGATTTAAGGACAGATGGCTGAGTTTATGGGATGCCCATAGGAGTGGAATGAGGAAATAAGGACATCACAGAATGATGGGTTTTTCCACTGGGTTGGAGAAAGTGTGATGTGGTTGCTGTAATGTTTGTAGACACTTTTTGAGAGTTCTCTAAGCACACTGTTAGATGCTGAGCTATTAAAGCAAAGAGGATGCAGGTGCCATATTTCAGACGTTCCAATTAGATGAGGAAGATAAATAAGCAGACAAATGATTGTAATACAGAAGATAGGACTAGATAGAAGTTATTTACAAAACAGAGAGAAGGAAACCGGGATTACCATCATCAAGTGGTGTTGAAGAAGCCTCACAGAAGCATAGCATTTCACATTTTACTTCATTTGTCTCTGTCCTTTATTGCATGCAGTTATCCCTCCATCTGTCTGTCAGACATTATCTGCGTGTCAGCAGTATGCCATAAGCCAGGGCCTCAAACTCCTACTCCTCCTGCCTCTGCCTCCTGAGTGCTGGGATTACAGGTGTACGCCTGGCTGAGTTTTCTATTGTTTAAGAGGTTGCAGTCTAGTTTGAAAAGCAATAAGAACCTTTTGTTTCTTGAATATTATATAATCCATCTAAATATCTGAAGAGATTATATATGTATTTACATTTCTAGATAAACCTAATCTGCTGAAATTTAACATAGCACTCTTATATTTTCTGTAACAGGTTTATAGATGACTTTTTCAGATTTATTTGTGTTTCTGGGTGTATGGTAATTTAAAGATTATTTTCCACATCAACATTCATGAAGATTTTGAATCTGACTTTTATATTTGCCCAATTATTGACTAACTGTGACTGTGGGTAGATCACCCAAGACCTGGATTTCCTTGTCACTGTGCCACAGGTGTTTGATCTAGTTGTTAACTGGACCATACTGTTTCCTGGGGGTTGTTGGAAAGGTCTGTTCTGGTTTTTGAAGCTGCAGGGCTGGTTTCAGTGCAGAGCGCTGCTGGCATTTAGTGGACTGGGGCCAAGACACCAACTAAAGGAAGTCTGTGGTGTTCCTTTAGAATTGCTGCACCCCTAGTACTAGCCCTACCTCGGTGGGAAGAGCTGACCACTCTGTGATCTCTGTCTTCCAGCTCTGCAGAGGCAAGTCTGACTTACTGTTGGTACGGTTTTGTTTTGCAGTTAGCCTGTAAATACTGGGCTCCTCACATTAAGAAAAAATCACCTTTTGATATAAAGGTAAGCATTTTGATTTGCACACAATTTTTTTTTTTTTTGGTAGCACTGGGGTTTTGAACTTAGGGCCTCAGTCTTGCTAGTGGGCACTATTACTACTTGAGCCACTCCACCAATCCTTTTTTGTGATGGGGTTTTTCAAGGGCTGGCTTTGAACTGAGATCCTCCTATCTCTGCTTCTGGAGTAGGTGGGATTACAGGTGTGCCACCGGCACCTGGCTTGCAATCTAGTTTTTGAATAGTTATGCTCTTTGTACCTAGTTTTTAAGGGTTACTTTTACAAAAGCTTTCCATAGCTTTTAAGTTAAAAACACAGTTTTAATTAGTAATTACTCATGTTAGGTAATTTGAAAAATAATTAAAGTTACACATAAGAAAATAAAAATCCTTAGCCAGTGATAACCTGTTACTGTTTTGTTTCCTTTAAGCTTTTCAAAAAATATATGTATGTATGTAATTTATTTAACCATTTTCCTCTTTATGGAATGTATATAATAAATGTCTTTAAATGTGAAGAAAATTTAATACAAGGTTTTTTTGGCAGTTCACTTAGGATGTCATCTACTGTTTCCTCTTTTAATGTTACATTGGTAAACTGAGACAGAAAATGGTGTCAGGAGGGAGCTGCTTAATCCAGAAGAGAAGATGATTAGGACCAGTAATACTCTATAAGGGAATGGACCTGGGGTTTAACTGAACCAATTTAGAATCAATGAAAGAAACAGCTCCTAAATGTGGGGCTTATTCTACGTATTGCAGACTGTCACCCAAGTAACGACATGTTGCAGGCTGGATTTTGTCTACCCTGGCTCTCATCTGGATAATAGGGTGTATGTAGCAAGTAGCATGTGTTTCTGTTATGTCTTCATACTTTTAAGTTATTGTCAGTCTGGTTTTTGAAAACTCATTGTTAAGATTCATAGACGGAGTCTGATAGCATGTATATACTTCAAGATTAAGTTTTAAAATGTGATTTTGTGCTGGCAGCACGGCTCAAATGACAGAGTGCCCAGAGTTCAAACCCCAGTATCACTAAGTAAATAAATGAAATGAGATGAAATAAAATGGGATCTTTGAAGTATTTTCTCCACATATAGTTGTTGTTAACACATTTTAATGAACATTTCAGGGGTCTTTTTATGTGGATAAATTTTGTTATTTGCCTTTTCTACTACTTTGCTTTTTGCTATTTCATGTTTTGAGAAGTACGTGATAATTAGAAAAAAATGTCGTGTTATTTTAATAGTAGCAATGTTTAGCAGCTTTCCTAAACCAATTTATTTTGTGTAGTCTCAATAATTAAAAACTACCAATTAGGGTCTGAAGAAGTTGTTTGAAATATTAAACGTTGTTATATTTTTGTCAATAGGTTATTGAAGATATATATGAGAAGGAGATTGTCAAGTCAAGGTAGGAATGAGTTTAATTTTCACACATTGGGATTACAGGTAGACCAGGTTGGATCTTGTCTCAGCTGCTGACTGTAATGGTAACTTTTGTATTGATCGTTGGGGAGATGGTGGCTAGAAAAACTTCATGCCATTGACTCACAAGTGGTTTCTGTACCTTCTCAGTTTTGGGTCTGATTAGAGGGATTAGATCACATATAGTTTGTTTGGCTTTTGAAGGAATGTGAGAGAGAGGAAACAGCGGTTTATTTCATTCCACTAACAGTAATTTCTTATCATTTCTGATAAATCTTCTAAAAACATTCTTTAAAATTATAAATGGAAAAGTAAAAGGTGTGTGTATAGTGAGAGAAAGGATTTTCTAGGATCCTTTTTGCTTCTATATTAAGGATATACCAATCTGAACAATCTTTAGTGGAGAGTAATTGTTTTTCTTTTAAATCCTTCCTCAGATAATTTCTGTAACAAAATATCTAAACACTGTCAGTGATTTTTTTTTAAGCCATAGAAACTTGGCTACATTGTTTTTAATTATTAGCTACATTATTTTTGTCATTTTAAACTGTGTTGGGACTCAAAGAGCTTCAGTATGGCACTTTCAATGTTCATTTTCTTATCTTGTACATAGTTTGATTACAAAGAATACATCTATAGCATACATTGGAGTACATTTAAATTTTAAAAAGTTTTAATGACCAGTATTTCAGACTAGCACCTAGCAAATGATTTTGCTGAGCTATGTGACATTTCAGTATTAGGGAATGCCTTATATAATATTTATTACCCTGTAGGCAGTTTGTACTTCTAAGGCATTCTCATAACATCCATTCCAGAAGGCATCCAGGAAGTAAGTTAATCAGTTCTTAATGTTCTTATGGTGTAAAAGAGATCACTTCTAATATTTCAAAATTAGATAATTCTTTTTGTTCTCTTTATTCATATATTCATATGTACATACATTATTTGGGTCATTTCTCTCACTGTCCCCTACCCCCTCCTTCTCCCTTCCACCCCCCAAAATTAGATAATTCTTGAAGGGCCTTTGCCCAGTCCCCTACTTACTATGTAGCATCTTAATACAGTTTGGTTTTGCTATTGTTGCCCTTCTAAGATTTGTCAAGCTTGTCTTAATGTATTTTTTTATCCAAGTTTGATTTAAAAGTCTTAAACATAATAATTGTTATTGGCTAAGTGCTTAGTACATACCAGCTTCTGTTCTAAGCACCGTGCATGTAGCAGCTCGTCCCCACAATAACCCTGGGACACTTTTATTGTCTGCATATTAAGGAAAGTGAGGTACAGAGAAGCCAGGCATTACATCCTCTTCCCTGGCTGTTAGCAGTGCGGTGTTCTCAAGCAGGACCCCATCCGTTGGCCTCTAGAAATCTCTTAACTTGCACACTTGACTGATTATGAACCCTAGTATGGTTCCATCCAAATGGGTTTTATCCAAAAAGAGTGACTTACAGAGCATTTTATTTTTGCCAGAGTGTTTATGTTTGTTTATATTTTAAATGTACAAACCCTTTTATTATAAAACATGATACTAAACGGGCACAACAGAAGCGTACAGCCTTGTAATAGTAACTCGTAACTACCACATAGGTAAAAACAAACAGAAAGCCCAGATCAGTGTCACTGTTGCAGAAACTGCTCTTGTTCCTTTGCTGTAACATTTTAATATGTAAGTGTGAAAATGAACACTTTACATTTGGGTTTTTTCTGACCTTTAAATAAATGGAATCACATAGAATGTACACTTTGGTGGCTGGCCCATCTTTTTAAATAGATGAAAGTCAGTAGTTAAGATCACAATGCTGGGGCCCTTGTCAGGTTCTCAACATAACTTTTTGGGTTTTTTTATTTTTTTGCTTTTGCAAGAGGCTGCACAGCTCCAGACCTTGTGTTTTCATATAATCATACCCCAAGAGAGGAAGCAGGTGCCAATGTGGCAGCCGAGGAATTCCCCTGGCTTTCTTACCAGATTTAGTCTTGCAGGTACTGATTCAGTTGTCCCACTGGGGAAGATTTAAGGTTTTGGCACCCTGCCAGGCCTAAATGTATGCTGTCAGTAAATGCAGGTAACTTACAAAAGTGTATAATTCTTCAAGTGCTTGCATTCCTGACTTTCCATACTTTGCAGCTCTTCTGATCTGAAGTTTAGCACCAAGATTAGGTTGTGTCTTCATGTGCACGCAGTTAGGCTGGAGTGCTAGAGTGTGGCTCAAGGTGGCATATCCACCTGTAGAAGCCAGTGCCTGCACGTTGCTCTTCTGTCTTTGTGCTGTTGCACAGTCAAAACCTTCATTTCATTCTCCCTGAGTTCTGTGACATTACTTGCTCAGTGAAACTATTTAAGAGGTCAGAAATCAGTAGAGTAGGATTTTGGCAGGATAGTGGTCTTCTGGGGTAGTCCAGATTTATAGTTCATACACATTCAATTTTGCAACCTGAAAACTATTAATCTAACAGCAGTGTTCTGGTCTGGCTACTTTATTTCCAGTATTACAAAATGGTAAAGCTGAATTCGTGGCCATTTGAACCTGCTTTTGGAGAGATACCTCGTGACTATACCATTGTTTATTCATATAAAACCAAGTACTTCTGTTTTAAAAAGACAGTGTAATAATGTGAAGAATCTGTTAATCCTTATGAAATACTCTGTAATAGTTTAGGTTCACTGTCAAGACTAAGTAAAAAGTGTGTGAAACGTCTGACTTCCACATTTGGGACAATAAATAGATGTGCCCATGAAGTGAAACCTGTTAGTCCTTAAGACTTTGATACAGATTGGTTTTTGGCAGCTGGGATCTGGTATTATAAAGTCTAATGTATGACTTAATTTTAAAACAAGATTCCAAAACATTGCATTAAGAACTCTGAGGTGTTAATATTTCGTATTTTAAAATGTTCTTTTTCTTTTTTGTTTCTAAGGTTTGCCATCAGAAAGATAATGCTGTTGGAATTTAGGTGAGCTAAAAAGCATTATTGTGGTAAAGTTAAAGATGACAGTGTGGTTTAAGTTTCAGCTACAGTTTTGATGTGTTTCTGCAAGTGATTAAGAATTCTGCAGGCTGTGGTGAGGCTCAGTTGCAGAGCAGGTAGGTGTGGCTTGTACCAGGCTCTGGATTTAGTCCTCAGCACCAAAGCAGCAGCAGCAACAAAAACACAAAGTCTAAATTTGTGAAGACTGATCTTTGCGTGCTAGGCCTATTTTGAATGTGTGTATGTGTCCTTTGTCTTCAGATGTGCCCCATTGTCAAGATGACTTGTAGTTTTCCTCATTTCTCACCAGTTGGGATAACATGTGGGGAGCAATTTCTGTTTTGCTTGGTTTCTCTGGTGATCTGTGGGAATAAATTAGGGTATATTCTATAGCCATATTTTCTTCCTTCCCCACTAAAGTCCTGCTACCAAAGCAGCGTTGTTTCACATAGCCACTGATAACCTAAGTATTTAATACAAAAGAGAGTGTTCAACTTTTAATTATGAAGGCGTATTAGGTCATGTTATGACCAGGTTTGGCTAGTGTGTTGAAAATGAAAGCCAGGGTTGTTGTCGGTGACAGTAATACTCGCTGTTTACTGATGCTTGCCTTGTATTAGGCATAGTGGAAAATGTTTTATGTACAGAGCAGCTATTGCAGCCCTGCAAAGTGAATATCATCCTCTCTGTTCACGGGAAAAAGCTGTGATTGGAGGTTAGGTTGTTTGTTATTACAGTGTAGTAAAGTGATGACAGAGCTGGGATGTTAAAACTCATGGTTTTTCCACTTTACTCTGTTCCCTTGAAATCTAGTCTGCATCAGAGCCCAGGGCCTCCCATTTTATTATTATCATTAGCATTAGTAGTGAGCCAGGGCCCACTACAGACTCAGCAAGCACTCTTACCACTTAGGCCATTCCACCAGCCCTTTTGTTTGTTTTGTCTTTGAGATAGGGTCTTACTAACTTTGCCTGTGTTAGCCTGGAACTTGGGATCCTCCTGTCTCCAACTTCTGAGTAGCTGGGATTACAGATGTGTGCCACCGTGTCTGATAGAGCCCTTGTATTAATAACTTATCCTCTGAACCTCGTAAGAATGGTATGACGTACATGGCCTTGTCATTCTCATAGAGGGAAATAGAAGGTTGTGGTTACGAATTAGCTAATGAGTTGAGTTCCCACTGTATCTTAAGAACTGTATTAGGATTGTGACAAGGTCTAATTTAAAACTTAGATAGTCTAGTAAAGTCTTCCTATTTTATAGAGAGAAAGTTGAAGCTAGAAAGTAGACCCACCTTTTGAGAAAACTTGGTTTTCCACAATACCTGAAATAATAATAATAAAAAGGTTTATTTTGGTTTCGGGTTTAGAGTGTTCAGTCCTTACCCGGTTGGCCTTGTTGCTTTGCACCTGTGACAGCCAGTACTTTGTGGTGGGAGCATGTGGCAATCAAGAGGCAAGTGAGACAGGAAGGAGCCAGGCTCTCTGTATTCCTTTTAAGTTCATACTCCCAGTGATCCAACTTCCTTCCACTAGGTGCCACCTCCTGAAGGTTCCACCACAATAGCCACATGGGCCTTTGGGGGACATTCAAGATATAAAGTGTAACAAAGGCAGGTAAAAGTTGGAAGGGTGCTGGTATACATGTAAGATTAATCAGACTTTGGGAGCCAAGAAACTAAGAGCATTGGGTGCCAGTGGTCACACCTATAATCCCAGCTACTCAGGAGGCAGAGATCAGGAGGATCGTGGTTTAAAGCCAGACTCAGACCCTATCTTGAACCAACCCATCTCAAAAGGCACAGGTAGTAGAGTGCCCACGTAGAAGGTGTGAGGCTGTGAGCTCGAACTCCAGTGCTGCCCAAAAAAAACTAGAAGCATTTCAGGAGTTACAGAAGAAAGCAACAAAACACTCTGGAGGCATTCATGACACTGAGAGATTTTTAATAGGAAGTGAATGTTATCTTTGGGAACTTTTATGTAATTTCCGTTTGAGAATGTAATTTTCTCTGTGCCACCCTCCAGACACAAGTATAAAGCTTGTAGTAGAAAAAAAAGTGAGATGGCTTGGAAAAGCTATCAGGGCACAGAAAGGTGAACTGAGAAGGACGCTTCTATGGAAGGTCATTGCAGGAAGTGTTACATATTATACAGATTGCATTTGCTGCAATGCCAAAATGCAGTTGAGAGATACTAAACACACCCATCAGTCTGAGAAAAGAGATGTAGTTGGAGTCAGTACCTTATCTATATTGGCCAAAAATGCGAGACCCTCTCCAAAAAGTAACTTAAAAAAAAAAAAAACAGGCTGGGGGTGTGGCTCATGTGGTAAGAGCATCTGTAAGGCCCTTTGTTAAAACCTCTGTACTGCGATAGATAGATAGACAGATAGATAGATAGATAGATAGATAGATAGATAGATAGATAGATAGATAGATATGAATTTACTCTGTAGTCAGATGGCACACAAAATAAGACACTATTATTAAAAATTGTGGCAAGCTAGTGATATCCCTGGAGCATTTAACAGAAGCAAATATGAAGATAACCTGGAAGAATACATATTCCTACATCACTGGAAAAAATCTACAAATTAACCCTGGTAAAGGAGAGTTCACACTTCCAAATTACAAAGCAAATTACACTAACTGAAGGTGAACAGGCAAGAACAGAATTAGAACTTGAGATACACTGTCACATTGTTATGTTTGAATTTGTTATGGGCATAAGAGGGATAGGGTTTGTGATCAAGAAACAAGACACTAAAATGGGCAGACTTGGGCAAAATGAAAATAAAATCATTGATACTTAAAAATGAAATGGGCAAAGGAAGTAGCAAGTTAAGTGTAGCTAAAGAGGAAATTAGTGAGTGATATGATAGATCTGAGGAATCTAACTAGAAAATAGTAAAGATTAAAATTAAGTAAGAGATACAGAGGCTACACTGACATGATAGTCTAGGAGAACTTTGAAGGGATTAGGGAATGGGAAAGTGCAGTTTGGAAGAGGTAATCTTCAGGGATTTTCTAGAAGTGATGAAACACACGAATCTCCTTTTTTAAAATTAGTGGCTTCATTATGATATTTCCACACATCATGCATGTACTTTGATCATATTTCCCCTCCATTGCTCTTATCCCTCTCCCTAAAGTCTTTAAATTCCAGAAACAGTAGAAACATAAACAGAGCCACAGCAGGACAACAAAGATAGAACGGAGGTCCTAAAATCTGCTAGGCCAGCAAGACCTGTTACACAAGGAGGACAAAGGACAAACAGGTTGCAGCTTTTTCACTTTTAGCAGTAGAGAAGGTAGTGGGATGAGACACTCCATTATTCTGCATAGAAACATAATACCATCTCCCAGGATTCTACATTAACAGGGCATTGCAGATAGAAATTCCACAGGGCCCTTGTGAGAAAGGAATAAAATGAAGCTTCACTCATTTGTCTTTTTTTCTTTTCAATTTTGTAATTTTTGTTCATTTATCAAATAGCAAACTCCTTAGTCTCCCATTTGGAATCTTTTGACTATTATTTTGTATAAAATTTTATCTAGCTCCCTAGGTTGTTGCAAATTAACCAAGAAGGATTTCTAAAGGTAGCCCTTTGGGAATGCCAGTGAGCATAAACTCTGAAGTGTAAGAAGCAGCAGGAAACCATAGTATTGTTAACAAGGACAAGTGTGCTGGAGTTGTGTGGGTGGTGCTGTAAGGCACCAGCAAATCCCGCCTTTCCCCGCTAGTGGCTGGCAGCCCAACACAGTAATTGATGTGTTTAATTACTTTGAGTGCTGAGAAGTGGCTCAGTTACAAGTTGCAAATGGAAATATTTAAATTTAAGAATATTTCCACAAGTCTTATAAGAATTTTGGTATCCTGAGGGGAAATGCCAGTTACCTTGAGAACTGACTTAGGTTGAATGCCTTCTAAATTAAATATTCCAAAATCTCCTTTTGATTAAGTCTGACAATTTCTGAAAGTCGTTTTTTCCTGATCTGAGTTGGTGTTAATACATTTATTTGTGAAAGTGCTCATTATGTCATTTTGTTTTAGAGCTGATATTGATCAGGTATTTTTGTCTTTTGCTTCTTGAGAGTCCTAGATAAGGACTATGTAGTGGTCTGCTGGTGATAATAATTGTAAGTATACATTTTTAGATGTTTTCCTAGGTCAGTGGTAGCAGTACAGTGACTGGTGGTAACTAATGAAAATTCTATGCTTTTTACTCTCTGCAGCCAGTATCTCGAGAACTATCTATGGATGAATTATTCCCCAGAGGTGTCCAGCAAGGCCTACTTGATGTCCATCTGCTGTATGGTGAATGAGAAGTTCAGAGAGAATGTGCCTGCATGGGAGGTAACAGAGCTACACCATAGCTTTCACACTGTGCCCACTTAAGCCTTTATAAATTAGCACAACTGATAATAAAAGTACTTTTAGGGTAGAACTGTACCCAACAGTAAAGTACTATTAAGGAAAACAGTGGATATGTAAAAGATAGTAGCACTTTTCTTTTGATTTCAGTACTTTCTTCCAACTAAGTTGCTATGAATAAAAAATGAGTGTAGATTCTTTTCCTGCTCTGTGCTTAGAAACAGAGGACGGCCTGGATTTAGAGACTACATTAGGAGCTGGCACAGTAAGTTGTATTGTGAGCGCTAATGGGTAACTTCAGAAGTCAACACAGATGGTTATATTGCAATTTCAGTCTCTTTCTTCTTCGATTTGGGATCTATATTTTATTTCTTAAGTTTTTAATGAGGTAAAGTTTTCTTTGTGCTGGCTCCACATTGGTATGCTCAGCAGAAATCCAAAATGTGGGTTTGCCTTGCTCACCATAAAGAAAAGGTATTTTGAGAAAGTATCTCTGGAGTGAGATGGTGTTGAAGATATTAGAGTTGCTAAGAAGAATCTGTGGATTCTTCTCTCAAATATCAAATGCACATTGCAGCTGAGTGAACTGTGGGTGTCATGTCTTAGGGAGTAGTCCTAGGGGATGTTTTAGCCAGATAATGACTTCATCACCTTGATGTTGTGAAGATGACTTGGGTGACTAGGGTTTAAGGTAGAGAAATAACAGCTCAGGGAACCCTGATTATCCGTAGTAGATTGCCTGAAACCTCAGTACACTGAACCTAGTGTTCTGCAAGTTCCTGTACCTGCATATGTACAATAACGTTCAGCTTCTAAGGTAGGCATACACTAACATTCCCACCAGCACTGCTGCACTAAGGCTATTATTGAGGTAACAGTTAGTTGGATATAAGCATTGCCACACCTTGGCATGTGCATGCAGAACAGTATACGGTTAAAACATGAGTTGCTTATTTTTGGAATTTTCCAGTTAATACTTTCAGCCTGCCGTTACCACAGGTAACTGAAACTGTAGAAGGCCAAGCTGTGGGTAAGGGGAGACTGTTGTCCAGATTAGAGAATGTGGAAGATTAGTAATTAATTGAAATAGTGTTAGCAAAGAGTGATACGTTCAATAACTTACAAAATTGGGCCCCTGAGTAGAACCAAAATAGAAAGGATTAAGAAGTACTTTGGAGGGTACAAAACTGTCAAATTCAGAGTAACTCTTTGAGTTTAAATTGCCTTTGTAATGTCTACATAAAATGTCCTAGTAGGCATAGAACTCTGAGGACAGATATCTGTACTCAAGTTGTATATTTTGAGTCATTAGCATATGGTAAAATCATGTGAGTTGGGAAGAAGAATGAGAGAGCCTTAGAAACCCACTGTTTGAGTCAAAGGAAGAGGAGCCTCCACACAGTGAAAAGGAGCTGAGGAGGCTGGGGTGGCGCGATGTTACAGCCGTTGCCTGCACATGTGAGGCCTGGAGTTCAGTGCCAGTACTGCCAAAACCAAGCAGCTGAGGGTTGATAAGGGTCCAGTAGCATCACAGGAGTAATATGAGTGGAAGCTTTGTTTAGAGAAGTGAGTAGAAATGCCTAGTGTAGACCATGTATTTACTGTGCTTGTCAGTGTCGGTAAACAGAAGGGAGGTGGATCAAAGAGGCTTGAACATGTTTATGTTATGCACATGTTAAAAGAGCTAACATGAAGCCGGAGAAGCTATTACTGGGATAAGTAGTGTGAAAACTGTAATTTTGCTAACAATACAGTTACTTTTGTTGAAATCAGAGGAATTAAAGTACTTGATCCTTAACAAGAAAACAAAGATGAAATAATCTGTACAAGAAAAGAGAAGCAAAGCCGTTCTTTGACTGGCTAAAGTCTCTGCCAGTCCCTTGCAGTTCTGTCAGAAACCAGTAGTTGACTATTCCATCAGCTGTACACAGATACGAAAACCTTTTTGTCATTATTTGGTTTTGATAATAGCTTCCTAAAAAGCTTCCTACCAATGCTTCTTTATGAAAGAAAAATGAATGAGCAAGCCTGTTCCAAGTGAGACTTTGATCTCTGTCTTTGCAGACTTTCAAGAAGAAGCCAGAGCACTTCCCCTTCTTCTTTAAGTGCATTCTGAGAGCAGCACTAGCAGAGACCGACGGTGACTTCTCTCTCCATGAGCAGACAGTGCTGCTGCTCTTTCTGGATCACTGCTTCAACAGCTTGGTAATCAACTTTATGCTAGGGAGCCTGTAGGTTTTCCTGTCTTTTGATTGAGTTTAGATGAGGTCTCCTTTAGGCCTCCTCTTCCCCCGGAGTCAAGGGAAACACAATGACCCTGAAAGCTCCATTTCAGCCATTTCACAGTAATGCTGTTTTGGAAGATTTGCTCATTTTTTAATGTTTTTGGACTTGATCCTTTCTGTTTTTCTGTTTGGGCTCTAAGAAGAGGGAGAGACCAGAGGGACAACACAGAAATTAGAAGCAGCAGGAGCCCCCTAACACACACTTGGTAGTGGTCTGTGTCGCAGGCCATGCGCTGACCTGTGTTTCAGACTTCCTCAGGCTCCCTGCCAGCCTGGCTCGTCAGCAAGGGGCACTGGAATGAGTGACGGACTTAGGAGGTGTACATGAGATTTGAAAATGCCTTCTGTGTGATAATCATCCTTCATAAAAGTATCTTCCAAGAAATCAAATCTTCCAAGAAATCAAATCTTTTCAGTAATTGATATTTCATTTGAGTTTCCCTAGTGTGGTTATCTGAAGGGATATGCATATTTATTTATAAATAAATATATGGATAATGTCCTTACTTGGAGGAAAATGCATGAACCTCATGCTAACCTTAAACAGTGTTGAATATCGCTTGATGAGTTGTTTTGTCTGTTTCTGTGTACTGCCTCACTTGTATCTTTAAAGGCATAAAAAAGATTTATGATACCCCCAGTAGGCACTTCTGTTACCCTTTAGCATTTATTAAATTAAACACTGCAAAAAAAAATAAGTAAATATAATTCCTTATCAGAAAAGCAGATTTAATTAGTATGAGTAGTTTGGTGCTAGGTTTAAACAACTTAAACTCTAGTGTATTATGGAAATGCTTTTGTCTTTTCCAGTATGCTTTCATTTCTTATTTGGACAGGTGTGCCTGTTCTCTAAAGTAGCTGTGAACACAGAATAAGCCAATATTAAGCCATGTGTAGGAAGTACACGGTTAAGTTCCTGCAAGTTTCTCGTCACTTTGTTTTTGTGGTGCGGAGGATCGAATTGAACCTAGGTCCTCAAACGTGCTAGCCAAGGGCTCCACCACTAGGCCTCATCCCTAGCTTTGGTTACTGTATTTTTATCAAACCTTTAATGCATCACTGTTCTCTTTTCTTTCTTGATTTAATTAATTTATTAATTGGCAGTCTTGAGGTTTGAACTCAAGGCCTTGTGCTTGCTAGGCAGTCATTATACCACTTGAGCCACTCCTTTAGCTTCTTTTTTTGTGACATGTTATGACTCTGTAGCTCAGGTTGACCTTGAATTTTTGTTCCTCTTGCCTCCGTCTCTCCAATGCTCGGATTAGAGGTTTGTGCCACCATGCTTGGCTCATCACCTTATTTTATGTGTTTCAGTTTTAACAATATCTTACTCGGTGCAATATTGTTGAACTCACTGTCAACAACACTAGCTTAGTCCTGCATGAACCATACCTCTCACACATACTTTCTTTGTAAGACACACCCCCCATAGCCGTATTACACCCACAAATATTGGATAGCACTTGAGCCTTGTTCTCAAAGCCCACTTTAAACAGTGCCATCACCAGCACAAAATACAAAATGAACAAAAGTAGTGTTAACTAGGCACAGAAAGTTCCCTTGTTTGAAGAATGAGAGTTGAAACTGAAGCAGAGCTCAAGCTTCACTGGGAGCAGGGACAGTAGGCAGCTCACAAGTTCTGCCACTCTGCCATCGTGAAGGAGTGTTGCTTTGGCTTACAGATTTTTGTGAGTAGGTGAATTTGAGAATATGAAATCTGAGAATGTGAAAACCATTTTTTTAAGTATGAAACTTTTTAATAGTAAAATGTCACCAATTTGAAAGTAGTGGTGGCATGTTTTCCTCCCTGACTTCAAAGGGCAGTACACTACCTAATAAAGATTGAAGGTGGGAATGCTGGAATGTGCACACATTTGTCTTCTTTATGCCTTAAACAGGAAGTAGACTTGATCCGAAGTCAGGTCCAGCAGCTTATCTCGCTCCCCATGTGGATGGGCTTGCAGCCTGTAAGTACCCATTTCAGAATTCTCTGTGCTTTCAGACTGTGTAGCTTTAATACAGATATAACAGTGTCAGCAAAAAACCCCATCCATCGCTGCTTAGAAAAGTCACTGTGCAGTAACTCAGGGTGCATGTAGGTTTTCTGTGCATCCTATTATGTGTTTTGTGTAAACTTGGTATGATAAGGTGAAAAAAGTCATATTTACTGAACTTGTAGAGAAACATGGAAATGTGTGTTTATCCTGGTGCCTGGCGCTGGAGGAGGCTAAGTGCAGCCTTGACTTTTTTCCCTGAGTAGATTGTACGTACAGCTCAGGAATGTGTGGTTGTGTTTAATGGCACCCACTTCCATTGTTTTCATCAAATACTTACTGGCCAGTGTCCACGTGCCCAGTTACGTGCAGTATGGAGGGAAGTTAAAGCTGTCAAATGCTTGGAATTCTGTTTCCTGCACACACCCAAATCGGCAGACTCGTTCACTGGTACCCATTGATGGTAGTGCTTAAAAGTACGTTTAAAAGTGGTGAGCACCATCAGAGAGAATATGCAGATGTGGGTCGCATTCCTTATGGACTGGCTTGTGTTTTGTTTTGTTTATAAGACAGGGTCTCACTCTGTAGCTCAGGTCAGCCTGAAACTTGTAATCCTCCTGCCTCACCCTCCCAAGTTCTGGAATTACAGGCATACACCACTACACCCAACTTTATTTACTTTTGATAGTTGTTTTACACTCCTTGTTTGAGATTCATATGTTTCAAATTTCAGTGATTATGCTGATAAGTGTTCATGTTTATATTTTTCAGAGAGAAAAATTTAGTTGATTTTTGAGCTTACAACTCTGATTAGGAGAGACTATTTCTTCTGTCTTATTTTTTATTAACAAGTATTAGAGTTGACTAACTTTTAAAAATATTATTTATTTCTTAGTTTTCAAGGCTTGTCTTGGTGCACTCAGGTCTTATCACATTCGTCATTACTGTGTTGATCACTGTGAATGTTGAATTACTGGTGATGTGGCATCACATCTCTCTTTCAGGCACGGCTGGAATTAGAATTAAAAAAGACACCAAAGCTGAGGAAGTTCTGGAACCTGATTAGGAAGAATGATGAGAAGATGGACCCAGACGCCAGAGAGCAGTACGGTGGCAAAGCCGCATCCCTTGCCAGCTTCAATTAGTAGCAAGCGCTTTTACTTAGACTCTTGTAGGAATATTTATTTTACAAAGGTCGTTCTCTGTGCAGGGACAAGTGCCACTGTCCCCTTGTTCTCCATGCAGGGATAAGTCCCCCCCCGCCCCTTGCTGTTGCCCCTGGTCTGACCCTTATGGATTTCTCCACAGTCTTCCATCAGTCCTACTTTTTCTTCTTCACTCTCTCTCTTTTTTTTTTTTCCTAGTGCTTTTTATGGCATTGTTGATTGTACAAGGGCCTTGCACACACTAAGCAACTCCACCCTGAGCTGCATCCCCAACCCTTCCCCTCTTACCAGTGATTTCTACATTGTCAGCCTTCATTCATTTATTCAGCAAGTACTGAGTGGTCATTATTTTGCCAGGTAGTATTCTTGGCATTGGGGACACAGGAGAGAATGAACAGAAAGTTATTCCTGCTTTGTGTAGCTTATATTCTAGTTGGGAAAGATAGCAGTGAACAGGTGAAGTTTGTCAGATGGTGATTCATACCAACGAAAAGTAGAAATCAAGTACAAGGATTAAAGAAAAAGTGAGAGTGACTGATGGCCACCAATCTAAGCTCAGAATTCTCAGACCTGAATCTTACAACACACATCCTTTCTTTCCTTCATCTTCCATCAGTTTTAGATGTGATCAAAGCTTTTTTTTAAATTGATTATTTCTACCAAGTTTAATGTCTTCATCAATAAGAAGTGTACTGAGTGCAATTTATTTCATAGGTTATTTCCAATAGTAATGTTTGTTATCAATAGAATAGGAGTTGAATAGCGTTTATTGGAACACTGAGCTGTTGGGACACAGATAGGACCTGGGTGCCCTCAGACATGGGTTTCCCTCATCTCTGAGGCCAACTGGCCTGGGCTTTAGCTGCACTAACTACAGCAGTGGGCTGGCATTCTCTGTCTTAGATTGCTGTCTTCCATTAACATTTTCTCTTCATTTTATGCATGTAATGCACTCATGCACTCATTCAGGACTGACTTTGAGCCTTTGGTAACTTTTTAAACTCTGTATTATTTTTTCTTCTACTTAGGAAAAGAGCTTACACTTATTGTTCCTTTACTTGAATTTTGGTTCCCACTTTCCACTCCCACCTGCACTGTTCTTTTTGACATCTCCTCTCATTTGCACTGTGTGGGGTCTTTGCATAGTGTCATTTCAGCTGACCTTCCTTGGATCCTGTGGACTGTGCTCTGTTTCTTATACATCCCTCCGCTTTAGTTACTACAACCTTTCCAGCTTGCTCTCCTTTTGGATTTTTTTCCTCTGTGTCTTCCTGGCTCCCACGTCCAAGGCACTGCCACCTCGGGGCTTTATTTACTGTCCTTCAGTCATCCCCACTGCCCTAGGGGTTTATGAGACCACTGTTTGGGAAAGATGGGAGCCTTCTCCCCAAAGACACAAATCCATGTATTTGACAGAATTCTAATTTGGAGCTACTGCCTTCTGTCTAATAAACCATTTTCTCTGACCACTTTGCAAGTAAGAAATTAGAATTTTATACTCTGTGTTACAGAGGAGGCAGAAAAGTATTTTAGTAATAGAATGATATAATCAGACTTCAATTTTGCAGCAGTCTTGCTGCAGGCTTTGAGGCAGGGATGGAAGGTAGTTGTGATACCTGTAGTCAGAACTTGAACTAGCGGTGGAATTGGAGGCAAAGGAGACACAGAACGGAGAGCTGTTGACGTGTCAGTTCCCACAGTGGGGAGTGTAAGGGGCAGAGTGGCCTGGCAGAGAGAGGACTTGAGCTCTACCAGGCCCAATGTAGAAAGCCAGCTGGAGGTCATGGTTGGGAGAAGTAAGTTAATGCTGCATTTCTAGGCTACTGCAGTGTGTGGGCCAAGGGCAGAGGGCTGAGGACAAAGACAGTGAGACCTGGGGTGATGCTGCTGGTAGTTTCTGAGGAGCAGGAGCTGAAAAGCACAGAGCAGAGCAGTGGGTCTCAGAGTGAGGATATGAGAACTGTTAGGGTCAAAGTCAGAATATCTCTGGGGTTTCTTTTTTTTTTTTGGTGGGGAGAGGGTGTTAACTATTATCAAGACTCAGACTCATGCTTGAACTGAACCTCTTTTTTTTGCTTCAGTTACCTTTCTGGTACAGTTTCTGCATGGCTGGCCTGTGACAGAGATCCTGCCTATGCCTCCATTGTAGCTGGGGTTATAACTGTGTACCACCATACCTGGCTTGTTGATTGGCCCATTGGTGTTCTAATTCAGGTCTTAGCAGCCTTTTGACTGAGCCACTACAATAAAGTCCTCTTTGGCCTTTCTTCCATCTTTCCCACAGTCGTGCAGTTTAAGTAGCCTTTTTCATAGAGGATTGTGTTTACTGTGCCATGTTCCTTCCCACAAGTCCCTGCTGGTTTCCTGTTCTTGGGGATAAGCTCTGAATGGCTTTCCAAAGCCTCCAGCTATTTCTCATGATCTCCAGGTTTCTGGATTAGTCCAGTTCTTTCTTCAGTGTCCTCTCTGTTCCTTTCCCCTCCACTTAGTTGAGTATTAGCCATCTAAACACTTTTCTAGACCACAGGGCTTTCTTCTGAACTCCTGAAACATACCAGCTCTGTGTAGTGGTTGGAATATGTATCATTGTTCAGATGTAACTTGGTCCCATACAAGTGCTGTGTGACTGGCAGCTTACCCCCACTCTCTGAACTTGAGTGTGATGTCTGAGCCAGGTGCCTGTGTCATAGGACTGACCTTGGCATCAGGTGACATCAGTCGTGAGACCACTCATGAGAAGTGCCCAGCACAACTCACACCCTGGCAGAGCACTGCTGTTACTGGCAGGCAGTTTTGCTCACTCCCCACCGTCCTGTGTACTCATCATGTACACTGACATATCACTTCTCGGAAGCTCTAATTGCTCCCCTCTCTTACATTTCCAACAGAACTGATGTAGTCATTTGCAGCTGTCTGATACCTGATAAATGTTTGTTGATTAATTGGTTAAATTAGTAATGAGTAGAAAACTGATTTTTAAACTAACATTTGATTTTAGCCATTGTAATACTATTGTATTTCGTACTTCAAACACATTCAAGAATAAAATTGCTCCTCACAATTTAACTTCATTGAACATTAGATTTTTAATGTCAGTGGCAGAGTATAAATGAAATTTGAAGTGCCCTTTGCAGTCCTGACTGTGAAGATAAGTGAGACTTCACAGTGAGGCTCTACCTGTCTTCATGTAGCACTGCATTTACAAAGAAAATGCAGTGTGTCAGACAGAAATTGAACATTTGAACAGTGTAAGAAAGGCTTGCTCAGCACTTAAAATCTACTTTGAAATCACGCTTTTCATAAATAACTTTGAATGTTCTTTGATTGTAGGGCCTACCAAGAAAGGAGGTTTCTTTCACAGCTCATCCAGAAGTTCATCTCTGTGCTGAAATCAGTGCCACTATCTGGTAATTCTTCTTGGCCCATTGGAACGTGTCTCGTACATGCTTCTAGGGTGTGCTTCTCTCTGGTCTAAAAGCTGCTCTTAGGATGACTTAAGTTGTGAGGCCACAGTGTGTGTCCTTTCTGATTCCGATAGATTGCCAGTTTGAGCACTAGGACTGCCTTGAAGGGTTATTTTAAAGGCACCAGGGTGGTCATTGAAATGTTGATTTAGTTAGCAGACTTTTGTTGTATTTTTGAGATTTTTAAGCTACAAGATGAAATGGGTCAAGTTCCATTATGACCCCCATTTATTGATGAAACTAATGTAAATACATAGTATGGATAGATGCAGACTAAAGTAGAGTGCACTAGAAGCATGCTGTGCACACATGCACACCTATGGGGTGCATATGTCTAAATACACTGGGTTGTAAGATCTTTTAAGCATTTAATGAATGCATATGGAATGGTGTTTACTTAAAGCATAATCATGTATGTGATGTCATCATTTAATAATGTTTTATAAGTAGAATATAAACTTGAAGCAGCTTTATAATTGTATCATTTATATTTTTGCATCAGAAATTACAGCTTTGTCTAAAATACAATAAAATTATTTATTAATGCTGACCCTCCAAGTAATGTTTGACAACTGAAGATCCATTGCTAAAATCTAGTGAAATTCAGCTCTGCCTGATTGGAAGCATAACACTCCTTCTAGTTTCAGTATAAGGAAAAAATTGTCAGATGTTTGTTTATAATTCAAGTCATTTAAGTCTTTTTTGTTAAGTGTCTTAAACCTGAAAAGAAGTCTTAACATTTTTTTTGCAGGGGGGAGGGAGGGGTTGTGTGTGAGCAGTATTGGGGTTTGAACTCAGGGCCTCACACTTGATGGGCAGACGCTCTACCACTTGAGCCACTCTGCCAGTCCTTTTTTGTGTTGGGTATTTTTGATGTAGGGTCTCGTAAACTATTTGCCCAGTCTGGCTTAAAACTGCAGTCCTCCTGATTTCTGCCTCCTGAGTAGAAGTTTTTTTTGACCCAAACAGTTACAATGAATGCTTTGAACTACTGGTGTCTGTAACAATCCGAGTGATAAATATTGATGTGTCTAACTATGAAAGTTTATTTAGGGTCATCTAGGAATTTTAACAGCCTGTAAACCATTAGGTGTGGCCACTACTTTTAATATCAAGAAAACAAGATATCTTAGATTAGTCTTGAACATTAATTAAAATTTGACTTGTTGGGAAAGGAACCAAAAAGATGTCAAAGATACTGTACAAATATGAAGATGGATGAGCTAGTTAGAAGGAACTCATCTTCAAAAGAAGGAGAAGCATTGTATTTTCATTTTATAGAGCTATAACGATAACGAAAACACCCACATTAGTTGTTACGTAGGAAATTTGTGTAGGGTGGTGGGAGGTGTCAGGACCGCTGTCAGAAGAGTCTGTCTGAGGGAGAAATGGTAAGGACGTGTTTGTGTCCGAAATTGGAACTACATGGCTTCTATGCCGAGGCACCTCTGTCCACCAGAGTACACAGCTGCACATCAAGCTTTGTTTAATTTTAACTAGGCCATTGCTATCAGTTTTTTTCAAATTGTAAATAGAGATACAGAATACAGAGCTTACTTGGTTTTGTAGTTTTGGACATTTACAAGGATGGAAGATAATAACTGTTGGCTATTTTGAATGGGTTTAATTTAAACATTGTTCTTAAAATTTTTAAACAACTGTATGGCCTAAGCCAAGATCAGAAAACTGAGGTCCAGTTCTCCACCTTCATCAGGTCCTATTGTGTCCTCAGTTTCACATTTGGAAAATGGTACCAAAAATAAACCCCTAAGGTCTTTTCCAGTTATTCACTTCTATGTTTCTATTCTTTCAGGGTCTGCATTATAGGGGTTTGTTAACTAGAAAAGTTCCAGGGCAAATTCCAGCTAGCAGATCCATATATTACTCAGAACAGTATTATTATTTCTTTCTTCACCTAAAGCCCTTCATTTTTCTAGATACCACAAATAAATACAGTTTATAAAAGCACTTATGGGGTGCCTTTTACAGGTCTGGCACTGGCTTACTCACTGCCGGAAGTCCTTAGACCAAATAGTAACAGAGACCCCAACATGTTCTCCATTTTTGATTGGAACAACCTTGGCAGAGTGGGGTTGGCTGTGAGTAGTGGAGCACGGGCCTGCGGGGGTCTCAGCAGCCTGTGAACCGTTACCTGTGACTACCGGTGGAATATGTTGTGAGAAAACAAAGTCTCTTAGATAGTTCTAATCACTGATCACAGTTTGTTAACTAGTTGACAATGAGCCCAACAAGGTGTTGGTTCAAAATATGAAGGGAAAGAAGTTATATAAGACTCTAGTTATTTAAAAACAAAAAAAAGTTTGTAAAAGCCGTGCATTATGCCCACAAATAATGTGATTGTGATGTAAAAATGTTGAGCTGCTGTGTGTGTCATTGGCATGTTACTGCCAAAAGTAAGACACTGTTCTCGAGAGCCACTGTAATAAATCCCCCTTTAAAATATTAAAGAGGAAAAATAATACATGGACAGTGGTAAAAAATAGTATGAATTACTCTGATTCTCTTGGTGTGTGTTTATCATGTGTTTTCTTTCTTTTTTTTTTATGTACTTTTATTGTGGCAGCACTGGGGTTTGAACTCAGGGCCTCACACTTGCTAGGCAGGCACTCTTATGGCTTGAGCCACTCTCCCATCTTTTCTAAGGGTAGATACAGATATCAGATACACACCTGTGCATACATACATATATGTGTGTGTCTGTGTACTTATAGAAGCAAAGTGAAGCAAAATCTGATGTAAAACTAGCTTCTGGTTTTTATAGCTCCAAATTTTTCAAAATCTAATCGTTAAGTATAGATTTTTAAAAGGTAGCACTTTAAAAATACCTTTGTACACCAAAGTTTTAAAGTCCACTTTGACCCAAGCTGGTTTTCATTTCTCATATTTGTAAAGCTAAACATGAGGGTGTGACCCACCTTTTGCAAAATACTCGTGAGATTCCTAGTCTGGTTGTGATGAGTAAGAGACAAATGGTTTTGCTTAAGTTATCAAGTAACTGCCAGTTTTAAGAAATAGCACACAAAGTGTCTAACATGATTCTCTCTGTCTAGATCCGGTCACTATGGACAAGGTTCATTACTGTGAAAGATTCATTGAACTTATGATTGATCTAGAGGTAAGAAATTTCTGCAGTGACCTCTGACATAACCCATAAGAATCTAAGGCTGGACCTGTGACTGCACTTGGAATGTTTCCTTCCACCTCCGCCGGCCTGAGTTTATACCTGTTCCAAGTGCTATGTACACAAGCAAATCACAGGTGTTCATCCCCTGAGGTTTCACATGGGCTGCTGTGTATTGTCAGTTTTTAAAATTAAGATATTTAAAGGAGATTTCATACTGTTAGGTGCAGGATTTTGATAAGAAGTTCAAATAAAGACTTAATGTAGTTTAGCTTGAATCCATTTCCTTTTCTTTCCCTGTTACGTGGGAGATGGACAGGAACTCTGCAAGTTTCTCATTTTGAGGTGGCATTTATTCATAAGTTCTCCATTCATATTCTGGCTCTGCCAGTAACTAATTTATGACCTCCCAATAGGTTGGTTCTATTAAATGAGAATATTTGATGAGATATGAGTAGTGTTCAGAATATCACAGCCTCAGTTTCTCATTATCTTTCTGGCTGTCATAGGAGGACATGGGGACAGGAAATGGAGAAGAACTCTCCCTTTTAGGGGACCTTCTTCCTTCTCTTTTAGAGCCTCTCCACTTTTAAACCTGAACATAGTGCATCCTGGGGTTTCATGTAGGCTTTTTTTGAGTCCTGCTAGCTGAGATGGTCTGAGATTCCTTCCTGTACCTTTATCTTTCAGTTCTGCTACTCTTGGTTTTAAAGCTAAAAGCCTTGCCACTGGGTTTATTTATAGCATGGACCAGGCCTGTTGCCTTGTGTGCAGAATGTCTTTGGGGAAGCCAGAAGGTGCTTTGTGGTGTTCAGCTGCAGAGACTACACCTGTGACTGTTGTGTGTATCTTCCCTAGGCCCTGCTCCCCACGAGGCGCTGGTTTAACACCATCCTGGATGACTCTCACCTTCTGGTTCACTGTTACCTTTCCAGTCTTGTCCACAGGGAAGAAGATGGCCATCTTTTTTCCCAGGTGAGCACTGGCACCTGGTACTTTTGTTTCATTTCCAAGTTGATATTTTCCATTCATTATGCACCTGGAAGGAGCACCAGGGCAGGATTTGAAGTAAAGTTTTTGAATATTATTGAATTTTAAAGTAAAATCTGCATGCCTAAAGTGCATGTGTTCCTGGGTGCACCTATGCAAGCTAGCAATTGTATGTAATAACCTTATGTTGTGGTTTTATCATTAGATTAAATTGTGATATGTCTTTCATGTTGATATATTTCAATTCCATGAAATGTAATGGAAATAATTCGCCTTTTTTTTTTTTTGGTGGTACTAGGGTACAGGACCGTACAGAGCCTACCACTTAAGCCACACCTCCAACTTTTTTTGCTTTAATTATTTTTCAGATAGGGTCTTATGCTTTTTGCCTGGGTCTGGCCTTGTACTATAGTCCTCCTACCTCCCCCTCCCAGGTATCTGGGATTAAAGTCTTGACCTTATAATTCTTGGTTTTCAGTGAGAGCTTAATCAGAGATGAAGTTTTGTGTGTTATTATTCATTTATCTGTGTTTGTAAAACAATCCTTTTCTTCCTCATTTTCTATAGATTTTTATCCAGTGATTTGCCGTATTAAAAACTTAACAGTATCTCATTGACCCAATTAAGATCTGATTGATGTGTAATCCACCAGAGGTTAGAACTGAAAATAATGGAGGTTTGGAATGAATACAGCCAGTAGGCTGTGTTGGTGCTGCTCCCACAGTGGGAACTCAGGGCTTTGTTAGCCTCAGGAGCGGAGCTAACGAGAGGTCATCTGGCCTGGGGACTGTGAGAGGAGTGAGTGAGCTTCTTTCCCTAACTGAATAGTGCATAGGAAAGAACATTTATGGTTACAGAACCCTCATTTAGTAAAGTCTACCTACGTGAACTGTAGAGGTCCCTCTAGTGGTGTGGTTTCGTAGTGTTGTTGGGTTTTTTTTGTTTTTTTTTTTCATTAAAATATTGGGCTTCCTTGGATTATCTCCTTAATGTCTCACAAGCACTGGGATGGCAGTTTAAATTTTCTTTGTAGAAGTAGATTGTGTATATAAAATTGACTTAACACTTTATTCATGAGGTGCATGCTTTATTTTCACATAAACTAAACATGTTTGGGTGTGTTCTGAAGTACTCGTGCAATGCTGCTTTCCAGACTTTCTTAGCACCTCTAAGACAGTGCATGAACTTATTTTTCTAAATAGAGTTAGGCCCTCTTGGTATTGTGTTCGCACAGTTTAGTAACTTAAACCCGTTTTTCAGCTTTTAGACATGCTTAAGTTCTACACTGGCTTTGAAATTAATGACCAGACTGGAAATGCACTGACAGAGAACGAGATGACCACTATTCACTATGACAGGATCACTTCTCTGCAGGTAACCAGCATGCACATGGCTGTTCTTAAGCTCCATGAGGCTGTATGATACTATACTTCAGTTTTGTATAAATGCACATAGGAAAAGGTATTAATTTAATACTGTTTTCATTTTCAATTTCTTAAATGTTTCTAATTCTGATTAATTCATGAGAAGAATGACTTTCATAGTATCCTATAAATCAGTATACAAATATCAGCCCTGCTGTTTTATTTTAATAATCTTCACTATATGGCAAGGTGTCATAAGCACTTTGCACATTTTTAAGATAAATATACACAGCAGGATTGAAACTACCCAGTATAGTTCAAAATGGCCACAAAAGTACCCTTGTCTTCTTAATTCATCTCATTGCTCCTGTGCTCCTTTTCCTCTGGTGGCAGAGGGGAACTTTTATTTGTCAATCTAAAGTAGGTGTGTCATTTTGCTGTAGAGTCTTTCTGGGGGCGTAGACTTAGTCAAAGTCAGTTCAAACTCTTTCGTAGTCACTTCTGCCCTGTTGAGTTTCTGATCTCCCTCTTACTTCCCCAGGTGGCCCTTGGGGTACACATTTGATAGTCATATTGTTTTGGAGGAGGAGTGAGCTCAGACATCTTTTCCTGCTTTTCTCAGAGCACTAGTGTTTTGTTTTGCCTCTGCTCTGAAGTGACCCTAGCTGCTGTGCACGGTCTGGCCCATTGGCACAGGCCAGGTGTGATTTTTGGTCCCCAGGAGCCAAGTCACCACAGTGCTGCTAGTGCTATCTTCTCGCAGCCTACTTCATGGTGCTGAAGTGTCACCTGGCCAGCCTTCTCTTCCCAGACTTCCAAACAAAAGCAGGCCATGGGCACATTGCATTGTGGAGTCCTTCCTCGGATTATTTCCCTTAGAATTTCCTTTTAGTCTTTTTAGGCCAGTTCTGAATAATAAAATGTTTGTTTTTTCCTTCCTCACATCAATGAACCTAGCGTTCATTTCTGTTTTCATGTGTATTCTGAATCACTTTTAGAAATAAACTGAACAGTGACTCTTTTCGCTTTCCTGATAGAACAGTTCTTGTTTTTCCCATTGTCTTACATGCTTTTGTCTGAATAAGGCAGAGGTCACGGAGAAGGCACATGTAAAAAGAGGTAATGCAGGAATATTTTTATGGAACCTTTCCTCCAAATAGCATGTAAACTGAGATGACTTTGTGGTATATGGATGGTGCTTACTGACATTTCTCCTGTTCCTTTCCAGAGAGCTGCTTTTGCACATTTCCCTGAGCTCTATGATTTTGCCCTCTCAAATGTGGCAGAGGTGGATACTCGGGAGTCCTTGGTCAAGTGTTTTGGACCTCTTAGGTAGGCAGCACAACTTCAAGGAGGCCTTCTAGTACCATGCTGCTTGAGTTTTACTTTTGTTCATTTCCTACTTTAGGTACTTGTTATATTACTGTTTGTGGACGTCTAGAACTGCTGCTTATCTAGTGCATTTTGGTATCTTTAAGTTACTTAAATATTATTATTTATCTTTTTCTTTTTGAGGGAGGGGTAAAATGTTCATTTTTCATGACTTACGTATTTTCCCAGAGCATGCATCTTTCCTAGACTGGAGCGTTGACTAGTCAGAACCACAAGTAACAGAAGCTGGTAAAGTTTCTTCCTGCGTGACATTATAGGCAAGGCACAGGAGAATTTTTGTGTGGTTAAGATATATAGAACTAGAAATCTTCTTTGGCCCTTAGTTATCTACTAAAATACTTTTTGGAAAGTAGTAATAGCCTGTTTATTTACTTTGTAAACTGTGTCGTGTACTTAAAATAACCATTGATATTTACACAACTGCCGAGAGCTCTTGTTAAGTGGTACTACCACACTGTGTTTTAATTGCTGTCCTGTTGATGGATCTTTAATTTTCAATTTTTTGGCTATTAACAAGCATCTGTGCAGTCAGCTCACTGTGGCTGTTGAGATAAGTCAACTTAAAGAGGACAGGTTTGTTTTGGCCCACAGTTCTAGAGACTTCATTCAGCACAGGGTTGCTTGGTCCACTTGCATTGGGCCCATGAGGTGGCAAGACATCACAAAAGGAGTTCTGGCAAAGAAGATGCTCACCTCACAGCAGGTGGGAAGCTGAGAGCATCTGTGGGAAATGGAGTGTTTTTCTTGGTCATCTGAATTCCTTCTGTAAACTTGCCTGTTGCTGTTCTTTGCTCTTTTGTATTCTGTTGCTTGTTTTCCTGATTAGAATGCATTAATGGTGCAAGGGAGTTTCATTGTGATAATTCTGCAGACACGTACAGTGTACATATTTGTTTAGTAGATGTGCTACAGCAACCAAATGGAGAAAGGATAATTTTCAACAGTGGTGCTGGAACAGCGGGACAGGCACACGCACAGGTTAACTCAGAGTGAACTGCAGATTGCTGTGTCCACACTAAAACTTACATGGGAGTCTTTGTGATTGTGGTTTGTACCAATAGTTCTGTAGACACCATAGCACGATGGAGAAATAGATACGCTTTTTGATGTTTAATAACATTTTAAAATGTCAGCTCTGTGAAAGACATAGTTAAGAGAATGAAGAGTCAAGACCCAAATTGGGAGAAAACATGGGTGAAAGAAAGCATGTGTCTGCTGAAGAGCTACTACCAAAAGCCTCAGAGCACAATAGCAAGAAAGTAACTCAATAAAGAAATGGCAGGAGAGGAGAAATGTCTGTGCGAGCCCACAGAAGGATGCTTAGCATCTTTAGTTATTTGGGAAATAAGTTTAAATTGTATGATATACCACTCCTTCCTGTCAGAATTGTTTAAAAAAGAAAAGCAGAAAACTTTAACTGTTGTCAAAGGTGGGGAGCACTGGACTTCTCGATGCTGGTGGGAACTGAAAATGGGATACCCACTTTGGAAATTTAACCGTGCTAACTTATATGATCGAGCGTTTCCCATTGAAAGATACACCCAGCCTGGCACAGGGGTGCATGCCTATAATCCCAGCACTCAGGAGGCTGAGGCAGGGGGATTGTTAGTTCAAGACCAGCCTGTACTACAAAGCAAAACCCCCATCTCAAGAAAGAAATAAAATGAAATAAGTAAAGGTATATTCAGGAGAAATGAAACGTTCACACAAAAATCTACAAAACCATATACCATGGCCTTATTTGAATAATTGTCAAAAGCTAGAATCCATCAATGTCTTCACCTGGTAAGTGAATAACCACGAGTACATCCATGTAGTGGAGTGCTGCTGAGCAACGTGAAGGAGCCAGTTAGGGACCTGCACCACAGTGCACAATTCCACATGCACTGCACAGCCAGCACCACAAGGCCGCCAGGTGTGTTAAACCAGTTAGCTGACTTGAAAATAGGTTAGCAGTTGTCGGGGTTGCAGTGCAGAGGGGGTTTGATACAGCAAGTGACATGAGAGGATTTGGGGGATTGTTGGGACAGTTTGAATGCAGGTTTCCATTCATAGTTGAAAATGTCACTGGCAGTGAGTTCTACTAGTTGTTTTCCTTTAAGTTACAGGCGTACTTCATTCAAATTTGAAAAAAATCACTATTTATCCAACACCAAATAAGCACAGTCCCTCAGTTCTTTCACAGAAAAATTGTGGACTTCCTGTGTTGTGATAGACTTTTTTTTAAATGGCTTTTTAAGAATCCAAACTTAATTGCAGTGATATTTTTTCACTTCAGTTGCCATAAAGTTTGTAGAAAATCCTGCACTCACGGTTTATTTTTCACTGCTGTCTTTTTGTATTTGCTGCCTGTGGAAGTAAGTATTTCAAAAGTGAAATTTCATCTCAGTATTCTTTATTCTGCAGTTCAAACACCCTCCACCAGGTGGCGTCATACCTCTGCTTATTGCCAACCCTTCCTAAAAATGAGGACACAACTTTTGATAAAGAATTTCTTCTAGAGTTACTGGTAAATATCAATGTGCTATAAATTTTTCACATGGGTTCCATACATTTTGAGCCATTCAGAAAGATGTAGGTTTGCTTTGCTTTCTTTTGGACTAAAGATTAGATAGTTTATTATCACCTGTTTGGAATTACCATTTGACTTCATCACATTTGTTTTTTCATCTCTTGAGTTTCTTCTCTTAAGTCTTTCATCTCTTAAAACTATTTTCTGTCAAGAATTCATTGTATTAACAAGCATTTGTGAGCCTTGGGTTAATCCATTGTGGTACAGGTTACACCATTCCTTTCTTTAATGAGGTTACACAAAAACAAAACAAAAAAAAAAAACAAACAAAAAAAACAAAAACAAAAACACATAGTTGCATAAACATTCATCTGGGTTTACTTTTAAAGTAATCACTCACAGACAGTGCCATGGTTAGCAGGCTGTGACCTTTAGGAATAGAGAAGCTCATGGTGTTAGAGATATGGTGGGCTATCACTAAGTGCTTCAGAACTCTAAGGGCTTTCTCCATCATCTAAGCCCCATGTCAGGTTTTATAGTTTCATGGAAATCTTAGTTTTCTATGATGTTAAGAATAAAACATAATTCCATGTATTTGGAGCTCAAAAGTAGAGTTCTTATCCTCTTTGAACTCATGTTCTAGCCCCTGAGGTGAGCACTGCTGACTTTCATCTACATCCTTCCAGATGTTTTTAAATTTGTGATTTTTAATTACTTGAGTGAACTATATAATACTGAGTGCAATTTGTTGTAATGAAGAATATATAGTTAAAATTCACACTGGGGATGAGCTCAGGGGTACAACACTGGCCTGGCATCCCTGGGTTCGTCCCTAGCATTGGAGGAAAAGAAAACATAAATCATTCCAGAGTTTTCTTATTAAAAAACAGCTGCAAGTAATGTAGGAATCTAGTTTTGTGTGTGTGTGTGTGTGTGTGTGTGTGTGTTTAAACCACAGTTTGGATCATGTTTGGATCATGCTGTATTCTTGTGCAGTTTGCTTTTTTCTCACTTACATTGTTTTGGGGTTTAGCTCACTGTGTAGTGTAGATGTGCCTTGTTTGTGACTTTAGTACAATATTTCATGAATAGATGAGTGTTTAACCATACTCTAGCAATGTATATTTAAAAGGCTGCTGGCAGTTCCACTTTTACAATTAATGGTGCTCTCATTGTGTATGCCTCTGTGCCCATATGTGGACATGGAGGAGAAAAACCTGGAGCTGCCACATCATCCTCCACAGCATATATATTCTGTCAAGCAAGTTAAAGTCTTGTCTCCCTGAGCTCTTCCCACCACTGGGTGCTATCCCTTTCCCATTGTTACCAGTCTCTGATGGGTTAAAGAAAACGGTTTTAATTTTCTTTTTGCTCACTGTTATAAAATTGAGTAACTTTTCACATATTTAAGGCAGTTTTCATTTTTTTGTGCCTAAACAAGCATACTGTGTTGATGTGTATATATATTTTTCTTACATACTGGGAGCCATATTAGGTACACTGTTTTTGTGGTTTATTTCCCAAGCTGATGTTTTAACATAAGATGTAAAGCACAGTCGTGGCTGTAGGAGAGATGATGACCCACTAGTTTTGGGGGACAGAGATAAGAAACTATTTGTAACAGATGTTTAAAGTATAGTAGCAGGTGTTCAGATGCCATTAGGGGAGGAATCCTTGGGAAGCATTTTATATTAATTTGAGTTCGGAAAATACTTTTTCACTAACATGTTTACTCACGTAAAGATGTCTTAAGCTACTGTCTTTGTCTTTCTTCTGACAGATCACTTTTCACCATCTTAACTACATCTGCTTCCTAAAAGTTCCTTATGCTGCATTCTAACCATGTAAAATCTCCAGTGAGTCAGGTTATTGGGATTAATAATAAGTCTTTATTAATGAAAGAAAGAGGTTTTTCCAGAAATTGTTCTAATGGAAATAAGTTTGAGTAAGATATAGGTCCTGTGCCTTCCAGTGTCTTGTAACTAAAATTTTATCCTTAAAATTTAGTTATGCAAAAGATAAAGTTTTATAGCTTAACAGTGATAAAACATTGGCTTTTGTTTCTTCTTTTTCCTGAAGGAGTGCCTCATTTTTTGGATTCTCCTGGTAGCCAAAGTACAGCTAATGTGCTGAGATATACAGATTGCTTAAATGTCACAATATGGTTTTTCCCAAAATAATGCTATGTTTACTGAAGAAAATGTAATGTGTTTCAAATGTGTTGCTTTCTCATTGTAAGTTAGGTGACAAACTTACTTTTATATTGACATAGATTAATATCAAGAGTAATAGAGGTCATCACTGGCGGGAACTACAGATCACTCCACCTCCCATTCCGCAAGGGAGAATATTCCCAGATTGTGTAACCTGGTTAGTGAAAGAAGGAAAGCAAATCCAGGACTCAGGGCTTCAATTTTTTAAATTTTGCATTTCTTATACTCTTGGCATACGTCAGGGACTTTCACTCTATTTTACAGCATTCCATTTCATTTTGTAAGAAACCTGAGAGGTAGGTGTCATTCTGTCTTCTTTATTGAGAAGAAAACTCAGGTCAGCAAGGTCTAGTAAGTTGCCTGTTTTTATCTTACATTGCTCATAAGTAGAGGAGTGGGATTTGACCCAGGTCAGTTTGTTCTGAGGCCGTTCATACTGCTTTCATATCTGACTTACGGAGAAAATGGGGAAGGGGAAAATTTTGTTATAGTGCTACAAGGACTGAAAGACACAGGTTCTCATTCTGTACTTAATGGGTGGATTTCTCCATAAATTATTTTGAACAAAGGTACTTACTTTCTGACTGAACCTATTTCCTTTCTTTTAGGTTTCTCGCCATGAACGTCGAATTTCTCAGATTCAGCAGTTGAATCAGATGCCTTTGTATCCAACTGAGAAAATTATATGGGATGAAAATATTGTCCCAACTGAGTACTATTCTGGGGAAGGTATGGTTGGGAAAAAAAAAATAGAGAACTCAGGTGTAACCTGAAGCTTAATGTAGATCATCACGTATACTTGAAAATGTACCCCATTCTGTTCTATATGTTGGGATGTTTTTCTGGAAGTCTGAAGTTCAACTTCAGAAAATTGGAAAGATTTAGAAGTTTGAATTGTGTTAAATTAAACTATATGCTAGAATATATATCGCCCTGTATAAAATACATGTTTTTAAGGAGATTTAATCATGCAGGAGTATTGCTTTCATTGTGTCACTGTGAAGGCTGTTTGATAGAGCTTTACTATTGAAAGCCTCTTATAAAGGCTCTTGAATTCTTGTGAAGCCAAGTTATGACTGCCAACAAAAGACAATTCAGTAGTAGCTCATAAACTTAGTTTTGGTCCACAGTGATGTTGCCTGGTTTGTTCACCTACTATTTCACCAGATTGGTTCTGAGTGCTCTTCACTCATCCCCCGAGAATGAGAATTGGCACAACTGAGTTAATGCAGAAGGACGTTCTGTGTCTTTTGAAGGCCTCTTTTGGAAGACGCCATTTAACCAATTGCATCATTATTAAAGGAGATGTAACTGTTTTAATGACATTCCAAGTATACATGTTGGTTCATTTATTAAAAAGAAAAATTACTTCACTGTCCTATCATAGATGCATAACTAGTAAAACCAGCATACTAAAACTGTGCTAGATTCACAGCGGACAGTCTTCATACCTTTTTATGTTCTTACTGTGATTACTGCATTGATCTCAAATGCCTAGGGATGTTCCCTTCAGGGATAAATTCAAAAGTGATTCCCGTGAAAGTCAGGAAGAGTCACTTTCAGAGGGAAGGAAGAAGTTGTAGCTAGGAGAGGGCAGATGGGAGGGTCTGGGCCAGCTGACAAGGAGACCACAAGGCTTCACTTTTAAAATGCCCTTCATGTTGCTGGTGTATTTTCCCATGTGTCCTCTTCTCCCCTCTGCTGAAGAGTCTGGGTGCTGGATCTTTAGCTTCCCCATCTAGATTTTTCAGGTTGAATATTCTGGGCCCAGAACGTGCTCTGCTGTTCCCTTGCCTTACAACTCGGCACCTGGGTGCAAGAGTTCATGAGGCAGGGTTCTCCTGGCAGTGTCAGGGTGGTGTACTCTTTCACCAGGAGATGCAACACTGGCTGTCTCTCTCTTTGAAATATTAGTAGTCATTGATTCTTAATATTTACATCTGCTGATTCAATCAAGATGGAGTGCAGTATTTTAATTCTTTTTTAAGAACAAAAATGTGCCGTCAGTGTACAGGCCAGACTTCAGTAATACAAGTGTTGTGATGATCAGTGCTTCTTTCATGTAAGTTATTTACTGTTGCTTTGATAGTATGAATAAGGATCATGAAATTAATGGGTTGCCAGTAATATGTGCTGTGGCTTATTTTAAACTTTTTATAATGCTGCGGAGTGCTGATCACTTACTTTCCAAGAGAAACAGTGGTAATTGAGGATCATGGAAAGAATAGGGTTCATTAACAGAGAAGAGCAAGTCTGTAGTAACAAACATATGCTTGTCCGTCAGGTCTAAATTACTTGAGATTGCACTCATGTTAAATCTTTTCACATACTTTTAATAAGCACTGTGTGCATTTGAATTGTTGATTCACAGATGATAGGTATTAATACAGTTCATCCTCCACCCTCAGTTCCTAAGAGGTAGTGATTGTTAACCTGGTTTTAATTTCTGTGTGAAAAGAAAGGTTTTAGCAAATGCTCTGCGTAAGAGTCTTATTCAGTGTCTGGATACATTTTTTACACATAGAGCATGATTAAAAGAGTAAGTCACTGTTGATAATCTCCTTTTCAGGTTGTCTTGCGCTTCCCAAGTTGAATCTGCAGTTTTTGACTCTACATGACTACCTCCTAAGGAATTTCAATCTCTTCCGCTTAGAATCAACATATGAAATCAGGCAAGACATCGAGGACAGTGTCAGCAGAATGAAGCCATGGTTAGTAAATTGGTTTCACCTGTAATGAAGAGTGTATGCAGTAACTCGTACACTTCTGTCAGAAACTCTTTTAAGTGTTTTTAAAATATATACCTGGCATGAAGATGCCTTCCAAAATAGAAGTTCTGTGGTGTGAATTAAAATACATCAGAAGTGCTAAAACATAAAATAATGCATCTTAGTACTTGGAGGTGGGGTTGGGGAACTCGGGATAGGAAGGAGATATTGTCCTGCTTAGGCAGGAAGGGAGAAATGTCCAGGGGAGTAGGCTGGACTTTGTGCGGGTAAAGAGGGAGGTCGTGGATGACCAGCCTTCTGTACTAGAGCAGGATAGTCATGGGTGAAGTGAGAATAAAGGGATAATTTCTCTACTCCCACTGCTCTTGGACTTGCCTGTTAGCTCCAGCCAGCTCAGGCCCAGTTTCTCTGGGAATTTGGCCAGGGATGAGGGGTGTGACTGGAGGTACATTGCAAAGTTTTCTGAGGCCCTCTGTCCAGAGATGCCTTGAAGAAACTAAATTACCAGGATTTATTTGTAGGACTAGTTGAGTAGGCATAGTTATTTGAGGAACACTTCTGTTTAAATTTGACTCTTTACCTGCCAGCTTATATCTGGAATTTCTTTAAGAAAAGTCTTTCATTCTAGTTATGGTTGATGGTTCTGCATTATGGGATTTCTGAAGATTCATTTTAGGGTTTTTCTTTTTTTTTTATTGGCGGTACTGATGTTTGAACTCAAGACCTCACACTTGCGAGGCAGGCATTCCACCACTTAAGCCACTCCACCAGCCTGAATTTTAGCTTTTTAGATTTGATTGACTTTGAGTAAATGCTCTTCATTGCAAATCAGTAAACTTAATTCTGTGAAATGCATTTTCATTTCTTTACAGTTATACTGTGTAAGCAGATTAAATTTATATACTGCATTTTATTTCCATATACTGACTCAAGTATCTTCCAGGCTTCTCTGTTTACTAATTACAGAGAGCTAACATAGATGCTGTGATTATGGCCTGGTTTTTTTCTGTTCCATATTTTATTTTATACACAGTTCTATTTTCTAATTAGTTGTCATGTGAAAAGTTATTCTGGTGAGACTACAAAACACAACACAGTATTTTTGACTTAATAATCAGTTGAGTCCATGAGCAGCCAGCACTGTGAGATGTGACACTGCTGGCTGATTGTCCCGCCCACGGCTTGCTGAGCTCACTGCCCATTGTTGGGACCCGGCGGGAGCGCTTCACCAGAGAGCCTCCTTACAATTATGGTTACCTTGATTTGATGTGTTTACATTCAGGGCCTAATTTTGGCCATTTTGCAAAATAGCGATTTATTAACTAGCAGTTCAACAAATAGAATTCACTTATATTTTATTTAAATGCCAAATAAAACAAAAATGCTTGAAGTTCTTATGGTCTATTAATAGAGGAAAACAACTTTAATTACAGCATTTTGTGGTGGGAGAAAGAAAGTGTCACTTTCTGGAGTTAATTCATTCACATTTGTAATAATAAAATTTTCTAAATTTACATTCCAAGAGCCATCTTTGAAGACTTAAAATGATGGGATTGAGAACAGGGCAGACTTTGTCCTGTGCCATGTATCCTGAAGGTGGGAAAGTGTCCTCTGCCTCTTTCTGCCCATTGTTTCTGTGAACACATGTTCAGGCTGTGGACACCTAGTGGTACCCTCACGAGGGGTGCACAGCTATGCTTTTCAGTGCATTGTACTCCAGGTAGACTGTACAAGATAAAGAAGAAAGGGGACTGGATGAGTGGTCCCTGGAATGGGAGCAGGAAGTGAGTCAGTTGGATAAGAAGGATCTTTTTTAAGGATGGTGAAAGTGTTCTGAAATTCCATTGTGTAAATTTACTAAAAGTCCTTGAATTGTATATTGAGAATGAATGGGTTTCAGAAAAGTGTGTCACTTCTGCTTTAGACTGATTATCCAATGTGTCAGTAGTGATAGAAAATTATTTTATATGGTTTAAACCCAAGGTAATACCTTTAGAAATTGTACCACTGCTAAGCTAACCAAGCATTGGTTGCAGAACTTTTATTTTTAAGTAGTTTCTCTTGATTCTATGAAGTTGTATGACTTTTCGTTCAAATTTTGTAGTGCTGCTGCAGTTTTTGTTTGTTTGTTTTTGAGGTACTGGGGCTTGAACTCAGGGCCTTCCCCTTGAGCCACTTCACTAGCCCTATTTTTGTGATGGGTTTTTTCAAGATAGGGTCTCACAGAACTATTTGCCCTGGCTGACTTCGATCTGTGATCTTCCTGATCTCTGCCTCCTGAGTAGATAGGATTATAGGCATGAGCCACTGGTGCCTGGCTGCGGCGGTTTTTGTATTTTGATTAAACTTTAATTTAAAAACAAAGTACAAGTTAGACTAACATGGAGAATAGGCATTGAGATATTAGTGGCTCTAGTTACTACAATTAGCTTATTTTTCCTTCCAATCCTCAGCATCTTCTAAGTCATTTCATTTAAACATTATATCCTAAAGGAGGTGTTTGTATAAATATTTGTTTGCATATTTTTATTTTTTTAAATTATAGCTCGTTCTAAAATGCATTTGAAGCAACTTATAAAATAACTACAGAATATAAAAATATTAGCAATTGAGACTTTTATGGAAAGGGGATAAACATATAAAGTAAAACTAAGTAAACCTGTCCTTTAGAAATGAAGGTGAGATAAAGACAAAAAGCTAAGGGTGTTCACCACTAGACCTGCCTTTAGGAGTTCTTCAAGGTGAAGTGGAAGAATGCCAGTCAGTAACAAGAACAGACCCTGAGTAGTTCAAGCAATCTGGCTCAAGAAGAACAAAGCTGGAGGCATCACTCTTCTGGTTTCAGATTATATTACAAAGCTACTGTGATGAGAACAGCACACATAGAACCGTATATAAGAACAGAAAGCCCAGGGGTGAAGCATGCACATAAGACACCTGCCAAGAATACACAATAGGCAAAGGATGATCTTTTCAATAAATGGTATTGGGAAAAAGGATAGATATGCCTGCAAAAAAACCCAACATTAATCTCTGTGTTATGCTGTATCCAGAAATGAACCCAAAATAGACCGAAGACTTAACCTAGGACCAGAAACCATAAAGGCCCTCGAAGAAAACAGCTATTATGTTGGTCTTAGCATTGACTATTTTTTTGATACAACACAAGCAAAATTAAAACCAGTGGGGACTGCACTGATCTAAGCACTTATTGCACAGCACAGAAACAACTAATTGAAAATGAAACCCTAAGAGACAGGAGGAAAAGTTTACACAGCATTCTCTAATAATAGGTTAATACCAAAAATGTATAAGGAATACATACAACTCCATAGCAAAAATAAATAAACATAAAAGGCAAAAGATCTGAATGACATTCTCCCAATGAAGGCATGCAGATGGCCAGCAGATATAAATAGGTGTTCATTGTCACTTATCATCAATGGGAGTTAAGTTCAAATCACAGTTAGGTTATCACTGAACACCTGGTAGGATGGCTGTTGTCAGAAGCTCAGAGACAGCTTCCCACCTGTTAGTGGGAATAGAAATTGGTACAGCCATTATCAAAGGCAGTGTGGCAGTTTCTCAGAAATGAAAACCCTGTGATCCAGCAGTCCCATTTCTGAATGTAGATCTGAAGGAGGTGAAACCACTATCCTGAACAGTATCAGTGCTGTTTTCATCACAGCACTATTCACAGTAGCCAAGACAGGAACATACCTGTGGCCATGAGGGTTAACCTGTGGCCAAGAGTATAAAAATGTGTGTACTTATACATACACTAGAGCTTTGAAAAGGAAGGAAATCCTACTGTGGATAACCCATTCTAGGACTTAAACACTGGCTGAATATGTTTTCTTGGAAGTTTTACTTGTCTAAGTGTTAACGGGGGTTGCAGCTGCACTGTTTTCTGTTGGCATAATCATCCACTTCTTTGGCTTTCAGGCAGTCTGAGTACGGTGGTGTAGTGTTTGGTGGCTGGGCACGGATGGCCCAGCCCATTGTGGCCTTTACTGTAGTTGAGGTTGCCAAGCCCAACATAGGTGAGAACTGGCCAACCCGAGTTCGTGCAGACGTCACCATCAACCTGAATGTCAGAGATCACATCAAAGATGAGTGGGAAGGTAATTCTGTATTTCAGAAGTGAAGTCACTGTTTGCCTTTTTAGTGCATAGGTTTTCACTTAAAGTATTAGCATAATACTTTTACTGAATGTTGTCTTTTTTAAACTTTTGTTCATTTTTAACCTTGAAATTTGATTTAAAGAATGGCAGTTGAAGCTGGGCATGGTGGTTTGTGCCTATAATCCCAACAATCTGAGACCAGCCTGAGCTGCATATAGAACTTGTCTCAAAAAAAACCCAACACAAACAAGCAAAAAGAAATGCATTTGTTTTCTAATTACCAGTAGTAAAAGTACATAGGATTTTGTGTGTATTTGTTTTAATAGCATAGAATCATACCTGTCAAAGGTTTTGAAAGCTGCAGTTTCAAAGCAAGCATTTTTACTCATGTTTGGCTAGATGTTCATGGACTGTAGGGTCAATACAAAAAGAATAGAAATGTTTGTGCTCTCCAGAGAGGTCAGAACCACAAGTAATGTGTATATGTGTACTTACAAGGAAGACTCAATATTTTCAAAGGGTAAAAGAATAGGGATGCAAATACTTTGTGAAGAGAATAAAGATCAGAAAGGAATTTGGGTGGGGAGAGAGGTAGAGTAGAATAACTCGGAAGGAAGCAGTGGTTTGTTTTTACTGCAGGAAGAGGGCCAATAAAGAGCCAGCAAAATCAGATTTTCTCAAGGGTGTGCCACAGCTGCATAGAAATTAAACCACTTGTTTTCCTATTTTTTTAAGATTTTAGGGATGAAATGTCCAGAGTTAGTTAGTCAAAAGAATGAAAACATCGCTAACACCTGTGCCAGAAGTGGCACATGTATTTTACCCCAGCTGTCTGTAAGAGCTCTTGCTTGCAGCCCTGTTGTGAGAAATAGCAGCTAGTAGCTTTAATCTCCTGCCACCTTCTTTGAATACCGGAGGAAAGGGTTAGTCCTTTAATGGGTCGGTTTTCAGAAGTTGTTGCTCCCAGCATAGCTGTAACCTTGGGGAATGTATGATCTATTTACCTAAGAATTCTGAAGGCACACAGCAGTGACACTGGCCATCTGTTTTAACAGATGGCCACTCCAGTGGGTGTCATTGGTGATATTGGTTCTGTGACTTCTGTACCCTTCCAGAGAAGTCCATTTTGAACTTCTAGAAAGGGTGTATCTTTATTGTTGCAGAACCTGGAAAAAAATATATATATAAACTTTCTAGACAAGGTCTTGTGCTTATCACTCCCTGAAACCTAAGGAGGAGTAAACACAGTTTCTCACTGTTTCTCCCTCTTCCTCCCCTGTCTCTCTCCTTGCTCCTCTTCCTCTCTTCCCTCTCTCTGTTCCTATCCTTTTTTCTGTTCCTCCCCTTCTTCCCTCCCTCTTTCCTCCTCCCTCTTCCTTTTCCTATCCTCCTACCCTTCTCTCTCCTCTCCTTTAAATGTAGGCCTTTGAGAGAATTAAATAGAATGGGTATATTTTGATGAACAAGATAGGGAGCAGTGACGTGTTTGAGGATGAGTGATTCATTTTATGGGATATTGTGGGCCAGCACCCAGATTCATCTCCTGAATTTATCATGGGAGCCAAAAAAATGAAAGAAATACTCTATAAATAGTAATGGAAGTGTTGCAAAATCAGAGAAAAGTTTTGAAAAATTTAAAGTAAAAAATCAAAAGTTTCCTTTTACACCTCCAGAAGATTTGAAGCTCAGGCCCTTATCTCCCCCTCTCTCCCATAAAGAAGCAGAATTACCAGAACTGAATGGTGAGTGTGCTCCAGAAAGCATGGCTAGGAGTCGGTGAATACAGATGTTTGGGGAGAGAGAGAAGTGAGCTTACTGTGATGCAGGTTTAGAAAATGTAGACGTTAGACATCCTACAGTGTGATAACTTCAGTGGGGAGTGCTAGCGCTTAGAAGTTTCAGTGCATTATGCAGATTCCTTGTGCAGGCAGTGTAACCGAGATAGAACGACCGTGCCCGTGGTGCCCCTTGCCTTTCCTGTGTCTGCATAGAACTTCAGTATTTACTGACAGAGGTCTTTCTAGCTTTACCCGCTCTCAAACACTACAAGTGGAAACAAACCCTAAGGGTCCTAGTAATATGAACCACACATTCACATTGCCTATTTAACTCAGGTGTGGATCTCATTAACTAAGATAAGCAAGCAGACTATTTAAGTTTACAATTATATCACACAGTAGCTAACAAAAATGAACCAGAAAAGAAATGAAGATGAAGTGGTGTGACAGTAACTTTAGTTTTCCTTGTCCTCTGTTATCTGTACTTGAACTAGGAAGCCAATTGGGTCCATTTTTGATCTGGTGACTGACAAGCTTTGGATGTTGGCACAAATCTATTTCTTGACATTCACCTATAAAAATTTTCACTATTTGCTAACTGAAACTATATGTTCAGCTGTCTTTCTGTAGACAGGATTTGTAAACAGAACTGTTTTAGTGAAGTACAGTTTGGCTGTGGTTGGAATGACACTGATAGATAGCTTAAACTGGTGGCAGAAACCTGCTAGATAAGACACAGATGAATTATATGCCAACCATATTTTTGGTCACTTATTAAGAATGTTAAAAATAGGAGCGATGACGAACATACAATTTTGGAGCTGCAGCAAGAGTTGGAAGGCTTATTCAGTAATGAACTCATGGCATAAAATTTTCTAATTTTAATACAAAACGGTTTTAATTATTGCTATGAAATACTGAGTGTTAGCAAACAATTATATGAAAATCATCTTTGTGTTACACAGATGGAATCATTGGTGACCGTTTTTATTGTAAATATTTTACATATTTAAACATAAAGTGTCTTTATGTTTTATTAGGTCTTCGTAAGCATGATGTCTGCTTCTTAATTACCGTGCGTCCCACAAAACCTTATGGCACTAAGTGTGACCGGAGGAGGCCTTTCACTGAGCAGGTCGGCCTGGTTTACGTTCGAGGCTGCGAGGTCCAGGGCATGCTGGATGATAGGGGTCGCGTCATCGAGGACGGTACGCTGCTCTGTGCGGAGAGTGCACAGTGACAAGCTTGTTTGCCTTTTCCCTTTTTGCCTTGTAGGTAAAAATTTTAGCTGTCTTGCATATTACAGACAAAAGAGATTATGTCTAAAATATAAGTGTGTGTGGAACATACTTCATGGATTTAGAAATAGGTATTATGGTTCAAAACTTCTGTGGTAAATGTTTTGAAATAGCACATTATACCTCATAAATACACACCTTTATTATGTGTCATTAAGTATTGTTAAGACTTCTAGGTTAGATGTTAGAAAGGATGGGAGCTTTCCAAATCACATTTATTCAAATCTTTTACAATACTTCATGATTTTAATTTTAGAAACCTCTAAACACCTCTTGGAATTGTTCAAAGCTTTCTGTGTTGAATGATGTAAGTGTCTTAATTTTCTTCCATCTTAAGTTTTACTACTTTGATTCATTATGGCAGTGGTTCTCAACTAGAAACAGTTCTGCCCTGCATTTGGAAATTTATGGTGACATTGAGATTGTCACAGCTGGGACAGGGATGGTGAATGGCAGGCTCTTGGCATTTTGTGGCTGAGGTCCAGCATCACCCTCCTCAAAACCTGCCCTATGAGGCCATCAGCTCTTGAATTCTCATGCTTGGCAATGTTCATCCCTTTGAATTCTTTCTTCTGTTGTCCTGACTTCCTTTGTAAAAACACTTGTGATTAAATTACAGCTGCATCCTTCTCATGCTTATTTCACAGCTTCACTTCCTTCAAAACTTGATCAGCGTCTGCCATCTGTGAGTTTGAGATCAGGCAGTTGCTAAACTGCTGATGGTTAAGCCATTCCTTTCTGGAATGGAGGCAGAATAAACCCAAGGCCATGGTCTGACCCTAAACAGGAGAGAAGGCTCAGGAAGAGACTCTGAACTTTCAGCTACTAGTATCTCTGTGTATGAGGTTTCCTTCTGTGCTGGCGATACTAGGTGGAATGTGGAAGGTTGAAAAGATTGATCAACCTTTGCCAAATTAAGAAATAGAAAAGCTACATCCTGAATTGTAAAGTACATCCAATTATTTAACCAGAACATATTTACTGAGTCCTTAAGTATATGTAAGGCCCTGGTGAGAGCTGTGGGTGACTGACAGAAGTAAAGAAATGGTCTTTGACTTCTGCACGCTCCTGTTTTAGCTGAGGGCAACTCATGCCGCTGTGTCTACATACTACATGGGTTGGGAAAAAAAAAGGTAGAAGGATGTTATAAGGATGGGTGGCTGGAGTCTGGGCAGTTTACCCTCATTTGTAGAAAATAGATACTGTTAACTTACTCTGCATTTGAAAAGTGTATTTTCATTTTAACAAACTTTAATAAATGTCCAGGACCTGAGCCCAGACCCAATCTTAGAGGGGAGTCAAGGACATTTAGAGTGTTTTTGGATCCAAACCAGTATCAACAGGACATGACCAATACAATACAAAATGGAGTAGAAGATGTGTATGATACCTTCAACGTGATAATGAGGAGAAAACCAAAGGAAAACAACTTTAAGGTAACTTCTTGATTCTGTCTCTAAAAGTACTCACATCATAATTTAAGTAATTCTAAAACATATATGCATCAGTATTAGATAAAAAAGATTTGTTAAGAAAACCATTGCTTTTTTATTCTAAATAATCCTCTTGAATTCTTAGCATGCTGATTAAATATAAAATTTAAGGATATTCATTTGCTGAATCAATTTGTCTTGAGGAGGTAAAGTCATGAACAAGCCCAGGATTGCTGTAAAGGTCAGCCTGTATTAGATACTCAGTATATGCCCCAGTATGAGGTGTGGGAAGTGGTTTACTTATGTGTTGGGGATTTAGATTAAAAATAGGTGAACTTCCAAATATCTTTAGGAATATATATGCAGAACCTTAAGGCTCTGAATTACTTTATGCTTTAGTAGAGTGATACTTTTCTCAATGGGAAGGGGAGACTTGGGAACTTATAGTTTTACTTTTATAATTTGGTAGGGAGAAGAATTTTACTAAAGGGAGATTCAAAAGTTACTATTTTAAATTACATTATAAAACTTTAAGATTGAGCAGTTGTAACATCTTTTAACATGTAGTTGTGCAGTGTGCCTCTCTTTTCTCTCCGCCCCGAAGTGCATTACTTCTTGTATATTCCTGTCCCTTTATGGCCTTCTCTTAATGATTGCTGTGTGAAAATAAATGAAACCTCTCACATAAAGGAACTCATTCTCCACCTTGCAGTGTTGCTGAAGACGTAAAGCAGTGGTGATACCCTTGATTTCTTTTTGTCTCTCACTCCACATCCGATTATCGGTGGTCCGACTGGCTCTCCACCTGCCTCAGTGCCATGTCCAGACACTGTCTTCTCTCACACCCCTGCTTCTTTCTTGACTGCTCTCCACTTAGTGGCAGAAGAAGCCTTTTAAGAAGTGAATTGTAGCTGGTGGAGTGGCTTAAGTAGTAAAGCAAGCACAAGGCCCTGAGTTCAAGCTCTAGTACCACAAAAACAAAAAGATGTAAATTGTCTTTGTTAATATCTCCTCAGCATTCTGTAATGATTCCTATCACATTCAAAAGTCTTTACATAACCTAGAGACGTGCCTCTAGGCACCTGACACTGCCCGCTTTCTTCTGTCCTTTTCCCTCGTTCATTTCATAGCAGCCACAGTGACCTTTTCTGCTGATTAATAGCACAAGGCTTTGCACATGGCGCTCCCTCTCCCTAGGCAGTTTTCCTCAGCATAAATGTCACCTCCTAAGAGAGGCCTGCCCTGGTGATCTTACCGCAGGAGGTGAGATTACCTACTTTATTCTCCACATCTTGCTAATCTCTGCCCTTTAGCGCTTTTTTTTTCCTCAGTGCCCTTATCATACCTGGTACTTATAGCTGAGTTCCTCATTAGATTTCAAGTATGTGAGGGGAGGTGCTCTGTTTTGCCTGTTGTGTATAGCATTTGTAAAGCAAATAAAAAATGGAAAAGTCTGTTTCCAAGTTTTTAGTATCTGGGATGGTCTCACACTTAGTGAATCTCAAGTCATTTATTTATTTGACCATTTTATTTAATGTCTATTTTGTGTCTGATATTGTACTAAACCTTATAAAGATAAATAAGACATGGTTTTCACCTTCAGGGAGCTTAACTACAGTGCAAGAGTTAAGAGATATAAGTCCATAACTGCCATGAATGATTAGGAGGTGCCACAGATATGAGAAGGGTGCAGGTGACAGTGCCACAGGAGGTCAGAGAAGGAAAGGGGGTGGTTCTCTTGTGCACCTGGACTGCACACCTCATTTATTCCCTTCTCTTTTCCAGTCTGCGTAACCTCTTCTAACCTGGACACTTCACTTCTTACTGGGACCGTTGGCTGGCCTCTTTCTCTTCCTAGTCTCCTCACAATCAGGTGCACCTGTTTTTCACACTCGTCCTATTGCTGGGTCATTTTAATCTGCTTCTTAAAACATTTCTGCGACTTTGCACTCATGAAAAAATAAATAGACCTCTTCAGAAAGTTTTTACTCAAGCTAAACTAAAATTGTTTATTTGAGCTAAATTTCCTCTGAAACCTTTCCTAATCTTAAATCTCCCCTGCATCCATTTCCCATCTCTGGGGCCACACTCCCATCATAGTTCGTGATGGTCTTCATCTTGTACCACGTTCTGTTGTTTTATATCATTGTCAAGCACTTTATCTCTAATTCCCTTAGAGATCAGAGTTCTCATCTTAGTCACCAGTGCTACGTGAACCTTCTCTATGCTTTTCATCCATTCAACCATCCTCTATTTAAACTCTTCTAGGTCCTTATTTTTCTGGAGATTTTGTTAGTGTGGCTTAAACAAATGGTAAGCGAATAGCCAAGTCTCAACAAAGAGTGATAAGTGCAAGTACATAGAACTAGGCAATTCAGTTAACATAGACTGTACAAGTAAAGTTGATAGTGTGTTTTTTTTAAGGTTGGGTTATATATATTGAAGTTGGATTTTAAAGGTTTTGTTAAGTTGGAAATTTATGATTAAAGAATTATCATTTAGGTTATTTTATTTGAAACTAATAACCTTGCCTCCTAATTTCCTTGTGTGGGAAATGGTTTTTTGGCTGTCTCAAAGTTTGCCTTGACTTTTTGGTAATGCCTCTTGACCGTGTATTTGCTAATTGCTATGATCTTTTATTGTAGTCCTAAATCTTTCATTCTGTTTTATTGTTTTGTTCATTTTTCTTCTTATTTCTCACTGTACTGACTTGAGTATTTCTAAGTTGTGGGCTCTTTCACAACTGAGGCATGCATTAATGTTTCTGATTGTGGGGTGTTAGCGTTAAAGAGCTATGGGGTACAAAAAGAGTGGAGACTTCAGGAGTGTCCAAGAAGAAGCATTTTCTTTAAGGGCTTGTTCAGTGCTTTTTGCTGTTGGGTTGGGTTGATGTGAGTCTGATTTTTGTCCTACTCAGTAGGAGCCAAGTGGCATACTCACGTATGTCATTCTGTCGAAGTGAACACTTAACGGATAAACTGTTCTTGCTAAGTTCAGTCTTTTGTTTAGCTCAGCGTATGGTATCAGCTGAAAATATATAGCTGTCGATTCAGTCCAGCCAAGCACCTGTCAGCAGAAAATAGCTTCTTGCCCTGAAACACTTGGGACTCTGGATTAGTGCACCAGCTCTGCGTTCCAAAGAGTCCAAATGTTTCAGATGTCTTGCATTGACACTCTTTTCTGTTCTTTTGCTCACAGGCTGTGCTGGAGACTATTCGGAACCTGATGAATACTGATTGTGTGGTGCCTGACTGGCTGCATGATATCATCTTAGGTTATGGGGACCCAAGTAGTGCCCATTATTCAAAAATGCCTAATCAGATTGCCACCCTTGATTTCAACGATACCTTTCTCTCCATTGAGCACTTGAAAGCCAGCTTCCCTGGTCACAATGTCAAAGTCACTGCTGACGACCCAGCTCTGCAGATACCCCCGTTCAGGTAAAGTCAGCCATAAGCACTCAGGGTTAGACCACAGCACTGTTGATTGAACTGCGTTTTGACTATTATATCTGGATTTTGCTTTAGCAATCCCTACCATCACCATGTAATTGCTGGGATGTTTATTATATTTGAATCTGTTTTGAACTCTTAGTGGAGAACCTATTTTAAGACCACAAGCTTCATGTCATATAAAGGATCAGTCAGCATGTGTTGTCTGAAGAGAACTGCATGAGCACATTATTTGACTAAAGAAATAGATCTTTGCATATTGTACATACTCTAGTGTAATTCCCAGTTAATGCACACAAGCATGTGATGCTCAACTTTATTTTGATTTTTTTCTTTGAACCTTTACTGCTTTCAGAGATTTTAAATGCAGGTCGAGTACCCTTTATTTAAAGTGCTTAGGCCAAGAAGTATTTTAGATTTCTGGGTTTTACAGATTTTGGAGTATTTACATAACTTTACCAGTTAAGAATTCTAATCTGAAAGTCTGAGATCTGAAATGTTCAAAATCCAAAATTTTTGAAGCTTCAGATTTTGGAACATTTTAGAATTGGAATTTTCAAATCAGAGGTCGTGATGTGGATTCAGAACATTGTTACTTTTAATGTTAAACGAGCTTTTGGTTTAAAATTTGAGCAGAAGGAGAGTGAACTATCTGAAGCACGTGGTTGTAGATTAGAGACGACACGCGCAAGTACCTGTGGTGGTAATACATGGGTTACCTTCTCCACTAGAACTTAGAGCACACACCTCCAACTGATGGCTAAGTATGAACGTAATTCAACATGCTGAAAACATCCTTCATAGCACCCACACCATGTGCACAAATTCTGTTCCCCCCTCAATGTTGAAATCTAGCATTATTTTTGAGTCTCTTTACTCTCATGACTTGTTCCATATAGCTACATTCTGCTTGAGGAGCAGTGCTGTCATCTGTCACTCCTGGTTGCTATGCCTCCAGTCTTTATGGTGGTGGTGGCTTCCCTGCCTGTCTCGTCACTAGAAATGATCCATGCCTAAAAGCCGATTGTTTCTGTTGATCCTAACCTCTTAGCTTCTTGAGGTCTCAGCAGTTTTAGGTACTGTCTGACCTTTTAAGAATGTGAAAGATGACTGAGAAAAGTACACGTAGAGGGTTAATTGCTAAATTTAGTTTTTAGGAGCTCATGAATTCCCTTGGGTATCTGTGGAGCATTGCCCCCTAACTGCAGGCTGGAACCTCTGCCTTAAGAGCTTGAGGCATCATGACAAGGCTCTAGCCTGTCTCTCTCCCTCTGTCTGTCTCAGGGCTCCAGCAAAATGTAGCCACTTGTCCTTGCTTTTACTTCCATCCCTCCCATCATACCTGTACTTGCCCTTGGAAGTCTTTCTTAATTAAACATGAAGCACATGAATAAAAACACTTTTTAGTGTGTATGACATAAATATTTAATGTTCTTTGATTCTCCCATTAAAGGGATGACTTTTTCCTCACCCAAAGACACAAGATAGGTGCTTAGTAAGCCTTACTTAATTGTAAAAATGAACAAAGGCTTTGCTCTTGTAGGATAACTTTCCCAGTAAGAAGTGGAAAGGGGAAGAAAAGGAAAGATGCAGACACTGAAGATGAAGACACTGAAGAGGCAAAAACCTTGATTGTTGAACCTCACGTCATTCCCAATAGGGGTCCTTACCCCTACAACCAGCCCAAACGGTGAGTCCACTACCTGTTTTCATGATGCTCTGCTGCTTAAAATGAGTCAGTGGTATTTTTACATTTTCTAATTCTTTGAAGACCTTGGTATACTTTTGTTCCTTCTTTTCTGTTAGTTGGCTGAAGACCCAGACATTTACCCAGTCTCAATAATAATTTTTTAAAAAGAAGCATTTTTAGATGCTGAGGAAAATCAGTGTCACAGGGCTGCCTTAGTTCAAGCACAGTTTCTACTTCACAACCCCATGCTATATGTAGCAGTAGCCCTCGTGGATGTGTGCCATAACTAAAAAAGTGTCATTGTATTTAGGAATTGGAACTTTGGCAGACCAAAGGAGGTCTGGAATGAGCTACATGTAGTGAAAACTGGTCTTTCCATAAGATTTTTCTGTGTAGTCATTTTGGGGCCAGGGGTAAAAGTAAAGAGTTGCGCGTGTGCAGGACAGACCTTCACCCTCAGCTGTTGCTGTCCAGATTTATGAATGTCATTGGTGACTCCTAACTATGCTTATGTGCTCTTGTGTTTGCAGCAATACCATTCAGTTCACTCATACACAGATAGAGGCCATCCGCGCTGGAATGCAGCCCGGGCTGACTATGGTAATAGAACTGCTGTTACATGTTGCTACTGGATTAAGAGTAGAATAAGTACTTGTGGCATCTTCTGCATATGGAGATCTTGCTGCTCACTTTAGTGTCCATAAATACAGCTTTATTAGAATGTGATCATGCCTGTCAATTCTATATTACTAATGGCCACTTTTGTGCTATAGTCACAGAGTTAAGTATGTGCAACAGAGATTGTGTGGCCCGCAAAGCCTATGATGTTCACTCTCTGCCCTTTGTGGAAAAGGTGTCCCAATAACTGATTGAAAAGTATGTTTCATTTCCAAGTTTTTGGAAATTTTCCTGGACATTGTCTTTCAGTTATTGATTATGGTCTGACCATATGATTACTGTTTTCCTTTTTAATTTATTAAGATTTATTGTGTGGCCTAGAATATGCTCTGTGTTTGTGAACTTTCACATGCATTAGAGCTCTGTAGAGCAAACTTTAAGTGTCCATTATATCCTTTTGGCTAGTTTTGTTCAGTTATTCTCTCTACTTGCTGATGGATGGTTTGTCCACTGAAACAGTCATTGCTGTTGATTGCTGAGAGAAGATTGAATTCCCCACCTATAGTTAGGAGTTTATCTGTTTCTCTTTTCATCTCTGGAAGTTTCTGTGTCCTGTATTTTGGAGCTTTGAGGATGGGTACACATGTCTTCAAGGTTATTGTGTAGTCTTGGTGAATTGACCCTTTACTATTATGTAAATGCCCCCATCACTGCAGTTTGCTCCAAAGTCCACTGTGGCTCATATTAACAGTCACTATACCTTCCTTTTGAGTGATGTTTGCGTGATATTTCTGTCTTACCATTTTACTTCTAACATCTCTAGTTTATTTGAAGTGAGTGTCTTTTAAACAGCCTATTCTTAGGATCTGTTACTTTATTTTCAGCCATTATTTCTTCAAAAATTTTTCCTATCCTGGGCACATTTTCCTTTCCTAGGAATTCAGTGACATGGATATTAGACTTTTTGATACTATTACAGAGACTTCTGAGTCTCTGTTTACTTTTTTTTCAATCTTTTTTTTTTGCTTTTCAGACTGGGTTATTTCCATTGATCTGTCTTCAAGTTTTCTGACTCTTGTCTATTATGTTACTAAGTCTATCCACTGAATTTTCTTATTTACTATTTAATCTTTTAGTTTTAGGATTTCCATTTTCTGGTAATGTGATAACTTAGTGTTCATCATGTTTTTAGGTTGTGGGCCCACCTGGTACAGGAAAGACAGATGTGGCAGTCCAGATCATATCCAACATCTACCACAATTTCCCAGAGCAGAGGACACTAATTGTCACTCACTCCAACCAGGTAGGTGACAGGGTATGTGTAGGGAGGGTGTTCTTTCACATTAAAACTGGAAACGTTAGCCAGCCCTAATCAGTAGCATTTTTCTTTATTTAGTAGAATGGATATTCCTAATGACTAAGGTGTTCAACTGAGTAGTACTCTGCTCTGTTCTTCTGAATGTTTGTATGTATGTGTATATGTATTTATTTGATGGTACTGGGTTTGAACTCAGGGCCTTGTGCTTGAGCCATGCCCCTAGCCCAGTTTTTACTGTTGAAAGTCACCCACTGAATTCTGAAACTCACCATCATTCTTTTACTTTATTTCCAGGCCCTGAACCAGTTGTTTGAGAAGATCATGGCTTTAGACATCGATGAGCGCCATCTGCTGCGTCTTGGTCACGGAGAGGAAGAGCTAGAGACAGAGAAAGACTTCAGCAGGTAAGCAGATTTCAAACAGTGTGCAAAAGAATTTTCAACTTTCTCTTCTTAAAGAAGCACTAAGAGGAGAGAGCTATAAATATCCAGGCTTAATTCTGAAAGGCTCTGGTGTAACCCTCTCAGACCAAATGTTAACCTTAAAGTCTGGTGATGTTCCCACTCAGCTTGTGTTCTGTGTTTGCACCATGTCACCTTCTGAGAGGACAAAGGACACTCGAGACAAACGAAGTCACAAGGCGAGGTTTATTTTCTAGCTAGCTAGGGTCCAAGCGTCCGCCTGACGCAGCAGGTTTCAACAAGGACCCTGAAAGCAAAGTTTAAGCAGGTCTTATACTCTTTAAAGCATCAATCATCGTCACATAGGAATTCCTCATGCCCCTGGGGTCACATTTTCCTGATCTTGCCCACATCCTGGTGGTGGGGTAAGATTATTTATTGGGAACTGGAGAAACACCAGAGGTTTACTTATCAGGTTACAAGGAATGTGTTCTCCCATAAATTAGGGGCCAGTAGTGGAATAGAAACCTAAGGTTTAGATAAGAACAACAGGGGAGTCCTGTTTTGGAAAGTTTATTTACAAGTGGAGACAAAGAAAGGCAGGAATGGGTGCTTATCTCTGCATGGTGCCTTTCATCTCGGTCCCGAACTTTTGCATGGCTCTAATGGGCAATTCCTCACAGCTCTGTCCGAGGTTACAGCTTTTAATTGACAGTTTACCATGTTTTACAACCCAGTTTCAAGGCTATCTTCCTCTTCACGAGGTTACCCAAGGGTCATGCCAGTTATAGCTGAAAATTTTAGGCTAGGTGGGCTGCAAGTTAAAGTACCCCAACATTCCTCCCTTTAGATGTTCATAATGAGGAATCATGCTCATTTGGATGATACGCGTAAACATTTTCAGGGCTAGGTAGCCCTTCATATTGCTGTCTCACGACCATGAGTTGGACTGTACTAACTCAATCTTTTACAAAGTTCACTAGCTTATTCAGAATGCATGGACCGAAAGTTAGGAAAAGCAGCAGTATAAGCAAGGGACCCACCAGGGTGGAGACCAAGGTAGTAAACCAGGGGGACCTATTGAACCAAGCTTCGAACCAACTTTCTTGGGCTTCTCTTTCCTGCTTCCTTTTTGCCAGTCCTTCCCTCACTTTAGACATAGACTCCCTAACTACTCCCGAATGATCAGCATAGAAACAACATTCCTCCTGTAAGGCGGCACATATTCCCTCCTGCTGAAGGAACAATAAGTCTAGCCCCCGTCTGTTCTGAAGTACTACCTCAGAAAGGGAGGTAAGGGATTTTTCTAGGTGACTAATGGAGGCTTCTATTCTATGTCTTCATCTATGGCCGCGCGCAGCGAGGACATCCCACTATGTTGAGTAGCCAGGGAAGCTATGCCGGTTCCTGCTCCAGCCACTCCTAGGCTAAGTAGGGTAGCAATGGTTAATGCAGAAATAGGCTCTCTCTTTTTTCTTTCACCCGTTCCTGTATTCCATTGTGAATATAGGCTCTCCTCAGAATGATAGATGATGCGGGGCAACACAGTCACTAGGACACAGAATTCCTTGGAGCCGTTAAAGACATTAGTCGATAGGCAAGGGGTGAGCCCAGACTGTGAGCATATCCACCATCCATTGTCTTTTGGAATTACCCACTTAATACCATCGCCCCAGGTGGAGTTGTTACCTACAACAGCACATAGGTCCTGTTTTCCTGCCGGCACCTTCCCTAAGCAGGTTCCTTGGCTGCTCACTTGTTGTATGGTCAGACCTCTCTTACGGTTTCCCCAGGAACATTGAGTGGGGTTTTCACTAGTCGAGACATTGTAGGTGGCATTTAGTCCTATTGCCTCATAGAATGGAGGCCTCACATCATAGCACAGCCAGCAGGAGGTAGTCATATTAGGGCTGGTGTGGTTCAATGTTAGGAATGCAGCATTTACCAAATTCCAAAGGGGGTCCGTAGACCCGGTCATGGAGCTGGGCCTTCCCAGGGAAGTGCCAGTTCCTAGCGGTCCTGGAGTTGTAATACTAGCATTTGTGTGAGGTCGGGAAGGGACCGGGGTTATGCGAGGTCAGGGAGGTGGCTCCATATAGGGCAGCTTAAGTACTTTATTGGGGTCTATCGCCCGAGTAGGGGCTGGTTGCTGTGTGAGCCAAATGATAAATAGGGCTCCCTGGTCTTGGACCCCGAGCCTCGTTGGGTCATAGCGGCGAATTCCCCAGATGAAGCCTGATATCCATCGAGTGTCAACTTTACCTTTTTCTGTAAATTTGATTTTTACAAGGTCACAGCGGGGCCTCCAGTGGCTTCTTTGTTTTGTTATACAGCCCTTAGACACGGTAATTAGGTCTGTTTTTTTCAGGGGGTGGCCACCAGATGTTGCCAGTGGACACACAAGACCAGGAAGCGCAAAAATAATTCGATGCCCCCCTGCACTGTTTACTATTACTTTTACCTTTTAGGTGTCCTGGACAGACGTAAAAGTTGTCCTTCAGAATCCCCACACGGGCCACCAGTTTTGTCAGATCAAAAGTTAAGTCAGGGAACCAGACGTTGGGAGGGGTCACCTTGGAGGTCTGAGTGAGAGTCTCCCCTGTGGATGTATCTATGACCACCCAGGTGAGGTGGTAGGGCTGGTGGGGATTAAGGTTCTGGGCAGGTCCCACCCAGTATAGACACGGAAGGCTTAGAATGCACAGGAGGAATTTTATCATCTTGCTGACCAGTGGGCCTTGGGGTCTGCCTGGTCCGGAGGTCACTGCAGGGGGGGCATTGAGAGTCACGTGGAGATGAATCATCACGCCGGATGAGCTTCAGTTTTAATGGATTATTGGGGTGTCGCCGTGTGATCCACTCTAGCCTCTTCCTGTTCTTGCTGACAGGCTTGATGCACATGGGAGTGATGGACCCAAGGCCCAACACCGTCAACCTTAAGAGCCGTGGGGGTAACCAGAATGACCATGTAAGGGCCCTTCCATCTTTCTTCTAAAGTGTGGGCTCTGTGTCTCTTTACCCATACCCAATCCCCTGGGACAATGCCATGTTCTGGGTTTGTTGCATCTTTGGTCTCATACAAGGAGTGCACTAAGGGCCAGATCTCTTGTTGGACCTCCTGTAGGGCCTTTAAGCTAGCCAAGTAATTTGGGGCCATACTGGGGTCTTGGTCCGGTAGAGTTCAGACAACAATGGGGGGCGGAGCCCCATAAAGAATTTCAAAAGGTGTCAATCCATGTACATATGGTGAATTTCGAACCCGGAAGATGGCATAGGGTAGGAGGACCACCCAGTCTCCGCCAGTCTCGATGGCTAATTTAGATAAGGTCTCCTTCAGGGTCCAAGTCATTCTTTCTATCTGCCCTGAGCTCTGGAGGTTATATTCACAATGCAGCTTCCAATTAGTCCCCACTGCCCGGGCCAGCCCTTGTAGGACGTTACTGATGAAAGCCGGACCATAGAGCCTAGAGTTTCGGGGATGCCATATCTGGGTATGATTTCCTCCAGCAAAACCTTAGCTACAACCTGAGCAGTCTCTCGTTTTGTAGGAAAAGCCTCCACCCAGCCTGAGAAGGTGTCTATCAGAACCAACAAATACTTATACCCATACCTTCCCGGCTTCACCTCAGTGAAATCCACTTCCCAGCTCAGTCCTGGCGCCCTCCCCCGTACCCGTGTACCTGTATGTAGGAGTCCCTTTTTGCTTGGTTTCATAGCCTGGCACCCGGCACATTGGTCCACAGTCTTTTGAATCTGGGCTGTTTGGTGTGGGAACTGGAGGCGGGCTGACTCAAGGAGGCCGAGTAGTTTTTTCTTGCCTAAATGGTTGGCTCGATGTAGGTTGAAGAGGAGAAACAGTCCTAACTTTTCAGGAAGGATCAGTTGCCCTTCGTCATCACGATACCAGCCTTGCTGGTTGGACTCCGGGCATCAGTGACCTTGGATCCCCTGTCCGTCTTCCAAGGTGTACTTGGGTCATGGTGGCAAGTGCAGAAGTTCGGGCATGGGTAAAGTCAGTGCTAGGGTCGTGGAGGCCAAAGCAGCGTTTCGGGCTGCTTCGTCCGCTTGCCGGTTCCCCATAGCTTCCGGAGTCTGGGAACACTGGTGACCAGGAACATGTACTACCACCACAGCCTGAGGCTTCTGCACTGCGATCAGTAGTCTCTGGATCTCCGGGAGATTACGTAGCTCCTTTCCTTCCACTGTAATGAAACCCCTTACCCGGTAGATGGCGCCATGTACATGGACGGTGCCGAAAGCGTAGCGGCTATCAGTATAAACAGTCACTCATTTTCCCTCAGCCCGCTCGAGTCCCTCTGCCGGCGCGATCAGTTCGGCCTTCTAGGCTGAGGTCCCCGGGGTCATTGGGGCACTCCAAATTATGTTCCCACCTTGGTCCACCACCACTGCCCCAGCCTTACACACCCCATCCGAGACAAAGCTACTTCCATTTGTATACCATACCAGCTTGCTGTTGGGTAGGGCTAGGTCCTGAAGATCGGGGCGCACTTGGGTGATTTCAGCTATGATCTCTTGACAGTCATGTAGGGGGGCTTCCAGGTCCAGATTTGGCAGCAAGGTGGCCGGGTTCAGAGAGACTGGTTTGGAGAAGAGGATACAGGGAGCATCCAGCAAGAGCCCTTGGTAATGAGTCAGTTGGGCGTTGGTCATCCATCTACCTGGAGGGTGCTTTAGGACCCCCTCTACTGCATGGGGGGTTACCACCTTCAGATGTTGCCCAAAAATGAGCTTATCTGCGTCCTTTACCATTAGGGCAACTGCCACTATGATCCGCAAGCATGGGGGCCAGCCTGCTGCAACTGGGTCCAACCTTTTGGATAGATAAGCAACTGGATGCTTCCAAGGCCCTAGGCACTGCGTTAGTACCCCTTTCGCTATTCCCCTCCTTTCGTCTACAAAGAGGGTGAAGGGCTTTAGAGGGTCTGGCAGTGCCAGGGCTGGAGTTCTTAGGAGGGTGGTCTTGAGCTCCTCAAAGGCCTTCTGTTGATCTGGCCCCCAGACCCACAGGGCCTTATCTTTAGTTGCCTCGTATAAGGGTTTTGCCAGTTCAGCATACCCCAATATCCACAGCCGGCAGTAGCCCGCCGTCCCCAGGAACTCACAAACTTTTTGAGCTGAGGTGGGACAGGGAGTCTGAGAATAGTTTCTTCCATAGCATTCGTTAACCATCTGGTTCCCTCTTTTAGTTCATACCCCAGGTAGGTGACTGTTTGTCTACAAATTTGGGCCTTCTTTGCACTGGCCCAATAGCCCAATTTCCCCAGCTCCTGGAGGAGGTCTCCAGTGGCTTGCCAGCATTCAGCTTCAGATGCAGTTGCCAGAAGCAAGTCATCTACATACTGCAAAAGTGTGACGGAACTGTGGTCCGGCGATATGAGTCCAGATCCTGATTAAGAGCCTCATTGAACAGAGTATGGGAGTTTTTGAAACCCTGTGGGAGTCTAGTCCATGTTAACTGTCCAGGGGTTCCCGTATTTTCATCAAGCCATTCAAAGGCAAAAATGTGTTGACTGTTGGGTGCCAGGGCTATGCTAAAAAAAGCATTTTTCAAGTTCAAAGTGGTATACCAAACATGGAAAGGGGGCAAATGGCTCAGCAAGGTATAGGGGTTGGGGACTGTGGGGTGGATGTCCTCGACCCTCATATTTACTTCCCTTAAATCTTGGACTGGCCTATAGACTTTTCCCCCGGGTTTCTTAATGGGGAGGAGTGGAGTGTTCCAAGCAGAATGGCAGGGCCATCATATTCCAGCCTCCAGGATACGGTTAATGTGAGGGGCAATCCCCCTCCGTGCCTCGGAAGACATGGGATACTGATGGACTCGGATGGGCTGAGCTGAAGCCTCAATTTCTACTATTACCGGTGCTCTATGTTTCGCCAGCCCCACACCTGTTATTTCCGCCCAAGCCTGGGGGAAGGTTTGAATCCAATAAGTCATTTCAGGGGACCACTCAATAGGTTTCGGGGGAGGGTCCCGCAAGGAGAACAAGCGATGTTCATCCTCGAGAGACACAGTCAAGACTTGGAGGGGTTGTCCTCGTCCATCCATCACTTTGATTCCATCCAGCTCAAAGTGAATGTGAGCCCTCACCTTAGTTAGCAGATCGCATCCCAAAGGGGGGCAGGGCATTCAGGAATGACCAAAAAGGAATGGGTCACCTGATGCCGGCCCAAATCCACCTGACGCTTGCTAGTCCATTGATATGCCTTGGACCCAGTGGCTCCTTGCACGAGACTAATTTTCTGAGACAGTGGTCCAGTAGGTTTATTTAGAACTGAATATTGAGGCCCTGTATCCACCATGCATCTCACGGGCTTCCCCTCCACATATGTGGTTACCCAAGACTTGGGGAGGGGTTCTGAGTCCCGTCCCCTCTAGTCATTTTCCAATTCAGTTAACAGGACCCGGTGTCATTGTTGGGCCTGCTATTTGGCCTCAAGTGACCCTGGAGCCTAGGACATTCTCTCTTCCAGTGTCCATATTCCTTACAATAGGCACATTGTCTCTTTGGGGATTGGGGGGGCCAGTCCATCCAGAGCCTGGTCCAGCCAAACCTTGGACCCCTGCTAGCAATATTTTAGCCATTTCCTTCTGCTGTTTCTTGTTTTCCTTACTCTGGTGTTCCCTGTCCTCCCTCCGAATCCTTTCTTGTAGTTCCTGATTTTCTTTCTTGATTCTATCCTCTCGCTCTTCTGGTGTTTCTCGAGTGTTAAAACCTTTTTCAGCTACTTTCATCAGATCCCGGATAGTCATTTCCCCAAGTCCTTCCTGCTTATATAGTTTCTTCCTAATATCGGGGGCAGCCTGATTTATGAAGGACATTATAACGGCTGACTGATTCACCTCCGCTAGTGGATCTAGAAGGGTATACTGTCTGTATGCATCGTAAAGGCGCTCAAGGAATGTGGCTGGGCTTTCATTCTCCCCCTGCACTATCGTCTTTACCTTAGCCAGATTGGTAGGGCAGCGAGCTGCTGCCCGGAGGCCTGCCATAAGAGTCTGGTGGTAGACCCGGAGACGCTCCCTACCTTCTGCGTTCCCATAGTCCCATTTGGGTCTGTTTAAGGGAAAATGGTCATCAATCAGGTTTGGCAGAGTAGTCGGTCGTCCATTGTCGCCGGGGACATTCTTTCTGGCTTCAGTGAGAATCCGCTCCCGTTCCTCAGTGGTGAATAGAGTCTTAAGGAGCTACTGACAGTAGCTCCCATGTAGGACTGTGAGTATGTAAAATGGACTCGAACAGATCAGTCAGGCCTCTAGGATCCTCAGAAAAAGGAGGATTCTGGGCTTTCCAGTTGTACAGGTCACTACTTGAAAAGGGCCAATACTGATAGACGCGTCCCCCATCGGGACCAGCACTGCCCAGAGCCCACACCGGGAGGATGGGGGGTGCAGTGGAGGTGGAGGAGGGCTCCTCCTCTGGAATTTCTTCTCGCTGCCTACGGGGCCTGAGTCCCCTCGCCGGTCCTGAGACCGGGGCGGGGGGTGCAGATGGGGAGGTTGATGAATGGGGAGGTTCAGGGGGGGCAGCTGCCTCTGGCTGGAGCGGCAGCGGCATACGGGGAGGGGGGGCTTGCCTCAAAATCTAAGTCTATCAAGGACAGATGGGAAGTCAGTTCTTCCTGCAGAATAGGCTTCTTAGGGGAATTAACAGGAGTGGGGCGTTCCCCAACATGGCCAGTATCGTGGTCCGGTCTGTAGGTGCCTCATTGATAAACGGCCGCAGCCAGGAAGGGGGATCCTCTACTAAAGTCTGCCACATAAGGATGTAGGGATATTGATCAGGGTGGCCATGAAGACCAGGTTTATTAATGACATCACGGACCTTCTTAATTGTGTCCAAGGAGAAGGTACCCTGAGGAGGCCAGCCTACATTAAAGGTTGGCCATTCCACTGAGCAAACGGCATCAAACTTACCTTTCTTAATTTCCACGCCATAATTGTGTCCCTTAGCACGGATTTCTGAAAAATGACTAAGAAGAAGGGTCTTAGGAGTTACCTAGGGTCCCATGATGATCAGAAGAGATGGACAAAGGAGACAACAAAGAACAAAAGAGACAATTCCAGCAGACAAACAAATTCACACAGGACTCTCCAACATACACAAGTACCGGCCGGTCAACCAGACTACTCTCACAGGCGCACTTCCATTCACACCAGATTCAGGATCCTTACCCAAAGACCGCCCAAACGGCGTCCACTGAGGACGTCGGTGCGGCTCCTGACTGTCGGAGACGTTTCCCACGACTTCCAATAGTGAAGCCTCCAGGGCTGGAACCCCTTCCTTTCACTCAATGAGAATTCCCAACCAAATTCAGATGGGGACTCTAAGTCCCTCCAAACGGAGGTGACCAATCCTCCTTCCGCGGTTTTTCCCAATTAAACCTCGGTATCGGAGGCCGTTTGTTCCTCTCAGGGGCCGATCTCGGTGGAACCTCCAGCTGTTAGGGTATGAGGCTGGCCACCTTCTGAGAGGACAAAGGACACTCGAGACAAACGAAATCACAAGGCGAGGTTTATTTTCTAGCTAGCTAGGGTCCAAGCGTCCGCCTGACGCAGCAGGTTTCAACAAGGACCCTGAAAGCAAAGTTTAAGCAGGTCTTATACTCTTTAAAGCATCAATCATCGTCACATAGGAATTCCTCATGCCCCTGGGGTCACATTTTCCTGATCTTGCCCACATCCTGGTGGTGGGGTAAGATTATTTATTGGGAACTGGAGAAACACCAGAGGTTTACTTATCAGGTTACAAGGAATGTGTTCTCCCATAAATTAGGGGCCAGTAGTGGAATAGAAACCTAAGGTTTAGATAAGAACAGCAGGGGAGTCCTGTTTTGGAAAGTTTATTTACAAGTGGAGACAAAGAAAGGCAGGAATGGGTGCTTATCTCTGCATGGTGCCTTTCATCTCGGTCCCGAACTTTTGCATGGCTCTAATGGGCAATTCCTCACAGCTCTGTCCGAGGTTACAGCTTTTAATTGACAGTTTACCATGTTTTACAACCCAGTTTCAAGGCTATCTTCCTCTTCACGAGGTTACCCAAGGGTCATGCCAGTTATAGCTGATTTTTAGGCTAGGTGGGCTGCAAGTTAAAGTACCCCAACACCTCATGTACACACTCATTTGTGGGAAGAGAACTATCTTGCTCATCTTTTTGAAATCGTACGTTGCCATTCATTTTGAGTTTGTAGAGTAGTTTTTATTGTTTCCAGTTGAAAACTTAGTTTTGAATGCTCCCTTCCTCACATTTCTTCCAGAAATTTATTTCCATATGTTTTAGGTGCCAATTCAGAGGCTGATTCATTTCGTGAGGTGCAGGGTGATGATTTAGTGATGTGTAGCTGAGGCTCACCACCAGGTGGGTGTGTTTCACAGCCACCACCTGCTGCAACTCAACTCAAGTGAGCTGCTTCCTCCAAGGTGCTTAATGGCAATTGAACATGACCTTTGACTAAACTGATCATAGACATTAAAAGAATGTTGAAGTTCTGTGTCATATATATTCTGTGTTCTTACATTACAGAGATCACAATTACTTAGCTTCTAAAAGATCAGTATGTTGCATGGAGCAAAGAACACTACACTATAGTCAGTGGGGCTCTAGATTCCTAAGTTTGGGTCAGCTAAGATCCTTCCCTGATCTTTGCCTATAGGTGTTTCCTCATGTTAAATCCAACTTACGAAAGTGGGTTAGACTCAAATCTTAATAACTCAGAATTCAGTGCTCATGGGTGCTAGAGGGAATGGAGGACACTGTAATTAGAAGTGTACTGCAGTAGAATTTATAGTTTTTACAGAATATTGTAATAGAAAAGAAGAATTTTTAAAATGATTTCATATGCTGCCATTTTCTGGGGGATTTTTAGTTTTGCTTCCTGATACAAAAGCCAAACCCCATGTGCGTGTTGACTCAACTGCACATATTCTTTGATTTTTCTCTTTGTCATAATAAAGAAGAAAAATAGTGATTGTACCACAATAAAATTAATACCAGTTCCCTAAAGGAAAAAGTCAAAACTAGCGAAGTAGTGGCGGGACCATGCCCATTCATAAATACTAACAACTAATAGTGACATCACTGCCTTTCAGTTAGGATTTCTTTGTGTACTTAGGCTATTTGTGGTGTTTAGTACAGTTGTAGATTTACAGAATAATTGAGCAGTTTTACATGGAGCTAGTTCCAGTGCATATAGGACTCTTTATAACCAATCCTAATTTGTTCTCATTGCCAAAGTACTCATTGCAGAAAAGAAATTCAACTATAGATAAGCAAACAAAATTCTTATGGAACATATGTTATATCTTCTCTTTGCTCAGCTATTCCTTTCTGCCTCAAAGGTCAGCCTCTGAACTAGAGAGGAGCTGGGAATATGCTTCTCCTTTGTGAAGGCTTTGAACATGTCAGTAGCAGTGATTACACTTTATCTTTTTAAGCCTTGAAGGGTATAGCAAGCACTTTACTGTTGCAGATAGAGTGCACATAAACCTTAGCATCGAAATCTGGTTCCACTACTTTCTTTTCTTTCCAGACTTAGAGTTTTTTTACTCACTCACCAAATATTTATGTAACTGCTAGGTCTGGGTGCCATGCTATCTGCTAGGATGTGTAGGTGACAGACAACAAGCAAATAACAAAGCCTTTAAAACTAATGTACTTTTATAAGAGTGCAAAACAGTACTATCTAAAGAACCCCGACTGTAAACCATATGTTCTTCGTCTAGCTTCAGGGTGCACTGCACTGCTTATGGAAGTTTTGCTATAGTCTCCCCACCCAACTCCCCCCACCCCCGCCAAAAAAAAAAAAAAAAAAGAAGATAATTGTTTGTTTTGCAGATGAGCCCTGGACCTTAGGGCACAATTTAAGAAGCTTAGGTGTAAAGTGATCCAAGAACCACCTTTTACAGTTAATATAAATTATGATTCATACTTATTTTTCTTGTTGGCCATTTTTAGTTTGTATTTTGATTTTCTTGAGTTTTGCTGACATTTTCTATGAAAGTCACAGTTTTGCCTTTTGATCTAATGAATATTGGTAGGTATGGAAGAGTTAATTATGTCCTGGCTCGAAGAATAGAACTTTTAGAAGAGGTCAAACGATTGCAGAAGAGTCTGGGGGTTCCAGGCGATGCTTCATACACTTGTGAGACTGCAGGGTATTTCTTCTTGTATCAGGTAAGTTGCTAGGGGCTTTTAAATCCTACTTCATTAGAAGGTGGTTTCCAGGTGGAAACAGAGATAAGTTCTTGAGATTCTTCTTGAAAGCTTATTTTTTGTTTTGCTGATTAAAATTTGTGCTATTACCAAAGCTATTGTGATGTTGTGTGTGTTTATTAGACTATATTGTGTTGGCAGTGCGATTGTGAATGTTAAGTGTTTTTATTTTTATATTTTCTGAAATTTTCTTTGATAAAATAACTTTGCTTGATGACTCATTCAGTGAAAAACCAATATTGCTAGTTTGTGTTTTCTTTTCTTATTACTCCTTTCTCTCTCCCCCTTCCTCCTTTTCTTTCCTTCCTTCCCCCTCTCTCTCCCTTTCCTCTTTTCTTTCTCATTCTGCCATTACTGTAGGAATATAACTAAATTTTTAGTTACACAGTGGTAACAGTGTACAGCTCTGTAATTTAATTATAGCATTAATCAACTAATGAAGGAAGCCATATTCCTTCACATCTCCAGGGATAAATTACACCAACTAATCACACAGTGGGATTTAAGCCAAAACCTCTGTTGACTTCAATTGGAAGGTGAGGTTTTTTTTCTCTTGGTAAGGTTAATTTTTTGAATATGAAAACCAGTGAGAAATAGAAATCCAAGTAAACTGAATAAAAATAAACTTAAATTACTAATAATTTTAAATGTGTTAAGTCATAATCAAATTACACAAGAGTAACATTGGAAAAGTATTTCAAAGGTCAAATTCCCAAGCTCTGCCCTAAGAAATTCTCATTCAATAGGATCTGAAAATTTACATTTTTATTTAGCTCCTCGGATATTCTGCCTAAGGACTACACTTTGAAAAACACTGAACTTGTAACAGAAAAAGACCCAGGAGAATTAGACAGACTAAGACGAGGTAGGAACTAGCTGGTAGAGGCATAACTGACATTGTAGACAGATATTTGTCACAAAAGTCACCGGGCAAGCTTTCAAATACATACTCAATCAGAAGTTCTTTATAAGTTCTAGAAAGCATTGAAAACATTACAGAGGCTTGGAAAAGGGGTTGAGAAGTGTCAAATTGATAGAGTGAGCAAGCTGAGCCTACCACATTTGGAGAGAAACTGAGATAATGAAAAATAGGAACCACTGTGCAGAGAGCTTAGCTTAGCCCTCTTCCCTTCTCTGCATTGGCAATATGCCATTTTGAGTGTGCTCAGACAGGATCCCATGAGATGTCCTTGAGGGTCTTTTCAGCTTCTACATTTTCATGGAGCCCTTTTTCCCAAATCCTCAGGTTACTTTTTAAAAAGAAGAGCCATCTGTCAGTGACTTGGATGAGAACTAGTAACACTGGGTCAAAGACTGCATGTTGTTTCCTTTTTTTCACTGATTTGTTTCTAGTTTTATCACTGAAGGTACTATTTGCAGACCTAGTAAACCTGGAGTCCCTTCTCCGGCAGGTGATGTCTCGTTGGGAGGAGTACATAAGCAAAGTGAAGAACAAAGGCAGCACATTGCCAGATGTCACAGAGGTCTCCACGTTCTTCCCATTCCAAGAGTATTTTGCAAATGCTCCTCAGCCTATCTTTAAAGGCAGGTCTTATGAAGAAGACATGGAGATAGCAGAAGGATGCTTCAGGCATATTAAGAAAATCTTCACTCAGCTTGAGGTAAGGATTTTTATGTTCTTTTAACTTTTCTTTGAAAGTTTGAAGGTTAGATTATTTTTCCAATGAAGTAAATCTGGAAAATCAGACTTTCCTTTAAAGTTAATGAAAATATTTCTGATTTTTTAGTTCACAAAATAAGCAAAAATTAAGATGAGTTGTATCCCATTATTTTAGTTTTTCTGCTATAAAAGACTTACAATAGTTCTTTAATGGGAATTTGAGATGCAGCCATTCTGAGTTCCTTATGCCTCTTGATCAGTAGACAGAAAGCAAGGTTCCTGTGTTAGGATGGTTAATCCTGATATTAAAGTGAAGTCAGAACCATCGATACACAGAGACAGAAGAATGTGGCTGGATCCCAGGAGCCCTTGGGCCATCACCTGGTTTTTCACACCCTGTAGCAAACGTCATTGGAAGACTAGCAGTCCTGCAGAGCTGTCACACTCAGGCCCAGATCCTCAGTAAAAAGTTTCAGGATCACCCCAAATAAAAAGGGCAGGTAGTGTGTGTCCATTGGTTTTGAATCTCTAAGACATTCCTGTCCCCTTCCTAGAACAGTATCTCACGCATGGTAGATGTTCAGTCAGTGTTGGTGTGTATGTGGATAGGTGGGTGGATGTACAGAATAGCAAAAATAAAGTGTGATAATGAGATTTTTAAGCTGCAAGACAATGTTTTATGTTTATGATTACATCAGCACATCTAAGTAAAAGGATGAAAACAAACTCAATTCATAGAAGTAGTTGCTTTAGTAGGGAGTGGAGAGAAGAATATACACAGTCCCTCAGCTATATCAGTAATGTTTAAATTATTTAAGAAACAAGACAAAAACATGAAATTAAGTATAGGCAGTGTTCAGATTTCAGGCCCAGTTTGGGCCCGTTAGCCCTTCTTGCCCATCAGTTGTCCATTGTCTTATGTTCTGTGGGTCCTTTGCTGAGGTTTAGGCTGCTCCTTGCAGCTTTCTGGGTCAGCTGACTTCTGGCCGGTTAAGCACATCCTGAGCTATGGGGCAGGAGTCGAGGAAAGCGAGAATCCAGAATCTCTCCTTCACTTGCCCCTGCCCAGGTTCCTCTTGTCCATTTCCCCCAGTGTCTGCTGGGCTGGCCTGCGCTGGTTCCAGCTTTATGACCCTAGTCCCTGGGCTCTGATAAACCCCCTTCCATATGGGTACTTGAAGTAATTCAGGTACAGTGGTAATTAATATTTTACTCATTATTCTTGCTTTTACTGTAAGTATCTTGCCTTTTACAAACGATAGTCCAAATTGTAGCTTGAATATCAGCTACTACTTGAACTCAATTGGTACCTAAATAATAAAGAATTATGATTCATTAGGCTAGCTTATTTCATATTTTATTAACTTCTCAGGAACTAAGCCTAATTAACTGGAATATATGGTTGTATGCATAAACTGTGTTGTTATCCTAAAGTCGTCTTTCACTGGCCCCACTCCTGCAGGAATTCAGAGCCTCTGAACTGCTTCGCAGTGGCCTGGACAGATCCAAATACCTTTTGGTGAAAGAAGCCAAAATCATCGCTATGACCTGTACCCACGCTGCCTTAAAGCGACATGACTTGGTCAAGTTAGGCTTCAAGGTACAAAGACTTGTGTTTTAGTTCCTTAAGCCATCATCTATTCATTTGTTAGCTTTTGGTCTTTATATGTTTTGTTTTGAATTATCTAGACCTTTTCCCTTGACTGGCTCACTTTTTATGAAAGTTGTCATTTATAATTACTTTAAAATATCTCTTTTGAAAGTGATGATGATACCACTTTTAGATGATTAGTGAACCTTAATCTATTTTTTTCTATCTCTAGTTATCAGTAATATGTCTATTAATTAACATTAGAACCATATGGTTGTCTGGCCAGATTCTCATATTTATTAAGGTTTTATTTTTACTAATTATCACTTGTTTAAAAATCTTCAAACAGAACTAAAGGCTATAAAAATATTTCACAGTGACTTTCACCTGTGAGGCATCGTGTGCTTGCCTTGTTCATATGTGAAACATATATCCAATTCTTGTCATTTATTTAGTTTATTCACTCCACAAATAAAAGACTTCCATTTCAGGATATGGTTTCTCCTATTCAGAATGCAGGATGAGATATTAAAATGAAGAGGAAGTGGCTGACAGCCTATTACTTGGTGGAATGCGATGATTGAGCTGTGAATCTGAATTTGTAGAATATCTGTGACTTTCCTAGCGTTGCTACCTAAACTCTGATGTTAATACAAATCACTTAACTTTCCTGCACCTGATTTACTTATTGTGGTTTAAAATAGGGCTTGTGTACTGGTTTTGAATGCAAAGCTAGCAATTTGTTGATGAAAGCAACTGACAATTTTAAGATGTATGAGCTCACTGAAAGATAGTGTTAAATAAATTCAAGGTGATAGAATTGTTGTTATCTAGGATGAAAGTTTCCTCAGTTGTGGGGAGGGGCAAATACGATAATTTATTAAAAGGTAGTGTGAACTTAACCACAGTGGTGTGAACTTATCCTTTTGCAAATTATTAGTGAGAACTTTTCACCTAAGTATTTTGTTCTTGGGACTGAGTTATAAAATACACTTTGATTTGATGTTAAATCGTATCAGCTTACTGATAAGGGGAACTAATGGAATCATAGCTAGCATTTTGTGCTATGATACAGCTTTTCACGTGAATTCTAAAAAATAATGTTGTTGAAGAATTTAAAAGCCTTATAAACCTACTTAAACTGGGCTGCCCTCTCCTGCTTTGAGTAGACCATGAGGAGGATTTTTTTCCTAAGATAGTATGAAGGCCTTGAAACCAAGAGTTTAAACAAACAAAAATGTCTTTTTTTGGAAAACGGAGAACAGGAAGGTAAAACAGGTCCTGTCTGGGGGTTGGTTCCGGTGGGAAGAGGGAGATACAAGGAAAGGGTATAGGAGGATAAATGTGGTGGAAATTTTATGTACTCATGAGTGAAAATGGGAAAATGAGACATGCTGAAACTGTTCCAGGAATGGGGGAGGAGGGATAAAGGAGAATGATGGGTGAGAGAATTCAAGTCTGATGTGTTCTAAGCACTTTTGTGAAAAACAGTGCACCCCCAGTACAACAATCATGATAATAAAGAAATTTTTTTAACTGCCGCTGTAAAAACAAAGGCCAGGAGGTGATGTGATCCTGTGAGTGGTCAGTGGCTCCTAAGACAGGATGGGGAGGGCATCAACTGCTGCCAGTAGCCGTAGTGGTGGCTCTGACTTGAGTGCAGGACTGGTGAAATAGAGGCAAGCAGATGGATTCGAGAGGGAGCATTAAAGGTAAAATCAGCATACCTTGGTGACAGATGGAATGCTCAGGTGTGAGACAGAGGTAGATGGTTGTGATGGTTATGATTCCTAAAGGGAAAGCTACCTCAAAATACCACCTCGGCTAAGAATGTCAGTGAGAAGGACCTCACGCATGAATGTAAAATGATCCTGGCTCATGTGGAACTTAGAAAATAAAATTGGAAAGATCTAAGATGTTTCTGCAATCCAAGAAGTGATGCACAGGATCTCCTCAATGTGGCGTGTGCTCAGGGGACTTCCTGAGGTGGGAGGCGTGAGTGGGGGATGGGGTGGTGGTGATGAGGAAGGTCATAAGCCTCCTGTTGGAATGACATGTGTGCTGCTGCTTGACCTCGGGTCACTGGGGACTTTGGCAACTGTTGATGTTAGGGTGATAATGTTTGGCTTTTTGGCCATCTTGTGACCAGATTCCGCTTTCTCACTTCCTCAGTATGACAACATTTTAATGGAAGAAGCTGCTCAAATTCTGGAGATAGAAACTTTTATACCTCTTCTCCTACAGGTAAGAAATTTAGATCTGAGGCAGAGTTGTACAAACATGGGGGTCCTCAGAGGGCTGCTGGGTTTGGGGTGCTGATTGTTGCATTGACCTTGTCCTTCACCTCGCTTTGCTTGGCATTTTATTTTAAGCCTATGAATTTCCTTTAATCTCTTTGTATTGCTTTGGGGAGTACTGTTTAAAATTCATGGTTTATCTACAGCCAGCATTATACTTAACAGAGAAAAACTAAAACCATTCCCTCTAAAATCAGGAACCAGACAAGGATGTCCACTATCTCCACTCCTATTCAACATAGTACTGGAATTCCTAGCCAGAGCAATTAGGCAAGAAGAAGGAATAAAAGGAATACAAATAGGTAAAGAAACTGTCACAATATCCCTATTTGCAGACAACATGATCCTATACCTTAAAGACCCAAAAAACTCTACTCAGAAGCTTCTAGACATCATCAATAGCTATAGCAAGGTAGCAGGATATAAAATCAACATAGAAAAATCATTAGCATTTCTATACACTAACAATGAGCAAACGGAAAAAGAATGTATGAAAACAATTCCATTTACAATAGCCTCAAAAAAAATCAAATACCTAGGTGTAAACCTAACAAAAGATGTCAAAGACCTCTACAAGGAAAACTATACACTTCTGAAGAAAGAGATTGAGGAAGACTATAGAAAGTGGAGAGATCTCCCATGCTCATGGATTGGTAGAATCAACATAGTAAAAATGTCGATACTCCCAAAAGTAATCTACATGTTTAATGCAATTCCCATCAAAATTCCAATGACATTCATTAAAGAGATTGAAAAATCTACCATTAAATTTATATGGAAACACAAGAGGCCACGAATAGCCAAGGCAATACTCAGTCAAAAGAACAATGCAGGAGGTATCACAATACCTGACTTCAAACTATATTACAAAGCAATAACAATAAAAACAGCATGGGACTGGCACAAAAACAGACATGAAGACCAGTGGAACAGAATAGAGGACCCAGATATGAAGCCAAACAACTATAACCAACTTGTCTTTGACAAAGGAGCTAAAAATATACGATGGAGAAATAGCAGCCTCTTCAACAAAAACTGCTGGGAAAACTGGTTAGCAGTCTGCAAAAAACTGAAAGTAGATCCATGTATATCACCCTATACCAAGATTAACTCAAAATGGATCAAGGATCTTAATATCAGACCCCAAACTCTAAAGTTGATACAAGAAAGAGTAGGAAATACTCTGGAGTTAGTAGGTATAGGTAAGAACTTTCTCAATGAAACCCCAGCAGCACAGCAACTAAGAGATAGCATAGATAAATGGGACCTCATAAAGCTAAAAAGCTTCTGTTCATCAAAAGAAATGGTCTCTAAACTGAAGAGAACACCCACAGAGTGGGAGAAAATATTTGCCAACTATACATCAGACAAAGGACTGATAACCAGAATATATAGGGAACTTAAAAAACTAAATTCTCCCAAAACTAGTGAACCAATAAAGAAATGGGCAAGTGAACTAAACAGAACTTTCTCAAAAGAAGAAATTCAAATGGCCAAAAAACACATGAAAAAATGCTCACCATCTCTAGCAATAAAGGAAATGCAAATTAAAACCACGCTAAGATTCCACCTCACCCCTGTTAGAATAGCCATCATTAGCGACACCACCAACAACAGGTGTTGGTGAGGATGTGGGGAAAAAGGAACCCTCTTACACTGTTGGTGGGGATGTAGACTAGTACAACCACTCTGGAAAAAAAATTTGGAGGCTACTTAAAAAGCTAGACATCGATCTACCATTTGATCCAGCAATTCCACTCTTGGGGATATACCCAAAAGACTGTGACACAGGTTACTCCAGAGGCACCTGCACACCCATGTTTATTGAGGCACTATTCACAATAACCAAGTTATGGAAACAGCCAAGATGCCCCACCACTGACGAATGGATTAAGAAAATGTGGTATCTATACAGAATGGAATTTTATGCAGCCATGAAGAAGAACGAAATGTTATCATTCGCTGGTAAATGGATGGAATTGGAGAACATCATTCTGAGTGAGGTTAGCCTGGCCCAAAAGACCAAAAATCGTGTGTTCTCCCCTCATATGTGGACATTAGATCAAGGGCAAACACAACAAGGGGATTGGACTATGAGCACATGATAAAAGCGAGAGCACACAAAGGAGGGGTGAGGATAGGTAAGACACCTAAAAAATTAGCTAGCATTTGTTGCCCTTAACGCAGAGAAACTAAAGCAGATACCTTAAATGCAACTGAGGCCAATAGGAAAAGGGGAACAGGTACTAGAGAAAAGGTTAGATCAAAAAGAATTAACCTAGAAGGTAACACCACGCACAGGAAATCAATGTGAGTCAACTCCCTGTATAGCTATCCTTATCTCAACCAGCAAAAACCCTTGTCCCTTCCTGTTATTGCTTATACTCTCTCTACAACAAAATTAGAAATAAGGGCAAAATAGTTTCTGCTGGGTATTGAGGGGTTGGGGGGGAGAAGGAAGGGGTGGAGTGAGTGGTAAGGGAGGGGGTGGGGGCAGGGGAGAGAAATGAACCAAGCCTTGTATGTACATATGAATAATAAAAAAAAAGAAAAGAAAATTCATGGTTTATATCTACAGCATAGTTTTGAGAAAACAACAATTTTAATCAAGAAAATCACATTGTTGCACAGCTTGAAGGGAAAATGAGTTCTCTTCATTGGTTTTGTGAGAGTATTTCTAGAACTGTCTGTTATGTTCACTGTGTTGCTTTTCTCTATTTTATGCCTAATCTTTTGAGCCAAATAGTGATATTTTACGAATGATTCTTACTGTGAAATACTCTCTCCTACTGAAGCATTAAAAACAAGATTTGGGATTGGCAGTTTGAATAGACTGCTCTAAGTTACAGATACATTGAGTTACAGAAGGTTTTTGTAGGAGCCAAGCTCTTCGGAACCTAGCATATTTTATCCAGTGCAGGGTATGTTTCAAGGAGCAAGGAGGCGTGGAGAGTAGGAAGTGAAAGTGGCAGTGGAGTTTCACTGTCTTGCAGGGCTCAGAACTGGTAGACAGGTGTTCCTTTGAGTCTTCCTCTTTCTGCTCCCGGGCATCCATTCCTTTGTGTACGCACCCTTTGCCTAAATTTGCTTCAGGACCTCTGTAGATTTCCCAGCTGCTAAAGTAGGGCTGTTCCACACTTGCCCTCTCAGTCAGTCCTTCCTCCACACATGGTTCACCGGCATCCTGTGCGTTTGCCAAGCTCCCATGTGGTGAAGAGCAGATGTCTCACATGATGAGTTAGAGACTGACTGGAAGATGTGCTGATTACAGAATGCTGCTGTTTCCTCTTCTCGCTCTAGAACCCTCAGGATGGATTCAGCCGCCTGAAGCGGTGGATTATGATTGGTGACCATCACCAGTTGCCTCCAGTGATTAAGAACATGGCCTTCCAGAAGTATTCCAACATGGAGCAGTCTCTCTTCACTCGCTTCGTCCGGGTCGGGGTTCCTACCGTGGACCTCGATGCTCAAGGGAGAGCCAGGGCCAGGTAGAGGGTACGGGGAAAATGTCACTCCTGTGTAACTGAACTCTGTGACCGAGTGCTGCAGGCTTTGCTGTGTCAGCTTTAACCTGCCCTCTACAGATCAGAAAGCACCTGTCTTGCCTTCTGCTGGAGGTGTGAAGTGACCACATAAGTTACTTGCTTCATTCTGCCGATTGAGAGCTCTTTAAGTGACTTCTAATGTGGTGCCTTCATTGTCCTTCCCCTTTCTTTTCTTTTTGGCAGTACTGAGGTTTGAACTCATGCTGGCTAGGCAAGCACTCTATTTCTTGAGCCAGGCCCCCAGATATTTTCACCTTAGTTTTTCTTAGATAGGTCTCATTATCTTGCATGATCTTCCTCTCTGCCTCACACATACCTTGGATTACAGGCATGAGCCACCACTCTTGGCTCCCTTCCCATTTCTTCATGTCCCCAAAAGATACACAGTTAATGTAATTTTGAAACATGAAGCCAAAGTGAGCAAGAGGGGAATTCACCAGTCCTCACTTCATAAAGAACTCTAGCTCCATAGTTCTCCATTTATCAGGTCTTCCCTGAGTTTTTAATTTATGACAATAGCGTTTTACTTCAGAGAGCTCAGTAGAGCTGTTGCTTTTGTAATATCTTCAGTCTCCTGACTGTTTGTGACTTGAAGTAAGGTTTAAAAGGTGAACAAAGTGGGTGACATGGAACGTAAAGGGAGCTCTCAGCCTTAGGAACTTCTTCGTGAGTGTTAAAATGGACTTCATGTTCTGATCTCTCCTGTTTGGGGTTTTGTTTTGGAAAGCTTGTGTAACCTGTACAACTGGCGATACAAGAACCTGGGAAACTTACCCCATGTGCAGCTCTTGCCAGAGTTCAGCACAGCAAATGCTGGCTTGCTGTACGACTTCCAGCTCATCAACGTGGAGGACTTCCAGGGAGTTGGGGAGTCTGAGCCCAATCCTTACTTCTATCAGGTAAAACACGAGGCTTTCGGATAGTTTGTAAGAGCCTGGCCTGCAGTGTCTCACAGTCCCGCAATGCTGAGCTGTGTAGCATTGCAAAAGGGAAAGTTTAGAGCATCACCTTCCACATGGCACACACAAGTCAGTCTCAGGTGGATTAAAGAAGAACCAAAGAAACAAAGCTGTGACCTCACTGGAAAGTACTGAGTCAATGTTGATGACATGCACATTTCCAAAGAGTTGGAAAGTCCGCCAAATGAGTGCTGTCTGCACTGAGGCAGCACATTTGAAGAGTTAGTGTCTGAGAACAGGACAGAGGCATGAGTAAAAGTGACTAATTTGAAGTGCCCTGGACCTGCTTGGCCCAGGTTCTAAAGTGTTTGTTAAAATGAAGTTCACATTGTTCTATAAGCAGATTATTAAATCAGGCAGTGTTCATTTTTCACATGAACACAGAAGTGGATTCTGTTTGTTGAGAGCCCATTGTGTTAATCTTGTCTAAAATACCTAAGTCCTGAAAACTGAATTTCAGCTCTACCTTTTATTATGGTCATTCCATGATTCCCAGTTTGTTCTTTTACCTATATTAGAGCCGATACTTAGATAATGTATTTTTGCTACCAGTAGTCATGTGGCTTCTTTTCTCACTCACCTTCTAAAGAACTAGAAAATTTAAATAAAAGGTAGTTCAGGCTGTTCACCAGGAACCAGAATATAAATGGTATTTTTGACAGTCTTTCAGTAATTTTCCTCTTGCCTTTGCCTGAAATTCAGCACTTGTCCTCTTGATTGTCACACCATGTTTATGCTCATTTGACATTCCGTCTCATCCGGTCCTTGGAATGTGGTCTCCACTGAACTGGCCCAACTGGCTTTAAGTTATTTCTTATCCAGTTCTAACGAGAGCCTCTAATTTTACCAGTAAGCCACACTGACGAGCTTGAGTCAGAACAAAAGTTGGAATAGAGCAAAAACAAAACACACAGAAAAGGCATCAGGAAACACAAGGGTGTAAGAAAGTCTGTTCAGGAGTTAAGTCAGCTGTAGGATTCAGGTGTACGCTATTAGACTATGTTTTGTGTTGGCTTTTGGATAAATTCCTTCCTTTATACTACAATTTCTTTTCATTAATACAGAGTTGAAATGCACTCTATAGAATATTGTGCATTTATCCTGATTATTGGGGTTCCAAGAGTATTAGATCTTTAAGTTGGTAACTGTTAGGATTGTGCCATGTACCATAAACACATTGCAAATGTCAAAGTTTTTATTAGTATTACCTATAATAAGCTTATCTCTCACTAGTACCAAAACTGTTCATGTGTTCACTTCTTGAGGTGAGCAAGTTGTACTGGATAAGCCATTTTGTCTATAAAATTGAAGGTAAGGAAAAGAATGCACTACGTGGCTGTGTTTGCCTTACAGAATCTTGGAGAGGCAGAGTACGTAGTAGCACTCTTTATGTACATGTGCTTGCTTGGCTACCCTGCAGACAGGATCAGCATTCTGACCACATACAACGGGCAGAAGCACCTTATCCGTGACATCATCAACAGACGCTGTGGGAACAACCCACTGATTGGAAGGCCAAATAAGGTGATTTATTACCAGTTATTTGTATTGCTCCGCTTTGGATTCCTCTTAAGGTGTATGAGAAGATGAAATCATAGGGACCGTAAATCTGGGGGCAAGCCTATCTGTTGATGAAATCATCGAAACAGCAAATCCAGGGCAATCCTATCTAACAGTTTGACTGCTCTAACATCTTCCATCTCAGCTACCACATTGAAGACCTGTTGATAGTGATCAGAAACAAATGTGTTTTTTTGGTTTTTTTTTTTTTGGTAGTACTGGGGATTGGACTCGCTCAGGGCTTCGCACTTGCTAGGCAAGTGCTCTACCATTTGAGCCAAACCCCAACATAGAAACAAATGTTTCTAAAACATTTTATTGATAAAATGATGACTTAGAAAATTTCATTATAATTTATGCACTGTTCCAGAAATATGAGCTGTAGTATTTTGTTTTGTTTTTTGCAAACATATAATTTGGACTGCTTTGTGGTGGGGGTTGTCTGGGAGATAAGTGAAGATTGCAAAGTGTATTCAGACCTCAAGATTAAACTTTTTGTGTAAAGAAATGTGAGTATAAAGGATTGAATAAATAGAGAATAACAAAATATAAATATGGTGTTACTAATGATAAAATTAGGGCTGTGGTTTTCTACATGTCAGTGTAAAAGCTCTTTTGCCTTTTCTCAGAAATCATCTAAAAGTAACAAAAACAGGAGGAGGAGGAGGGAGATAAACTCCATTTTTAGTGAAATTACGTAGATCAGGTGACTAAGATCAGTTAGAAAACATGGGAGAAAAAGAATTTAGGGAATGAGAGTGAAAGTGCTACAAAAGTACAGTTTCTGAAAAAGAGAGGACCACTTGCAATGTGAGAGTTACATCCACATTTTCCAACAGTGTGTGTGGGAATCTGGGTGAGCAGAGGCCTTCCTGATCCCAGATTGGACCAAAGAAGCCTGGAGGAGAGCAGTGTCTGCAAAATGTAGACTGTCTGCAGGAATAGAGGAAAACATCCAGCCCTTAGAAAACCATCTCGCTCCTAAGCCCCAACTTAACTTCTTACACATAGCTGATCTTACTCAATGAGAAACAGTACAGAGGGTTAGCACGGCTCAGTTTACATGTGAAAATTGCCAACACACAGACAAGGTAGACTGGGTGCAGTGGTGCAGCTGTTAGGATGGCTGAGGCAGGCGGATTGCTAGAGCCTAGAGTTTGAGAGAGAGCCATAGACAAGATACACACTTCAGAGAGCATGTGATATAGAACACAAGATTTAAAATACATATTTTGTATTTTAAATTTTTTAATACGTGGCAAAGTAGCTATTTCTATAAAATACTTAGTGAAGGATACAAAGCAGAGAAATGTAAGAATTCTGGAAGAGGTGAAGTGTGAGCTAGAAAAAGTAAAATGAAAATCAAAAGGAACACAGACAGGCATAGATGCCATGGAGGAGTGAAAAGGAGAAACACACAGGCCTCAAGTCCTGTCTCTTCCCCAGAAGATGGAAATCAGGTGTTCACAGCAGTCTGCGGGGTCTCAGTGAGGTGACCAAATGACCTTGTGTCCACATCCTCAGTGCAGCCCAGCTCTTGGGCTGTATCAGTGTAACTCAGCTCTCAGGCCATATCAGTGCAGGCAGGCTCTCCTCATGGTCAGGGTAGCAGTGCCAACACATAATAGCAGAGGACTTACATTCAGAATATGTGTTACTAAATAAGACATCCGGTTCCAAATGGGCAAGTGAATTGAACAGATGCTGTTCACAGGATGACTTGCACGTAACCAGTAAGACCACCCCTCCCCCAAATGCTTTACATCATTGGCTGCTGCGTAAGTTAAGGCACAAAGAGATGCTGCAGCACAGGGGCCAGAAGTGTGGCTCTGACCGAAGATTGCCTGCCTCACACACGTGAAGTGCTGAGTTCAGAGACCAGGACTGACACCCAGTAGAATGGGTAAGATGGTCAAGACCGAGGATGCCAGGTGTGGGCAAGGATGTGGAGTGGCACAGCATGGACATCACTGGTGAGTTTGTGAATCTGTGCAGCCACTCTGGGAGACACTGACAGGGTCTCATCAAATTCAGCTCATGTACAGCCCAGCAGTTTCACTCCCAGCAATGAAAACATACGTCCACAAAAATACTTGACTTCAGCGTGCAGTGCATCTTCATCCAAAACAGCTCCAAGCTAGACATGGTCAGCATGTCCATGTGAGTGAAAAACCACTCATGGCGTGTTCACTCATGAGCGCTGCTCAGCAGTAAAACAGTGCACACCCATGGAGCCATCTCAGAGCGTCATGCTGCGTGGAAGATGCCAGACAGATGCCTAGTTGTCCACACACATGGGCATGTTTCCTCATAATCTGACTGCCCCTCTGCAGAGCTGACTTAGAAGGAAGTGTGTTGTGAGTGTCCCAAAGGCAGAGGGACCATTAATTATGTTCTCTGTAGGGTAAGCAATAAAACTTTTTCTCAGGTGGCTAACAGAAGTAACTAAAATTTCCTAAACTTCCTTGTTTATACTTGTACTTACGGACCAAACAAAAAGTGCTAAGAAGATCATTGGCTTTGTTTCTTTGACAGAAGAATGCTGTCAAATAGTAAGGCTAGATGTGAAATAGTAAGTTACATTTCTGAGCATTGGACATTAAACCAGTTAATAAGCTAGACATAGACCCGCCTTCAGGAGGCGATTTGGCTGTCTACTGGGGGAAGGCTGAATTCTGAAGGCAGTTAAATTATTAGCAAAGGTTAAGATGGGCCAAGCGTTGCAGCCTGCTGTGGTAACTATGGATCATGCATTGTTCATCTCGTGTTCAGTAACCTGTTCTTGCAATCCCAAGTTTATGATAACATTTCCTTGGGGATTGAGTATCTTAAAGGTAAGGTATTTATTTATTTTAATCTCTAGAGCCTTTTTATTCTGCTTTCGAAAACATCATATTTCCCCTTTTTCTCGTAGGTGACAACTGTTGATAGATTTCAAGGTCAACAGAATGATTACATTCTTCTTTCTCTGGTACGAACCAGGGCAGTGGGCCATCTAAGGTGAGAGGGAAAAAGTTTTCACCGTTTTATTGAACTCGACTCCTGAAATTTTGAACTGGGTGTGAAGCCGGTCTCCTTCCCTCTAAGTTTATGCTGTACTTGATGATGCAGGGGTGCTTCTTCTTAGAATGTAGCATGGCCGACCTTCCTGTGGCTCACCACTTCTGTTGCTGCTCAAGTTCATACACCCACGTGTTAGTGGGGAAGGCAGTTCCTCTCCCTCATTAATATTAACTTTTTCACTGGTTAGTCACATTCATAGATGGCATTTTTGGCAACAGGGTGGAAAACAGAGTAAGTTTTCCACAGCACAGTGTATCTCATCTCTCTCCCCAATCTCTCACTTCAGTGTTAGGGTGTAAAGGAGGATTTGTCCTCCCAGGATTTAGAGTTGTCACACAAACAGTAACCTATTCTTATTACTTCTTTTTCTTTTTTGGCAGCACTGGGGTTTGAACTCAGGGCCTCACATTTACTAGGCAGATGCTCTACCATTTGAGCCACTCCACCAGTCCCTTTTTATCATTTGTGGTGGTGTATTTCTGTGCTGAATATTAGTGAATAATATTACATCACGGCCATTTAGTTTTATATAAGTCTTCGTGTCGTGACTTTCCAGCAGAACTACATGGAGCATTCATCGTGTTATTTTGTCTGGTGGGTATAATAACAAATCCTCACTCTCTAGTAATATTTTCATTAGGTGGAGTCTGTTGGAGACTTTGACTAGTGATATGATTATCAACTTTATGTGCGAGAAAGCAAAGGTGATGTTTTAAGAAGTTGTTCCAAGATAATAGAGTACTTTTGCCTACTTATTATGGTGCCAAGCACATACTTAAGAGTCCTTTCCAAAAAGCATTTCCTTTTTTTCCTCACTGACATTGATAACTACATCTGAATGGTGTTTTACATAAATCTCTCAAAAACTTCCAGTATGAATGTAAGATTCTGATGATAAAACTCTTGTAAACAGAGGGTAAAAAGAACCTGATTTCAGTATTGCCCTGAAAGTCAAAATTTCCTAAGCAAAAACTGATCCAAATGACCAGATCGTCTTTGATTTGCCACAGTGTCCTTCTGAAATGGAACTTCTTTGTTAGCAGGTCCTAGTGGTGGCAGTGTCCGCACAGAGGCTCTGTCCATTCAACTCTCATTTCTGGTTCTAGTTACCCACATGGGTCATTCTAGTATCTTAGCCAGAATCTTATCAAATTCTTCCTACAAGTTTGGTTTTAGAGCTGGTCCTTCATACCCTTCCCTGTTTATGTCACAGAGGCCAAGGAAAGCTACTTCCTGCCATATTTCATCTTTCCATAGCAGCTTTGAGATGTGATTCACATTCCATGCAGCTCACCTGTGCTAAGAATACAATGCAGTGGTTTTTTGTGCATTCACAGAATTGCGCAACTGTCTCCTAAACCAGCCTCAGAATGTTTCCATTTCCTGAGCAAAAAGTCTTATGATTATTAATACTCACACCCTTTCCTCCCCCCAAACCCTTGGCCAGCACCAGTCTACTTTCTGTCTCTGTGGATTTGCTTATTAATAGAAATGGAATCATAACCTGGATGGGCAGGTAGCTCATGCCTGCATTCCCAGCTACTCTGGAGGCAGAAGTCAGAAAGATAGAAGTTAGTGAGACCCTATCTCAACAGACAAGCTGGACAAGGCAGTGCACATTTGGAGTCTCATCTTTGAGGAGGGCAGAAGAGGAAGACCAAGGTCCAAGACCAGCCTTGGGCAAAAACGAGACTCTAGCTGAAAAATAAGTGAACAAGGGCTGGGGCACGAGGCTCAAGTGGCAGAGCTGCTGTGGAGCAAGCATGAGACCATGAGTTCAAACCCCAGTACTGCCAATAAGAGAGAGAAATGTGAGGAAACAGAAACAGTTACAGTCATATGTATAAAGCAATGTGGTTATGGTTCTCTGAGAAGTAAAATTTGACCTTGATGGAGCCTGGGTTGGCAGAAAGAAATGGTTCAGATGACTGCATGGTGAACACAGTGCGTTGGCAACCTGCATCGCAGCTGTGCATGGTACTCATGGGGCTTCTTAAATAAAATTTAAAACCCAAGATGTTAGTGACAAAGAATCACTTTCTACTTGGCTCACTAGTGATATGATTATCAACTTTATGTTTATTAAGTACTCAGAAGCTTAATTTTTGTGGTGCTGTAGTTTCTCTGGAATATGTTTAAAAAGAACGAATAGGTTGCATAATTATGTTACTAATCTTTATTTCTCAAAGGGACGTCCGTCGCTTGGTGGTGGCCATGTCTAGAGCCAGGCTTGGACTGTACATCTTCGCCAGAGTTTCCCTGTTCCAAAACTGCTTTGAGCTCACTCCAGCTTTCAGCCAGCTCACGGCCCGCCCGCTTCATTTGCATATAATTCCAACCGAGCCCTTCCCAACCACTAGAAAGGTGGGCATTCTTCCAAGAGGCAGAGCGGTGGGGGCATGGGCAAGGAGCCTAAGGAACTAAGGAACGGAATGAGAGCCTCTGTAACGTTCACAGAGCACCTTCCATGCACCAAGCAGTTAACCCTGCAGGCATACTTCATTTCATCCAACAATAACCCTGTTCAGATTTCCTTTTAACCCCATTTACATAGAGGAAACCTGGGGAGAGAAGTTAATAGTTTCACCCTGCATCTAGTATGGTGGAGGATCCAAGGTTCAGAACACAGGCATTCTGATTCCAGAGTCCACAGCGCTAATCGCTGCTCTGGCTGCTCTGTACCTCCGCTCTTCAGCTTGGTAACTTACTAACAGAGGCAAAAACAGTTTTGAAGCAGCTTGCATTTTTGGGGAATGGGGGACAGAAGAGCTCACATACCAAACAACAGATTCAGAAGTGCCCCTACTTTATTCCTCCCTCTTCCACCTGTTTCCTACTACCTCCCCAGACAAGCTGTTATATGGTTTATCCTTGCACTCTTTTGCACAAAGGAGCAGATCCTTATTTATTTTCTTAGATTATTTGTTTCTTATGTGAAGGTTAGCACACTATAGACTTTTGAGTTTTGCTTTTTTCATGTAGTGAAATGTCCTGGAGGTCCATTAGGTTTTAAGTAAAATTGTAAGTGTTCACGGTATACATACCAATCCTGTCATATTGTTGTCAGAAATTGCTCCCTAAAAACCACCTCACTGTATCCCAGACTTCCCAACCTACTCTCAGGGGCTGCAGCCGAGGCACCTGCAGTCTAACAGTGACCCCCCAAGGGAACTCTGACAGCTACTACTAAGTTTAACAGGCAGCATTTGAATAGTTGCCTCCATGACTAACAGTCTACATGTTAAATAATAATAAATATTAACTTCTTATGTTTTAGACAAACATAATTAATCAGGGCCTTTCTGATTATCTCAACTGTCTTTGGAGCATGCACAGTATCGAAAACTGCTGCTTTGGCCCATGTTGATACCTGTTCAGATTATTTTCTTTTGTTCTTCTACATCCATCATTAGACTAGAACCCACACTTCATTTATCAGCCCAAAATTGTCTCGAAGGCTGGTGACCCTTAACTTTCCTAGTCTCTGCCTTTCTGAATTCAGATGGAATCATGCTCTTCATGACATACTCATTGGGCTCTCACACCTGCATCTGTGCCCTCCAAACCCTAGTCATAGTGCGTGTTGATGAGCTCAAGAAGGGCAGATATGAAAATGTTAGTTCCTAGGGCTTCTTCACAAGAAACTTCCCTTTCTTTCTGCCTTCTAGAATGGAGAAAGACCATCTCACGAGGTACAGATAATCAAGAATATGCCCCAGATGGCAAACTTTGTGTACAACATGTACATGCATTTGATACAGACCACACACCATTATCAACAGGTGAGTACCTCCACCTGAACTACAGTAGGGCTTCATGCAGCATTCCTGTTCTTGAAACGTCTTCTCTGGGTAGAATTTGGAATATAATAAAGTGACATGTTCAAAATGTACAATTTGATATGCTCTGACTGATCCCTGTGAAGCCATCACCACAGCCATGATAATGAGCACATCTATTACCCCCAAAAGTTGCCTTTGCCTTCTTGTAATCACTCCTTGTTCTCCTCAGTGCCCTTCTCACCTCCCTAGGCCAGCTCCATTTTCCAGGCATTTGTGTGAATGGAGTCATACAGCCTGAGTTCTTTTCTTTATGCTGCTGCATTACCAGTAGTCCATTCCTTTTTTGTGCTGAGTAGTTGTGTATTGTATGGATATACCATGTTTACTCATTCACTTATCAGCAGATAATACATACAAGTCTGCACTTTCTCTTGGGTGTAACCCTAGGAGTGGAATGGCTGGATAACTTTTTACGTGTATGAGACAATCTGCCAGCCTCTTTTTCAAAGTGGTTGTTCCTCGATGTCCTCTCTCCGGGTGTGAGAGTGGTGGTTCTGCATTCTCACTGCACGTGATATGCTAAGTGTTCCTTGTTTTAGCAGCTGGGACAGATGTGCAGAGAGCTTAGTGTGGTTTTTACATTTTTTCCCTAATTTGAATGTTCTCATGATTATTTGCCACCTGTCTATCTTGTTTGGGAATGTGTCTGCTTAGATTGCTGGGTTTTATTGTTAAGAGTTTTGAGAGGTTTTAATGTACTTCAGCTATAGAACTTATACCAGGTACATGTTTTACGAATATTTCCTTATAGACTAACTTGTTTTTTTGAATTTTTTAAAGTATCTTTCAAGGAGAAGTTTTGAATCTTGATGTTCCGTGTATAAAATTACTCTCTTGTGATTCATGCTTTGTATCTTAAAATACTGAGTTTAACCCAGAGTTACAAAGCTTTCCCTCTAACAGTTGTGCAGTGTGGCACCTACAGGTATGGTGTGTTTTGAGCTTCCATTTGAACGTCTCAGCACCATTTCTGGAGTAAACTGCTTTATTCTCTTGTGACCCACTGTGATCTCAGTCACAGCATCATGTGGCGTGGACGCTCATGCTCGGTGTGTCCTCTCATCCTTGTCACACTCCCTTGACTGCAGCAGCGCAGCTCGAAGCTCCACTTTAGACGTGGCGACTACAAGGAGAGAAGCTACACCTTAGCTCCAGACTGCCATGGCTAGAGGCGACACTAGGCACCTGCAGCTGCTCCAACTTGTAGTTGAACGAGATGGAAGCCTGCACTCTGCCCTCCCTCCCTGCCATGGCCTCCAGGCTTGCTCCTCTCCACCCATCAGGGCACCTTCATCACAGCCGACCCTCCTCTGAGCTGGTGTGGCAGTCAGGCCTGGTCATCCACTGTTTCCTTATACGTGTTACACCAGATGCCTTTGCCCAAAACCTGACAGCGTATTACGTTGTCTTTCTGAAGACTTGGCGTTTGATCACTAACATGCCATAATTGTGTAGATGTAATCCTTCCTGTTAGTGGAACACAGTCTTACATCTGTCATGTGACGGGCAGCTTAAGGAAGATGACTTGACAGCTTAGCTTTATAAAATGTTTTTTTTTTTTCGTATTTTCACTTGAACTCATATTGGTGTCGTCTTCTCTTTTTATTAGACCTTCTTACAGCTACCACCGGCTATGGTGGAAGAAAGTGAGGAAGTTCAAAATCAAGAAACAGAATTGGAAACAGAAGAAGAGACTGTGCCTGCTCATGCCGATAGCACCCCTAGTCCAACAGATGCCAGCTGCAGTCACGAGACCCCCCCAGCACAGACAGAGGTCACCCCTGCTCCGTGTGAGGCCGCTGCTCCTGGAGCAGGGCCTGACACGGCCCCAGCAGACACTGAGTAGCCAGACTGTAACCTTCTGAGGGAGGGGGGACGCCTCCTTCATGAAGCCCCAGTGAAGTTACTTTTGTATTTTACATTTGCTCCTACTGTTTCAGTGCCACTAAGGTTCAGTCCTTATTTTTATAACTGGTTTCCTTGTCTTGTATATATATATATTTTTTAAATCGTATATATGTGAACAATTCCTGTTTTGTTTATTTAATCAGAAGGGCAAATAACCATTCCTTTGATTTTTTTTTTTTTTTTTTTTTTTTTTCAGGACTGGGGTTTGAACTTGGCCTTTTCTTGCTAGGCAGATGCTCTACCACTTGAGCCCTTCTTTTGCTGTTTTGATCACTGAATGTATCTGACCTATATTAAAGTATTTTTCTGTAGAATACATAAGAAATACTGCTTAGTGTGAACTTTAGGAAGCAGGACAGAATACACTGGAGTGAGTATAAATGCCTGTGAGCTCATAACCCAGAGTAGGGAACAAGGTGTTCCTTCTTCTGTTAACCTGTCTCATGCTCAGTTCTGTGCCTTTTTCTTCATCTCTTTCGGTAAGGACATTAACAACCGTGAGGTAAAGTTCTCTCCAGTCTATCACAGAATTGCATGCGTTTCATTCCCCCGAGTCTGGAGCTGCATGAGGACACCTCAGATGTCTCGTCCCTTCAGGTCTAATAAGTCAGAATTCAGACAGGGCAGGTTCTCCACACCACCATGGCATCAGATAAGGCTAGAGAGGCGGAGCCAGGTTCTGTCATTCAGCTGAATGCAAAGCCTGGCAAATCTCTGTGGGCAGCACGGGCGTGCAGGCTGAGCTCCCGTTTACAGACGGGACATCTCCCCACGCAGGATTCTCAGTTGTGCGCCCTGTTTATTTTGTTGGTAGGTAACCAGGCCAAGTGTGCTTCAAACATGGGAGGACAGAGTTACCAGGACCTTGCTACACAAGTGAGGTTAGCGAACTAGTAGCACTAGTGTCGTATGGAAGTGGTTTTTTTTGACAGTCCTCAAGTGGTTCATGTACACCTGTGGTCTGAGCAGTTTTGTGTTTGGTCCTGTGCTATCCTTACGTGAATTGAGGCCACGGTGGTAGAATTGACAGTGTGACCAGCGTTTGCTGGTAAATGCCCGCTGCCCATGAGGACCCTGGGCATGGTGGCCAGAGGCAGAAGACAAGAACTGGGTATGTGTCTGGGGGGTGGGGAAGTTCCCATTCTGATCATTTGCTAGAGTGGCTGAGGGGAGTTTCCCCAAGGTGTCCCTCTAGTGTGCGTCCAAGGGATCTTTGCAGAAATAAGCAAGAACGACACAGTGCCATTGAAGCCATCTAATCCTGATGCACTACAAGGAATGATTGATTTTAAGGAAATTAAACCCAGTCATTAAGTCATTTCTGCTAAGTGACGAGTGTGCTCAGCGCCAGACTTGGTGGATGTGAGCCCCTCTATCATCTTACAGCCCCTCTGCACAGAATCCCTGTGTAAGTGTTAGGTAAAAAGATGTTAAAAAGACGGAAATGCCCAGGAAGCCCTGGGTATTCGTTACCAGAGCAAGGATCAAGCCAGACAATGTGATATAATTTGATGTAAGATTTGAAGGCAGGTGTGTGGGATGTGTGTGGGGAATAGCACTCAAGGAGTTGTTTTCAACAAATACAGCAGCTTTGCTGTATTACCCTCTTTTCTGGAAAAGATTGATTTTTTTTCTGTCCTTCAGCGGATATGAATTATGGTATCTGCAACCCAAATAAGCACAGTTGGGAGGCAGCTTTCCTGAATCAACCACTTCCAAACTACCTACCACTCTCTAGCGGGGGGACCATACTTTTGGCTTTGATATTTGGTTTTTCTACCACACTAAAAAGTAATGAAGGTGGAAGATGTGTAAGCCCTTTGTCAAAGGAATTGAAAGGAGGGTGGGATTTGAATTTTAAATTATTCACTCACTGGGAAGACCAGGGAGTTACATTTGACTAAAAATTATTTATTTTACAAAGTCCCCACAGGAGGGAGGGTCCCAAATGGGTTGCCCCAGATTCACACAATTTTTAAGGGAAGTTGGAAGATTGATTTATTTCTCAAACAATGAGGAAACACAATAGAGACACCTAACCTGGGTGGCTCCCCCAGACCTGACTGGGGAACAGGAGCAGTGTCCAAGTCCACTGTCGGAAGAGAACACTTTGATTTTTTTCTAGATGGAATGTGGGTGATGGCTCCACAGACACAGGAGTTCTCTGATTTTGGATTGGTTCCAACAGACACCAAGTTGCTGTGCGACTTTGATTAGCGCTCCCACTGTGCTCTGTCCTCCCCGAATATTTGAATATGTCATGATTTTGGAATCTATTTTTAAAAGGGGACCAGAAAGATGTGTGCCGGGAGAATGAGCGTGAAATGAAGCAATTCAAGTATTGAGGCTTTTTCCCCAAAAATGCTGAGTTATGAAAGTTCATTGCCAGCAGCTAAGAATAAGTATCTCCATTGATTTGGGCAAGTGAATAGGAAGAACTAAGCCATATCAGGACTCTTGAGGCTGGAGTGATGATAAAGTTGGGGTGTTTGGCTAGATAGTGAGAAAGTGTGTAAATGGGTCTTTTTTTTTTTCTTTTATATAATGAGACAGCGTAACAGTATAAACTGACTTTGGACTTGCCTAGACCTGGCTTGGAATTTACCTCACTTATCAGTCTTTGTTGTAACCTTGGACAAAGTTTGTTATCACTAAGCACCAGCTTCATCCATAAAACAGAAAAACTATTCTTCAGGCTGTTTTGGTTTCTTTGTTTTAGGGCATGATGTTTATAAAAACTATCTAGCAACCTAAGTGCTCTGTCCCTGTAAACATCAGTCCTCTCCTTTCATTTCCCCCCCAAGCCTTTGTGACAGTTGGGATATTGCCAGCTCATCTGTAACAGCACTTAGCTTTGAGGACGATGAAGAGGACCAGTGGTGGCAGCTGACTTAAGGATCAAGGTCAAGTCTACTGACAGTCCATTGTAACATCATGGATGGTTTCTGCTGAAATTAAAAGACTCTTAGAACAATGTGACAGAGGAAGTCACTAGGTCCCACCAGGCTTCTGATATGGATAATTTTTATCCATATATCAGAATCCGTACTGCCCCTCCCTTCAGCCATTTGTAATGTTCATTTGCTTAACTATGTGCCTTGAATGTATTAACTTGCTGTCATTCAAATGATAGAGATTCTTCTTCAGTTACAGTGATACAAGAGATTTTTTTTAAAACATTGACTCTTTTGCACAAGCCAGAGGAGCAGTTGAAGATGATCAGTGCCTTGCTTCCTGTGAAAAAATTGTTGGTGGTTACCCTTTGTAATTACCAAGCAATCATGTTAATAGATGTTTAAGAATAACAGCACTGGGCTGTGCTGAGCCAGGCATGGAAATGAATACATGCGGGGCTGTTTTTCCTGCATCCACTGGCATCCCAAAACGGTTTTCACTGCGTGGAACCCGACCCTGTGGACGCCCTAGTTTTAGTTCACAGGGACAAGCCCTAGCTCACCAGTCCCCAGGAGTGGATCAGAATGCAGCTAAGCTTACTCGCTTAGCTTTCTGCTACTCTAGTTCAGTGGCTGGTTAAAACTTTTGTACTTACATACAAAGATGTCTGACCCTATTTCTTACCATATATTACAGAAAATATTAGACTTGAAAAATCCTGGAAAAGCATGTTCCATGATCAAATAAATTTGGGAAACAAGATTTCTTATTATTAGCTAACAACATTGTTAGCTATTCGCTCAGACACAGTTTGGAAGAACTTGTACTTCTCATTAGAAAATAAACCCAAATACATTTCTGCCAATAAGTAACCAGAGGCCAAAGTAACAGAGCTAAGAGAAAACGAGGTGAGATGATGTGTACAAAATGTCACTTCTAGTGTAATTTGCCGGATGTCAACAGGCATTACTAGTGAATCCTAGAAATGCAAATTAGTAAGTTTGGCCAGTATTCTGAGACACTCCTTCATGTGGGCCACCTGAGAAAACGTCACCAAGCACTCTCTCTTCACATCTTCATTTGAGGCTCCAGAATTTCACACCGACCTTGTCTTCTGGTCTCCTACCTGCCCTAAGAGTTTGTGCTTCAGATGTGTCTATTCCTTCTTTTTCCTTAAAAAGTTGAAATCCCAAAAAAAAGAAAAGAATTATTTAACATAGCCAGTAGGGTGGGCCAGAAGTAATGGAAGAAAATTGAGGCAAATGGAAAAAAAGGCCAGGCACCAGTGGCTCACACCTGTAATCCTAGCTACCCAGGAGGCAGAGAGCAGAGGATCGTGGTTCGAAGCCAGCCTGGGCAAGTAGTTCATGAGACCCTATCTCGAAAAAACCTTTCATAAAGTCTGGTGGAGTGGTTCAAGGTGAAGGCCCTGAGTTCAAACCCCAGTACCACAATAAAATAAAAATGAGTCCAGTTTCCTTTGATGAGAATGTTTAACACAGGACCCCAGAGTTACCTTACATCAGACATGGTGAATTCTGTTGGCTGATCTCCAGAGGTGGCTGCCCCATAGTCTTCTTCCCTCCACGTTGGTGAGCATGTTACATATGCCCCACACCTGACTCTGTCTTGGTAGCTGAGTTCCAGAACCTCAAAGGCAGCCATCTCTATTTGGTTTAATATAAAAAGCTCTCTTGAAAAGCTGAGCTTAGTGACTTTTCAAAAAGTCCACAGTTCTGGATTGTCATCGTTTAAAGGCAGAATTTATTAATATTTTGAATAAGGAATGCATTTTTGTGATTAAAAAGTATAATAACATATTAGCCCTCTACCTTTGTCCCCCATGGGCAACCACTGTTTGTACTTTCTTGTACTTTGGAAATATTTCTGTATATTAAATAGATTAAATTTGTAGCTTTTCCCATCTTCACACAAATGGTAGCATGATATGCAGAATTTAATGTCTTTTTCACTTTTAATATAACTTGAACACATTTCCATAATAATACATAAAGATCTTCACTTCTGTAACTAGAGAGTATTACAAATAAATGGAGAGGCCATGTTTTATTCATGCACCATTTTTAACCAATTTTATTTCATAATAGTATACACTGAACTGATTTCTGATATTTTTATACTAGCCAGCTACTGCAAGGTATAGCCTTGTATTGAAAGCATCTTACTCTGTGAGAGTGTATTTCAAAGATAAAATCCCTACAAGTAGAATTAAAGAACCAAAAGTTACATGCATTTGTAACTGATAGATATTGCCTCAGTGTCCTTCCTAAAGTGTATTGATCTAACTACCACAGACAAGTATGGGACAAGCTGTTTGCCCAGAGTAGACTTCTCAATGTTTGCCATTGTTAAGTGAAGAATGGTGTTTTAATGTAATTTTAACTTCTCTTGTTACAGTGAAGTTGAGTCTTTTCATATGTTTAAGATGATTTGTATTTATCTTCACCCATCTTTTTTTCTTATGATACTGGGGCTTGAACTCAGGGCCTTCACCTTGAACCATTCCACCAGCCGTTTTTTGTGAAGGGATTTTTGAGATAGGGTCTTGCTAACTATTTGCCTTGGCTGGCTTTGAACTGCAATCCTCCTGATCTCTGCCTCCTGACTAGGTAAAATTACAGGCATGAGCCACCAGCACCCAGCCATCTTTATTGTTTTTAACTTCTGTGGTGATCATTTCAATTTAAATGTATTTCTTACATGCAATGTAGAATTGCCTTTGCTTGTGACTTAGTTGGAAAGTCCTTTTTTTTAATATTTGGATTTAGGTCCTTTACATTTATTGATAGGTATGTTTATTCATTGTCTTGTTTTGTCTTTTTACATAGCTTTTTACAAAGTCTTTATACCTTACTATATTTTGAAGGGTTGTGTGCATTATGTGTGCATGCTTTTGCAATTTAGGACATTTGTGTTGTTTTGTTCTTGCAGTTCTTGTTATAGCATAACTTTGGGGAATACCTTAGGCATTCTACTTCTTTAAGCAGCATCTGCTAGTTCCCTAGTATTGGCAGTGGGTAAACTAGTATGTTCTTCTTTCTCTTCCCTCCTCTTCCTCTTTTTTCAGCTTTCAATTGGTCATTTATGTTCTCAGTGTTTATCTCATAAATATGGTCATAATTCTGTCACGTCACTCACCAGCTGTGAATACTATCTTTAACACACAGCTAACTACAAATGAAGAAATTGTATATTCAGTCATCTTCCACATTCTTTCTCCCTTCTCACGTCCATTATGGTTTGATGTTCCTTCCACACACGCCTCACTTTTGGTTCTAGATCTACTTTGTTTGGATTTAGGGGTGGCCTCGTTGGATTTGGGGTTGGCCTCGTTTTTAATTGCTCAACACTTATAGGAGACTGGATTTTCCTGGAGGGTAGTTGTAGGAGGTTCTCTTTTGGAAGACACCAGATAAGACCTTTGCAGCCACACTTCTGAATGTGACTTATTTCTGTGTCTCTCACACTCCCTGCTCTTTAGAATCAACCTGGGTGTAGGGGACTCCCCTATTCAACTGCTGCCCACAGGGGTGAGGCTTTTGTAACTGTTGGGCAGCCCACATTTAAGGGAAGTAGTGTCTTGAGTCCTCTGCCTTCCTTAGCAGTGCCTCTGCTCTCGTGCAGACATCAGCTTCGCAGCTCTGTTCGCCTATTTTGGAGTCTACAGATGTTTGCTGTTTTCTGGTTTGCTGAAATGGCATTTGTGTTTCATTTCCTGTTTTCTCTATAGGCCTTTGGATGATTTCCAGGAGGAGAAGGATAAAATAGTGACTTTAAAGTAATCCAACTAGAAGACCAAATCAACCTGTTTAAAAGTAAACTTCTAAGCACTTTGCTTTGCTATAAATGTTTTAACTATTTTATTAGGATATGTTAATAGTATAATGAGGTTTCATTGTGAAATTGTCATAGATGCATACAGTGTACTTTGAAAAAGTTCACTCCCTCTACTATATTCTTTTAATCCCCTTTTTTCCTGCACCCCCCTTTTGAAACAGTGTTTGGTGGGTTTCATTATGCTGTCTTTGTGTATGTGTGTGTGTCTTCTTCATCCCCCAATTCCAGTTCCTTTCCCCTTCCCCCCTCCTGCTATTCCCCCACCACCACCCCCAGACAGCCCCCTTGTAGTGTTTCTGATGTCAGGGGCATACTGGAAAGACGTGTGGCAAGCAGACTCTATATTCTCTCACGATGGAGCAAAGGGCTTATGGGTAAGCCTAAAGATCTGTATCTTTGAACAGGCACACTCCTGTGCGTGTGGTTCTGATGTCAGCTGTGCATACACCACTCTCTTCTGTTTAAGCTTTTTAATGAAGTGTTCTACACATACAGGAAAACATGCAAGTCACAGGCAAAGAATTTGCTTTTTTCACAATGTGAATGCAATTGTGCAATCATCACCCAAATCAAGAAATAGACATTGCCAACTCCCCAGAACGTCTCTGTAGGACCCCTTACCACCATTACTCCCTTTCAAAGGAAAACAATCAGCACATCTCTGTCGTGAACAATGTTTTTGTGTCACATCTTTTATTTCTGCCTTCTCAAATACTGCCTGACATCAGGCAGAGCCAGTAGACTCACTAGGTACATATAAAAAGGCCACCCTGAGCCAGGCGCCAGTGTTTCATGCCTGTAATCCTAGCTACTCAGGAGGTACATCAGAAGGATCGTGGTTCGAAGCCACCCCTGGGGCAAATAGTTCACAAGACCCTATCTCAAAAAAAAAACCCATCACAGAAATAGGGCTGGTGGAGAAGCTCAAGGTAAAGGCCCTGAGTTCAAACCCCAGTACCACACACACAAAGTCCACCCTGACATCCTTATCATGATGTTGGTCTGTTGGAAGAACCTTCCTTTCACTGGTTTACTTTTCTTGTGCCAACAGTGTATTTTAATTGTACAAGTGTCATAAAAGTTGACATCTGATTGTACATAATCTTCATCTGGGCTCTTTATGAATGTTGTCCACTCTTAGTCATTGTAGAAATTTTAGAATCATCTTGTCTATTTCACAACAACTAAACAGCATCTTGCTGATACTGTTACTGGGACTGAGCTATAGAATTTGGGGAAAAGTGACATCTTTACTACTTAGGTACACTACCTCTCTTTAGGTCTCCATCTCAATAATTTTTTTTAATTCTCAGTGTAAAGTCTTGACCATCTTGTTTAATTTATTCCAAAGTGATTGGTTTGTTTATGCTGTTGTAAATGGCTCATTTTATTACATTCCTAGTCAATTGTTACTAGCATACAGAAATGCCATATATTGTGTGTTGAACTGACTTGTAGCAATTTTGTTGAGTTCACTTACAGTTTATAGATTCTTTTGGATTCTGTATGTACATAAGTGTGTCTTCTGTGAATAATGAAAGTTTTTTTCCTCTTCATACTTTTTCTGTCTATATGTCTTTTATTTCCATTTTCTGCCTTTATTGGTCTGTTGAAGAACTCTAACATAGTGTTGAAAAAAGAGGTCAGAAGTTTGAAATTTACAGCTTTATGCTACATGTTCTGCACGTACTTGAAAATATTGTGTATTTTGTAGTTTTGGGGAATGTGTGTGTTAATTGTTTTATTCAAATTTCATCTTTTTTTTTAACCTGCTTTTTCTGTCAGTACTGAGAGAAGTGTTTAAAAAACTTCCCAGTGTGATTGTAGATTTGTTAATTATTTTAGTTCTTTTTGTATTTTAAGGTTATGTTATTAAAAGCATAGAAGCAGAATTATTATAACTTCTTAATGGATGGACTTCCTTTATTATTTGGTACCATTTCTCGTTAACTTGAGATGCTTCTTGCCTGAACAACTTCTTTGTCTTAGGTTAATATGCCTACAACAGCTTTCTTTTCCTTTTTTTTTTTTTTTTTTTTGTGATGCTAGTAATGAAACTCAGGGCCTTGTATTTACTAGGCAGTGCCCTACACCAAGACACACCCCCAGCCTCTCCTCTTTTCTTTCTTTTTTTTTTTTTTAAAACACTCTTACTTAACCTTTCCATGCCCTGCTACCTAGCATTTTTCTGTTGTAAGCAGCCTGTTTTGGGCTTGGGATTTGATGTTACCCTACTTAAGCTAATAAGTTATGCAGAAAGCCTAAGATCCTGGATGATCAGGCAAAGGAGCTGCATGGCTCCCAGCAAAACAGTGCGAGCACCAGTGTGTGCATGTGTGTGTGTGTGTGCACTGGTGTGTATGTGTGTGACGCAGTCCCTCCACACATCCCACAAGTCCAGGGTGGTCCATGGAGGTCTGTACTTTCAGTGGATGGTAGGAAACACTGAGCAAGCAGTACACAGGCTGCTTTGGATATAGTAATGTAGGCTGGCAGTTGTTTTGTTTTGTTTGATTTTTCAGGGCTTAAAGTACATCATTCCATCCCTTTCTTACTTTTAAAGTCTCTGTTGAGAACCTTCTATGCCCAGGATTCCTAGGTTTGGTCTTTTTTTTTTTTCCCCCTTTTTCTTTTGTGGTACTGGGGTTTGAACTCAGGGCTTTACGCTTGCTAGGCAGGTGCTCTACCACTTGAGTCACTCCACCAGGCTTTTTGTGTTGGTATTTTCAAGCTAGGGGCTATTGAACTATTTGCCTGGGCTGGGTTCAAACCACGACCTTTCTGATCTCTGCCTCCTGAATAGCTGGGATTACAGACAGGCGTCACCAGTGCCTGACTCTAGGTTTGGTCTATTTTTCCTTTGTTCTTTGTCTGCATGTTCTAAATACATCTAAGACAGGGTTGTCTTCAGATCCTGACCTTCTGTCTTCAGTTTGATCCAGTATACTGAAGAGGCTTTCGACTGAGTTTTTTTATTTGACTTACTGAGCTTTTCATTTCCACAATTTCAATTTGATTTTTTTCAAGATTTCTATATCTTTACTGAATTTCTCATCCATCCTGCATTGTCTTTCTTATTTCATCCAACCATTTATTTGTATTCTCTTGGAATTCACTCAGGCATTTGTGTCCTCTTTTATTTCATTGATCATTCTTATAATTATTCTTTTGAGTTCTTTGGAACTTCATCAACTTCACTGTCATTAGTGTCCATTGGTGTGGAGTTGTTGACTTTTGGAAGAATCATATTACCTTAATTTTTCCTATTTCTTGTTTCTGTATTGGGATTTATGCATCTGAGGCCAAGTCATTGGGTGAAATTTTTAATCACCTGTAATCTTTCTGTTGAAGTATTCTCAATGTTCACACAGCGTTGAGATGCTGTTTCTCACCACTAGACTGGGGTTATAACTCAGTAGCCAGGCATTCTCCCACATGCTCTTTGGCACCAAGATTCATCCCAGCACTGCTCAGATCAAGGAAAACTAGCTGTAGTCTCTGTAGAAGGGTTAGCTGTCTGCTTCTGGCCTGCTTTCTCTATAGAGGGTTTTCTTTGTACGCTGGGAGCTGGTGCTGGCCCTGGGAAATTTTGCAGCAAGGCATTTTCTCCACAAGTCCCTCAGTTTGTGTCACCAGGGACAGCAAATGTCCAAGACAATGGGTGTCCCCCAAATTCATCAGAGAATGGGGGGGGAGCAGGGAACAAACAGAGTATTGAATTCTACATCTGTAGGAGAGAACTAAGGGACTGGGGCAGTCTGTCTGCTGGTCTCAGTGCTTTCAGACCCCACTGGCATTTCACCTCCCTATGTTGGGAGGAGGCTGTGGAAATCATGTGACTCAAAAGGCCTGGGCCTCGGGTTGTCAGTCCTACCTGGTAGCAAACTCTCACCTGCAGTTCACCTCCCTATTGGAGGAATCACATGATTCAGCAAGGTAGGCTGGGCTCAGGGGTCTCAGACCAAACTGGCAGCCAACAAAGGTAGCCAGGAGGCAAGTCCTGGTGTGAAAACTGGGATTTGAACTTTGAGTCCAAAATCCATCATTCTCTAAGTTGCTTCAAAATATAATTATTTTGTGATAATTATAAAATTTGACCTAAAGCCTGACTTGGAAGTGGGTTCTGTTGTCTGTGATGGTACTAGAAAAGTGGCTTAGTACTTTTTTAGAATGAGCGATCCTAAATCCACTTTTCTCTACTGGGTAGAGATGGTAAACCCTTTGGTCAGTGTTTTTGTTTATGTCAGCCATAGGTTCTCCTTCAGGCATTTCCTGTGTGGTTCAGTTGCCGTGGTTATGAAGTTACTTACATCATTCTTATTTAAACTTTTATTCCTTATGAGTCCAGGGTCAGAGAAATCTCCACTGGTACTTTTTCTAACCGTACTCCAATGTACTTACTTTATTTAGAACAGAGTCAGGATGTGTGCTCACGACCATCATATTATTTTTACAAGAAGAGTCAGTATTCCTCCTGTACCAGAAGAAAACCAGACACTGTTCCATCCTCGCTGGATGTGGAGTTGACTAGTGCCTCCTGTCAGCTCTGCTTATATAATTCAGAATTGGAGTTCTCACCCAGTTTAACAGACTTCCCAGAGAGGGTCTGGGTGTGCAGTGCCCTGCCAAGTTTCCCGTTAGTTATGGAGAAAAGCCATTTGTATTCTGAAATTGCATATCAGCCAGGCAATCACCACACAGAAATAGCCCCCATGAAAAGAAAGCAGTGCTATATTTGAAACCTTAATCATGTATATTTATAGGACTGAGCTTAGTGGAAATTTTCACATTATACAGTAGCATTGTGATTACCAAGATACTCAGAGGGTAGGGGGATGAGACATTTGACTTACCTAAACTTTCTGAGTAAGGAGGAGTTAGTCATAAAGAATTTTCTGTTCACCCTTTGCTGAATGCTTTTCAAAAGTTTCTTCTTTGCAAGCATGAAGTCCTGAGTTCAAACCCCAGTCTCACCAAAAAAAAAAGTTCCTTTAGTCATCTCATAAGGAGGCCAGGTATGGGGCAGGAGGAGGGGGAGTGTGGGGGGAGGTAGAGAAGTTTGTTCTCCACAGACTTGTCAGTGACACTTAAAAATTCACCACTAGAAATTGTCTTAGGACACAGCACCATTTCTCATGTTAAAATGAAACTCACTTGTGCATATTGGTTTGTTAGGACTTAGTGTGAATAGTTGCCAGCACAGTTCCTGAGAGAAGGTTAGGGAAGAGAGAGTACTTGAGGAACTGGCCTCCTGGGGTGAGTGAGCAGTTTTGCTAGCCTGCCCTTCTTGGATGCCACAAACTTGTTCCATGCAGGATGGCCCATTATTTCCTCTCGATCACACCTGCTTCTGTAAGGGCCATTGCCGCACCTGCTCATCCCCATGCAGATGAGAGGAGGCCCAGTAAGCAAGCACTTGTTGTAAAGGAGGGCCGGAGATGTTCACATGGGCAGAGGGGCAGCAGTGTAGGAGTCCTGACTCAGGACCTCGCCCCAGGTGTTCAGGGCAAATGAAGGGGGCAGCAGAAGGAAAAGAGACCAGAGAGGAACTGGATTTAGCATTTCCTACTGGTCAAAAGTGTAAGTGTAGAGTAGTCTTTGTGACTTCTTTTTCTGCCTCTATCCCCTGGCCCAGTCCTTCCCTGAGTGCTCTCAAAATCATGACCTCCTCTCCTTTCCATCCACATTACCTCTGCACAGATCAGTTCTCAAGGTGATTCTCTCCTCAAATATGTCCTCCACTTTGCGACTAGAGTTCACCTTTCAAATCACATGCTCCCCTGTAACACGCTCGATGGCTCCCTGTAATCTAAGCCAGCACTGGTTTCCAGTAGAACTTTCTACAAATATGGAGTTCCATAATCTGTGCTGTCCGTTGTCCACAGTTGCAGTTGAAATGTGGCTAGTGAGAATTAATAATTGAATTTTAAATTTAACATTTAGATAATTTAAATAGTCACATGTAGCAAGTAGCTGTATACAACATTAGACAGCACTTCTGTGTTTTTAACCTTTCTAGAAGAGCCGTAATTCCCTTTGAGAAAAACATATAATGAAAGCTTCATTTCCCTTTAACAATTCAAAGTATTTTGCCTAGAATTCTAATGTTTTGGAAGCTGTTTTTTTTTCTTCTTTCTTTTTTTTCTTTTGATTGTACTAGAGTTTGAACTCAGAGCGTTGCCATTGGTCGGGAGGCACTCTACCACTAGAGTCACTTCACCACCCAAGAATTCTAATGCTTTATGATTCCGAGGAGCCCATCCACCCATGTTTTCCTAGTGGCCTAGAGGATAGAGTCCTCTTCCATTTCTGGGGCTATGAGACTGAGATAGCATGTGGAAAACGTCCTCAGCCTCAAGCAAGACTGGATGGCTCGATTGTCCTGCGCTACAGGAGGACTAGTTAGAGGAATCTGATGATCAGGAAAGGAAGCCCAGGGTTGGTCCTAGGGGGGTAGCATTAATGTCAGCTGCCACTGCATCTGGGAGCAAAACCAAATGCAAATGCAGTGCAGGCAGGGCAAGGCAGTGTCCACACACTGGAGGCTGTGAGGAGTGATGACAGCCGGCATGGGACACGTGGCTCAGCATACAGGTAGAGCCTGACAACAGTCGCCCCATCCATGAACTCTGTGCTGCCTTGATATTGAGCCAGTTCCCCAAAGCAGCATGTTTCTGTATTGGTTGGTTGTGGCTTCTTTTGGGAAAAGCTCTTTCTTACTGCCCTCGCAAGTTCCTGATTCTACAAAGTCAATGTCTCCTCCTCCATGAAACTTCCCTCACCTCTCCTGCTGCTCAGCTGTGCTCTCCATGACCACCTGTCCCAGCCCAGCCACCAAGTGTGGTCTAGTCCTTAGCTGAGGGAGTGACCTTCAGCCACATGGCCTTAGTTTGCTCCTCTACCTAATTGGGGTAATGATGCCCTCTGTGAAGAGCTAGAAAGATTAAATATGTTGAGACGTGGGAATGGACTCATGTAGGCACAGACACACAGCAGGAGCTCAGTAAATGATAGCTGTCACTGCCATCATCTCCATCATCTAAACAGTAGCATTGTCACGTGACACAGCAGTTAGCTGCTTGTGGATGCTTTTGTCTCCATGCTAGCCTGGATTCCAAAGTAGCTTTCTTGTCGCAAATGGGTTAGAAACCACCTTGTATTGAAGAAGAGGCATATCACTTGGTTTGCTCATCAGAAAAGAATCATTTAGCTAAAGCTAAATGGTCCTTGCCTTGTATCCTAGCCTTCCATTGGACAGAACAATAGTGTAATAAATCTGTGCTGTCCTTTTACCTGCGTGGTGTGGTTTGACATGTCCTGAAAGATTGGTGTTCACCAGAATGTGCCTCCTCAGTCCTGACATAACCCAAGTCTTCTGCTTTGGGTGCACATTGGTTTAGCAGAACAGTGCTAGGGAACAGAACCCTGAGGGAGGAAGACAGCAGGTTTTTGACCATCGAACCAATTCAGTTGAGAAAGAAAAGCAGGTCATTTTAACAAACAGAAAAACTGGATAAACCCATAATTCTTGATTCTCTACTTCACACCTTACATAAAATTAAGGTTAGCTTTTAGATCTAGACAGAAAATTTAATACTATAAATCTTTTGGGGAAAAAATGAAAAATTTTTTGTCACTTTGAGTAATCAAAGACTTCTTTAGCAAGACACAAAAAGCATGAAATAGAAAAAAAAGATAAACTATACTTCATCAAATTTAAAAGTTCTATGTAAAGACATGGTTCAGGAAATGGAAAACCAAGCAAAGAAAGGGAGAAGACATTTGAAATATATATACCCACCAAAGGGCTTACGCTGAAGTTTATAAAGAATCCCCAGAAATTAATCACTTAAAATATATCCAACTTTTAAGATGTGCAAAAGACTTGAACAGACATTTCGCTCATGAAGAGGCTCTTATTGTAGTCAAGGAAGTACAATTAAAAGTGAGATGTTTCATGCCCAATAGAATAAGTAGATTACATATATTATAAAATGACATCAAATATTGGAGAAGATGTGGATTAATTAGACATTGCTGGTGAGATTGTCGTGGACTATTCCAATAACCTTGGAAAACATTTTGGTGGTTTCTTTAAAAGTTATACATATACCTAGTTCATTACCCAGCAACTCTACTTCTAGATTTTTAACCAAGAGAAATGAACACAAATTTCTTGAGCAAGAATGTGTATAACTTTTTATTCATAATTTCCAAACACTAGAAACAACCATGGGACAAACATTCTGTCTACACAATGGAATATTCCTCAGCAGTCAGTAAGCACGAATGACTGAAACACAAAACATCATGCTTCCAAAGCACTGTGCTGAGTGAAAGAAGGTGTACCCAAATTATTGTCCCACGCATGCAAGGTTCAGGAAGATGAAGAAGGGCATGGTGTAGGAATCAGAATAATGATTGCCCGTGGGAGTAGAAGTTGAGTAGAAGGGTCTTGGAGGGAAAGTTTTGGGGCACAGGAGTGTCCTATGTCTTGATTAGGGGGTCTATGTCTTCATGGGTGTATACATTTTTGAAAACTCCTCAAGTTGCACACTTAAAATCTGTCCATATCAAGGGCTGACTGAGTGGTTCAAGTGATAGAGCACCTGCCTAGCAAGTGCAAGGCCCTGAGTTCAATCCCCAGTATTGCCAAAAGGGGGAAAGAAATTGGTCCATATCAGATTTGTAATTCTGAAGTAAAATCTGCAGAATTTTAAGTCAGCAAAAACGAAAAACATCCTTTGAGCCCTTAAGTTACTGCCCTGGTCAACAGTTTTCTACCATAGCTGCTGCATCAGAACACACTCTTCAGGGGTTCTCGTTCCCCCCCAGTAGTCCTAGTATCTGTGGACTGTCTTCTCTTGCAGAATCTGCCATGAACTTGTATTTTAAATGTACACACTGCTTTATTTGATCTGGCACTTATAGTTGTTTGTCACGGAATAGTTTAAAATTATCCCGTACATGTCTGCTGGAATCAGAGTTCACCTGCTCTAGGGACTTTGTCTGTATGGCACTTTTGCCTTGGATTTGAAAAATGAATACTTTCATGAATGCAAAAGTCTATCGTTTTCTTCGGTAGCTTTGAGATTCCTGTCTTAACCCCAGTGCTTAATGCCATCGTCCCAAACCTGTAAGTGGGCAAGCCAGATTAGCTATCAGAGACCCCACCAGCACTTAATTACCGTCCATGTGTCGCTCTCATTCCTCCACCTGAGTGTGGCTCTCTGAGCAACAGGCTGCCCCATAAAGCATTGAAAAAGAAAACAGAAAACCCCAACATGACACAAAACCCAACGCATCCTTTGGGAGGCTGACAGGTGGCTGTCATCTCCAGTTCCCATTTATCTTTTTTCTTCTGCCTCATATTTTTCTCCTGTGGTTAGGAGCCATGGTTAACTTTCCTCAAAATGCTACATCTAACCTGGTTATTGGGTTTTAGAAAGTGATTATTCCTAAATAATTAAAGTTAAATAAACCAGTACCAGAAGGATCCGGTTTCAGTTGTGGTATGATTTAAATGCCTCTAAGTGGGATGAAAATCAACGTTAGGAGCAACACTGCTGGTCCCAGGTGACATCTTGCACGTGTGCCATGTTTAAACTCTTCATCTACTTTGGGAATTTCCTGACTGTTGTAAACTTAAAATTCCCGTGATATCATCACAGTGAAATTCTCATTTGCACTGAAATATTTAACGGGAAAATGGCACCCAAGCCGTGAAGGTGGCGTCACTTACGTGAGAAGTGTGCTTGTGCTGACAACATGTGCTAATCAGGATGTGAGGGGCCAAGGTACTTATGGTGACAGAGGTTTTCACATCGATGATGGGGAGGGGCCGGGGGAAATGTTTAAATAAATAGGAACACTTATGAAAAAATGTTATATATGCACATGTATTCCATGAGAAAATCATACCTCCTAGCTCCCCAAATGTACCTTCTCTTTATTTTAACAATTACAACTCAATACATATTTTGTAGAATAGTTTTCCCCCAATACCTGCTACTGAATCAAGAGTACATTTCACAGCTCATAACCTCCTAATTTTAGAAGTGCTGTGTTCATGCATACAGAATTGGAACCTTGGTGTGGGGGAGAGGCATACTGGTACCCGATACTCGTACCTGCGAGACAAGTATAGAGTTATTCACCAAGCAACACATTCTGTCTTCAGATTGTGTTTTCTGGGAAGCACATCAAACGTGCTTTTCATATAACCCAATACCACAAAAACAAATTTGAGAAATATTTTGTTTTAATTTTAAAAATATCTTAAATGTACTTGAATTTGTTTGGCCAAAGTGTCAAAGAAAGTTGTGTTAAATGGACAAAAATGTAGCCATTGTTGGGGAATTATTCTAAAACACAAAGATTGAACGTCTCTAAGAGAGACACTGAGGAGTAGGTGGAGGTCAGTGGTAGTACATGTGCGCTAGGCCCTGGGTTCAATCCTCAGCACCTGAAGAAAAGGAGAAATGAAAAAACACATTTTTAAGACTAGGAGAACAAATTTTCCATCTTTCGTTCAGCCTGCCTTACAGTAGCAAGCACAATGTCTTAACACACGGCCAATATCTACTTAGGTGCAAAAATCATTAGCCATTCATTGACCTTCAGTGCTAACTTCATAAACTGATGCAGTAAAGGGTTGCAGAGTGGCTCAGGTGATAGACAACCTGCTGGCAAGCTTGAGGCTCTGCGTTCAAATCCCAGCACCCACTTAAAAAAAGGAGAAAGACAAAAGTTTGTTGATGTATAGTCAGTCTGAAAGCATTAACTGGGAGTCAGAAATAAAGCTGTAGTAGAGTGTAGGTGGTGGCTTTCTTATTTCAATTTTTAGCACTAACTGCCCAAAATATCTGCCAAAATTAGCATATCAGAAATAGGAACATATGCTAAAATAACTTAACTTCAGACCTCACTATTTCACCCATAAATGTTGGAGATCTTTACTGGAATACTAAATAGAAGAAAAAAATGTAATGTCAAATTTCCAACAGAGAGCCAAACTGGCTTAGAGAAGGCCGCAGAAAAACTCTGGCTGGATGCAGCTGTCTTTCCTAGCTGTCGCTTACAGAGCTGTTTATTCCCAGTTCAACTCACTTCAATCCATTCACTTCTTACCAAGTTTCAAGTTGTCTGATGAGATAACTGTGAGTGTTTAATCGTCTCCATCTTTTTAGCTCCATGGTTTTGTTTTATTCCTTAAATATTAACAAAATAAATCAGAAATGCATCTGACTCTATTTTGGAAATAATTAGATTCCTAGCAGATAGTTCAAAATCATAGTCACATCTTTTACAAGAATTTGTCTTTTGCCAATTTTATAAACTCCATTGTGAGACTATTGCCCTTTAACCTGGCTTGGCAGACCATCGCCAAACATCCGCCCTGCTACCTGCTGGCCACAGTTTCCATGTAACCAGCATCATTTAAAAGATGCAGTCTACTCAGACTACTTTCAACAGGTTCTAATTGTGAGTTTCAGCCCATGATACCTAGGAGATTATTCCAAATTAATTTAATTTATTGTACACTTGTGTGGGTGAAGATGTGAAAACCACCCACCTCAGTGAAAAAAAACAAGGTGATTTATTCAGAGCTAGCTATACAGCAAGAGTCATCCACCACAGTTGCATTTGGCAGGAATGCAGAGTAGGAAAACTATGTGGTGGAAGAAAGGGAAGGTTTGGGTGTCTCCTGATTGGCGCTTCTGCACAAGGAGGCTGGAGGCTGGCTAACCAGAAGCAGGGCGTCTTTACTCTTGGCCTGAGAAGCATACTGGACCTTCTCTGACTGGTCCTGAATTGAGAGCAGGGACTTAAAAATATGAAATCTGCTAATCATTGACTAATTCCTGACCATGCTGGGCTGGTTGCTGGAGGCTGAGGTTTTGCTTCCTGGATTGGTTGCTGCACAGCTTGTGGGTCAGAGTTCTATTGTCACATATGCTGTGACCACTGTCTATATATTCAGTTTTTCAGGAGTCCAAATTTTGGCCTAGAAGCCGCTTGGACCCAATCCTGGGATGGCTGGTAACTGGGTGGATTCCCCACAACATGGCATAGAGTTAGGACAGCTAGTGCAACGTCCTCATGTCTGGCAGCCAAATATACATAGAAGACAACAGACAAAGTGACATGGGAGGAGATGGAATGACACCAAAGATTTCCTTCTATTCTAAGCTTGTCAAGATTCCTGCATGGTCATATAAGAATGAGCCTTGGACCTAGAACTTGTCCTCACCAAGAGATAAGAGCCTGTGCATCCTTGTGTGGGTGCAGTCCTTTGTTCTCGTAAGTCTGTGCATCATTTGGTACCTGGTGAGGAGGGAACTGGGTCCTTCACCTGAGCCAGGGGAAGTGCATAGGTCACCACCCTGCCTGAGAGTCTGGCTGTTGAAACTGATCTTCCTCTGTGCTTCCTTTTGTGAGTAAAGCATTGCTCCATCCAGTGCCTGTGTGAGTCTTGTTCTTGGTGACCTTGAACCATGGAGTGAGTGGACTTCCTGAGTCTGCTGTTCTGGGGGGGATAGGATTCCTCCTCAGGAGGTGGCAGCAAGTGTCACTTGCTTGAGGGTTGTCATCAAGTAAACCAGGCTGCAGAAAGAGGGGACTAGATTTAAGAATAAGATCCAGGAGGGAGATTTAAAGCCCAGCTTCTGGAATAAGAATATTGGCAGGCACAGAGTAGGTGAATGGATAAAAAAACAAGCAAAGGTGCACAACCTTGCCCAGCACCATAGGAGGATATGAGCCAGTACTGGATAAGGGGTCTAAGTTTCCAAGGTCAAAGCCCAGGCAGCATTAATAAGGATACTAGATTGCACTTGATGCTGAGCTAAACACTCTATGCTCAGGAATGAAATGGTCACCAGTCAATGCCCTGTATTGTTATCCTTATCTCAACCAGCAAAAACCCTTGTTCCTTCCTATTATTGCTTATACTCTCTCTTCAACAAAATTAGAGATAAGGGCAAAATAGTTTCTGCCAGGTAGCAAGGGGGTGGGGGGGAGGCCGGGGGGCGGGGTAAGGGAGGGGGCGGGGGAAGGGGGGAGAAATGACCCAACCATTGTATGCACATATGAATAAAATAAAAATTAAAAAAAGAAAAAAAAAGGAATGAAATGGTCCTCATGACCAGAAATTAAGCGAGATGGTGACTGCCTCACAGACAACATTGCAAGCCACAGCCTGTGGCGTAGCAGAGAGACTTGGGTTTGCATTGTTCGTGCTGTTCTTCCTCCAACAATCCACCTTCTCTTCCTAAATACACCAGGAGCACACATGTCATCTCAGAGCTTGTTGAAAATGCAAACTCCCAATATCCTTGCTCCCTACTGATGACCTCAATTAAATCTACACTTTAACGGGGTCCCCGGGTGATTCTGCACACACCAAAGTTGACGTGGCACTGACAGGGAGTGCAAGGAAGTGAGAGTTCCTGCCTCTTACCAAGCGTGCACAAGAACTGTGCCCAGAAAGCTAAAGAACCAGAAATTTGAGAAGAAGGGAAGGGATCCTAACGATTCCTGTGCTTCCCTGACATTACCTGATCCTGCAAGGAAACAGGGTTTCCTGAGTGAGGGAGGACAAGTCCAACATGCTGAAAGGTAACATGTAGTTTAGCGTCCCTCGGGTCTAACAGCAGTGATGGAGGGTACTTCGGTCAACTGATCCTGGTAGCTTGGACACGATTATGAACCACGTCCCTACTACAAGCGCTAGAGAGGCCCGTGGGCAGAGCAGGGTGGGAAACAGAGAAAGGCCAGTGCACTGCAAGAGGCCAGAGGCTGGGTCAGGCTTCCGGCTTGAGGATGAGTCGTGCAGCATTTCAAGCCGGTGATAGTTTGAAATGAGCCTGATGGAGTGTTTATACCACAGAAGTTAGCGAGCACTGCAAATCAAACATGTAATCTCTTTCAGAGAGCCAGTTCTCCAGCACCCAGCTGTGGGAGAGTGGACAGGGAGGAGGAGAGGAGGCTCTGGAGGAGGTGAGACTGGAGTGTGGAGGAGAAACTGAGGCAGGCAGGGATGAAGGAAGTTCCAGGAATGGACTTCTGGCCCGATCTCTCCCCACACCTGGCTCACTCAGGACAGTGTCATCCTCAAGAGTGGGAGTGCGTTGACGCTTCCAAGAGAACAGTAAGGTGTGAAAGCATGCGGACGGTACAATCAAGAACTGACCACAGAAGATGCCTGGGCAGCCATTGTGCTGATGTCCCCCAGTTCTCACTGCTGAGGGCTGGAGGAGGATGGTGGGTTTGTCTAGGGTGGGCTTTTGCCAGTCACAAGGAGATTGTGATGTGATGATGGTGATGACGGTGATGTATGGTGCGCAACCCGATCTTTTCCACCCTTATGCAATCCCAGTCCTGCTCTTATGCATCTGATAGTAGTGTTACTTCAGGTTGAAAATAAAGTCTGATAAAGAAGCATGTCACATGAAATGTGTTAGAAGGCACCTCACCACTGTGACAAAACACCTGACGTAGTGCACTCAAGGGAGAAAGGGCTTACTTTGACTCATGGTGAAATCTCGGAGATTTCAATCTGGAGTCAGCTGGTTCCATTGCCTTGGGCATGAGGCAAGGCAGAACATGGTGGCCAAAAGACATGGTGGAGCAGAACTGGCCAGCTCATGGTGGCCAGGAATCAGAGTGAGACAGGGTGTATCTTTTCGGAGTACAACCCCTCAGTGACCTATGTCCTCCATCGAGGTTCCGCCTCCTATTTCTCACCACCTCTCAATAATGAACTACAAAGGAATTGATCAATCCACTGATCAGGTCAGACCCAATCACTTTCCAAAACCCATCAGCTGGCAACCAAGCCCCCAGTACATGAACTTTGGGGGATATCTCATATTCAAACCATAACACAAAGCACCCCTGTCTCTGCCTCTCTGTGGCTTTGCTTTTTGTGACTCTTTTTGGGGTGCCATTCCTTCTTTCCTCCAGATCACCTCCACCCAAACCTCAAGGTCATCTACTACTTCCTCCCTGATCAGTCTAACCCACACAACTGGGGGCGAATTGGGAGGCGGGAGGCTGTGCTGATGCTTTTGAAATGAATATTGGGGGTGTGGTTCACTCATTGCAGAGTTCCAGCCAATGGTTGCCTGCAGAAGTGCACTTGATAAAAATAACGCAGAGTGTCTCCTTCGTGAATCTTCTGTCCACTGTCAGGTTCTGCAGTAGATATCTGCTCCTCCGTGCCACATCGTATTCTGCCCTCTCTTTTTGACTCTAAAGCTTGACATTGTGAGCTGGGGGCATATCTCAAGTGGTAAAGCACTTGCCCAGGAAGCACGAGACCCTGGGTTCAATCCCCACTTAATTGACTTTGGTTCTTATCAAAATCTTTGTTTTTATATTACAAGTTATATAAAGTCTAATTTAAACACCCAAGAATAGTGCAGGGAAAGAGGAGTTTTTGACTGGCTGAACAGGAGGGGGTATGTTCTGAGGATGAGTAGAAGGGAGCAGGATGAATTTTCCCATACGACTCCCAGAGTGGCTGGCTGGGTAGGAGGTGACCAGGTCATCTCGGCTTTTTCTTGAAGGGGACTTCTTCCTTCTGAGTGCATTTTGTGGCACCCAGACTTCATCTCATCACACAGGGCCATGACCAAATCTCCAGAGGAGCTTCTAATTATAAATGTGGTGTTTATTTTCCTGGCACAGTGGCATCTGATTTTCCTTTCATTTGTGTGAAATCGGAGACATCAGTTTTGAAGACTTGCTGACACTTGAATGGAAGGACTTTGTTGTGGGTTGGTGGCTTTTATTTCTGTTTCCATCTTTCTCTAAATTAACTGTCTCGAGTTCATGTTGCAGGTGAGATTCTCTAGAGAAAATCCTTACATTAGCCCAGGGTAGGAATTTAGCAGAGAGGAGAGTCCAGACTAAGTCTCTGACACTCGTGATTTTTCCCTGCTTTGTTTGGCCAAAGGTCTTCTGTGTATTGGCAAAGTCAACAAGCCCTGTGTCCCTCCCTGTTTCCCCTCAATGCACCATCCCTAAACTTTCCATGTAACTCAGCAGGAACTGGAGAAATTTCTTGTAGGGTAGGGGTTCTTTTTCAAGAAAAAGGGGGTGTGGTGCAAGTGGTGCTGAGCAAGCCTAAAGTCCCTGAGTTCAAACCCCAGTACTGCCAAAAAAAAAAAAAAAAAAGAATCCTTTTTCTATTGTTTACATATCTAATCCTTTGGTTGTTTTACAAGACTGTCAGAGCAATAAGTTTAAAATAGGCAGTAGCAAAGACAACTAAATCTTAATTTTTTCTCATTCATTCCATTAATCCAAATAAAGATCAAACTTTCCTTTTTAAACAAACAACAGTTAAAAGAGCCAGGCTTGGTGCCTGTGAGTCCAGCTGTGCAGGAGGCACAGGCAAGAGGGTGATGATGTGAGATGGACCTCAGGTGAAAATAACTAAAAGCAAAAAAGGACTGACTGGGGGTGTGGCTCAAGTGGAAGAGCACAACCTGGTGAGCCCGAGGCCCTGAATTCAAACATCAGTACTCCAAAACCAAAAGACAAAACCTCCAAAAAACAGAATGACGAAAAGTCTTCGCTTTTCTTAGCTTCAGTCAATGAAAATTATAAGTCATTTGGAGGTACAAGTGGTGACAGAGACACACAGGACGGCTCCTGGCCTTTGGAAAGCAAAATCTCTGAAGGAGAGAAAGGAAGAGGCAGAGAAAGCGAAGAACTATCCCAGCTATGTCTGAAGCCTGTGGCTTTGGGCTCCCATTGATCCATGGGTACTTGGAAGAGGAGAGCTGGGAGCCAGGAACAGCAGTGACCACTAGGGGTGACACCAGCAAGGAATCAAGTTCGGTTGTGTTGAAAAGATGTTTTGAAAGGGAATGCCCTTGGAGATTAGAGGGAAAGGAGAACTGTGATTTGGCAAAAAGATTAGGGGTAAGATAAGATTCTGGCAGAAGTGTAACTGAATGACTGCAGAGGGCGAGAGAGAGAGAGAGATAGAGAGAGAGAGAGAGAGGGAGAGAAAAGCATTCTGCTGGGGTCAGTATTGGCAACTTGTCCATCATAACTTGCAGTCCCTATTCCTGTGGAGATTGCCTGGTTTTATTGGCTCTGTTGAATAAAAACACAGAGAATAATCTCCAGTAGAGGAGCTTTTGTTTGGGAATAATTAAAGAACAGGGTTGCAGCCCAGGACACACATGGCTTGGGTGGCCTCTGGGATGTTCAGAGAACAAAGAAATGCTTGGAGATTTATTAGGACAGAGACATCCATGGAAATTATTTTGAATGGAAGTCCACAGACACCTGGAAGCTGTGGGAGCTTCGTGGGCTGGATGAGAGGCAAAGATTACACAAAATGAATCAGAAAGTCGCAGCTGGCCCCCATCGTTGGTTGTGAAGTGAAAATCGTCCTCTTTGTGCCCCCTGCAGTGCTGGGCTTACTCAGGGCCTTAGCTCTGGTCAGGCAAGTGCTCTACCACCGAGCTACACCCTCAGCCCTAAAAATAACCTAAAGACGGGGCAGGCGGCTACCTTGGGTTGGTTCTGTGAGACATCACACCCCTCGATTTCACGGGTCCAGTTTGCACAGTGAATTCCGCAGCGGCATGGCATCCTCTTTGAGTAGCGCCATCCAAGTCTTTTGCCTCATTTTGTATCGGCTTGTATTTCACTCACTGATTTGTAGAAATTCCTGTAGCATCCTTTGTTCATACATGGACTGCAGATATTTTCCCACAAAGCTGCTTATCTTTTCAGTCTCTTGATTCCCTCTTTGGTAAGGCAAAGTTGTTGCCCAAACTATTGCTATTTTTCTTGTTGATCAGACAGTGTTTTCTGATTCAGAAATCTTTGTTAAACCTAATGTAAGTAATATATTGGTCTACATTATATTCTAGGACCTTAATTTTTTAAACTTGACCATTTAGATACATATTTAACTTAGAATTGATTTTTTTCTTTTGGCTTGAAGTCCAGGGTTTGCTAGGCAGGTACTCTACCTCTTGAGCCACCCCCCAGTGCTCTTTTACTTTAGTTACTTTTCAGAAAGGGTCTCACGTTTTTCCCTGGGGCCAGCCTTACACCATAATTCTCCTACCTGTGCCTCCCACATGGCTGGATCACAGTTGTGTATCACTCCCAGCTTATTTATTGAGATGGGGTCTTGCTAACTTTTTGCCTGGACTGGTTTCAACCTGCAATCTTCCTGATCTCTATCTCCCGAGTAGCTGGGATTGCAGTGTGAACCACTGAACCTGGCTCACTTACAACTGATTTTCGTGTGAGAGCCAAATGCTCCTTTTTTCCCATGTGGCTATCTGATGGACTCAGCGCCATTTGTTTTTTTTGTTTTTTCATTTTTCTTTTATTATTCATATGTGCATACAAGGCTTGGTTCATTTCTCCCCCCCGCCCCCACCCCCTCCCTTACCACCCACTCCACCCCCTCCCGCTCCCCCGCCTCAATACCCAGCAGAAACTATTTTGCCCTTATCTCTAATTTTGTTGTAGAGAGAGTATAAGCAATAATTCAGCGCCATTTGTTGAAGAGACCATGGTCTGTCTCCTCAGTGTTATTTGAGTGTTATTTGGGGGAAGTGCAGGTCAAGTATGCACTTGCACGTGTCTTATCTCGCACAGGTGCAACACTCTCTTAGTCACAACTGCGCTAGTGACACGCAGAGTTGGATTTTTCCTCTTGCTCATACTTACATTGGCCTGACAAACATCATGATTTCAATTCTACTTACAAAGAGTGCTTTTCCTGTATAGCTATCCTTATCTCAACCAGCAAAACCCCTTGTTCCTTCCTATTATTGCTTATACTCTCTCTACAACAAAATTAGAGATAAGGGCAAAATAGTTTCTGCTGGGTATTGGGGGGGGGAGCGGGAGGGGGTGGAGTGGGTGGTAAGGGAGGGGGTGGGGTCAGGGGGGAGAAATAAACCAAGCCTTGTATGCACATATGAATAATAAAAGAAAAATGAAAAAAAAAATAATTAAAAAAAAAAACAAACAAACAAAGAGTGCTTTTCAAATCACAGAGTCTATCCTTCTGAAATATTTTGCTGAGTTTTGAGTTTCTGTATAGGCGAAGGTGAGTCTTTTTTCCCAAACATTTTTATTAGTAAATGACAGCTATCCAGGGGACTCATTGTGACATTTCCATATGTATATATATTGAACCTTGATTTGGCTCCTCCTCTCCGTTATTCTTCTCCTCCCCACGCCCCTCCTTAAATTAACAGGTTTCAGTGTTCCATGTTCGTACTGTGTAGAAAGTGCATCAACCCACTCACCCCTTCATTTACCCTCCCCTCCCCCAGGGAGTGCCTCTCCTTGGAGGACCTGTTTCACATTCCTGTCCAGTGGAATTATATGAAGATCATATTCAGAATCAGTCACTCAGAACTAGATGTGTCCTTGGTTGATGCTGAGAATTTAAGCCATGCTCAGAGGCACCAGGAGGGTAAAGGGTATTTTACTGGAATAGCACATCTCTGACAGTGAGGTATTGTAGTTCCTGGATGACACATTTCTTTGTCAAAGTTGGTGATTTTGAAATCTTATCTGGACTTCTCCGTCTACACAAAGAAAGAGTGTCTGTCACTCTCAGCCATTGCCCTCAGGGTTTTCTGAGCCTCTTCTCCATGGTTGTGACCAGTGCAGATATTTGGGGAAGTTGCTCCTGGTTTTCCCTTGAGGCAGCACCATGGACAAGAGGAAGCAGAAGCTCTAAACTTCTCATCCACACCTGGGTTTCTCAGGTTCACATGAATGTGCTCCCCTTGAGAAAGTTCATCCAATATTTGGTCTTTCACCTCTAGTCAGAATAAGGATTTGCTTCCTAATGACCAAAGAAAAGTTTGACTTCATAATGATAAATATGGAGCAATATTCAGGGTTTGATACTGAGGAGTCAGCCATGGGCACTCTGGAAGGAACCAGAAGCTTTTCTAATGCACAACATTTGCTGCCTTGTACGTCAGCCTGGCTTTTTCCATTACTGTGTTAGGGGTCTGTGATCACTGAGGTGGGCAACAGAGCACAATTCAGTTTATAGTTTTCCTCTGCCAGATATGAAAGTAAAGCCTAGCCCCTCGGCCAGTACCTGTGCTTTGCAAAGAGAATTGTCAGTTGTCTATTGTTTTGAGACTACATAGCCCAGGCTGAGCTCGAACTTGTGATACTCCTGCCTCAGCCTCCCAAGTACTGGGATTAGAGTATGCCACCACACCCGCCTAGAATTTTCAGTTTTCTATTCAGAGAACAATGGGTGGGCAGGGTGGGGAGGGTGGAGGGAGCACACCCACATCACCATCTCCCTGCTCTCATATCTGTCTACAACCTTGGGTCAGCAGCTTAGGAAGAGACACTCGTGTGGACATCAGAAGTGACCATTTAGGCCAGTCTAAGGTTGGCTTAATGTTTCAGGGCTCCCCATCTGCACCTCAGAAACAGGGCTCTGGACAGAGGACTGTCACTGGACAGCAAACACAGAAAGAAGGTGTTGCACCCTTGAGGGAGAGATGAACCCAGTGTGAATCTTCATGCCATCTGGAAATATTGCTCCATACTTTGTCATTGTGAAGTCAGACTTTTCCTTTGGTCATCAGGAAGCAAATCCTGCTATAATATTAAGCAGTAACTAGAATTTCTCCCTGGAAAGCTGCATATTCAAGTACACTTTGCAAAATTATGATTTCATGGCTGACTCTTCTCAGTCCTTGAAGGCTGGCTGTTGTCTTTCAAATACCCTAAGCTCCAGACCCCCTATTTGAGTGAGTGTCAGCATTCACATTCACACAGTAGGCTCAGTTACTTTTAGTTTGGAGGTACAGTCTCTGCTTCTTTGGCTGTAAGAGAGCACTGGACTTAGGCAATGCCTTTATTATTACTATTATTGTTATTACTATTATTATAAGTTTTGAAATTAAACTATTGGCTGAACTGAATGTGGTGGCCATGCCTGCAATCCCAGCACTTGGGAGGCTGAAGCAGGAAGATCAAGAGTTTGAGGCCTGGTTCACATAGTGAGACCCTGCCTCAGAAAAGAAATGAAGGAAGGAGGAAAGAAAGGGAGGGAGGGAACAGATGGAGGGAGGAAAAAGAGTAAGGGAGGAAGGAAGGGAGAGAGGAAGGGAGGGAGGGAGGGCTCTGAGAGTAAGATTGATTATTTGTAATTCAAACCAAGAGAAAGTTTAGAAATATTAATCACGAAATAGCCGTAAAATTTTTCCTAAAACGACTTCCCTTGGACCCCCACCTGAAGACAAAGGCTTGATTTTACATTTGTAATACATCATCAGTTTTAGACTGCAATTTTGAAAGAGTTCGACAGCTGAGCTGGAAACTAGAACCCTAAAATATACAAGAGAGCTATGGAAGGTATAATCCCAGGGCAGAGCCTGCTCCTAGCCTGGCATTCTTTGGTTCCAGTTGTTGACTGGAGATCATTTGGATTACAGTGATACAACAAAGCAAGGTCTTTAATGTGAATTCCTTGCATTGCCTGTCTGTCTTTGAGGAACAAGTGGGCATCTTGCGACTTCCAGAACGGAAGGCTATTTGTCCTGCTTGGCTGGCAGCTGCTGTAAGTACATGTGACAGCCAAGACCTTGTGAATTTCATGTCACACAAGTTTTATTCTAGGGAAGTTATAAACCAGAGCTGTACAAGCCTCCCAAACATGTCATTTTCTTAGTATTTTTAAATGTTTCCTAATGAGCATGTATTATTTTTATAATGGGAGAAATATTATTTTAGATATCAGTTTTACTTACATGTTAGGAAAATCAAACATTTACGAAAATGACACAATGAAATCCATTATTTTTTACAATAGATGCACACCAATAAAGACGTTAAAAAGAGGAAAATAAAAATGATGTGCTTTCTGGGTATTGGGTTTTCTTCCTTACACCATACATGCTTTTGTTGGGTTAGAAGTCTACAGATACGTAAGAATCCTTGGAGACTCTTGGCAGCTTGTAAAATGGATTGGCCCAAGTCCAATGTTCTCTTCACTGATCCCATAAATTCATTCTTATGTATCTCATCCATCCAGCCTAATTTTGTCTCACAGATTTTATGGCAGCTCACAAAGAGACGCAGTACATGAAAGTTAAAAGTGGAAGAAAAAGGAAAATGGAAAGTAGAGGTGGGCATGTCAAATCTATAATAGTGACCTGTAACCATGTTAACAATTGGGTCATGAATATATATGGTTTTTAAAGATTTTTCTGAACCACCGCTGAAAGAGACACTGGGTTGATGACTAGATTCAGGGGTCACAGAATCAAAACAAAGTACTTTATTTGCTCAAGTGCTACTATTCTTAGTTTTAGAGTCATACAGGAAATTCTCCCTAGAGGTTCATAAAGAAGATGGTGTCCTATGAGGAACACCCATGACAATGTCCTTACAACAGGGACGGTGACCTGTCTCTTACATAGCCCCTTGATATAGCTGGTGACATCACATCAAAGAGCAGGTCTGTCACATGGATTCTGCAGGCTGCTTATCTTTGATCAGAAGTTAACTAGGTTAACCATGCACAATAGAAAGTCTCTGGATAGTTAGCCTCCAGGACAGGCTCAGTGAGAGTCTGGTTAGTGTTGTTCATTCTATTATCGTGTGTCGGAAGTGTCTGGTCTTTGATGGGGAATGGGTGGGCTCCACTTGGTGCAGGTGAGTGAAAATGGCCTTAGGGAAGTCTCTGACCAGCCGCCTAGCCTCAAGTGATTCTGCTGGCAGAAACTCCATCAAGCTTAGGCTAAGTGTCACTGGGTTTGGGCTCTTCAGGAAAAGTGGGTTTGCTCCAGGTAACACTTGAAAAACTGCAACTCCATAAATGGAGTCATTGTTGGTGTGGGGAGCTAGCCAATTCTGAGCTAAGGGGAACACCTTCCAAGAGGAAACCTGCAAGGGTGAGCACTGCAGCCTCAAAGGGCAAGCTCCTTTTAAGGAATTAAAAGGCTCTCCAGAAATCCTTGCTGCTGTTCCTGCCATGAAACAGATAGAGGAGAGAGAAATGCAGCCCCCAGCTAACCGAGTCCACGTGACTGTGGTGACTGTGACTCCAGGATCCAGAAGCTACTCCCTTCTGTGTTCCCTCTCCCGCCTTCTCCCTCCTCCTGGTCTTGTCCTCCTTTTCTGAATCTTATTAAATGGCTCATTACAGTTGGTCTTATCATGTCCGAGGCAGCGGCTGCTGGAATCCATTTGGTTTAATCTCCTTGGTGGTTGTGGGTAAAACCTGGGACAGTGAGTGGCTAATCTTTGCCACGCCTTGATATTGGGCTCTGAGCACCAGGATGTGTGGGGGCCCGCATCTGTCACAATCACGTCACTTTCTTCTTTTAATGAAACTGAAACCGAGCTCTAGCCAGAGGGCAGAGGGGGTGAACAAATGCAGAGAGAGAAAGCAGACATGTTTAGGAAAGCTGCCCCCCGCCCCCCGCCCCTGTCTGATCCAGAGAGAGCTCCTCTGGCTCCTCACCCGTGGAATGCAGGAGGGGCAGGAGGGGTGAGGAGGGCTCCTGGGGATGAATTATGTGTGGCTTGCTCTGTTTCTGGCTTCTCTGTAAATACTGTGACACCTCCAAATGGAGGGACAGCTGAGATAAGTGACTGCTAATCCCCCAGTGCCAGTGCCTGGGAGGAGGCTGGACCGCTCCCTTCCAGACCCCAGCAGATGGTGGATGAAACAGGCTTCCCCGGAGGCAAGGGCAGGGGAACTGTCCCACCTTCTGTTCCTCCAGCTCGCGCTGCACGTCTCCCTCTGGGCCTGTCTGTGCTGTCCAGGGCCTCGCTGACCCTCCAGAGCCCTGGGGACCCACTCGGCTTTGCTGTCCTACTGGGAGGCATAAGGTCAGCCAAGCTGGACTCTGGCCAGCACTGGTGATCTGGGCAGTATCCAGCAAGGCTCTGAGGTTCGGCTGAGAAGAGGAGTCAGCAGTGTGGACAAAGGAGCCACTTACCTGGGGAAGGGAGTGAGGGCATTTGAAAAGCAGATTTCTTCTAGGGTGGAACCTGGAAAGCTGAACTTTAATTAGGTGCCCAGGTGCAGGTGATTCTAGCATCCCTTTCTAAGAAGCAGAAGGAGACAGGAAGGCATCGGTGGTTAGGAACAGGGTTTAACTCAGATGCCTGGGTTCCAATCTCACTCTTCTTATTTGCTTACCTGTGTGACCTCAGGCAAACAAGCTCAGTGGTTCCCTGCCTCCTTGGACACGAACCAGTCTCTCAAACTATGGGCTCTGTCATTCCTGTGTTTGGAAGTCAATTTAGTAACAATTAAGCACCTAAAAATAAAATCAGGAGCCTGATTGCACAACGGTGTCAGTGCACCTAACACTAGTGAGCTGCCCCCTGTCAAATGGTAAGGTAATAAACTGGATATTATATTTATTTCACTATAATTTAAAAAAAAGAGTATCTGGAATTCACCAACAGACGGGATAAGTTATTTTTATACACTTAAGTAGATGAGACAAGCCAGTCTCAAATTAAATACAACTCTGAAAATTCGTGTTAAATGAAAATCAGTCATGGATTCTGACTTTTCCATTGGCTTGTATTTTAATATATACATAAAACTAGGGTTTGATGTTTTTAACTTGTGAAGCCTGGGTGTTAATACAATAGTAAATATCAAACAGTCATAAATCTTTAGGGACAAGACACAAAAGCAAAAATGGACAAATGGGATTGCATCAAACTGAAAAGCTCTGCATAGCCAAGGAAGCATTAATCAGAGGGAAGAGACCAGCTACAGACTGGGAGAATATCTGTAAACTTTAGTTCTGTCAAGGGATTAATATCTGAAATATCTGAGGACCTGAAAGGACTCTAGCAAAAAAAAAATTAAAAAAGGCATTAAATCTAAATAGACATTTCTCAAAAGAAGACTTACAAATGACCATCAGGTACGTGCATTAGGTACCAGCACCACAAATCAAAACCAGTGAGGTGCCCTCTGCCTGCTAAGAATGGCTACTATCAAAAAGACAAAAGATAAGTGTAGTGAAAAAGAAGCCTTGCACACCATTGATGGGAAAGTAAATTAGTACAGAAATTAAGGAAAACTGTGGTGGCTCCTCAAAAATTTAAAATAAAGCTTCCATAGGATCCAGCAATCTCACTACTGGACATATTTTCAAAGGAAAATAAATGAATATGTCAAAAAAACATTTGCGCGCTCCTCGTGCTTCCTGTAATATTGCAATAGCCAAGAAATGGAAACAACCCGTGTCCACTAACTGACAAGTAAAGAAATGTATTATTGTAGAGATATATATTATTCAGCCAGAAAAAAAAAAGGCATTTTGTCACTTGCAGCAGTATGGATGGACCTGGAGATGATTATATTAAATGAGGTACACCAGGCACAGAAGGCCTAGTATCAACCACATGCTCTTACTCATCTGTGCAATCTTAGAAAAGTGACTTCTTAGAATCTGGAGTAGAATAGTGGGTACCAGAGCTGGAGAGAGTGGTGGCAGAGGGGTGGAGCGAGGCTGTTCAATGAATGCCAAGTTACAGTTAGGTGGCATAGGTGACTTTAGATAAAGATAATGTGCTATATATCTCAAAAAGCTAGAAGAAAGGATTGTCAATGTTTTCACCATAAATCTTTAAGGAAAAAGTATTCTTTCCTGCTATAAAATTTAACACATGAAAATACACTGTTTTGAATGTTCAAAATAAATTGGATAGAATGCAAAGCACAGTTTAAAATGTTGTAAGGGAGACTATTATCTCGCAAAGCTGGTCTTCCACTGTCATATGCATTCCCAGCTAGGATCCATAATCCTGGAGTGGGTGGGCTAGAATTGGCCTCTGAGCCCTAAAAAGGTTGCCAGAGGTTCAGGTTAAATATCGTGGTTTGGGGTTCCGGGAGCCTTCATGCGTGGTGTGAGTGTGGGGGTCTCTCACTAACCCTGCCAAGAACCATCTCTCACACAAACCTTCACAAACTTCAGTTCTGCTCTAAAAATGGTGGAATGAACCATCCTCGGGAGGCTTTCTCTGACCCTTCTTTCAGACTTCCCCTTTTCAAGATGATTCCAGAGACACCTCCTTTTCTTCCCAGCAGTTGCCGTACCTGCCCCTGACTGTTCTGTAATTTCATAGAAGAGTCCTTCTCTGTGTTTCTTATCACCAAATCCTTGTGATTTGCATAGTTTTGTCCACAATCAATGGGACATTGCTGAATCAATGAATGAATGAAATTGACCCAATTCTTCAAACGAGAGAGCATTTGATATCTTCCAAAGTAGTGGCATTATTACTTAATTGCTCAGGTCAATTTCACTGAGTCTTCTATATCACTTACAAAATTATTATTACAATTCTCAATAACCCTTGTAGGAAAAGTTATGGTGTCCCAGGGTGAAAAGAGAGAGTAAGGGGGAGGTGAATATGATCAAAGTACTTCATGTACGTGTATGAAAATAAAATAGTGAAGCCCATTAAAATTGTTTTAAAAGGAGGAGAGAGGATAAGAAAGTAATAAAGGGGTGGGATTCAATCAAAGTAATTATATGCACATATGGAAATATCACAATGAGACCCTTTTGAACAATTAATGTATGCTAATAAAGAATACAAAAAGTCATTATGTCCCTTACAGAGGGGGAAAATTAGGGGTCAGGGGGAGTTAACTGACTCCCTAAGACCAAATGCACAGTAAGAAGTAAAAGACTGAGGGGGGCTTGCCTGGCTGGCTGCTCTAAGGCCAGCTCCATTTCTCCTTCTTCTTTGGGATCTGCCTGAGCTCAGGCAGCTCAGCTTTTTATGTCTTGTCAATGCTTTTTTTTTTTTTTTTTTAAGCCTATTATGCAGCCAGGCATGATGCCAGTCAGTCCCCTCACCTGGCTCCATCACCCAGCTGCCCCATGGTTCCTTCCCCAGACCAACCAAACATGGTTGGAAGTTCAGCGGGCAGGGCCCAGAATTCCCCACTGGACCAGTATCTAATCAGCAGCCCTCCTCAGCATATCAAAGCAAGCCCACTCTAGAGAGAGAGGCCTGTGCCCAGCTTTCTATTTTTAACTGGTGTGAGCTGGAGGAAAAGCACACATTGCAAATCCATGCACCAGTCAAACTGAGCACGCAGGGCAGCCCAGGGCAGCTAGTGACCTGTGTCCTTCTTTTGTGTCCCCGCTCCTGTTCCAACCTCTACTTCATACCATCTTTCTTTTTCCTTTTGAAACATCCCAAGATCCCTTAAAACCCAATTTCCACCAAGGACATGGTGTCGGTTGTTTATGCCAGGTTCCTCACACTGATGCACACTCTGCTCTAATGAGGATTTGAGGGAAGGGGACTGACTCAGAACCAAGGCTCGATGCCCAAGACTCTGCATTTGGTCACAAGGAGACTGCTTTCCACAGACTGCACTTGGGTGGCCAGGGTTGATGGGTTCGAGGTTGACATTGCTGTCATCTTCTAGACAAGAGTATTTGCTTTTCAGACTTGCTCCACTTGTAATGAAGATATTTGTTTAAAAGATTTCATCTATCCACCAGCTGCGGGCTAAGCTACTTTTGGCATTTGTGCCTTCATTCTCTTTGGAAGCAAGGGACTCTTTTTGACCAAAATATGGAAGTGTGAGTTTGAGTCACAGCCCTGCAGCATGGAGAAGGGTTGGTCTGTCCAACAGCAAGACTTGGCTGGACTCTCACAGTAACCCTCCTCAGCCTCTGCCCTGCCAGACCCTGACCTCCTGTAGGCTGGGATCACAGCTGGTCAGTCTCACCTTCCCCACCTGAAGGAGCACAGTCCCAGCTCAGAAAGTGGGGAGCAGCCAGGAAGGTGCTTTATTCCAGGTGTAACTTTGCAGGTACTCAAATGTGCTGCTATGGCACCCTTTGTGCCCAAGAGGACTGCCAGGCTCAGCTCTTCCCGCTCCCAGCCCTGGAAGATGAGAAGCTGTTGTCACTTCTCTGCTGTCCTGGCCCAGCTGTCAGGACCCCTGAGCTGAAGGCAGGGCGCCAAGCCTCCCCCGCTTGCATGTGGCTTATTGTCCCTAAGAGGGGCAAGGCTGCAGAGGAACAAGTCCACAGCACACCCAGAGAGGTCCCCCACCCCAGGAAGGAGGCAGGGGTGGGCTGGCGTCACCCAGTCTTCCCGTGCCCCTCCCTAGCTCCGTATTTGGCCATTCTTCTGGCTGCCCCCTCCCCTTCCTTACATGGTCTGGGAGCCCCCCGCTGATCCTCTCCCCTGTCCTTGGCTCCATGAATGGCCTCGGCGGTCCTGGATGGGGCTAAGGCGACCAAATAAGGCAAGGTGGCAGGCCTGGCCCCCCGCCCCTGCCCCCGGCCGCAGCATCTGACCCCGTCCATCAGCGCGCTATAAAGCGGCGCCCCGGGCGTCCGCCACCAGCGCCTGTCGCCGCCTCCGCCCACCCGCGAGCCCCGCGAGCCCCGCACACGGTGAGTCCCCGCGCCCCGCTGTCTTTGTTCCTTTGCTTTGTCCCCAAGGCAAACTTTTTGATGTGGTTCTGACTCTTGTTGCCCTGGGCCTCGGACCTCGCAGGACAGGAGCGCAGGCAAGGCGAGCCCTGCGCCTTCCTCCCTGCGCCCCACCGAGGACACTGGGGTCCCCGGTCTCCTGCGCTTTCGCCTCCACCTCGGGCAAGGCATGGGATGTGGAGAAGACAGGGGTTGTGAAAAGCGACAAGTGGACAGGCCGGGGACTTGCTGAGGAGTGGGGTTCCCCTGGGTGGTCAGGACCGCCCCTCCTGGGACCTGGGGTGCGGGGTGAGACTCCTAGCCAGGGAACTGGGTGTCTCCTCTCCCTTCTCGACCTTCTCGTGCCTCCTGGGGAAGGGAACAGTGCAAACTCTTCCAGCCCACTCCCACCCCACTCCCCATCCCACTCCCACCCCACTGGGCCCCATTGCCTGCTCCAGGCACAGCTGGCGCAGGCCAGCTCCGCGGGCGCTGAGTGTGGCCCACCCAACCTTCCTCACCCTACAGACCCTGAACAAGCTTTGCCAAGATGTGTGACGACGAGGAGACTACTGCCCTGGTGTGCGACAATGGCTCTGGCCTGGTGAAGGCTGGCTTCGCGGGTGATGACGCGCCCCGCGCTGTCTTCCCTTCCATCGTGGGCCGCCCTCGCCATCAGGTTCGCCCTGCCCTTCCCCGCCTGCTGCCACCCGGGTCCCCAGCCCCATACCGTGCCCCTTTCCCCATCCCCCAGCCTCCATCCTCTTCAAGTGTAGGATATGCCTCACCTGACCCAACTGCTTGGTTGGGTCAAGTAAGGAAGAGATGGGTTAGCTGCAAATCCAAGCCAAGACAAGCAAATGTACCCCAAGAAATGTACATTTTATACTTCAATGGCACACCTGTCAGTGGTTCAGCTTCCTCAGTGCAAAGCCACCAGCTTCTCTCACGCCACCTTCTGGGTTTTCTGTGTTCGGTGCCTTCCCTACTTCTTATTAATGCTGCTTTCTTCTTTGTCCCCCCCTTAACCACTCCTGTTCAAAATTTCAAATAATATAACTCTCTCAACCAAGCAGGACCCAACACACATTCTTCCTTCTTGTTCACAGCAGTTTATGGGGCTCCTAAAAGATGTAATGGATCTCCATCCTGGCTGTTGCAGTTTTAGAAGTCAGACGTGACAGAGGCAGAAGTGCCATGGTGATAGTGACATACCACCTTGTTTATTAAAAGAAATGCTTTGCTCTCTGGGTTTGTCACATGCCTGGCCAAACAGGCTGCCAGAACTCGGAGCTGTTTGGTGCTCAGGGCTGGTGAATGACAGGGACTCCTGGACAGCTCCACAGGGGTTGAATTTTATCACCAGAGTGACAGTAGCATATCAGCCTATCTATTTACTTTCGCATGGTGAATGTCAAAATCTTTTCTTAGGAGAAGTACAATGTGTCACTAATTTAGTAGTTCCAAAAGATAGTCATCTATTTTCCAGTTGACATAGGTGATAAGCTTAATAATTAATGAGGGCATTATTAATTTTAATAATTTAAAAAATGAGAGTAGGTTCTCCTTCTTTAGTGAAATATCTTTATTCTTCCCTCCCCCGTGATATTCTAAACAATAGGAGCGCACATCCGTGTGTGGGGATAAAGTGTAGGTTTATTTTAAGTGATTCTTCTAAGTTGAGGAAATCTTAATTTTAATTGTTTCTGATATTTTTAAGAAGATCCTTGACGTGGGCCGTTAGATACACATTGATAAGGCATGGATATATTTCTGATATGGTGGAAGCATGGTGTCCCTGTCTTCTTTTTTGTCATAGGGAGTCATGGTGGGTATGGGGCAAAAGGATTCCTACGTTGGTGACGAAGCTCAGAGCAAGCGTGGCATCCTGACCCTGAAGTACCCCATCGAGCACGGCATCATCACCAACTGGGACGACATGGAGAAGATCTGGCATCACACCTTCTACAATGAGCTCCGCGTGGCCCCTGAGGAGCACCCCACCCTGCTCACTGAGGCCCCGCTGAACCCCAAGGCCAACCGTGAGAAGATGACCCAGATCATGTTTGAGACCTTCAACGTGCCTGCCATGTACGTGGCCATCCAGGCCGTGCTGTCCCTGTATGCTTCTGGCCGTACCACAGGTATGCCTGGGCTGTGGGTACAGTCACAGAATAGGATTAATCAATCACATTCCCCACCACTGACCTTGCTGTGAATCTGATTCTGCAGTTGGAAAAGGAACGGTCCCTTCCCTCACCCTCTGTTGCAAGGTGTGTGCGCTAAGTGAGCGAGGTGATAATCGTTCTCTGAGGTTAGTTTCAGAGAACCTTTATTGTCAGAGGTGACAAGCTCGTGAGTTAGCTCTTTCCCTTATTTAAGTTATACGATGTTATGTTGAGGCTTAGCACAGTGTAGCACCAGAATGTCACAGTCACTGGTGTGTGTCTATTTCATCACAACCCCTGGGCAAACATATATAAGAAGCATTATACATTTCCTAGAACCTGAATCACCAAACCATGGTCAGATGCTTCCATAGCATGCTAAATGTCCGATAAGAGGGACAGTCATTTGAAAGTGACCTCAGGAAATTGTCCTATAACAAGTTTTCAAAGCATGAGCTACAGTTTCCTTTGGATGTCATATCCATCCATCGTGGTCATTTTTATTCTTTGTGTGTAAGAGAGCTCATTTTATCTGGATCGATACCCAGTCTTGCATCTCTCAGGCGAGACAGGAGCTGGTTGTTCCAACGCTGGAGCAGGTGCCCAGGGCCTTTCCTCACTCTTGTCTGTTCCCTCTGGCAGGCATTGTGCTGGACTCTGGCGATGGCGTCACTCACAACGTCCCCATCTATGAGGGCTATGCTTTGCCCCACGCCATCATGCGTCTGGACCTGGCTGGACGGGATCTCACTGACTACCTCATGAAGATCCTCACAGAGCGAGGCTACTCCTTCGTCACCACCGGTGAGTGAGTGCGTGTCTTATCTGCCACGGGACTGGGATGTGTCTGCTTTCCTCCTCCTGCTTCCCCATAATTGCTTCTACCTGCAGAGCTTGACTGTGATGCCCTTTATCTCTGCAGCTGAACGTGAAATTGTCCGTGACATTAAAGAGAAGCTGTGTTATGTGGCCCTGGATTTTGAGAATGAGATGGCCACAGCTGCCTCTTCCTCCTCCCTGGAGAAGAGCTATGAGCTGCCCGATGGCCAAGTCATCACCATTGGCAATGAGCGCTTCCGCTGTCCTGAGACCCTCTTCCAGCCCTCCTTCATTGGTGAGTAGAAATGTTTGGGTGTCCCAGGGTAAACTCCATTATAATTAGACAGATTAAGGGGCCTTTGAGTTAGTAGTCATAGCTTGGAGTCCCATGAAACTCAGCCTCAAGTCCTGATGGCTTATTGTAGGGAACTGTCTTCTGCTCTAGGGTAAGATCAAGGAAGACAGGGAAGGTGGAGACGGAGTTCTCATATCTGCAGGTGAGGGCTGCTCACTCCAGAGAGCTGGCTCATTCCAGTTCCAAATAGCTGCACCTTCCTTTATTTGTCATTAAATGCCACCACAGCCCTACTCACAGAAGCAACTGGACACTTGTATGTCACCGAGGGTATTTCTTAAGTAGTGACTTCCAAGAGGAAGCCTGGATCTGATTTTAGTCCATAAATAAACCGTGCATTAATTTTAGCTTACCCTTTCACAGTACATCTCCATATATCTAGTTACAAGAGGTGCTCACTCCACCCGGGCACTAAACACAGTTGCTTGTTTCTTGGCAGTCTATGGTGGATTATCTTTCAGCACTTTTAAGAGACACCTGTTCCACCTGTTCCCCGTTGTGTATATTCATGGAAGAACATATGTTTCAGGGTGGCAGCTCTCCAGCACAGGGGAGCCCTGTTCTCTTCCCTCCACCCTGGTCTGAATGCACTGTGATTTTTTTTAAAATCTTGTTTCTAGGTATGGAATCTGCTGGCATTCATGAAACTACTTATAATAGCATCATGAAGTGTGACATTGATATCCGTAAGGACCTGTATGCCAACAATGTCTTATCTGGAGGCACCACCATGTACCCTGGGATTGCTGATCGAATGCAAAAGGAAATCACAGCCTTGGCTCCCAGCACGATGAAGATCAAGGTACAAATCCTTTGTGGGTGGGAAGGGCGGAGGCAGATCTTGATGTCCAAGCTGAATTTCACTCCCATCTTCAGAGCTTCTTGTCTCCTCCAAACTTTACCATTTAGCCTTCCTATGACTATTTCTGACATTTTCCCAGTACTTTCCCCAAGATAGGGAACTTTAAAAATGCTTTCAAACAATGAAAAAAGATAAATCTTTGAAAAATAAACCAAGTGTGAACACACTTTAAAACCCCCAACTTTGGGGCTAGCCCCCACCAGGCACTTAGCCTATGGCCACTTCTGCTGTAGTTCAGAGGAGTGGGGAAATTCTAGACAAAAGTTCAGAAGACTTGATGGGTGGATGACTTGGTGGTGTGAAGTCTCCCACATTTCGGGTGGTTACGGGCTCCTATTGCTTCGTTGCTTGGAGAATTTGCTGACGTTTTTGGGTTTTTTTCTGCAGATCATCGCTCCCCCCGAGCGTAAATACTCGGTCTGGATCGGTGGCTCCATCCTGGCCTCTCTGTCCACCTTCCAGCAGATGTGGATCAGCAAGCAAGAGTATGACGAGGCAGGCCCGTCCATCGTCCACCGCAAATGCTTCTAAGGCACCTCCTCTGGTCCGCCTTCAGTTCAGGGTGACAGTGCTCTGCTTCTTGGAATCTTCCACCCCCGCCCCAATCTCTCATCAATCATTGTACAGTTTGTTTACACACGTGCAGTTTGTTTGTGCTTTGAATATTTATTGCTTTATAAATAAACCAGACCAGGACTTGCAACCTACAAAAGACTCTCTTAGTTCCTCTTGGGGTAGGCATGAGAGGGGAAAGGAGCTGTTTTGATACCCCGAGCATTGTCATATTAAGGTTACCAGATAAATTAGTGTGATGTTGAGCTGGGAGTTACAATACTGATTTTTTTTTTTTTTTTTTTTTTTTGCAGTACTGGGGTTTGAACTCAGGGTCTTGCACTTATGTAGCCTACCACTTGGGTCACGTTTCAGATAGGGTCCTACACTTTAACTAGGGGCCAGCCTTGAACTGAGATCCTCCTTCTGTCTCCTATGTAGCTGGGATTACAGATATGTACCCCCATGCGGATCCCACAATACGACAATGTTTTGTATGTGTGGTGCTAGGGATCAAACTCAGGGTCTCATGCGTGCTAGGCAAGTGCTCTACCACTAAGCTACTGCCCCTGTCCTTGTGTTTTTTAGACAGGCTCTTGCTATGTAGTTCAGCTGGTCTTGACCTTGTGGTCCTTTTGCCTCAGCCTCCTGAGTGCAGGGACGGCAGGTGTGCTCCACCACACCCAGCTACAATATTGAAATTTTAATTTTAGACTTTGGAGTGGAACCATGAATGCATTTTGTATCTTATAAGGAAAGTAGATTAGCTCCATGTGTGGAGAAATGGGGAAGACAGTTCTCTAAGATCAGTTGTTACAGTTGACACTTGAAAGTGTTAACATCTGTTCCAGTTGTTTTTGTAACTTTGCAGGAAGCACACCCATTGGTAACAAGCAGGTCAAAGATTATTTTCAATAGGTTAGCTCATCTTCTCATATCTTTGCAGTCTCCAGTTGTCTCTGGGGGAGGCAGTACTGGGGTTTGAACTCAGGGCCTTGTGCTTAGGTGTAGCTATCATTTGAGTCACACCCCAGCCCATTTTGTGTTAGTTTTATTTTTTAGATAGGGTTCTTGAATTTGCCTGGGGCTGGTCTCCAACCACAATTGTACCTTTACCTCCCTCATAGCTGGGATTACAGACCTGTACCATCAAGCCCAGCCCTTCTGTTACTCCTTTTGAGGGCTATTCGTGAAGCACAAAGGCCAGCTGATGGGCGTAGTCATGTCTCATTGCAAATACCCACTCAAAGAACTGCCAGGTAGTTAAGGTCTTACTCTGTGGCCCTGTCTGGTCTTGAACTTGAGTTCCTCCTGCCTCAGCCTTGAGAATGCTGGGATTATAGGCATGGGCCACCCAGCCCAGCTCTGGGACAGAGGTTTTTTTTTTTTAACCTCTTCATTTCTTTGTAATCTTGGGATCTTGGATTAGGTAAAATGGAGCCTATGATGTCCTGAGAGAGCAAGGTGAGGCACAATATCTGCTTTACTCCATGCTGGACTCTGCAAAGTATGCTGGGAAGAGGGCTGGGAACAGTGTGCTAAGGACAGGTGTGCTCCGTCTCACAGGGGACTCCCTGCTACTCATAAATCCCCAGCAGTGTCTGGGAGGCTTCGGGATGTGCGTGCACCTGGGTCTCAAAGCCTGGTTAAGAGTTAGGTAAGAAGAGCAGGGCGTTGCTCTCACCAGGAGGAAATGGGGAGGAAGCCAGGACACCAGGCAGAGGGCAGCCTGGAGAGAGCTGATCAATTTTAGGAAATCCATCTGGGAAAGGTAGACTCCAACCCGATGGCAGAAGCCTTAACATCTTTCGTTTTCAAATGAATTTTTCATGAACTGTGAGAACTCACAGGGGTGTTTGATGTACTTAATTAAACTTATCTGTTGCCAAGGGACTCAACACAGAGATCAAGCCTGGATGCGGTGTTACACAGCTTGTTTGTGGAGTGCCTGACACAGGAAGCCAGATGTTCTCATGTGCAGCCTGATGCTGCTTCTGAAAGCACGTCTTCTAACTTTAGGCAGAATTTATCAAGGACAACCCCATTCTATCACATGCTTTTTTGGAAGTCTGGGCTCAAAATTTGGAGTACTCTGGGTTCATCAGACATCTTTAGTGACTTACTGCTGTCATTGTCACCCAAGGTCATAATTGTGTCAATTAATGTCCATTAATTTAAGAAAGTGTTCCTTGATCCCTGACTGTATGCCAGGCCCAGTAGTAGGGACAGGGAACACAAAGATGGATTATAGCACGTTCTCTGTGCTTAAGGAGCTCAGAGTTCTATATTTAACGTAACCAAATAGAAGGTCTTCTCTTAATAATAGCTAAATAGCAAATCAACTTAATAGCCTTTTTTTTAGATAAAGGATGACATTATTGTAGTTTCCTTTTCTCTCCCAGTGGTACTGTGTAGCACAAATAGATTGGTTTAAAAGCTAGGTGTCAGCCAAGGAGATGGATTTGGGGATTATGAAGTATGATTTAGATAGTTTCTTTGGCTCTTTTTTTCTAATCTCTCACACTGAGTGCATTAAATAATTTAAGTGTAGAGAGATTATTGATATTGCCTGTGGTTATGTCCATTTATGAATGGACATGAGATGGATATCATTGTGTCTACGTAAAAGAAAGTAAAAATTATCTTCTGATATTTGTGTCAGAAATGGTAGGTACCCAGATTCAAGGTGAATTCTGAGTTTCCTCCTCTCTGCTTGAGGACAGGGTGTAAAGGATTAGAACAGCTGAATCTTCTTAAAATTGTGCTTAAGGAGGGCACCAATGCAATAGTGTGCTTTAAAGGCCATCTGCATCTGTGTAAAGTAGTTGAGATGTCTATAGTAAATGTCTTTGGTCAAAGTGGCCATACACAAAAACCTATGTTGATTGTAATACTTATTTTCAGTTTATAATGAGAAGAAAATTGTTGGTACTTTCTAATACCCCCAAACACTATTTTTTCATTTTTCATAATCAAGTAGATTGTTTAAAAATATTCAAGAGAGTGGAGTGGAGAGGAAAGAAAAATTACTGAAGGGAATGGGATGTGTAGCGTGGTGGGGCTCATGTACTGTATGCAGGGCCTACCCAATGTCATTAGGGCTCCACCATCATCTCCATTTCTTCTGTGGGTTCTCAATTGTCCTCCCTTTCCCAGTTCATGTGTGGAGAGAGGACCTTTCAGGAGGAAATTATGTTTAAGTGAAGTTATAAGGTTAGGGTCCTAATCCAGTAGGACTGGTGTCCTTACTAGAGGAGGAAGAAACACCAGGAGGGAGCCCACAGGTGAAGGACCACAAAAGGACACACGAGGAAGGAGGCTATCTGCAAGCCGTGGAGAGAGGCCTCATCAGAAACCAACCTGCCAACACCTTCATCATGGGTCTCCAGACTCCAAACAGTGACAAAATAAACTTGTTTGAACCAGTCTGTAGCATTCTGCTACAGAAGCGTTGGCAGACTTATACAGGATTTTCCATATTTTTCGGCACAGTGATCTAAGGTTCTACCAACTTACCAACATCTGGGATAAGAGTGCCTTCCCATATAACATGACAAAAGTTCCAGAAGGTCTCTTGAGTCCCCCCAGGCTTGGGGACTGTGTTATACCATTCCCACCTCAGGCACTAATCAGTATTGCTAATTGGTGGTGGTAGTGGGGGAGAGCAGTGATTCTCCACAGAAAGGGAACAAAATGGTACAAATGTCCATCCCTGCTAGAGCAGCAGCAAAAGATGGTGGTTTGTGAAGCAGGGACCAATTTGTGGCCAGGCTCCAACCTTCCAGGTTAGGAGTTTTGTTTCATTTGACAGGTCCAGAGACGCCCTTCAGAAAAGCAATGATTTCACTCAAATGATAAGTATCTTATCTAATCAATCTTCACAGCAAAACAATGCAGTGAGGTCTGTCACCACTCCCGTTTGGGAGTGGTACTTACCCAGGTCACACTACTAGGAAATGGCAGAGTTAGGACTGTTGAGACTGTCCCATGTCCAGTGGCTCTCATCACCAGCAAGGGTGGCTGGAACTAGAGGACAGTCCTCAGAATGAACTCTTCACCCAGAAGGACTTTCTGTGTCCCTGTCACACTTTTAGTGTACAGTCAAGTACTCTAAGAAGAGGCAAAAACAATAGTTCTGTCAAAAGTTTAAATTGAGTTAGAAGAATCAATTGTTTGGTTGATTTAACCAACATAAATTTATTATTTATTTATTTTTTGGCTCCTACTGGATCCCAAAGACAAAGTAGACATCGCCACTGCACTGATGTGGCTTCCACTCCAGTGGCCCAGTATGTGTGTTGTGTGTGCGTTGTATGTATTGTGTGTATAGTGTGTGGTGTGTGCATACTGCTTATGTGTGGTGTGTGTATATGTGGGGTGTGTGCATTGTGTGTGGTGTGTGTATTGTATATGTATGTGTGTGTATGTACATTTTGTGTGTGGTGTGTATGTATGTGTATGGGTGTGTGAGGTGTATGTGTGTTGTGTGTATGTGTGTATTTTGTGCAATGTGTATTATGTGTGTGTATGTCTTGTATGTGTGTGTGGTGTGTATGTATGTGTGTGGTGTGTGTATTGTATATGTATACGTGTGTGTATGTTTGGTGTGTGTGTATTGTGTGTATGTGGTGTGTGTATATTCTGTGTGTTGTGTGTATGTGTGTATATTTTTGTGATGTGTATTATGTGTGTGTATGTGTGTGGTGTGTGTGTGTGGTATGTGTGTGTGTGTGTGTGTGTGTGTGTGTGTGTGTGTTGGGGACAGGCAATAGCCACGTGGACAAACACACTGGACTTCATGGAGGGAATAATGGGTGCAGAGAAAGTCCTTTTTCTTCCTTGTTTTCCGGCGGTACTTGTGCCTGGTAGGCAAGCGCTAGGGCCTTGTGGTTACTAGGCACGTGCTCCACCATTTGAGCCACACATCCAGTGCTCCACCCCTCTCTTCCCCCACCTGATGCAGCCATGAGGTCAATTTGAACCACTTACAGTCAGTGTAAGAACGTGGGTTTTTGGAAAGACGGGAGCATTTTCTGGTCTATAAAACACAGCCGTGTGCGTCAAGGTTGCAGTGAGTACTAAATGGGATTCAGTTTGCACCAGGCTTCACTGTTCCACATTCAGGTCAACCTCTGGCACAAAAGCAGAGGCAAGTAAACCACCAGGAGGCTCTTCCTCAATGCAGGGGGGAGATACAGGTGCCTGAAGCTGAGGACACCATGAAGACAGACAAAAGTGTGGACAGTTGATAGGGGTTTCTTGAACAGTTGCAATGACAGGCTGTGACTTATGGCTGGACTGGGACAGGGAGAAAGACTGTGTTTTCAAGGAAATTCAAATTTCAGGGTAATTCAAATGCAGCTCCAGTCTTACATAAGAGAGAAGGCATCCCCCAAGCTATGGATTGCCTTGGGTCTTGAAAAGTGGGTAAGGGTTTGCTGTAAGAAAGGGATTGAGAGAGACTGAATGAGCAGGGTGGTGGTTTTGAGGACAGAAATGCAGCAGGGAGAACTGACAAGAGTGTATTGGGGTGCCTGTATTAGGGTACCTTCATCAAGCCAATTTGGACCAGTTAGGGCGAGTGCAAAGGCCTGGGTTTTGGAGTTCTGTGGGGCTGTGACCTGACCTATAAAACACAAATGATGACTGTACTTGTTCTTCAGGGTTGCTGTGAGGATTAAATAAATAAATTTTGTAGACATACAGTAGGCCTTGGCACACAGTAGGACCTTAACTGATGGTCTTTATTATTGATACTTGTATTGCTGTATTTACACATACTCTCATGTTATATATCTATAATATATTGTATCATATACACATCTGTGTATACACTGTACAAAAACGAGAAAGTGTGGAAATATGGGAGCATATGTGTTTTATGATGACATTTCTTGAGACATGGCCTATTGAAATGATGTTTAAAGAAAGTCAAATTAGTAGACATTATAAAGAACGGTTCTGATGAGGCATAGAGAGCTAATGGCAGAATGGCAGCCTAATATTGTGGAGGGAAAGATGGCAAAGCATTTCAAGGATTTAAAAAATCTTCATCTTCTTTGACACAGTAGTTCCATGCAGGGGAACTGAACCCAGGGAGAAAACAATGAAACATTCCATTAAAAAAGTTCATGAGAAAATTATTTGCAAATATTAATCTGATCAAATCAGTGATCTGATACTTCTAAAGGAAGTACATATAACAGAGCAGTTTAAAAGGTCACTTTTTGATGAATTTATATTACATTTCTTAAACTGCAATGTATTTTTCCACTTGAAAGTGAACAAAGCAAGATATACTTTAATAAAAATTATGAAATAAAAGAAAGAAGGGGAGTCCTGCACTTGAACCCAGGATGGCTTGGTGAGCAGAGAAGGGTATAAACTTCCTAGGAGAAGAGAGGTGCACAGATTTTACAGGCAAAGAATTTAGAGCTAAACACTCCCTCCTCCTCCAGAGGAGACGCTGACCTAAATAGTTTCATGAAGTAAGGAAAAGTGTAACTTCACAACTCAGGGTTTGAAGAAGAGTTTGACCAATAATTACTGTGACTTCATACTATCTGGTCTTTTTATGGCTTTCTGAGTTCCCAGTGTAAGAAGCAGTTTGCACACCATTTGTAAGTCTCCTCTCAAGTTGAAGGGACTTATTTTAAAACTTCAAATCTCTCAGTAAAGGGTAGCCACATTCCCTTTTGTATCCACTACCCTGGAAAGTCAACTCCATTATGTTATAATAACTGGTTTGATTTTAATACATAAAAGGGAGCTCCTTCACTGAAATATAGTACAAGGATTCCAGTTTTTAAAAAGAAAACCATAGGTTGGTAGGGATGAGGGATTCAGCAGGGAGAACTTGATGAGTATTTACTCCAAATATAAATCTTAATAGGGAGGATATAAAAAATAAGATTATATTCAAGCTTTAAGAGAATGAAGCATAGTATAAAGAACCAAGATTCTCCTCCATGCTCCCATGATGAATGGAAGCCTCCTTTAGTTTGGGCCCCTACAGACATGAAGCCTAGGTGAGAGACAAACTGTTCTTAAGTGAACCACCAAGACTGGGTCTGTGACTACAGGATAACTTAGCTGAGTCTCACTGTCAAAAGCAGCTTAGGTGCCCACCCTCCCAAAATTTCATTTTGCCTTAGGGTTCCAAAGTGGTTTCATGCCAACTGAAATGTACACTTAAAATAATAAATGTTACCAGAATTTTCATTTCAGTTAAGAAGGTTGTTCATATATCCAAGGCGCCATGCTGTCAGTAATGGAAGTATTGTGGAGTATTATAACTTTACTCCTCTTTTGGGGGTGGAGCAGTTTTGTTTTCCTTTGGCATGTAAATGAGATAGAACTCTATTTGAAGTCATTCCAGTCCCATTTGTTGGTTCAACATCTGAGCATGATGCTAAAATAGTCAAAACAAAGGATTTCATGAAATCAACTTTGCTTTCATCCATAGCCAGAGTTGGCCATCTAACATGGCTCACACAGAATTCCCTTTCAAAAAGAAAGTTATCATTGAGATATAATTACATAACATACAGTTCACCCCACTGGAGTGCAAAGTTCAGTAATTTGTGGTATATTTGCAGCTGAGTGCAACCATCACCCTCGTCAATTTCAGAATATGTTCATTACCTCTAAAAGAAACTCCTCCTGTAGCCATTATTTTTCTGTGCTTGCATTCAGAAAGATTTTGGTGGGATGATCTGGTTGCATATATGTTCTTTACAAAAACACATAAAATTATGACTTTTATCTTAATAAAAAATGATGGCTTTTGCCCTCTATTGCAAGAAAAAATGTTCGGGACTTTTGTCTGTGAGATTCCATATTGGGCCCCTTTCCTCCTGTGAAAAGACAAATCATCAACAAAAGAGTTTCATGATACAATTGACTTTTTTAGTGATTCATGAATCAGCAGCATCCCATCTCAAAGTAGTCAAGATTTTTAGGCAGAAAGATGAAGAAAGCAAAACAATGAGCAGGAAGATTTTCAAGATCACTTTCCTTACAGAGTTAAAGCAGACTTCCATACCTGCTAGCTCAGGTGGACTTCGGTTGGTTACTGAGTCTCCTGTTCAACAGTGAGCATGAGTGACTTGTTTCTGGTTCAGACTTGTCTGAGGAGACCAGTGCAGGAGCTAAGTCCAAAGCAATGGCCTTTTATAAGTTTCATTTAACACTGCTCACCGCAGAACCCCATCTGCACAGAGACACCTTGGAATACTCATCTGTGTTCACATCTCACCTCCACCTTCTGTATCTTGGTTCAAACCATATATCATGTGACTTTTGGTTTTAACTTTATTGAGGTGTAGTTTATATATAATAAAATGTGCCTATTTAATCATGTAATTGAATGATTTTAATATATATATTTATCTATATGTCTATCATCCATCATCTATATATCTATCTGTATACCTATCTATACCAAATAACCAACACACTGATCAAAGTATAGCAATTCTATCTCCCCATCAAATTCCTTCTACTTGCAAATTCAGTCCTCCCCACCTCAACTTTGGGCAATCCTTTATAACACTATAGGTTAGTTTTGTCTGTTCTGGAATTTCATCAATATTTCACCAATATTTATTTAAAATTATTTTTATATTTAAAATTATTTTATATTTAAATTTTTTTGCTTATCAATTTCATTTCTGTCTATGCTCCTAGATGCTTCTAAAAAAGAACCCAGTGTTCTAGCTCAGTGTCTAGCAAAAAGTTGGGATGAGTGTATCCCTAATCGTTCATTTAAAAATGGAAGAATCTACACATTTGTAGGTAACAGTGATGGTTTTACCATGAGGGTCATTTGTCTTCTTCCCTTCCTGGGCCTCAGTTTCCCCATCAACAATGTGGAGGTCATAATCTTTTGTCTTTTGTAGAATGTGTTCGTTTAAATGAATGAATTGAAACTTTGTGTAGGAAGACATTTGTAGTAGCATCTTACTCATCTACACTCTTGATAACAAGACAGGAGTTCAACTCAACCCATTTTCCCCTTCTGAAAATATGGTGGCCGCGTGTCATGTTAGCAGTGTCGGCTTCCACAGAGGGTAACACACCTTGAATCGTAAAACTGCCTCTCTCCACAAGGGTTTGAAGTCTGTGGACCGGCATCCCTCATTCCCTACAGATTGGAGAAGCTGGTGTAGGTGGCCTCTGCATTCATCCCAGCTTGGCTGTGTGTGCTTCTCCCTTCAGCTGAAGTTCCAAATCTCTCTCTACTATCTAGGACACACGAGAATTAACCTACTCATGTAGATTACAGGCCCCAGCCCTCATTAACCTCAATATTGAAAGAAATGCAGCTTTTGCAGTGGGAGGAGCAGCAATGCCCTTCCATGCCACACAGACAGCGACATTCACGAGCTGAGGGGACAGGCTTTCTAGGGAGTAGATCATCCAGTGTAAGTGTGTCATTTCACATATCTGTATACCCTGGGTTGTGGACCCCTGCATAAAACATGTTAAAATTACATCTGTGAGGTCGTTTGTCAAGGTGCTGTTGGTTCTGCATTTCCTTGATGTTGTTTGCATTCATGACTTGGTACTGAAATTCTCACCTGCCTCCCCAGTGGGTAATCAATTGTTATTTCTTAAACAGCTGAATGGACGACTCTTCATTCTTGAATTGTGAAGTCAAATCTACCTAGAGTCCCTTTTTGTCTTATCCTGCTTGCCTCATCTGACCTTTGCTTCTGTGGGATTTAAGTGTTAAGCAGCTGTGTCCCTGTCCTTCCTCTTTGGCAATGGCATGGGTTTGGGGGGACAGTCACCATAGGCGGGTAAAATAGAGGAAGACAGGACAGAAGTTCATGACCTCAGCAAGTCAGAGAAATGCCTGGTAACTATAAAGAACCTCAGAGAACGTGAAACAGGACAGGCAGGTGGGGAAGAAAATCTGTGCTGAAACAGGCCAGTGGCACCCTCTCCTCTGCTGTCAGTGGTTTCTAGAAGCCCATGGAAGGGTGTTGGGCAGCTGAGCCTCATCCACAGAGGTGGCAGCTTCCTCAATTTGCAAAGCCCTGATGACGCCCCCACTCTAACAAGGACACTCCAAGAAGGCTGGTAAATTCTCATGACTTTCTTTCTCACCCATACCTCCCAAAGAGTCATTTCTCTTCTCTTGATCTCTTCCACTGGGCAAATACTTATTTGCCCACCAGAATGATTTTCTCTGCTTAGATCTATATTTTTCAAATTGTTGGTCATAGCCTTGAATGAGTCTTGGAATCAGTTATATAGGTTCCAACATTTTAAACAATGACCAAGCAGAGCAGAGTATATTGTATATAATGCAGGTGAATGTTTTGTGGAAGTCTGTTTTAGTCAATACGTGTAGATATGAAGTAGTGACATGAAATGTCTTTTTCTGGGAAAGAGTTTGAAATTAACCAGTTTGTCAATCAATTTTCACATATTTCTTAAAAATCATTTTTATTTGTCTTTCTGTCTGCTTATTTTGCTTTACATGATGATCTCCAGTTCCATCCATTTTCCTGCAAATGGTATCATTTCATTCTTCTTTATAGCTAAAAAATACTCCATTGTGTATATAGACCATATTTTCTTTATCCATTCATTGGCTGATTGCTAGGCTGATTCCATGGCTTGGCTGTTGTGAACAGTGCAGCTATAAGCATGGCTGTGCAGTCTCTCTACTGCATTCTGACTTACCTGCAGCGGAATCAACAGGGACTATTTTTGAGGCAGGGCAACCAATGGGCAGGAGTGACAGGAGAGGGTGAAGGTGGGGTGAGTATGATCAACATACTTTATAGACTTATAAATACAGAATAACGGAACCTGTTAAAATTGTTTTACAAAGGAGGAGGAGGAGTAATAAAGAGGGTGAATTTTGTCAACATGTGTGTCATATGCATGTGTGGGAATATCATCATGAAACCCCTTTGTACAATTAATGTGCCCTAATAAAATCATTGTTAGGAAACTGTTCACACTCATAAGGTAGTGACTGTAGTAGATTGGACCCTGCTGATTCTCACCAAGTTTCTACCTTGTCCTTGGTAGACAAAACAACCCTTCCCACTTCTTCCAGTAATTTATTTTCATTATTCCTTTGCCCCATCCCACCAAACATAGGAGAGATGTCCAGCAGCATCAGCACAGTCTTTCTTGATGGTGTGAATATTTGAGGTCAACAGGAACCTCCCTGATGGGCAAGCTGGGTAGGACAGCTGCAGCAAGCCTCAAAGGCTGTGAACACCGGCTCTGCACCTTCTGTGGTAGACACAGTCAGCTCATCTGGTTTAGTCTGGAAGTGTCTCTGCCCTGGTCCTTTACCCCATCCCACCCAGAATAATGGAATTAGGGAGAGGAGAAGGCAGAGCTGGTGAGGTCTGTTACACAGAAGAAGGAACTGAACCGTATCGATGGAAGGGAGTTGCCAAGAGAACCTCTCATTTATTAAAGCGAACAGCTCTAGGAAGTGGTGCCCGAGCACTGGAAATGAGATCGCCCTCTACAGACAGAAATCAGGACACCAGCCAGCCAAGAACCTCACTCAGAGCTCCTGACAATACCATTACTGAGTCAGGAATAAAACAAAGACTCCTCCTCCCTCTCAGGACTTTCCTTCTTAGGCTTGGACCAAGAGAACCATCATCATTTGGATGGAGTGAGGGCGGTGACAGGAGGGGAGTCACTAATTTCTATATTATGCTGTCCTTTTCCCCAGGGCCATTTCAGCCAGCAATGGTCCAGCTGCATTATCCATACTGTTTCATCTGCTTCTGCCTGCTCAGGCCTAGGAAACACCTTGTACAGCCCAAGAATGACTCTAGGTGGTTTCAAAAGTCACATACAGAACTTGGTCTCATGTCATGAATGTCAGCTCCATGTGCAGTGTGGGATTTGAACTAGGGGGTGGGTTCCTACAGAGAAAAACCTAAACTGAATTAAACAAAGACTCAGCAACATTGTGGAACTCATCTGTGCTCCTATAAAAGGTGATAACTGCACGTAAGGCTAAAGAATAATGTAGTGCCCACATGGAGTAAGTGTTCAGTAACTGGCAGGCATTTCAATCTTCCTCCTTAACCTTTTGAACAATTGCTCTTACTGGTCCCTTCCTCTTCTTTGTCCTTTATGACTTTCCCTCTTCCAACTTCAAAAAGAAAATGGAAGGCACAGATTGAAACTTGGACAGTTTCTCACACTAAACATGCAGGTTCAAATCTTTCCATAAGAAATTAAACGCTGACTGTGTACTGTGGCTGATGCCTGTAATCCTAGCTGCTTTGGAGGTGGAGATTGGGAGGATTGTTGTTCGTGGTCAACCCTGCCAAAAAAATCACAAGGTTCCCATCTCAACCGCCAAGCTGAGCATGGTGATGCATACGTGTCATCCCAACTACTCAGGGTAAACAGGGTGATCACAGTTCAGGTCATCCTGAGCATAAAGGCGAGGCCCTATTTGAAAAATAATTAAAGCAAAAAAGACTGGAGACACAGCTCAAGTGGTAGAGTGCCTGCCTAGCAAGAGCCAAGACCCTACTTCAAACCCCAGTACTGCAAATACACACTACCCCTCTCCCCATTCTTCCTAACCCTCCATTCCATTCTAGTTACTTCTCTCTCTCTCTCTCTCTCTCTCTCTCTCTCTCTCTCTGTATTTCAAAGTCAAACCCCTCAAAAGGGCTGCCCCCCATTTCCCTATCACCCCTCCTTTCTCAGTCTTCTCGCTGGCCACTTGACTGCTGTGGAGGTTTCTGGTGACCTCCATACTGCTGAATCCAGTCCTCACAACAGCTCACCTCTGCCCCTGTCAACACACCTTTTCCTGGCCACACCCTTGGTTTTCCTCCACCTCTAGCTTTTTCATACCCTTCGCATGGTCATCTTCTGCCCATGGTCCTGAGAGGAGGGGACTCTTGGGGCCATGACTTGCCCATGAACATGCTGTACCATAGGTCTTCCCTAAGTTGGTTCCAATATCTCTGGTTTTAATTTCCACCTTTAGGTATCAAACTTTTATATTAACTCCCTCCTTGAATCTCCACTTGAATATCTCAGAGGTGCTTTTATTTTAACTTGTTCAAAATCAAATTCATAGTCCTCTCCACGAACTTGGTCTTCATCCAGAACTCTTCCATCTTTGAAATGGTAACTGTACAGTTCTGAAATTCATCTTTGGCCTCTCTCTCTTTTCCTCTCTCTCTCTGTCTCAGCCAGTCACCTAATCCTTTCAAATGTATTTCTAGAAATCTCTTGATTCTGTCCAGTGAATTCTGTCTCTTCTCCTCATTTCCTCCCTCACTTCCTCTGTCCTAGACTAACCCTGACTGCTATAATGTCTCCTGCATGTCCCCTCTTGCCCTGCAGCCCTTCCAGTCCTCTCTCTACACTGCATCAGGAGTGATCTTCTAAAATTGCAGCTCTCTGCAAAATGAAGTCCCCCAATGGCTTTCTACTGATTGTAGCCCTTTCTAAATTCATCTTGTCTTCTTCTCCAGCCTCCATCTTCCACCCCTATCCTCCACCCTTTTCCCAGCCCCAGTCTGTCTGTCTTCTTACATACACCACTCCCACTTCTGGACTTTTACATATGCGGCCTCTCTCACCACTCCTGCACTCCCCCACCAGCCTTCCTGGACACGCCACAGTAATAATTTATGTTTTGGAACCATTGTTGAATTAATATTTGACTTCCCTTCAGACTGTTAGTTCTATGAGGACAGCAACCTTGCTCATGTCTACTCATTTTGTCATCTGTAACCCTTAACCCTGGGTTGGCCAAACAGTAAATGTTGAGAAAGTGTCAGATACAGTGGAGATTTGTACTCCCCCCAATCCCCTGCTCCTTCTTCCCTCCACAATTCTGAAATCAGAGACTGTTCTTCAGATCCACACATCTGTGTGATTCATTCGTTCTATCAAATATCCACATATCTCCTACTAAATGTCCATGTGCAAAACATAGACTCATTCTTGGGTTGAACACTTATCCAAATGGAGTTGTATTCTATTGTTCTGCATCTTGCTATTTTCACTCAACGTTTAAATTTTAGAGATCTATTCTTACCAATTATGTAGATCAATTTCATTCATCTGATGGCTGAATAGTGTGCCATCATGAATAAACCACAGCATATTTTGTGTTTTCATTTAGTATGCTTTTTGTTTTGTTTCCTTTTTCTCCTTTATTGACTGGTATGGACAGGATGTTTGTGTCATTGCTTGCCCTCAAATTTGTGCCACAAGAGCCTCTCCTTTATTAAAGCCAATAGAATGAACTCTAACCCCCAGTATGATGGTATTTGGAGCCTGGTTCTTTGGGAAGTATTTATCTCTCTATGAGATTAGGAGAGGGGAGCCCTCAACATGGGATGAGTGCCCTTGTAAGAGGAGACTGCAGAGTGCTCTCTCTCTCTCTCTCTCTCTCTCATCATCATCTATCTATCTCTGCACTATATGGTGACACAGCCAGGAAGAGAACTTTTACCAGGAAGTTGCTGGCAGGAAACTTGACTTTGGATTTCCCACCCTCCAGGGTTGTGTGAAACAAGCACCTGCTGTTTAACACCTCCCCCCATTGTCTGCCTAGTCCATACCTGGAGCTGACAAAAGCACTGAGTTCTGTTGACTACTGTTTTCTTTATTTTCCCCACTCCATTTTCTCTACCAGTCTTGAAATATTACATTCCATTCCTATTCTTTCAGTGTTTGTTTGCAAACATCTAATAAAGTTTGACAACATAATCTAAAATATACTTCTGCCCTTCCAGTTGTGATCGCCAGGTTTTTATCCCCATTTATCCACATTTAACAGCCACAGTAAATACCTCTTTAAAACATGGATACCTTTTCCCCTCACATCCCATTCTGGGTTTAATTCCTCTCTTTCTTTAGAGTTCCATGTAATTCTTTCAGTGAAGGTCTATGAGTAGGAAATCTTTTCACTTTTTCTCAAAAAAAAAAAGTCAGAAAAATCTGCATTCTGTTCTCCTTGAGTATGGCAGGGTGTCTACAGGCATAGGAATATACCTGCAGGACTGTGCTTGTATCTGAGTGGAGAGGTACTGGTAGTTTTCTTCATTTCTTTACTTGTATATCCTATGTCTTCTCTGCTGAGCAATTTTCTTAAGTGAAAAAGTAAATGATAAAACATAGTAAGAAATGAAGTACTGTGCTCACTGGCTCATCAAATCCATGTCAAATTCCCGTATCTTCCGGCCATGTTTCTGTGAGATTTTCTTCAACAGGACATTGAAGCGATGCTGTTGTCATGGCAGCTTGTGGGGAATCCCTTCCCATGACAAACGAGGAGCCAGATCATTCTGAGATCAGTGTTCAGCAGCTTTGGGCTGCTCTGATTTGTACATCACTGCCAAAATGTCTTTAATCCTGTTCTCACCTGACACTAGAAATTCTCCTTCCCTGTAGTGGAATGTAATGTCTGCCTTCAGGAAAGCTGGCCCCCATTGTACCTGAGGTGTAAGCCTGCGTCCTCTTTCTGCTCTCAAACACTTCCTAAAGGTGTGATGGATGCTCCAGTGTCAGTGTGCAAGGGTGGAAACCAAGTGCAACCCAGGTCTCCTTCAGAACCATCAGCTCTTGAAAGGCCACAGTGAAAGCTGGGTGTCCAAGTCGAGGTCACCAGCACAGACAGTGAGTTGAAGTCAGCAGCACTCCAGCTGCTGGGGAGCTGGTGAGCAGGAGAAATCTAAATTCTGTTTACATAGCACCTCAGTGAGTCAATTACTCCACACAATGATTTTATTTTTACCACAATGTGTTTGAATTCTTCTTTTCTCTTAGACTTAAGTTTAATTTTTTTCTGCTCCTGCAGATGATGGCACTCTAAATTAGCTTTTTCTGATATTTGTAGTTAGTAGGGTTTTTCTCTTTTTTGCAGTGCTAGAAATCAAAAGTAGGTTTCTTTAAGAGAAAGAGAGAGGGAAAAAACATACCCTTGATGCATGCACCACCGACCTGGCCAAGACCTACTCAACAGAAAGCGGTGTTTACCTTGTATGTGGTAGCAGTTCAGTGTGAGTGCACTGTTTTCTTTCTTGTTTGCTTTCTTTTTTTGCAATACTGGGGCTTGAATTCAGGGCCTACATCTTGAGCCGCTCCACCAGCCCTTTTCTGTGAAGAGTATTTTTGAGATAGGGTCTTGCGAACTATTTGCCTGGGCTGGCTTTGAACTGTGGTCAGGAATTGAACTGTGATCCTCCTGATCTCTGCCTCCTAAGTAGCTAGGATTACAGGTGAGAGCCACCAGCACCTGGCCATGTGCACTCTTTTCATTTGAGAAGGGGCTTATTGCATTTAGGATTCCCTTATTAGAGAATACCAGCAAATGCCTCAACACGAAGGATAAACTGTGGACCTGCACACTACAGATGAAGGAGTGACATATTCACTCACTTTCCCTTCAGAAATGTCACCATTACAATCATAAAACAATTTCTTTTGAGACAGGTTCTTTCTGTGAAGCCCAGCTGGCCTGGAACTTTCTAAGTAGCACAGGCTAGCCTCAAACTGGAGATCCTCCTGCTTCAGCCTCCCAAGTACTGAGATTACAGGCATGCTGAGTTCAAAACAGTTCTTAAGAGGGCATTACTCTATAAGACCAGAGACAACAGAAAGTTGAAATGCAGAAGATGGGTGACAATGATTGAGCTGTGAGCTAAGGTTAGCCTGGTTTGTTCAGCAGACACCCCACTTCCCGCCAAAGGTTTGGTAACTGGGGGTGGATAGGAAGAAGGATATAGCTAAGGAAGACTGGTTCAAAGTCTGTTTAAGAAAGAATTAAAGTTTCGTACAGCCTCCACCCCATACAGAAAGTGACTGCCTTTCCTCTTGTCCTCACTGCCCTACAGAGAGTTAGGTGTGGTGTTTATACCCTGAACTTGGTGACATCAGCCATGGTTGACAGTGGGGAGTCAATATTGCCAAGACAATGATTAAGGGACCTTTCCTTACGGTCTGCTGAAATCACCAGACCATTTTCCCACTAGCTCCCTGGGCGTTGAAAGCCAGACCTGCATACTCCAGGCAGGAGATGAGTGGGTCCTTGCCTGGAGAAACTCTCTAGCCCAAAAGAAAGATAATTAGCACTGAGATTGACTTTCCTAACTCAGTGGTCCAATGAGTTACTCCGTACATATTTCTCAACCACAGCTAGTGACATTCTGGCAGAATAATTCTTTGTTGCCAGGAGCTGCCCTGTGCTGTGTAGGTCTGGCAGCACAGCAGGCCTGGCCTCTGCCCAGTAGATGCTATAGTTCCGCAAAGTCAGCACCAATTCCTCCCCACTGAGAACCACAGCTCTACCTGGAAGCTCAGTCAGCGGAGTTTCCAATCTGCCTCTCAGTGCCTGGTTTGCTGGTTAGCCAAAACTCAGCAGACATCTGAGGAAGAAAACCTCTAACACGAGATGAAACGATTTCAAAATACACATTGTGCAGGCGGAAGACAAGAAAGCTCCAAATGTTATCATTACTCTCCAGGGACATTCAAAATGTAACTACAGAGGGCTGGCAGAGTGGCTCAAGCAGTAAGAGCACTTGCCTAGCAACCAAGAGGCCCTGAGTTCAAACCCCAGTGCCACCAAGAAACATGGGCACATGACTATAAAAAAATTTTAATGCAATGAAAAAATGTAAGAAAATGTAAGAAAAAGTTGGGGAGCTCTCCCGGAAAGCTGATCTACAAGATGGAGAATTAAAGAGGAAATATAAAAATCAGAGGATAACCTATGAGAACCAAGATGCAAGTGGCAAATGGTAGGAGGAAAGAGCAGAACAAGTGGAAATGAAGACCAGAAAGGAATGACCAGAACAACACAAGCCCCTTTCCCAGAACTCGGTACATCAATTTGTTTTTGCTTTTTTCTTTCAAGGGGCCCCTTGTGTACTCAGCCAAGCAGATGGAGCAGAGATTTACACCAAAGACATGATATTGTGAAATTCAGAACAGCAGGTGCATTTCTCAGATGCAACACCAGAAGCTGAAGACAATGGAGGAAGGCCTTCAAAATCCTGAAGGAAATGGTTAGGTAGCAATGGGTTGAAGTCCTTTGCAAATGGAGAGCAGGAAAGAAGTGGTGAAGATCTCAGCCTATCAGGAGTTCACTTTCCCAATCAGTCAGACTATGAAATGGAATTGATAGAACACAGCGTATTCAAATATTTGGGGGGTGACTGTGAATTTGGGGTTGGAACAGTGAAGGTCTTCAGAAAGCCAACCATATAACATGTGATGACTTTCCTACGAAGGAAAACAGAACTTTGGGCAGGAAAGAATACTATGTGACCAATTTGTGAATAGTGCTAATGCAGTCATCAGAATATAAACCCTATCTGCTCAACAAAGTTTGTTCTGCAGTTATTTAGGAGAATGGTAGAATAGGAAGGGTGAAGTACGCAGTGGGGCGGGCTGGGGCAGATGGAGACAAAGCCGAGTCCTCTTCTTTCAACACAGGAAGATAGATCGTGCCTGGAACTTGATAAACCCTGTGAGACCAAATCTCTGCTGGTAAGTACAGCTCCAATTCCAGAAACATTTGTTCCCATTTGTGTCAGGGTTTCATGCAGTTGGACCAAATAAACATTGGCGTTAGAATTAGATTTGTGTTGAGGTTTTTGGCTTAGTCATTTCCCAGTTGTATGATTTATGGAGGTCATTTAATCTCTCTAAACCCCAAGTTGATAATCAGTAAAATCAGGAATTGTATTCAGTCAACTAACAATTATCCAGCATGTCCCCATGTCCTGTGAATATGAAGAAATTTGATGGGATATGCACAGGGTGCTGAGGGAATACAAAGGAGGAATGAAACACATTTATTGAGCACTTACTGTGCACCAGGTCACATGTTATGTAAGGCTCTCAGCAATCCAGTGATGGTGTCAGGGGAAGAAATGGCTGCCCAGGGAAGGTAAGTAATTCAACCCTCGTATACAGTTGCAAGTCTGCACAGCGGGACTGAGGCTTGTGTTGTCCATGGTTGCGAAACATTCTCTTCAAAAACTTGTGCCTCCAAAGGGCCCGAAGCCTAGCATGGAAGAGGTTAACGTCAGAAGGGTTACTGGAAATAGCAGCACGGGGGAGGGTTGGCAAATGGTCTCTGCTGGCCATAGACAAACATGGACACTAAATCACTCTCTCCAGGACCAGTGTCCTGTGGCTGCTGTGCTCAGGAAGCTTCACTCAGCAAAGGTTTGGGTGCCAATTACCTTTCAGGGCCCATACGAGGCACTGGAAGCATACAAAAGGAAGACCAAACAGAGCCAGACAAAAAGGAAAAGAACTCTGGCACTGGAGAAGCTCACAGTCCATTGGTGAGAATGAGTGTTTCATGGTGTGGGAGGCTGTATGCTAGAAGGACAATTAACACAATTGCACAGTGGGTGCAGAGGGTGGGTGCGGGGCAGTCTTCCCTGAGGACATGAGTCTGTGGGACAAGTGAGGGTGGCGAGGAGCTGCAGGACAGGCTTTTCAGACAGAGGCTGCATCATGCAGCGGGCTTGCAGGCACAAGCGCCAGGATGGATTTGGGAAAGTGCACTGTCCATCTGGACAGAGCTTAGGACTTAAGGAAGAGCTGCAAGAGATGAAACTGAAGAGACAAACGACAGCCAGTTCACATAAGGACCTGCATTTTAAGAGTCTGGATTTTAAGTTTTATATTAATGTGAAAGTGTGGCTCGAGGGGTAAGATGCTTGCATACCAAGCACGAGGCCCTGAGTTCAATGCCCGGTACTGCAAGAAAAACAATCTGAAAATTTACATTAAGGTTGAACCATAAGTAGGAGAGAAAGGAGTAAAACTGGAGGCAGGGAGGTCAGTGAAGTGGCTACTGAACTACTCCAGGAGGAAATGATAAGCGGCCTGACCTGGGAAGTGATAAGGATGAAGAAAGACAGATGAGTTAAAGGTGTGCAGAAGCACTCAGTTCCTGCTAAGATTCCTGCCCAAATTCAGAGCTGGTCTGGAACATGTGAAGGCAGAATGGATACAACTGCACCAGCATTTTGTCACCACGTGCCCCTTTCATGCCACCGCCCCTTCAGAGGTAATAGTAGGGGAGCTTTGAGGATAATGAGTCAGAAGCAGCCGGTGGAAAAGGTGAGGCATACGCATCCTTGGCAGACAGCAGCACATGGAAAACCAAGGGGATGTAGGAGGGAATGGTACATTGGGGAAGCTGCAGGAAGCTGTGTGTGGCTGGAGTATAGGGAGTGTGTGGAAAAGGATAGGTAAATAGGTAAACAGAGGTAGTTATGGGCCAGACTCTAAGGAACTCTCTTATGAGATTGGTAAAGAGTCTGACCTACCTAGAAATCTATAGGGACCTCTGAAGAACTATAAATAGGTTGGCCAGAATTCATTACAGGAAGATCATTCCAGAAAGATAAAGAATGGTTTAGGAGATATATCAGAGGCTCTTTTGGAGGGTTGGGAGCAAATAAGTTATGAAAAAGAGAGAAGTGGGGAACACTTTCAGAGATACTTGGGAGATTAACAAGGTCATAAGGATTTGCTGGATGGGTGAGAAGCAGGAACAGGAGGTTTGCTTGAGGAAGTAGGTTATGTTTTGTGCAAACAGGCAGACATAAGAATAAATAAGGATGGTGGTATAGCAGTCAGGGCCTGACAAGGAACGTATGACTCTTTGACCTGGGATTTCTGGAGAAACTTTTCATGGAGGAAAATTGTGTGCAGGTTTAAGGGAAGCAATGAGAGACACTGAGAGAGACGCTCAAGGTCTAGCAATGTCAGGAGGGTCTGAAGGGACAAGAGAAGAAACAGAATTACAGAATTACCAAAATGCTGTGAGTTCCAAGGCCATGGAAGAAAAGAGTCACAAAGACATGCAGTCAAAACTTCACAAAGCGGGGAGGAGCAAATGTCTCACCTCATATCCCTTTTATCCTTCAACCTTTTTGCCCAGGCTTCCCATTGGTCAAACCTGAATGCAAGCCCAAAGTAGCCATTTGTAAAGGTTAGCCTCCCAGGACACCCAGAAGAGCACAGAATGGCAAAGAATGGATCTACAAGACAAACAGAATAGGAGAGAATTTTGAAAGAAAATAATGAGCCCTGTTACCAATACTGTGACATCTGGATGTCTGTGGGGCAACTACAGAGAGCTCAAGAGTTCTGGGATGCAGATAGGGCTTTGCCAACATTGCCAAGTTTAAGGACGACCAATCCTTCCTACTCAGGGATTTTTAAGGGATGATACTGGTGCTTTTAAAAGTGCTCTGGATTAATATGCAGCTAGCAATCCTCTGAGACACTACATACATGTAGTTCCTTCCATATATGTATTTAACTAGGAGCTCAGAACCTTTCTCAGTAATCGGCAAGGCGTACATGGAAGAAAGGTACAAACCAACAAACTACCCTGTCTTCTTCATGTAGGCTAAACCTACTAAACCTCTCTGTTGTATCCCCCACACACATATATAAATTTTTTGCTTTGGTAATCTATTTTTCTCATACATGTTTTTTGAAGTTTTAAAGATTGTACTTAATGATAAATATAAAATATGTACAATAGTATTTTAGAATATAGTTCCAAGGTCTTCAAAATCAACTCATTTGTGTATTTTTACATAAATAACTATTTGATAACTAAAATTTTCCCTGGTGGGAAGTGTTCTCTGATATGAGGTAAGGTGGTGGCACTGTTGATGCTGTTAGATTAATGACACCGCTATGTAACACACCTTTTCTATGTGGTACTGGGGATGGAACCCAGGGCTTGATGCATGTTAGGTATTTGCTCTACCATTGAGCTACAGCCCAGGAAACACACGTTGAATGAAAGGGAGTCTCCCTACCACAACCTATCCATTCATTAAAAAAAAAATATGTAGTGCCTATGATCTCAGCTAGTCAGGAGGTGGAGGCAGAAAGGTTGAGAGTTTGAGGCCAGCCCGGGCAAAGTTTGGAGACTCACAAACAAAAGGGCTGTGGGAGTAGCTCAAGTGGTAGAGTGCTTCCCTAGCAAGTGTGAGGTCCTGACTTCAATCCCTGGTTCTGCAAAACAAAAGCAAAAGCAAACCTATGTGGGTCCCCATCCCAGCCCATCAGCACTTGACCATGCGAACAGCACAAGCTTCAAAATGGTTCCTTTTGCACCTGGAGAGCCACGTGTGTGGAACAGCCTGTTGACACTGTGTAGAACATTTTAGGAACTCACCCACTGCTTATTGCAATCTGCTCTGGAGCTGCCCCAAGGTCTGTTCCCTGCTGTTCTCCAGCTCTCGAGGCTCCTGGCTCCTCTTCCACCCTTGCCCTTGGTTCTCACTAGTCTTCCTCTGATCTCAGCTACAGAATGCCCTTTCCCCCTGACCCGTCCCCACAGAGCAGGCCAGCCTCTCTCTGCTTCATTGTGTAACTGGGACTGTAGCTCTCAGAGCTGTCATTAGGAAGTCGCTACTCATCACAGTTTTAAAATTACACTTAGGTATTTGAGATTATTTGATTAATATTGGATTGAATAGTATATGCCTCCCCTACTAGATTTCAAATTCCTGGATGTCAGGCATCATGCTGTACTAGTCACTATTTCATATTGCCTGGCACACAGGAAGCAAGGAATAAGTCTTAATTGAACAAATGAATGAAGGAGAGGGCCAAGAACATATGTGTGCAAAGACAGAATATCAGGGGGTTGAATGTGGGTAAGACAATGCATGTTGGTTTTCATGGACGCCAACTGACTTTTAAATGTATGCTCCAGGAAGGTATCGAGAACATGGTTAGTTGATAAAGAGTGCTATCCATCCTTCATTCCTCATTCATTTTTGCTCATGCAGTGGTCACAAAATGGAAAAAAAAATTCCCTTAAGAAGATAATTGTCTTGAACTGATAGTCTGGCTCAAGTGGTAGAGCACCACCTGCCCAGCAAGCGTGAGGCCTTGAGTTCAAACCCCAGCACTGCCAAAAAAACAAAAATAAAAGCAAAGTTTGCCCAAGAAGATAACTGTCTTGGTTGCAAAACAACACAAAGGACTGTGGTAAGCATTTGAGTTAAAAAGTGAGTCTTCCTTGCCTACAATGTCTCCTACTCCACCAAACAATAACAGAGCGGATAGGGTAGGTATGTGTTTCTTTGGTTATCTGCCGTTTCAGAGATGAAGCTTAGAGAAATTAGAGAAAAAAGAGTGACCAGCTCAGCCCTTAGGTGACCCCTCTTGTACATCGACTGTCACAACTTGAGCATTAACATGAACTATATGATGGACGTTTTAAAACAAGATTCTACTGACAAGTATCTGACATGGAGGCTTCTGTGCTTTTGACTGAAATAGCTATCTGACAGATATGTCCAGCAAGATTAAAATGTTAATTTAAGCAGTAACATATTAGATTTATATTCTTCTTTTTTTCAGTACTGGGGTCTGAACTCAGAGCCTACACCTTGAGCCACTCCGCCAGCCCTTTTTCATTATGGTTTTTTTCGAGATAGGGTCTCAGAAACTATTTGCGATCTTCCTGATCGCTACCTCCTGAGTAGCTAGGATTACAGGCATGAGCCACCATCACCCAGCTGATTTATATCCTTACCTTAATGGAAGACCATCCCACCTCTGCATGAAACAGATAACTTAATTATTCAAATCATGAGAGAAACAGTGATTGCAGGGAACAGAATACATGAACTGTCCTTCTTTGCTCAGAATAAAAGATGTAATCGGATGCAATCATTTCATTAATACACACATGGCCATGTAATAGGAGTACAGAGGACCAGATGGCCAGGAGTGGACAGAAACGAAATGAGATGGGTGTTTGCAGTTTAGCAACTTAGCCTGTGTGGATTACATTAAGTACGCAGAGAACCACATGAACACATTTTCAGAATGAAATTCTACCTTTGTGGCTAGAAGCACCATTTCCATCGCAAGGAGAAAGATTTTTTACTGGAGTCGTGCAGAGCTGCTGCAGCTTGGAAGTTAACAGTGTACATTATTGCACTAGTGCTTGAACGTGACTGCATATAGGAATCATCTGGAGAGTTTTTAATTTTAAAAATATTAATGCACAAGTCTAAATTCCAGAATTGTAGGTTAAATTGGTCTGGGGTACAGCTTTGGCACTGAGAGTTTTCAAAGCTCCCCAGGTGATTCTAAGGTATAGTAAAGTAAAGCTGCAAGAACCATTGCATTTGTGTAATTCTTGTAGTTCCAATAAAAGAAGCAAGTACTTTGGGGGTTTTTTTATAGACCAATAAAAGAAGCAAGTACTTTGGGGGTTTTATTTCAAAGCATCTTTTGCTCCCAAATAGCTATTCACTTCATGCCAAGTATGACATTTGGAAGACTATCTAAAAATTTTCATTTCCTTGCAACTTAAATGAGGCTAATTCCTCTGAGAAAGATAACATATTAAGTAGTTATCAGTTATTAACACCTACTGTGTGCTTCTTGATCGGATTACTTTTCTTTATGGTGGTGGAGCAAGCGTCAAGGCAATGGTGGGAGACTCAGAGATCATCCACAGGACGTGGTCCAGGTGAGTTCCAGGTGTGGGAGATTTGCCTGCTGACAGTCTACAGTCAAGGTGAGTAGATGAGTATATACCAAAAAGGTGAATTTGGTGTGAGGTTCAGGTTACAGAACACTGAATTAAATCAAGTGGGCAAACTGGAATCCGGCTCTTGACAAGCCTTTGGCCAAGCGCGTGGTGAGCCATATGTGAGTGGCTACCCCTTTTCAGTCTCAACGTCTGCACAGATAAGAGGCTCTCTACTTCCATGTTGGTGTCTAAGAGTGAGCAGATGGTAGGCTGTATGACAAGAACTGCAAAAACACAAAAGTTTCTGGGCTGAGTGATGCCTGACCCTCCAGAACCCTGACAAGGACAGAATTTTGTTGAATTTCAGGAAATCCATGTATGATTACGGGAGCAAGGAAGGACCTTGAAAATAAGCCCCAGCTTTTTGAGAGGAAGGTTCCTTTGGGGACATATACCAACTCCACCTTACAGTCTTGGCTGCTGATCTGATTGAGAAATCTAACTTTCAGCAACACCCTCTGATACAGAAGAGGTGCAGGAAAGACGCACATAAGAACTGAAATGTATTCTCCAAGTCTAACAATTCATCAAGGGTAGGTCCTACCCACATGTGTTTCCCCTGCAATTTCCTCCTCTCTTTTATACAGACTGGAAACGCACTCAGCAGGCTGTCCAGCTATATCCTGCATGGCTGGGTGGGGTTCTGGCTGGACAGCCACAAAGACAGCGTGGGAGGCAGTGCCCAGACCCCAGGCAGGCTCTTCTGCACTGAAGCTGAATGACTTCTGAATAGCATTCACTTAAAAGAAATCTCTTCCTGCAGGTCTAATGAGCCCCCCTGGGAAGCTCCCAATGTGAATGGGAATCACGACTTGACATAAACGAAAGATTATGTGTCAGCAGGGCTGATTTGATTCTTAACGGAGTGTTAATTTATTTGCTGTGATTTCACACATCGGCTTCGGCCACAATGCCATATTACGTTAATCCCTGAGACAGAACTACACAAAGGTATATTCCCTATAAACAAGATGGGGAGGAATGGGGCATTTGTACATGTGATTTTTTAAAAGGGATACATACCCTTTTATTCAAAGGACTAGCAGGCAAAAAAAAGTTCCATTTCCCTATCATTTAGATCCAAAATTTCTTGAAGCTAAGACACAGTTTGGCATCTGGGACCATGAAAATGCAAAATAGTTTTGAAGAGAACAGGCTCTGGAATGTTCACTGCCAGAAAGCAAGCTACCATATTTATGGCTTCTCATAATTGGTGGGTTGGACAGCTTTATTCCTTTTGGAGATACTATAAATTTTGTCTAAACAGCAAAACAAAATTGTTTCCTTAAACATTTAAGCTGAGGTTCAAACACGGAATGAGATGCAAGAGAAAAGAGAAAGGAAGGGAGAGAGAGAGAGAGGGAGAGAGGGGCAGAGACAGAAAGAGGAAGAAGGGAAGAGGGAGAGAGACAGAAAGAGAAAGAGGGAGGAGGAGCGGGAGAAGGAGCCCACTTTGCAGCAAAGAGCAGTAGATTTCATTGGCCACTTATGTTCTTTGATGTCTCACAAGATAGGTTGGGTTTGCCCCTTCAGAACACAATCTGATGGTTTCATTAGGAAGCAGATGTATGTAGGCCACCGGGGGAGATAAAGCTCAGTTAATCCTAGCTGTTTGTGAATGGACTTTAACACAGAGACCAATCCCAAATCAAATGTAGTCTCTCCCATTCACACAAATCCTGGGAGGCTACAGATGCTGGTGCTTCCCGGGGGAAATGCATCCAGGGCTGCAATCAGCTTTCCAAGGTCTGTCTGATGCTGCCACCCAAGCTTTGCTCAGCAGCATTCTTGGGTTAGTTTAGCAGATGTTGGGACCACAGTGTGGGAGGTAAGAATGGAAGCAAGAGGAGTGGGGGCTGGTAGTTAGCAAGAAGGCTTTCCATTGAGGAGTCCAGGCTGCCCCTGGTGTGTGCGGTAGTTCCCTTTCTCCTCTCTGGCTTGACTTACTGATGGTCATGGTGGAGGGTGGAACCCACCTCTACTCCGGGAACATGCAGCTCCTCCAGGTGAGGGGAAGAGTAGCTACCCAGCTCCCCCAACAAATACTGGATTTCCACGGTGCTAAGGCCGCCATGGAAAGTACCACGGTGAATAGCAGGTCCTCTGCCCCCAAGATCTTATCATCAAGTAGAGTCAGGACTGAACTTCATTCTTACCACATATACAAAGATTTGAAGCTGCGAAGTTAAAAAGTTCACCTTGGAACCTGTGGTTGAGACGAGAATCCAGATTTAAGCATATATAAAGATAAGAACAAACCCAGACACATCTATGCAGTAAATGGACTATTGTCAGGAATTCTGCACTCCACCCTTGAATTAGAATATTGAACCATGCCTTTTGCTCCTTGACTTTACAGTTTTTCCTACTAGTTCTGGAACTATGTCCCTGCTCAGTTAATGTACTTAGTAAGACATGGCTTTACAAGGCTAATAACCCAGGAATTATTTCCCCTTAGATGCTCACAGGTGGATGTATTTTAATTCCCCTTTCCTTCTTCAAAGGTCACCTCTTACCCTTTTAAATTCCCTCGATGTTCTTCTTAAGGACTCTCAATACCACTTCCTCCACGGCTTCCTCCTTTGACGTTTGTATGACTTTAGACAAGTTACCTAAAACATTTTTAACATCTATGAAGACATGGGTGAGATTTCCTGATTTCTAGGACTCCTTCCAAACTTAGTGCTCATGGAAGTAAAAGTTCTCAAAATTTTATTGTTTTTCAGAGCCATAAATAAGACCTTATAATTAATGCAGGTACTTAACCCTCACTGTATAGATTTTAATTTAGCTATTTGAGATGGGAATCCATCGTATTTATATTTTTAATGAACAAACCCAAATAGTCTAGTGTATACTAATGTTAGTGCTATGAGTGCCACTGTTTTTCATCCAAACCATTTCTTTAAAATTGTAGAATGAGTTGCACAGTAGAACTAAGAGAGAGAACTTCCCATTAACTGAAATGGGCATTTTCAGTCACAGGGGACTTGAAACAGAACCAGGCAAGATTCCAACCCAAGGAACTTCAGATTTTCAGGCAGACACAGGACCTTTTCATATTTAATGTGGCACTATCAGGAAGAATTTTTAATTGGAAACAGAGCTGACTGGGCTCAAACAAGGAACTACATATAGCAAGTATAAAGCAACTTTGAGTGATTTGTAAAGATGAAATAGTTAACAGTTGGGTATTTTCTATTTTCTGTGGTCTCAATTTTTGGAGGATGATTTGAACTTGCTGCTTAGATGTTATCTCTACAGCTCTGGCACATTCAGGCTTCTGGCTCCTTTTAGTCTTTTAAAATACAAAGGCTTTGAAATTTAAGGCAATTGAATTGATGACTATTTAAAAATTATTTTAGTCCCATGAAAACTTCCTGTTTCCTAAGATATAAGATCAGTGTCCTAAATATATTTTAAGGTCTTTCAACATGGGAACTTGGCTTTTTGTTTTATTTTTTATGTTTATTGCAGTATAATTGACTAGTAAAATTTGTATAAATAAAATAAAAATAGCAGCTCTCAAAGGAGAATAAGGCTTTTAACCTTAAAACTTCTTACCTAGTCCAATGGATGAGTCTTAAGATACAGGTTCTACATAAGGGTCTTGTGTTTGTATACCCATGTTCTGTACACATGTGCTCACATTCTGAATCTATATGGCATATTAAAGTATATTTCAAAATAATAAACTAATGATTGACAGTTCAGTCGTGACCTAGGGCATATTTGCACTGTGGGAATGCTGCAAGGGTATTTCCTGCTATCTGTGTCTTCAGGACCACTATCTTTAAGGGCTTAGAAAAGCCCAAGTACACAAGGTAATGATTTTGAGATGTGCAGCTTGTCTGGGGACATTTAAGGACATTAAATGGACTTCCCTCAGGACTTCTTCACTCATTCTCTTTTTTGTCTGAGATCCTTTACTCCAAAAGTGTCTCACAGAGAAGGAGTGAATACAGGGAGGAAGGACCTAAGGGAGGAGAGGTGGGAGATCACCATTCCATCCTTAGCCAACTGGAGAATGATAGCCACCTGTTCTCACTCTTGTTCCTCCTCCTTTCCCAGAAGGTAAAATGACCATACCTCAGCCCTGACGTTCTATTTATGCCCTATATCTTTCTCAATTTTTAGTGGACCCTTTCGCTCGTTCTAGTGAAAAGCTGCTTTTTAGGGAGCTAAAAGCATCAGCCTCAGGAAGGGACCTCAGTCAGTCATCCCTCTGTCACCCAAACTTGGCTCATGTCTTTTAAGCCTCATCTATGCAGAAGTGCCTTGAGAGGGGACTTCACTCCATTCTCTGTTCCTTCCCAGTCCCTGAGCCACCAGGTACCCAACCACCTTGGCTGCTCTAGAATTAAAGGCCATCATTGTGTGACTTATGTAATACACATGTGTGCCATGGTCCCGTGGATAATTCTTGCCGCATTACATGCTAAGACGAGCTAGCAACCCTTTCACAGTTGTATTTTTTAAAAGGATGACAACTACTTACCCGCTGTGCTTTTGGAACATTCTTATGAGACACTCACTACTCTGGTGCCTCCTCAAACTGATCCTGAACTAATTAGCAGCCTGGTGTGACTGTTTCAAATTTCCAGCAATCAATTAAGTACTTGCTCCAGAGAGAACTGACAACAAAATGTAAATTTAAAAGCAGAGTCCAGGATGTGCTTGTCAAGTAAAGAAAGCAGAGGTTGGATAAGGAAAGTGGGAGTGGGGCGAGGTTGGGAGCCCCTGTTTCTGCTCACGGAATACTGGGTCTCCTTAAATTCGGATTAGACCGTATTGTCCTCCCTTAGTAATACCAGACCATCTGGGTTTGTGCTGGGGAAGCGATACCTTTAACCATGGCCACCCCACCGGCCGACTGCTAGACACCTGTCGGGTTCACGCTTCTACCAGACCCCCATCCTCAGAGGCGGCTTCACACCTGCATTTAGGCTTTAGCTTGCAAGGACCCCATCAGGCCTTCCTCACCCCAGCATCTGATCCCCGGAGGCTGGAAACCTCAGCGTCACCCTCAGCCAGCTGCCCTTCTCCAAGGGAAATTGGAAGCGTCCTCTCCAGGGGAAAGCATCTCCATCTGGAAAAGGAACTGCAGTTGCCTCCCCGAGGGCAAAGAGCACACGGGGAGGGCCGTGCGGGGACAAGACGGGCTGCCGGCTCAGGGCCCTCTCCACTCGCCCACGCGTCGGCTCCGGGCTCCCCCCTCCCACGGGAGGCGGGCGGTCAGGTGAGGTTACCTGGGCGCCGCAGAGGCCCCGAGGGGCGCAGCCGTGCTTGCTGTCCCCGTCGCCGCGCGCCCCGCGAGGCGCGGGACTTCGGCCCCTCTCCCCCCCGGCGCGCGTCCCCGACCCTCGGGCTCGGCCGCGCGGCGCCCGCAGCGCGCAACGCCCGGTCCCCGCGCCGACCTGGAGTGACGCAGGCGGAGACTACTTAAGCGCGGATTAGCGCGGCGGCCGCGGATTCCCCAGGCCGGCGGCGGCTGTGCGCGCTCCGCGCGGCCTCGCAGCGTCAGCGCAGGTGCCCGCGGGGGTGGCAAGCGCGGGTGGTGCCCGACCTTCACCAACCCCAGCTGTAGCCGAGGGACAGCGGCGCCCCGAGACTTCTCCCGCCGCAGGAGCGCGGACCCGCACGCCGCCCCGCCCCGCCCCTCGGCCCGCAAGCGCCGGTGCGGACCGACCCCGGACGGACAGACGGACGAGCGGCCAGACGGCTCTCTGGACCGCGCCCGGCAAGAGCGCGCACTTCTCTTCCCGCTTCCCTCTGTTAAGTGCAATAAATGGGAGGGGGGAGTCGTGCATTTTAAAAAATTTTGTTTGCTTCTTTACTTGGGGGGCCATTCGCTCCCAGTCGGCCCGGGGAGGGGCCGGGAGCAGGAACGTGCCGGGTACTGCCCAGTCTTTGTCTGCTGCCTCCGGATGTACAGCGATGGGGGAATGGACCATCTTGGAGAGGCTGCTGGAAGCCGCGGTGCAGCAGCACTCCACTATGATCGGGAGGTAAGGGCGCCAAGCCAGCCGTCCGCGGGCCGTCGGGCGGTCCTTGGGGACCGAACCCCCAGCCCCAAGTCCCCAACCCCAGCCCCCAGCCCGTCCCCTGCCTCCTCCCCATCTTCCCAGGTCCTTGCGCCTGTGTGGCTGGTGTGGAAGGATTACCCGACGCCCCGTGACGCCCCCTCCTCCAGCTCCTCCTCACTAGCTCCCCCATAGCGCTGTGAAGCTCCCGGGAGGAGGGGGCGTCCACTCTTCCCTCACCAGAAAAGGAGTTGTTGGCTCAGTCTTGGGCCCCCCCACTCTCCAGAGTCACAGAGCCAATCTCCATCCGGTTCCCAAAATAGAATTTACAAAGAAAGCAGAATTGCATTTGGACAGAGAAGGGCAAGTGGGGAGATGGATTTGTTCTCCAGAGCAGATGCATCCTTTCTCAGAAAATATTTATTAAGCTACAGTGATTTGCCTGTTAAAACTTACAGTGTCAGAGTTCACACACACACACACTTGACATTTTGTGAGTCTGTGTCCATCTGAAAATATATTCATGTATGTATATAAATAGCTATCTATTTCGATAAAGCATTAAGTTCGATGTTGATAAAGAGAACAGGCTAAATATACAGGTAGAGTAGTTCTGTGCACACCCTGTGTGTAGGCCTTGAAACACGCACTGCCTGCAGGCCTTCTGTGTGCTGTTGCCGTCCAGAGTCAAGGTGTGTTTGGTGTCTCTGCACGTTCCATTATACAGATGGAATCTATATGATGCCGTGTTTGGACATGTGTGTAGTGTATGTGGGGTCCTTGGAATATGAAGTGCTCCCAGCATCCAGCTGAAAAGAAAGAGGCAAATTTGTTTCTGAGGTTCCCAGTTCAGCACCACGCAGGGATGGACAGCTCCCTAGTCAAAGGACTGGTAAACACCACGACAGGGAAAGGTAGATCAGGGGTTCCCTTCAGTGTAGCAGTCTGTGAGAACCTCTCTCTTCCTCTGCTCCCCCATCCCTTCCTCTGCTCAGGATCCTGTTGACTGTGGTGGTGATCTTTCGGATCCTCATTGTGGCCATTGTGGGGGAGACGGTGTACGATGATGAGCAGACCATGTTTGTGTGCAACACCCTGCAGCCCGGCTGTAACCAGGCCTGCTATGACCGCGCCTTCCCTATCTCCCACATCCGTTACTGGGTCTTCCAGATCATAATGGTGTGCACCCCCAGTCTCTGCTTCATCACCTATTCTGTGCACCAGTCTGCCAAGCAGCGAGAACGCCGATACTCTACTGTCTTCCTAGCTCTGGACAGAGATCCCCCTGAGTCCATGGGGGGTCCTGGAGGAACTGGGGGTGGGGGCAGTGGTGGGGGCAAACAAGATAAGAAGTTGCAAAATGCCATTGTCAACGGAGTGCTGCAGAACACAGAGAACACCAGCAAGGAGGCAGAGCCAGATTGCTTAGAGGTTAAGGAGCTGACGCCACACCCATCAGGACTGCGCACTGCGGCCAGGTCCAAACTCCGAAGGCAGGAAGGCATCTCTCGTTTCTACATCATCCAAGTGGTGTTCCGAAACGCCCTGGAAATTGGCTTTCTGGTGGGCCAGTACTTTCTCTATGGCTTCAGTGTCCCGGGGTTGTACGAGTGTAACCGCTACCCCTGCATCAAAGAAGTGGAATGTTATGTGTCCCGGCCCACTGAGAAAACTGTCTTTCTAGTGTTTATGTTTGCTGTAAGCGGCATTTGTGTGGTGCTCAACCTGGCTGAACTCAACCACCTGGGATGGCGCAAAATCAAGCTGGCTGTTCGAGGGGCCCAGGCCAAGAGGAAGTCAGTCTATGAGATCCGTAACAAGGACCTACCCCGGGTCAGTGTTCCTAATTTTGGCAGGACTCAGTCCAGTGACTCTGCCTATGTGTGAAAGGGCAGGCTTTGGAAAGGCCTGCAGGGTGAATCTGTCAACCTCAAGGCGGATGACTGCTCCCGGGTAGATAGCTCTGTCCTCGTTTGTGTGACTCTCACCATTCGGGTGTACAATAAGGCCAGTTAAGTGGATATCTTGCCTTGACAGGAGAGGAGAAAAATTAGAAGCATTGTCACATGTCACACTACTGGTTCCACAGAGACAATTGGCTGGAGCGATAAAACTGATGATTTAGACTTCTTTGGGAACTTCTCTCTCATGGCCCTGGTAACAGGGGACTTTCCCAACTACCAAGTCAGACTTAGCTCTGCTGAGCTGTGCATTCTGGTGAATGGTGTGAGTGAAGTACTTCATTGATATAAGTCCCTTTATCCTGGACTACAGGACAAGCCTCCTTGGGGATCCTTCATGTATCTACCCAATCAGCATGCCCCTCTCCTCAACCCAGGATAGCATGCCAGCTTTTTTTTCTTAATCTGGCCTTACATTAGCCCTACTGTGGTTTATCTGCAAGCTGGAGGGAATTCCATGGGGTGCTTTTAGAGATTGGTCATGACCGAGCTTTGCATTAGAGCCCCATCTGACTGGCTTGTAGTCATTATGAAACCCTTAGGAATGTCTCAGTATTTCCAGTTTTCTAACTCAAACTGCAGTGGTGCTGTTTATTAGGGGTGGGGGATGGGGTGGCGGGAGGGAACTCAATATGCAAGTGCAACACTTCTGTGAGATGGCTGTTGCATCATTAGGCATGCATTTATGAGCCGTGGGATGTTTCTGCCTTCTAGCTTGTGGACTTTAGTATTTAAAAGGTTTCTTTTGTTAATATTGAGGGCGTCTATCCAAGCCCCAGAATTTCTAGCTGGTGTATCTGACTCATTTTCTTACATAGTTTTGTTGTGCAACACAGCTGCACGTCATTTTGCCATGGTTTCGATTTACCTGTGTGCTCACGCCAGAGACCTTAATCAGCCCTCGTCAATCCCAGTTTATTATTTAATCAGTTGTTTTTGAAACACACACATACATGCAATCACTGGCTTAACAAACCTGGAACTAAACACTATTGGCTAATGAGTGTTTACGAATTCTTATTTGAGACATATACCAAAGGTTCAAAAACCTATTGCTTTGGACTGTGTCTAAGTTTCCTTCTTTCTGCTCTTATGGATTTAAGTGCCATATTGTACCTTTTACATCCACTGTGTATTTAGCTACAGCATTCTCCAGGAGATATATCGGGTGATGTGCTTTCATGAAGCCCTCTTTTTCCTTTGAATTATCAGTTTTGATTTAGACATGGACATGATGTAATATACAACTGAGATTTGTTTAAAATAAAGTTCTTGCCTTTTTTTTTAAATGGGAAGAGTCTGCATTTTTCTATTTTGATTGAATTTATTTAAATAAACTTTCAAAAACGTTACCACAGCAGAACATTGGATTCAGGAGGAAGCAATGGCAGAGAAAATGTTTGAGAAATGAGCAATAAAATCCAATCAGCCACTAGCAGATGAAGAGAGGCTGGCATATTTATGAATGTTTAGAAGCAAGAGGTGAGGTATTCAGAGTGGTCATTACTAACTCCTTCTGACCTTAGCTCAAAATGTCTCTGCTTGTCTATTTCTTGTAATACAAATGCCAGCACTGAAGCATAGCAGCTCATTCTAGGAGGAGAGTTATTTTCCCCTTCCCTGGCATGGATTGTTTCATTTGGCAGACAGGCAGTTCTCCCCAGTTTAACACAAAGCTAACCCAGAAGTCAACCAGAACCTTCTAGACCACACTGCCTAGTTGACTTTTGTGCTGTGATGGAAATGTCTTCTATCCACGCTGTCCAATATGGTAGCCACATGTTGGACATGTGACTATTAGTCAAATGTGACTATTGTAACCGAAGAGAATTTCTCACTTTATATTTAACTTTAATTATTACAAATAGCCGTGTATGGTAAGTTGCTACTGTATTACACAGCACAGCTCTTGACTGTTTTCCTTTTTTTTTTTTTTTTTTTTTTTTTTTGGTGGTACTGGATTTGGAGCAGGTGCTATACCCCTCAAGCCGCTACTCTAGCCTTTTTTGCTCTGGTCATTTTGAAGATAGGGTCTCCCTTTTTTGCCCATAGACTGGCAATCTTCCTCATTTATACTTCCTGACACTGCTGGGACAGCAGGCATGCCATTGTGCCCAGCTTTCCTTGGCTGGGGTCCGGGGGGACAGGGCTCATGAATTTTTGCCCTGGCTGGCCTTGAACTGCTAGCCACCCAGTCTCAGTCTCCCAAGTAGCTAGGATTATAGATATGAGTCACCAGCACCAGGCCTAAATGTTTAATCTGTCATTTCTTACCAGGTCTTCAACGGCATTGATCCTGCTTCTATGTCATGAGACCTTTCTACTCCCACCATCTTACTGTCATTTCTGGTATCTTCCTCCTGCTTGTGGTCCCACTAGTTCAGTAGGAGGAGTTTCCTCCTCAGCTCTTTAATGTTACTCACTTCTAATTTCAGTAGGCATTTGGTTTGAACATTTGGGGGCAACGTGGCATTTCCTGGATGATTGCTTTCAAACACAGTGGGTGCACTGTTAACCATGGCACAGACACCAATTTTAGAATGAATATAAGTCTCTTTCAACCTATAGGTTTCCATTTGCAGTATAAATAAGCAGTTGAAGATGCTTATCTTTGAGTAAAGAAACAGATTCTCCTCTGACTTGTGTTTGGTAAGCTAAAAATGTTTCAAGACACCTCCCGGAGATGGAAGAAGAGTGCCGCTCAGAGCTCTCAGCATATGCTGGGGTGTGAAAGAGAGAGGAATTTGTGTGGAAAACAAGGGCTGTTGTACTCATGTCTTGATGAAGGATTAGAAGAACAGGATTAGTGTTTCTTGGTAGAGATGCATCCCGTATCAGTGGGGCTGGTCTATTTCAGTTGTATGATGTTTTCAAACACCACAAATGGCAGGATTATTAATTCACTCATCAGTGACAGAGGAGGGAACACACCTACTCTGAGCGTACAGTCATCCCACAGAAGGTCTTGCTTTCTCTCTAGTGGAGAAAAGACACTGAGATTGATGGTTCACATGGGTGTGTGATGGATGTGTGAGAGGGCAGCACTGATATCATCTTTAAATTTAAGAGTAAACTGCAGGCCCCCTGGTCTGTGCAGAAATGTGTGTGCATATGTCCACGTGTGTGTGTGTGTGTGTACACTGGTGGAATAGTTGGTGGTACAAGAACTAGGTTTGGAGGTCTGGAGAATGACTGGATTTAAAATCAAAGGCAGGAGCAAGGTGTCAAATGCATGGGCATGCCTGCAATCCCAGCACTCTGGAGGTTGAGGCAGGAGAATAACAAGTTCAAGGCCAACCTGAGCTTCTTATGGAGATTCTATCTCAAAAAACAAAACAAAACAAAACCAAAAGATACAAATTGAAGGTGGGGTACAAAAGCACCAAAGAGAATGTAGATTCTTTTTCTGCTGCATTTTTGTTGTTATGTTTTGTACTGTTTCTTCCACAAGGAACCTGCCCCACCACCTACTTTCACTGGGAGTTTTTCTCTTCACCTGTTAAAAATGAGTTCTGTTGTCCACTGGCACAAAGGCTCTTCTGCACCCTCTCCAGTCTGGGTAGTGCCCCTGCTCTGAGCCTTCATAAAAGTCACTTTGCCTGTTATTTAACTGGGAGGAGATGAGATAAGATGTTTCTGAATCAGGGTGTGGCTCGTTGGGGACCTGTGTCTTACCCACTGTAATCGTGTTTTATTACTGTCCCATTTGCTAGAGAGGGCTGTGTCAGTATTCCATCTGGGAACAATCTTCTAGACCCAGAATGGTTGAAAGCTGCACAGGTCCTGTGAAGATATTAAGGCAAACATTATAGTGTATAGTTAAAGAGATGAAAAAAATCTAACATCAAGACAAAATGGTGTAAGCATTCATCTTGGAAGAGTGAAATACTTAGGAAACAATATTTAGATTTGTTTTACTATCTTTATGTTTTGTTAAGTGCATTCATTTGCTAAGGCTGTTATAATAAAATGTCACAGATGGGGTAGCTTAAACAAAGAAATTTATTTTCTCATGGCTCTGGAGGCTGAAGTCCGAGATCAACGCATTGGCAGGCCTGGTTTCTTCTGAGGCTCTCCTTGGCTCACAGATGCCTGCCTTCTCACTGCGTCTTTATAAGGTTTTCCTTTTGGTTTTTACATGGTGCTCCCCTGCTGTCTCTTCATCTGTCCAAATTTCCTCTTTTTATGAGGACACCAGTCAAACTGGACTAGGACTTCATTTTTAACATAATCACCTCATTTTAAATTAGTTGCTTCTTAAGAGACCTCATCCCCAATTACAGTCACATCCTGTGGTACTGGATATAAGGGTTTCTGTGGATGAATTCTGGGAGGTCACAATTCTCAGTCCCTAACACTAAGTAGGTCAAGACTTTAGGTACTCTCATGACTGATGGGACTATATAATTTTTTTGAAAAAGTGAGATTCCTTTGAGAATGAGAGGGGCAGGGTATCTAGTTGAATGGAATACCAGATCAGTGGGTGCAGATTGGTCTGTCTATTATAAGGATGCCTTCCTTAAGACGATACATAGCTGCTGAAGCTCTTGCTGCAAGAACTTGAGCCTGGAGATACAAGGAAAATATCACCTAAGTCTTCACTCTTGAGAAGATCTATGGAAAAACAACTTCTCAGGCAAAAAGATCAAATTTATGTCAATAATAATGGGAAAAAAGCCCCACTCCGGATGCCCTATACTAAGACATCTGATGGGGTAGGTTAGATATCAGTCTTTTTAATTTTTGCGTTCCCAGGGTTGAGAACAGTAGCATTAGCAAAAGATTATGAGAATCAGGTATTTGGAAGATAAATTTTTTTATTATTATGGTGTTGGGGGTACACTGTCCTTATGATATGTCATAGTTGCATTCACCCTCTCCATCATTCTCCTTTATTTCTCCCCCCCATTCCTGGAACAGTTTTAGCAGGTCCCATTTTTCCATTTACATACACATGTGCACAGGATTTGCACAAAAGTCCCCCTCCACCATTTCCCCACCTCATCTCCTGTTCTGCCCTCCTGTTCTCTGCTTTTGTAAAAAAGAAAAAAAATGTCATTTTTGTTTGTTTAAGATAGCTGTACATTGGTTTCCTTGTGACATTTCCATTTATATATGTATTTTAACCGAACTGATTCATTGGAGGAGAAATTTTGGAAGGAGGAAAGGGCAGGGTGAGGCTCTCACAAGAGCTGCCCTAATTCAAATCGCTTCTGAGGTCAGTGATGAGAAACTGTTTTCAGGCTTCCAGAGCAGGAGCAGCAGCCACACTAAAGACTTCATGGTGGCAATTGGGTCTGGCAGGGACAGAGCCTGGAGTGGATGGAGGAAGAGGAGTCAGGGTGGGGGGTGGATTGGGCTGGTTAGCCATGGAATGTTCTGACGTTGGGGGAGGAGGAATACCGAGGGAGAAGGGCTGTTACTAGCATGCACGTTCCTCAGTATTTAGATACATGAAGAACTAGCTACAAAAAAGGACCCCAAATCTTCCACTGGGTTTGGTGAGTGAGAAGGTAGAACACTACCCTTCACCTTTGATTCTTCTGAACCTCAGCAGGGCGTATGGAAACATTAAAACAAAAGAGGTCAGAGGGTAAATGATCAGTCTCATCCCAGCCCATGCTCTGAGGGTCAGTCAGGTGGCATGTCAGCTTTGTGACCTCCCCAAAGGTTATGTACTTTTAGCAGGTTGTTATGATCTGGGTAGATAGTGTGCTAGCTAAACCAAGCCTAAATTAGTAGTTGTGGCTAAAACACCCACTGTGGTTTTGTCAGCATTGGGTCTTTAAGGACAGGGCACCTGAGGAGACACTGAATATCAGCATGTGGTCACTTCTGTGGATCAGATCTGCTGCTCAGTGCTCTAAGTCTTTGGTGGCTGTAAAAAATGTAGGTGTGTGGAATAGACGAGGTCTTCTCCCAGATTCCAGTGATGCGTGACCTTCCCTAAAACAGACTTAACTTAATACAGAAAAGATCTATCATCCATAAATATGTCTCCATCTCTCCAGCTTCCAACCCTTTCTCTTGAAATGCCTAAATCTCCAAAACTATTAAGCAACAGAAAGTCATTCAATTCAATTCCATGGTGCCTTGAGGACTTACAGTATGCCCTGGACAGGTGTTGTGTGAAATACAGCCAGGATGCCGCCTTCCTGTCTGCACAGGATCTGGGGTCAACCTGAGGGAATAAGACAGCCGCACAGGGCGACAAGTGATGCCTATCATGGTCAAGGTTCAGAGCACTTGAGCTCTAAGCAGGAGCCGCCACACCTGCTGTGTGTGTGTGTGTGAGGTTGGGAGGTGGTGTGGGACAGAAAAAGTTCATACCAGCAAGGCACAGGACAACTTCAGCAACAACAAAGTTTTTTTTGACTTTTTGATATTTTTTTATTTTGGTCAAGAAAGTGATGTGTGAAAGCAGCATAATGAAACCCACTAAGAGCTATAAAAAAAAGGGAGGGGGAGGGATAAGAAAGAGTAATAGAGCGGATGAGTTTGATCAAAGTACCTTATATACATGGATGGAAACTTCACAGTGAACCATTCATATATATAAGTATTTACACATTGTGTGTGTGTGTGTGTGTGTGTGTGTGTGTGTGTGTGTGTGCGCGCGTGCATGATGCATGGCTGACACAGTCCTGTGACTAATCACTCAGCTCAGGAACCACTCCATGCATGTCCAGTGCTGTCTGCCATCCATAGGGAAATCCCGGTGCTCAGAGGACACTCTGGGCATGTGGACCTTGTCTTGTGGACAGCCAGCCTGACCTGGCCTGGGGACAGAGCTGGGGACCAGTCTCAGCTGTCTGAGCACACTGACAGAAGCTTAGTTAAGCTCCTAGACGCTGTGAGCTGGGTTTGACTTTCTAAGCATCATACATCTGGTCATTGGTGAGGGTCTGCAGCAGGGGTGGGGGACCTGGGGTAGATTTAAGCAGAAAGATGAGGTTGAGCAGTTTGACTCTGTTCTCAGGGGCTGGGCTGAAGGAGGAGCTGCCCAGAAAATGCGAGCTGTGGCGGGAGAAGCCAGAACTGGTATTCTAGGCCTAGGAAGGAAGCTGGAGCGATGTGAGAGTACCCCACAGCACTGGGAATCTTCAGTGTTTGAGAACAGTAGTGATTCCCACCCAAATTGGTCCAGAAAGTCTTCACCAAAAAAAGAGGACTTGAGATGACGGTCAGAGAAGGAGTTAGGGACCAACATAAGCACTCACCTCCCACTGAGAAGTCTGGGCAAATGTGGAGGACCGGAGTGGGGAGGAGTAGCACCTTGTCAGGAGTTCCTAGAGACAAGCAGCGGGAGGTGAGTTTGAAAAGTGAGTGGACCGTGTTGCGTGCCAGACAAAGCAGCCGTGCTGAATGGAGGTGGCAACATGAGGAGACCTTTCAACAAAGCCTCTTAGCACGGTTGCTCTGGACTCTGCCAGGTCTCCAGGCTGCCACACTGCCCTGTCTGATCACGCAGAGGCTCATTGCACCCATCTCAGGATCAGCTTTGATTTGGAAAACACATTTCAATCTCAACAGTAAGAGATTGGAGCAGGGCGATGGTTGGGGATTTGGCAGCACGGCCCCATTACCATTAGTGGGAGTTAGTCTGCTAAATCCCACACACTGAGCAGAATCCCCATGTTCAGGCACAACGATGACCTTTCTGCTGTAAATTGACACAATATTTCAGAATCACTTGAACCGATTAAGCTTTGTAGTATCTACCTCCCTAAAAGGAAAACTGCTGCCCTGTGCACTGAAAGGTTTACCTTTGTGGGAACTCTAGCCAGTAGGAACATATGGGTGTCTAAATATAGACTTGATGAGTTTAGATACCCCTGAGATATGGGATCTGGAGCTTTATCTACTATACCTGCCTCCAGGTGGGGGCCAAGCTTTTTGCATATGATTATACTTTCTACAAAGGACTTCTTCCTTTTTGCATAATTTTGTATTTTTGTCCTGCCATATATATTTTTTTTTATTACTCTTTCAATGACAATAAAGAAATCCCTGGTGGGTTTTTTTTTAATGTGAAATCTGAATGGTCTAAAGATTCTCCTCATATTCTCAATAAAAGCAAACACATATTAGAAATTTGCCATGTTCCAGGTCCCATGCTTCACAGGAATGGCCACACTCAATCCTTATCCACAAACCTGGAAAAGTGCTAGTTATTGTTACACACATTTTCCATGTGAAGAAAACAAAATATCTAGATGTTCTGGGAATCCTCCCGGTCCTACAGATGGTCCATGCCATGACTGTGACCCCTTAAGGTGGTACAGCTACTCCATGGCCATGACTAGATTCTAGTCAATGAAGTGTGATGTTGAAGTCAAGTTTTAATGCTTTCTGCACTGTCTTCAAGAAAGCTGTTAGATGAGATTGTTGACCTGCTTCCTCCTTCTCACCACATCTTCATCGAATCCTTTCTTCTAACAAATGTTGCATGTTCTCTCTCTTATATAGAATCTAGATCTTAAAAAAATGTTGTGAATGTAAAATGGAAGGAACCAGTCAGAGGGGGAGGGCGAAAGGAGAGCGTGATTGGGGAGGGGGTGAATCTGATCAAAGTACTTTATAAGTATATATGAAAATAGAATAATAAAACCCATTAAAATTTTTTAAAAGAGCAGGGGGGATAAGAATGAGTAACAGAGTGGGTCAATTTGATCCAGTAGATTATATGCATGTGTAGAAATATCACAACAAAGCCCCCTGCACAATTAATATACCCTAATAAAAATACGGAAGAAAAAAATCTCCAAAAAACCTTCCCTGCCCAAAGTACTTTCTATATTGGTACAGCATGGAACTGTGAGCTTTTCCAAAGCAGTTGTCTTTCTTTGTGCAGGTCCGGGCACACAGCAAGACCTCACAAATGATTAAATAAGTCATTAAAAATATAGAATCAGAACCTTGAGGTAGACAAGGTCATTCCATTCGCTCCTTCACCTTGGTTGCAGAGAGGAAGCTTGGGCCAAGAGTTGCAGTCTGGACAGAGTGACTGTGAGGTAGGCTTAAGAGAATGGCTTCTCAGGTTGTCAGCAAAGGTTGGCCTGGGCTGGACGAAGGTTGGCTGAGTCCCTGTCTCTCCAAGCACAGGTCATGAGGACCATGATTGGCACCACATGCAAGAGCAGGATCTTGTTTTGGGAAGTGCATGGCCCACTGTGCTCCTGGGCTTAGTCCAGGATTGAGAATTAACTTAAGGGCAACGACCTATGGCCTTGCCCCCAATCTGTTCATGTGTTTACTTCTCTCTCTCTCTGGGAGCACTTTGGAGAGCTCCACCATAGTGCACCCCAAGAAACCATCTTTTTGGCTGTTTTTTTTAGAAACTTTGGCCAGCATGATGGTACTAGATGGAGCTTGGGCTCCTGCAGGCCATGAAGAAAACCTGCTTGGATCCCACCCATCCTTGACCACAGACTCTCTACAGTCTCTCCCTCAGTCTCTCCCCCTTCCCCTCCGCAAAAGAGGCAGTGTTTTTCCACTGCTGTTTCAAACTTCATCTCTTCCCCTGTCTTTCTTCATCACTATGTTTTAGTAGGAGGTGCCCAACCAATTTCTTTTTCTTTTAACACATATTTACTGAATATGTTACTTGCATGTGTTCAGTGCTATCTTAACCCTAAGGTACAGATGATATTAAAAGCAAAACCAAAGGAAATAGCTTGGGACTGGTCTTTCTTTACGGAAAATGAAGCAGAGGCAAGAGGCAACCCACAGCAAATGAGAAAGCACATGAACAAAAGCCTTCTAGGTGCCTCTTCCTAGAAACACAAGTGCACTGTGTGCATCTGACACAATCAAGGCAAACCTTTTACAAAAACATGACTTAGACTGAAGCTGTAGGCCAAGGTTCACTTGGTGACCTGGACTTCAGGACTATTCTTTCTTTTTCCAGAAACTAAAGTTAAATTGCAATACGATTTACTACTTTCTTCAGTAACAAGAGCATGACAGTAAGAATTGCAGTGGTAATAACAGTTGTGAAAGTATGCACGTGAGTAGATTCCTCCTCTCATTTCCTTCCCATATTCATCTTATTTGAGCTTTGCAACTTCTGTCTGCAGAGCGGGCAGAGTTGACAGGATGGGTGGTACTCATTTCCTCAGTTTTGGTGGCTTATCCAACACCACAGTTACCTTTAAAACAGGTGGAACAGTAACCAATTCTCTGAATTATAGCCCGACACACTTTCTTTTCTAGGAACATAAGGATAAAACTAACATAAAGTTTAATCTTACAATGCAGAAATGAAACCATTTTACTTTTCATTACCAAACAGGTAAATTATTGTGATTTAAAACATTTGCCCCAAACTGAGAATTATTTGTGTAACACCAGTATCCATGGAACATAAAATCAATTCTTATATTATCTTTTTTTTATTTTAAAATGTTTTTATTAAATAAATAAATAAATAAATAAAATGTTTTTATTAGTATATAATAGTTGTACAGGAGGTTCATTTTGACATTTCCATGTACAAGTACAATGTACCCTAGTTTGGTCCATCCCCTCTATTATTCTCCCTCTTCCCCCTCCCCTTCTTTTTTTTTCTTTTATTGATTTTCACTTTTATTCACATATATTAATTTTATGGGGGGATTCTTTGTGCCAGTTCCAATTGCCTTACATTGTACATTGCTTAGATTACCCTCCCCATCCCCCCATCCCCGAGCCCAACACACTTTCCACTGTACGTGGCTTCTTGTCTTCATCAAATGTTAAACTTTGGGTTGTCAAGAAAACACCCTAAGCATGTTGGGAAGGAAATGCCTGTATTCTCAAAAAGTAGCTTCCTGTACTCTTAAAGAGGCCGAAGGAGGCTCGGCAGCCCATCCTGAGGTAGAGCTCGGTCTTTGTCTCTTGAGAACATGATTTGTTTAGCACAGTTGGAACAGAGAGCTTCTGCTCAGACTGCAAACCAAGTGGCAGTTGAAGTGGCCATCAGCCAAGTCTCACCTGTGACCCTCTTCTTAGACAATTTTCAGGATTTCAGAGATGAGGAAATAAAAAAGCACCAGTTTCCCTTTTTGAATGTAGAATTGATTTCTCCCTAATTACAAAAGCAATGCATATTCAGGGTAGAGAAACACATGGTTGAAAACCTTCTGTCACCCAGAAAGAAGCACTGCTGCTTGTTCACTGTCCTGTGGAGAGTGGACTTTGAGCAGGACATCTATTAGACAGAGAGGTGGGAGCACATATGGGGCTTTTCTGGGAATGGAATTGCAGCATGAGTGCTGGGGTTGTCCCACTTAGAAATATACGGGGAATATTTTCTACAGCAGCAAACATCTGACCACAGGCTTTTGATGAGTGGATATGGTGGTACCACAATTTACCTGAGGAGTTCCCCGGCTTGGGACATTTGGGTTGTTACAGTAGCGACTTTTACACCTGTAGTGGAACAAGTATCTTCCCACACTTATCAAGTTGCTTTTATGGATAGCTGGATTACTTCTTAAACCTTGTCAAACATTTTGTCAAATCTTCAACAACTCAATGTGAGGATGTAGTAGTTAATGAAAATGTCTGAGAAGCAATTTTTTGAGATTCTGGCAAAACTAGTGTATAAGACTGGAAGGCATATATATCCTCAAATTTACCTTTGGGGGAGAATGAAAAGTAAAGTCTTTCTTAGGTTCATTTTTGTCTTTTACTGAAACAATCAGTAATTGTCATGTACTTGAGTTCCTGTGTGCGTGTGCACATGTGCATGTGTGCATGTGGTCAGAGCTTTCTTTTTCTCCTTTTTAAAATTATATTATTGCTGTACTGAAGGTACATTGTGACATTTACAAAAGTGCTTACAATGTATCTCAAGTTAAATTCACGCCCCCCCCCATCATTCTCCTTTATCCTCCCTCCCCCATTCCTGGAATAGTTTCAACAGGTCTCATTTTTCTGTTTTCATACATTAGTAAATAACATTTCCACCATATTCCCCCACCCCGCACCTTTTCTTTACATCCTTCCCCTTCCCACAGGTACCAAATCCAAACAGGACCTATTTTACCTTCCTGTTCTCTTTTTTTTTAAAAAAGACATCTTTGTTGGTTTAAGATACTTACAGAGAGTTTCACTGTGACATTTCCATGTATGTATTATAACCCAAATTGGTTCATCCCCTCCATTTTTCTCCTTTCTACCTTAGTCCCTTTCTTCTGGCAATTACAACAGGTTTGAAAATTCTATATTCATTCTTGAATAGAAAGTACATCAACCATTTTCAAGTTCTTTATTTCCTTCTTTTACTCTTGATGGGAACTAACTTTCTAAAACCAAGCTGTCAGTACACACTGGGATCCCCAGACTTGAGTTTGAGACAAAAATCTTGGTTGGTGGACTTGATGCAGAACCAGGCCCAGGAATGATTCTGGAGTGTCCATAAAATTATAGCAAAGTTGTGCAAAAACACGTGGGAAAATTGCATTCTCATTAAATTGAATTAAACAATTAAGCATGCTTTGGCTAAAGGAATCATCTCATTGGAACCACACTGAACTTTTGCCAAAACTCAGCTGGTGAATTACAGGGAGGAGGTGAAGAGCCAACTCTAGGTTCCACAAATCTGGGCCATGAAGGTTTTAAAAGCTTCCTGTTGGGCTTGGGCTAAAATCAAAAAGCAAGTAGCTAGGATGGAGATTTCGTAAGAGCACAAAGGTAAATAATACACAGGTGCCTTTCCAATATCATGTTACATGTCTGAGGATAACAACCAGCCTGGAAGGACACTTCAGAGAGCCAGTCCTTATTAGGAAGAACAAAAATGTCCAAAGGAACTGTTTTTCTGCCAAGTTTCTCTGAAATTTATTTAAGTGAAGGTACATTTGATAAAAATAGCAGCTTCCATCTCTATGCCTGGGTGCTAATGAGCTTGGCAGGCGTTTAGTCCTCGCTTCCCTTACCACACCTCTCTCTGGCGCTCCTGGGGTCCCAGGGTGTTGAAAGGAGGGTGACTGGTACATAAAAAGACTGTTCTCAGTGAGAAAATGCAATGATGTAATGATTGCTTTTTTAAGGAATGACAGGAGATGGGGTTGATGGTGAGTAGGACAGAAATGTAAGAAGAATGGAAGGTGAAGCCCAACTCCACTAGCTTGCATCCTTTGTGGAGATAGATTTCCAAGCAGCAAGTGTTTGGGGAATCTCTGATGTCAAAGAGTCAGATGACGAGAGCAGAATGCCAGTGCTGGAGAGTGCTGATAAGTACAGGCTTTAGAGCCAAGACTGCCCTACAGAAACACCAAGGATCCATAACATAGTAATGTCCTTTGGGCATCTCTCTCTGATTATTACTACTATTTTTGCAGTACTGGGATTTGAACTCAGGGCCTCATGCTTGGTAGGCAGGTGCTCTAGAACTAGAGCCATGCCTCTGGTTCTTTTTGTTTCAGTTTATGTTTCAGTTAGGATCTCATGCTTTTTCTGAAGGCTAACATCAGACTGCAATTCTCCTATGCCCGTCTCCTTTGTAGCTGGGATGACAGGCACAAACCACCATACCCAGTTTATTGATTGAGATGGGGCCTTGCTAACTTTTTGCCTGGGCTGGCCTTGAACCGAGATCCTTTAGATCTCTGCCTCCTGAGTATCAGGATGTGAACCGCCACATCCAGGCTCTCTGATTAGGTTTTTGATTCACTTATCCTGTAAGTAGTTACTGGGCCCAACTGTGAGTCAGGTGCTGAATTAGCCTCTTGATTCTTTCATCTTCTAGCTGTGTGATCTGGGCAGTTTGCGAAACCCCTGTTTCTACCCCTGTAAATGTGAATGATAAAACCACTGATGTCATGGTGTTGTTGGAAGCTTTATATTTGATTATGGTTCTTAAAGAACGGTTCCTAGTCCCTGATATCATGCTAAGTGCTCCTAACGCTATTTCTCACATCTAGTCATGGTTGTCCCTACCAATGAGACTCAGGGGTTGTATGTGGCCATTGGTACATTGAACTCTCCAAGGCCCTTTGTGGAAGAGAATATTGAAAGAATAGACAGTTCCAAGAGGGTTTTGGGCAAGGAAGGCAGCTTTTTCCAACCCACACGTTGTCACAAGCCACTGCCATGAATCTCAAAGTCAATGTGATGGAAAGAGGATCTGATGGATGGGAGCTTTGACTCAGAAGATGGTGGCTGGCAGCCAGGTCATCAAGTTCTCACAGAAGGATGAGTAGCTGGGGAAGACCTATGGAGGAGGTGGAACTCTCTTTTTATTTACTTAGAATTTGACTGTGTTACAAGATCTATATAAACCACTTCTAGTTGTGTAGTCCTTCATGCTGTCAACAAGTCGCTACACCCACATTCTCAAATGCTCCCGCCTCAACAACCGTGTAGGACTGACAGGATAAATAAGAAAGTAGCTCTGTCTCACAGATGGCAAAATGAGGTTTGAGTCGCTGATTCTTCAAAGTCAAACGGTCAGGTGCAAAGACAGGCTTCAAACCAAAGCCTGCACTAAATCCAAATGTCCAATTGCTAGAATGTTCTTCGTAAACTAGAAGAGGCCGAGTGGCTGGCTTACCGAAAGCCATAGGACAGAGTCCTGTCCACCTAATGGCAAAGCCTTATCTTGGTTATCTCTTCCTCCAGAGTTTTATAGTAGGCTTTAGGGAGCAGAGGAGGTGGAAGTTAAAGAGGGGACACTGTGAAGCAGCTGGATCCTCTCTGTACCCTACTGCACCCAGCCCCACCAGTGACAATCCTAGAAGTCCCTCACTTTAGTAGAGGTCATATGATGCTATGATCTACACTGAGATGGGCCGGACAAAACTGTGAGATAACTGGGTATTGGGAAGGAAGACTGTAAAACGTACTCCATAAATATTTGAGAAACCCCGAAATGTCACAGCTGGGTCAGGCTTGGTCCTAAATAATTGTAAAATGGGCAAAGTTTCTCACAGGCCAGCTTGCCTTCCTCCCTCCCTTGCTTCCTCCCATCTTTCCATCCTTGCTTCCTTCCACTCAGTAATTTTATGGGGTTTCCTTCTTTTCTCTCAGGGGAGGAGAAAAAAAGCCCTTTGTAGGTTCTTTCATTCAAAGATTGAAATTTTAAAATTACTAGCCCTTAAAAAATTGGAGGAAAACAGAAATGTGTGAAATGCTTGACCCAAAGAAAGAAATTGCTATGTCACTGAAGAAGATATTTTAAAGCAGGATCTTTAAAATAGGGGAGCCCCTTATTTGTTTATTTATTTACTTTTACAATACTGTGGTTTGAACTTTAGGATCTTGTACTTTCTAGGAAGAAGCTCTACCACTTGAGCCATGCCCCAGCTGTTTTTTTGCTTCAGTTATTTTTTGGATAGTTTCTCAAGTTTTGACCTGGGGCAGGCCTCAGATCACGATCCTCCCATCTATGGCTCCTGCACAGCTGGGATTACCACCCATGGAAGCAAACCACCATGCCTGGCTTGTTGGTTGAGATGGAGTCTCATTAACTTTTTCCCCAGGGCTTACTTCAAATTGTAATCCTCCTACCTATGCCTCCTGCATAGCTGGGATTAAAGTGTGAGCCACAACACCTGGCCCAAACCATTCAGCTGTTGTAGAGTCGTAGACTCCAGCACTGGAGGGACATTTCCTACACCCCAAATCCCTGAACAGCACCCTTTTCAAGTGGCCGCCCAACCTGGGCTGGAGAGGGGCTGACTCCCCTTCAGAGAGGCTGCTCTGTCCACCAACCACAGGATTGCTCTAAAATTCTTCCCTTGTGGCAGCTGAAATCCACTTCCCAGCAACTGGAGGCCCCTTTCAGACAACAGCTCAATAGAAAAGGCTTTGTTCTCTGGCTTCTTTCTACTCAGACTCCCACACTGAGAGTTAATGGCCACATGCCTTCCTCTGGAGAAATGGGTTACGTCCCAATACCCAATGCAATGTGCCCAGTAGGGAGGAAGAATCTTGAACGTGATGGGTTTTGAACCCCAAAGGCAGGGTACAAAAACCTGCTCCTAACAACAGAAGACACACATTCGAAACCTCTGTTTCCCTCTCTTTGCCAGGAATAACAATTTAATTGTGCAAGAATAGAAGTAACTAGTAAAAAACAAGTAGCAAGAACATTATCGACCCCCACTCACAGGCAATAATAAGTGCACTAGTTTCAAAAGTGGAGAAATGGCAAATTTGTTTGCTCATTCAGATCAAATTGGTGTCACATAACCACAAATTCCATATGCTTCTTTTTCTGTTTTGGTTGCTAGGCACAAGGAATTCACAAGAAACTCTCTAAGTGCGTTTGGCACATTTTTGCATGTGAATTATAAATATTGGTGGGTTCTTTTCAGGAGTGGCTATCATTAAGAAATAGATTCTGAATGAAGCCTTCTTCTTCTTCAGGAAACAGACCTGGATTCCAGAATGCTGGGGTGTGGGAGGCAGGTCCCCAGGTATGATAAGAAGAGTAGTACTTTTTGTTTGCGTGGCATTTTGTGATCCACAGAACGCCTCCCCATTCACAGTTTCTGTCAATCCACACACTCCCCTGTGAGTGAGGTACTCAGGCTGGCAGCTCGCTCTATCCCAGGAAGAGCTGTGGCAGGTAGAGAAACCCCAGGAGTGAGCACTCCTGAGGGCTCCTTAGCCCGTCCTGGCAGCTCAGGGCTGCTCCTTCCATGTGGAAAACTCATCCCATCACCCTGAGTTTCATCTCTTATCTTGGTTTCCTCAGTCCCGAGCCAGTGGTGCTTACATAAATGTCCTTCTGGCACAAAGGAGAGAGAAAGAAAGGAAACAGCAGCTGTCAGCAGAGTGTCAGGCTGGGGACCTGCCATCTCACAAAGCAAAGCTCTGGTCAACAGTGTCCTGGGTGCAGCTTTAATGAGGGTGATGGGACTGTCCCCAGCCTCAGGAATACTTTCTGCCCTTGAGAACAGGGTCCCGTAGCTGTTACCAAGGTGTCACTTGTGAATCATTAACTAGAGGCACAGATGATGAGAACAAGGTCAAAACAAATGCATCCTGACACTGAGGCCTCTGGAGATGTATCCTCAGATGCTAACATCTCAGCAATAACCTTCCCTAGTTCCCACAAACATGAAATATGTTTGAGCATGAGGACAAAGCTGCGTTCTGCATTTCTTTTAACTTGAAAGAGTCTTCCAGCGGTTGGCAATTTCACACACACACACACACACACACACACACACACACACACACACGAGATGGAACCCAAGGCCTTGAGTGTGCATTACACGCTCGGCTAGTGGTTTTTTGACAAAGGATCCTGCTATGTAGATCAGGCAGGCATTCAACTCACAATCCTCCTGCTTCAGCCTCCTGAGTGCTAAAATTACAGCATGTACCACCAACCTGATTCTCAATCTCTCTCTCTCTTTCTCTCTCTCTCCCCTCTCTGTCTCTTCCTTCATCCCTCTCTCTTTTTCCCCCCTCTCTCTTTCCCTCTGTATTTCTCAATCTAACCCCCTCTCCTACCTCTAATGGTATATTTCTGAGGCTCTTGGCAACCAAGCCCCTTGAGCTCATAGCCTCTTTCTCTGCGGTTCTCCGTGGAGGCTCATTGCAGGGCCACACGGTCCACCCCACTCCAATGCCCACAGCCATAGAGTTGGTTTGTGTCTCTCTGAGGGTCTCCTGCTTAAATGACCATCAAGAAACAAGCCCAGTGAATGTGGATAATGAGTGAAGCAGGCTGGTATGTACACAAGGAATCACTGTACTATTCTACTTTGTGCCTGAAAAAATCCCCACAAATAAAAAGTTTGAAAAAGACAAAGCATCAAGATGGCTGGACTTTATCGAATCACAGAGTGGAGATCCAGACATACTCTGATGAATCCCACTGAACACCTCCAGCTCTGCCATTGCCCACTAAGAATTTGACAAAGCACATAACCTTCCTGAGACTTCCTCGTCTGTGAAATCAGAGAATGATAAGCTGCCTAATGAGGTCTACTGGACTACCACAAGTGAGAGAAAGCCATCTTAAGATTTCTTTCTTTGTATATTTTTGGCTGTACTGGGGTTTGAACTCAGGGCCTCATGCTTGCTAGGCAAGCACTCTTACCACTTGAGCCACTCTGCCTGTCCTTCGATATTTTTTAACAAGGATGCAGAAGTATTAGAAAGTCAAAGACAGGAGTGCAGCTGACTCACAAATGAATCAAATCAGAGTCCAAGGCCTGAGCACCACACTTGGCTTCACATCTCAGTGCCTCTAGGCACACTGCCCTACTCTTCCCTTGGTCACAGGCCGGCTTTCTCTGATCGCCAGTCCACACAACTGAAACTGCCTTGGCATGCCACAGCAGTTCCCAGGTTTACATTTTCTCAGTTCAATGGAATCACCAGTCTGAACTTGGATCTCCTGATCAAGATTCCAAGTTTCTGAGACCAGACTTTTGTCCAGCTTGAGTAAGAGGTCTTTTCTCATCCAACAATGAAGGCCAGGAGCTGGAGCCTGGCTGTGTTAACATGGAGCTCCCCAGGGAGGCTGCGTGGGTGGAGTTAGAGAAGAGAGAGTCTCAGAAGCATGGAGGAGAGTGATCTTTAAAACATGGCTTAGGTGGGGCCATGGTGGTTCTAGACAGACAAAATGACAACAGTTGAAATAGAGCATGCTTGGAAAGTGCTAGTAGTTGATAGGTAAGTACTGGTCCTCCCCTTGAATAGACCCACTGTCATATATTCAGGGCAATGAATGTCTTGGGCTAGCCCATCCACCAGGAAGGGAAGGAGAACTAGAATTACAACTATCAATTCATTCCAGAATGCCTACTGTGTGCCAGGCAGAGAGGATGCAGCAGTAAGACGGGAGGAAAAAAATCCCTATCTTAGGCTACTTGTAATAGTGTGACACATGACCAAAAATTGGAATATAAAAGATGAAGTATCTTACAGGAAAATTAAGGAAGAAGGTGGGACAGGAAGTGCTGGGGCTTAAAGAGGGTGACCAGTAAGAAAGTGCCAATTGAACACTGACCAGAAGAAATCGGAGTGAACCAGGGTCTTTTTCTTTGGAAGAAAAGAGAACAACATGTGTCAAAGCTCTAAGTCAGAGAAGAGCACAAGGTCAAGTGTGACTAGCATGCAGTGAGGCAGAGGAAGCGGAGTAGGGTTGTATAAAACTTTGACCTTCACCCTCATCTTCAGAAGCTTTCTACTTGGGAAAGAAGTGTAGTAGGTTGCTAGGGCTGGTGATCAGAGCCTCTTCCTCATCTATTCTTCAGTGCCTGCTAAAGAAACCATTTCTAACAGGAGACAGCTGTGCTAAGTCAGTTTCTCACCCTGCAAGCGCAAAGAGAAACCATGGACTGGGTGAAGACCTGTAGACGGAGCTGCATGGATATGCCATCCAGCCGTCAGCTGCAGGGTGCTCACCTCTCACCAGAAATTCAGAGAGTCCTACGGTGCCGGGAGAAAAGCCAGTGGTTCCTGAAGGATGAGTTTGCACACAGATGGGCTGCTGAAGAAAATGCAAGAGCAGGATTGGTTATGAGAGTCTAATAACCACTTATAAGGTGACAAAATGATAACTTCTCAGTGACTTAGGTTCTGCGTACTAATTGGGAGATGGTCAATGTACCAGAGGAGAAAGTGATCCTGGTTCCCACAGCCTTTCCTGTAATAATCACTGCCAAGCATCTTACACATGGACGCTGTCTAATAAAGGGCCAGGAGGAGATGGAAAGGGAGGCCCAGGGCTCATGTGAGAGGAGGTCCTCCCTGTTCCCAGGAAGTTACTGTCAACACAAAGCCCAAGCTTATGCACTCTGTTATGGAGACTATGATTTGTGCAGCACAAGCATAGGAGCTCATGAAAAATGCACTTTGCCTCTGAGCCTTGGCTATCTACATACAAGAAAGAATATGTGGCTTTTGGGTAAAGACGCCCAGAAATTAAGCACCTGTCAAACATCTGTGCAGAATGAAAGAGGGGAATGTAATTTAAACGTAGGAGAAACACAGCAAATCCAATCCTCCTGTGGCAGGTGGTCCAGGAGAGTGGAGGGGGAAGAATAAGCCTCTTAACTGACCTGGATTAGTCATAATGTTCCCCCCTTAATAACTGACTCTGGTGATGAGAGAAGGGGCTTCTTTCTGTAGTTTGGAATGATAGCGTCTCAGAGAGGAACCATTTGTAACCAGTAGTTTGCATCTGTCTTTACATTCATGTGCAAATGCATACACAGACACAAAAGAATTGGTTATACTGGAGGATGCAATGCACAGGGCACAGGAAGTAAGACATTTGACCGTGTCTTTCTCCTAGGTGCGCACTCTGGTACACTGACCCAAGATGTAAATTTGCTTTTCTAGTTATGATGCAGATCATGGTAACATTTCTTTCTCCTGCCCATCTTTGATACCAAAACAAAGGATTTGAGGGTAAAATATGGTAGATCACACTATGTCACTGAGCAGACATTGTGGGTCTATCCATCTACCCAGACTATCTACCTATCTATCTACATTATGATACCTTATGGTCTACCTATCATCTATCTATCTATCTGTCTATCATCTACCTATCCATCACTATCAATCTCTCTCTCTATCCATCTATCAAATAAACAGCACAAACATATGGCACGAAGGTCAAAGATAATATATTCTTTCTCCCAAGTGTCTCCCACCACCACATCATTTTCTTCAGAGGCAAAAGACACATGTGTTTATGCACATACATGTATGAGCACCCTCTGTTTAATGGCACTATATCCACTGTTTTCACAATTCCTTTTTCACTTACCAAAATAGCAGGATGGCTCCATGATCAATATCATGTCTTTTTCCAGAGGCTGTGTGGTATTCCAGTGGGTGTTTGTTCATAATTTATTTAACCACTTTCCTGATGGTGGATATTTTGGTTGTTTCCAAGCTGTCATCACTGCAAACAAAACTACCTGTGGATGTTCGCATTATGTAGACATCCAGTTTAGAGGCGCTTGATCTGCTGATAGATAATACTCTACAATAGCACTGATAATGCAGAATGACAGTCTTGTGACTCAGCCCGATGTGATAGGGAGTAACAAAGCGCTATCATTTTCAACCATCAATTACCATGAAGTAAATGAACAGTGTCAGGGGAGGAAAAGTGAAATATTCTTCACTTTTAAAAATCAATTTTTGATCTTTTATTCACCTGAACAGGACAAGGATAGAATAAATAAGAGCTTTCTCTATTCAGAGTTAGGGAACATTTTCTATTGAGTTTAAATCTAGACATTAATTGTAAGGCAGGGAGAGTGATTTGATATGCTATATGCTGTCTCAACTTGGCTATGCTGTAATTGCATGGTTCACCGCCAGAGTTGGTGAAAGGGGAAATGTGAGATTCAAAAGACAGAAGCAAACCAACGACTAACCATTGCTCACAGGTGCTGTAGTCACTGTGGTGATGGACAGAACCAGGGATGTCTGGCAGGTGCTAGAGGATGCCTTGGCTCTACCTCTGAGTCTTCCTCCTTCCTTGTGATCCTGCTGCCCAACAATGGTGACAGGCACTCCGTGATGCTTGGCAGTGGTCCACATAACTGCATAGAAGCACAGCTCCCTCAGAACTCGTGACCTAGATGTGTTTGACTTCTCAGATTTCCTCACAAGGTCTGATGTGTCCCCATGTCAGTGCCTCAACAGGACAGCTTGGTGACACTTTCTCTGATCCTGTGACTCTTGATTCCAGGCCTTGCCTGGCTCGTCCCACACTTGCATATAGTCTCACTCCTACACCAATATCCTTATTCTCCCAATTACAATCTTGGCTCTGCCTTCTTATTTGAACCCTGACTACTACAAGAAGGAACAGCAAAGCACAATTAGTTACATCCTCTCATTTCTAGATTTTGGGCTGTGAAAGACAAATAAGGGACTTAAAGACTAGCTAAATGATTGTGGCCTCCTGTCTACTTCTAATCAGGTGCAGTGAAAGGAGCAGTTTAAATTCTCATGGAGGAGATTAGACATCTGAGAATCTTTCCGAAGGTCTTCAGAAAAGTCTACGTTCTCAGCTTGAGATGACTTACGTGTGGTCCTACTTTAAGTCAAAGGGACAGAAAAATAGCCCTCAGAGTCCTTTCCAGTACTAATATCACACTGCAGTCACATATCACTCAAGAAATGTCACGTTAAGTCAGATCACTGGTTCCAGGCCATCTTTCTTTTTCTAATGTTGGTCCCACAAAGTGTTTGTGGGAGGAGACAGTTGTACACCAATTTTCACCTGAAGGTGAAGGGTGTCTTCCAGCAGCCTGTCCCAAGCCCAGTTGACTTCCTTTCTTCCCCTTTAGACTGAATGCTGTCAGTTAGTATTTCATTGTAGTTATTTGGAGAGTAAGTTTGTTTTTTAATAGGACATTACTTGTCAAAACCAAACTCCTGAAGTTAAATGTTTTCCATATAAGCTTTACTGGGCAAAATTTGAAGTTAAAATTGGCTATGGATTTCTCTCAGTGTTATTTTTCTTTTATGCCATATCTCGTGGGTTAACAATTATTTCTCTAAATTGTGGTAAAGTATAAGTAACACAAAAATTTCCATCATAACCATCTTAAATGTACTATTCAGTAGCATTACTTGCATTTCCAATGCTGTGCTATCCTTGTCATTATCTGTTTCCCAAATCTGAATCACCCATTCTCTGTCTCTCAGAAACAGAAACCCCCGTAACTCAAGCCCATGCCAATATTGAATCTTCTTTGTCTCTGTGAATTTACCTGTTCTAGATATTTCATCTAAGTGGAACCACAAATTACTGTGTCTGACTTATTCACTTAATGTTTTGAGGCTACTGTATTTTTAAGGTCCCAGGTTCCTTTTGTTAAAGTGGAATATAATGCGCCTTTTCTCCACATTCTTGGGAATTTCTTTATGGCTTCATTTTATCTTTGCTATTTTTAACTGTCACTCTTGACAGAGAAAATGGATCCAAAACAATAGGACCTTATGAAAATTTGATATTTTAAAAACACAAAACAATGAAGAAATACATTCAACAACATAAATATATTATTTTAAAAGGCTCCACATTCAGTTGGAGTATTTCTATCTTTGTATTAAGGCCATAGAACTGCTGATATAAATGGTGTTTCAAGTCTTTTAAGCCCTTGACTCTCTCAGTGGTCTACGGATATTTAAACACGTTCCAGTCCTTCACTGTACGAGAGAGATAGCATGTCTGTGTATCTTTAATGCATGATTAATCCTTTTGGACATTTCTCTTCAGTGTTTGGGAGGATGGTTGGATTTGCTTGTGTCTGCATTGACAATATCTCTTTCTCTTTCATTCCTGAAGGGAAATGTCATATCAAGAATCTACCATTAAATAAAGCATGGACATTACAGGACTTTTTATTTCTGAAAAACAAAAGAGGCTGACCTCAGAGTCGCAATGAATTTATACCGTCAAAGAAAAAAGTGAGACCTAAAAATAAAATCTTTTCTATGTGTGTTAGCATTCCCTCTTCTTTTCTGTGGCAGGAAAACTACTCCAGTATAAACAGCAACAGGAAAGCAGCCACAGCCCATCCAGGTAATTAAAAACTGTATACTTATAAAAATATCAATGCTGTTACCTATATAATTTATAGCTTGGTTCATTTAATCATTTATTCATCTATTTAGTCAATAAAAGTTATTGAGTATTTTTGCATAAGGTTCCAGATAATTATTGTCTGCCCTATCTATCAAACATGGTAGCCAACTACCTGCATGCAACTTTGTAATGTAAATTAAATAAACTCACTAAAATTTTAAAAAATCACTTTCTGGCTTGCACTACTGTGTTTCAAGTATCCAACAGTCACATGTAGCTAGTGGCTACCATGTTGGACAGAACAGATGGTAGACTATTTACTTCATTGCACAAAGTTCTGTTGAGCAGCATGGATATGAAGCGCAAAGAAGTTTAAAATAACACAAAAACTTCCTTATAAGAGCTTGCAATCTAGTTGAGCAGGCTGCATGCCTATAAAGAGAGGGCTCTGCAGTGTATGGCAGCAGTAAAACAGGCCACATACGAGGTGACAGGTGCTGTTACAGCAGAACAAAAGCTATGTGTGAGACTCTGTCTGTTCCGTTTCCCCCGTTCTCACCCTGAGTGTGTGTGGAAGGGTACCCAGCCTTTGCCAGTCCTGGCCAAATTGCTATACAGACTTCAAGAAGAGGGGGACAGAGAAGTAGGGTGGGGAGAGGACAAGGATGGGGGTAAGAAGGCAAGAATTTCACTATCTGGAAGAAGAGTTAGTTGGAAGGCAGTTATGGGGTATAAAGGAAGTGTACAGAAACAGGCAGGGGGCTATAAAGAGTTTATGGGACTATATATATTTCCAGGTGTAGAGAAATGTGATTAAAATCTTGTTATTTTGAAGTCAGTATTTTTGTATTGGAGTATATTCTTTCATCATCTCGCTATTCTGAAATAGGACCATGTGAATCACAGATAAAACAAGGCTATACAATCATTATCCTTATTTATTCAACCTTTACTACTACTTCTCTTCAGGGTAAGACATTTTTAAGACTTTTTCCAGTATCTCCTCATTTCCTCCACTTCCAGCCTATGGCAACCGCCATTCTACTCTCTGCCTCTATGAGTTTGACTTGCTGGCTATCATTCTTATCTCACTAATGTGCAGCTTGAAAGTCAGAATCTGGCTCATGGCTATGCATCTAATAACTAGCAAAGTCAGATTAGACCCATAGGTATATGTGACTCCAGTGGCCCTGCTTTTAGTTGCTCTGACTGCAGGCCTCAAATAAGCAGGATGAGGCAGCAAGTGAAAAAGTGTCCAGAAAACCCTATGAACAGTAATAGGGCTATGCATGGGATTATAGTTATCTAAAATGACTATTACATGCTTTGTGAAGAAAGTGACATCCTAGGAGGACCAGAAGTATTTAGATAGGAATGGGAGAAGTACATGAAAGAGCACATGGACAACAGCCAGGGTTTCTGGCTACTGCAGAGGGCTCGTGGGTTTTATAATGACATTCTATAAGCTGACCAAATTACGGAGGTGGAAACACTAACACACACCCACACACGTGCTAGTTGATAACATTGCTCTTGGAAGGTATCTAAAGACTAGGCTTGAGCCAATACTTAAATTTCAGCCTACTTGCAAATTGCTTGCTCTCCCCTGGCAGCCTTTCTCAGGAATCTGGCTCCAAACAAGCTTTCCACGAAACCTATGGTGGTTAATTTTATGTATCATCCTCACTGAGCCACAGATGCCCAGGTATTTGATTAAGCATTATTCTGGGTGTATCTGTGAGTGTTTCTGGATGAGATTAACATTTGTTTTTATTTTTTAAAAGATTTTTCAGAGTTTAATGAGAAATTTTAAAAAATACAAATAAAAAGAAGTTCACTTTCATTAATGTTGTACAAAAAAGTACGAGTTGAACCAAACATTAATAAACACTATCACATTTGTTTACACCAGTGTCTCCCTGTCTAGTTCTTCATATTGACTTTACTATTCAAACCTTAGAAAATAGGCAGCAATTCAGGGATTAGGAAAGAGAGAAAACAAAAAAAAAATTCTACCATGTTTATTCTTCTACACTGTATAGCTGTGCTCACACAGATGGCTTCTTTAACTTCTCTGTGCAGGAATTCAGTTGTATATAAAATTGAACCTGCTCAGCTGCTGAGGGAGACTAGAAAGCATGGGTCCATACCCTGGTGCATTGTCACACAATTCAAACAGTGGTGCAGCTACCAGCTGGTAATTTTTAGGAACTGCAAACAAGGCTTTCTTTTGAAGCTGAACCAAAACAACTTCATATGTTCCTTAGGTTTTGTAATATGTGCAGGATTATGTGGATATTGAGGAAGTTCAAACTTTGATCTCCACCAGTTACCAATGCAGTTATCAATGACCCAGTCTTGCAGAATTCCATCTTGATGACCCAGTATCTTTGTCATTAAGTGTTTTAGTCCTTCAACTGCATCTTCTCCTGGGTTAAGTTCACCACCAGATCATTTGAAGAAAGTTGTTCCCAGCTGTAGCAGGGACACATGTACTCATGTACAATCAGAACCCCTTGTACAGTCCTCCTTATTCCAATTTTATCAAATTCCTCCCTCGTGCACTGAAATCCGGCTGCAACAGAGTTGTCCTTCTCACAGAGGGGCTTTTTTGCACCGAAAGTGTAATTGGTAGGAGGATACAGGTTGATGGTGTGCTCCAGGGTGAGGGGCGTGGTCTGCTGAATGTACTTGCTGCCCAGCTGGTTGGACTGAGAAGGTCAGACCATCCTCGAGCCATTGGGCGCTGCCACAGACATGCTGGCGAGTTTTGGCACTGGAGGAGAGCAGAAAGCAGGGGACAGGGCAGCCATCTCCCCAGGTGGGCGTCCTGCTCAGTAACAACACCCACCATTAACCAGAGATTAATGAGCTGAGATTAACATTTGAATTAGTCTGAGAGCCTCATCTGATTAGTCAGCTTTCCCTTGCTGTGACAAAATACCTGAGAAAAACTAAATAAAAGCAGAAAATGATCATTTGGGCTTGTGGCTCAGAGATTTCAGTCCATGGTAGCTTGGTCACATTGCTTTGGACCTGTGGTATGCAGTGTATCATGATGGAAGCAATGACAGAGGAAACCTGTCACCTAATGGTGGCTGAGAAGCAAAAGGAAAGAGGGGCAAGGGCAGGGTCCCAATATCCCCTCCAATGGCACATCCCCAGTGGCCTAACTTCCTTCCTCTAGGCCCCACCTCCTAACAGTTCCACCTCTTCTGCAGGCTGGAGACACATGGGCCTTTGGAGGATAATCCAAAGTAAGGTGTCAGCCAATCCACTGAAAGGAAGAAGGGAACAAAAAAGCTGAGTAATTCAAAGTCTCTGTCTATTTTTAAGCTGTGACATTGGCCCTTCTTCTGCCTTCAGACTTAGACTGAAACTTACATCAGCAGTTCTGGTTCGCAGGCCTTCAGACAGGGACTGGAACCATACCACTGACTTCCCTGGGTCTCTGGCTTACTGACTGTAGAAACTGAGACTTCTCAGCCTCCATAATGACATAGATCAAGTTCTTATAATAAATTGTGTGAGTGTGTCCTATTGATCCTGTTTTTCTGGAGAGCCCTAACTAATACACACAGCTTCTGTGGATTGATCACAATCAAACATGAATTGGGAAGTTCAGATTGCTCCTTGACTGCCTCTTCCTGCAGCTTTTCAGGGTGTGAATTCAGAGCAAAGGAAATGTACTTCTGCTCTCAGATCTTTAAGTCCAGTCTGGAACTAAAGGGATGTCTATAAACCTAACAACAAGGGCTGAGGATGTAGATCAGTAGTAGAGAGCTTGCCTAAAATGCTTAAGGTCCTGGGTTTGGTCCCCAGTGCCACAAAAACATACAAATAAAATCTAAGACGAAGATCTGGAGTTTAAGACTGATGGGTCTTTCAACAGCTAAAGACTTAAGTCTCAAGAGTTTATCTTCTAGGAGCCACTTCATCCAAACAGCATGACTTTGGGTAATAAGTAAAACAGAATGGAAAAAGTAGAATACATGACAGAAACAAAGAAAATTTGTGAGCAGGCTTGGGCTGAGAATGGTCTATTCACGAGTCTACCTGCTATTGCTCTGAAAATCATCTGACAGTCCCCAAGAGCAAAATGACCAAGCTTCAAGTTCCTCAGTTTAGTAGAGCAATTTGTTCCATTGAATCAAACTCTGGACTTTGCCTTGTCCAAGCAAGAGGATAGCCCAACTGTGGATTTCCTTTATTCAGGATTTTTTTTTTTTTGGTGGAACTGAGGTTTGGACTCGTGACTTGGTACTTGCAAAGCAAGAACTCTACCACTTGAGCCACACCTCCAGTCTTATTCAGGATATTTTAAAAAGTCATAATACCCTTTTCTGCATGGAACAGTTAAAGCCAAGAGTTCTCCACCTAAAGAGATTAAAACAAACAAACACACTTGAAGCCTGTGCCCTACCTCCAGATACTAAGATTTAATTCCTTGGATGGAAACATAGCATAAATACATTTTAAATATTGTAGTGATTTGAAAACATAACCATGGTTGATAAATACTCATATGGATCCCCATAATGATAACTCCCAAAGTCACCCCTGGATTGGCCCACACTTTCTAAGGAGAATTACACTCCTGCAGGTCTCTTATTGTTATCAGAGTGAGGCCGAGCCCACTCTCCTTCCATCTCCTACCCTCCCTGCTTTGTAGAGACTCCAGAGTATCTTTAGGGGGCTTTTCTCCCCTGTGCTCCTCTGGTCTCTGTCTCCTTATTCTACAGCTTTGTTTGCTCTTCAAGGTATGGTCCTCAAACCAGCCCCCGGGGCATTACCTGGATGTTGGATAAAATACAGAATCTCAGGATCTTTCCAATGAGACAGCTTCTAAATTATGACAAAATCCCACATGATTATTATGCATATTAAAAATTTGTGATTCACTGCTCTATGACACCTCTAAATGGATCCCATTCGGATAAATGTCCTGATACCAGGACACGCAATGAGCAGAGGGACAGTGTACTTGTTCTGTCTTTCATCTCCAAGGAAATGAGGTCATTAGTTTTCTACCATAACGTCTGCTTAACTCTGTTAGTTTTTGAGTGAAATTTAAATATAACATGTGCTCAAAGTTATATATGTGAGATAATGGGATTTTATATATATATTATATAAGTCATATGCATCACGTATATGTCTCATGTATATTATATATGAGAAAGAGAACAAAGCGAGAGCAAGTAAGAGCTAGAAAGTAAGAGAGCAAGTCTAAGACAGAAAGAGGCCATCCAGTTGTCTCTGCAGTTGGCCAGACAACTGGTTGATGGAGAGCAATGGGTGTGGGGAGGGGAAAGAGATACCTTGGAATGCAGCACTCAATTATGTACTCAACACACAACAGCTGAACATAGGAGCTTCCACATGCCATCCATATTTCTTGAGCCTCTTGTATTCTACTTCACTTGGCTTGCTTCTCTTCTAACTTATGTTGGTTGGGATCTCTTTCCCTTATGGCTTAATGGCTCATGGGCCAGCACTGCAGCCAGGAGTGAGCAATGCCTTGGGTATTTGACCATTTCAGTAGGACAGACACATCAAGGGACTGATTGATTCAAAATAAATCTCTTGGGCTCATGCCGCTCTTTATCTTGTCATTACTAGTCAAGAAAGGAGGCTTTTGGAATTGAAAGTCAGAGAAAGTTAAGATGAGATCTTGTCCTCTCATACTCTCTCATCTTGGTCGACACCACTGGCTAGGGCCTGGGTCCCACAGGGACAGCATAGCGGTGCACAGCACTGAGATTAAGAATATCAGTTTTGGAGCCAGGTAAGTTTTGCCTGAATCTCATTCCACCACCTTGGGGCTTCAATTTTGGATCAGTCCTTGAACTCTAACATCAGTGTTCTCTTATGCAGAGTGAGGGTAGTAAGAAAACCCATCTTACACAGATGTGAAGATTAAATATACAGTATATAGCATCACTTCTGGATCCTTTAATTTTTTGGCCATACTGAGGCTTGAACTCAGAGCCTCATGCTTACTAGGCAGGCACTCTACCACTTGAGCCAGTCCTCCAGTCCAATATAGCATCATGTCTGGTGCATAGACACACTCTGTACATACAATTATTATGCTCATTATTATATTAACCTACATTACATACAGTAGCAACTACTGTCCATCCAGGGGGTGAGTCTGGAATTCCCCTGAGGACTGTTTTCAATCTCACTTACATATACATCATGCTCTGTGTAAACGGCTTTGAGGAACTTTAAGCTTGAAGAACATAGTACTCTCCTTGTAAAATAGCCATAATGCTTATTATGTGCAGGCATAGATTCCTGGGGAAATACTCTTTCTGAAGAAAAAGGTGCTGGCTGGGACATCCATGGGTGATTCTTAGGAATTCAAGATTACTGCAGCAACAAAACTCAAGTCCTAATGTAAAAGGATTTAGGACCATGTATACATCAGTTTCAAGAAAGCTGCTAGCAAGGTTTATTAATTGTGATCATTTTTGAGTCATGCCCTAATTCCGACAAAGTGCTAAATTGCATTTATTGTCCTAGCCTGCTGAGTTTCCCTGTGATAGTTCCAACTCAGCCCTTACTGGAATGCCAGAGCTCAAAGGCAAAGAATTCGACTCCCTGATGCCAGGTTATTCTTGGCAATAATGTACCTTGGCCCAGATGGAGTCAGAAGGCTCTGTCCTCTTTATTTGGGAGGCTGGAACCAAGAGAGATCTTTTCTGTGCAGAGTAACATAAGCACGGAAATCTCAGCTGGCACAACGACAGGTTCCTGTGGATAATGAGGGATAGGCTAAGATCACTGTTTTTTCTTCAAATAATAGAACCCTTCCATCAGACAGTGAAGGATCTGGTACATTAAACAGGTAACAGTTTTTTGTTCTAGTTGACATTTTGTATTTGTGCATAAAGGACTTTGAGAGCCTCAGCTTTTCCTGATGCTCACTGCCATGGGTGCCACTTGCTCACTCACACACACATAACCATGGATTCCCAGGGTCCCTTTGAAAAGGGACCCTGAATTTTGTTTCAAAATCACTGCACATGGGGCAGGGGATGTAGCTCAATAATAGAGTATTTGTGTAGTGTGTCTGAGGCCTTTCGATCACCCTCCAGTACCACATGCACACACACACACACACACACACGCACGCACACGTGCACAGAATCGTTGCACATGGTGATTTCTAAGGTACAGTTCGTGTTTTCCATGAGACCAATAACCAACTATGGCTTGAGGAGATAGACTCTGTAAGAGGAGCCAAGACTCAGAGAGGGAATCTTCCGTTAGAGCAGAAAAAAAGCCAAGGTCTGAGGGAAGTGCTGTGTATTAATGACCGAGATGGGCGCCTCTTTAAGAGCTGACAAGACTTTAGGCGATTGTTTCTGAGTTGGGCCAAATATCCTTAGCTCAACAGAAGCATGAGTGTTACCCACTCATGCTCAGAGTCGTTCATACGCCTTCAAAGTACCAAAATCACACTTCCCCATCCAGTTTGGCAAGACGTTCATGCCGTTTGGGCTGTTTTCAGTGCAAGCCCAGTAAGGAGGCCTGGGAGTTGGGCAAAGGGCAGAGAGCAACAGGAGCTCAAGTTTCCAGGCACAAAAGTCCAAATAAGCCTCCAAAGGTCTAGGTCTTTCGAATTATTGCTTACCTCTGTGAAGTGTGTGCTGACAGCGTGTTAGAAGTGCTTACTCCCTACCCTGGGATCTATAAGCTGTGTCTGACATTTGACCAAAGATCCATGTTATCTTATCTTTAGAAAAATCAATCTTAGAGAAACTGGTGGTCCTGCCAGGTGTGGTGGTCCATGCCTACAATTCCAGCACTAGGATGGTGACTTTGAGGTAAGCCTGAGCTATACAACAAACCCAGTCAGAGAGAGAGGGAGAGAGATGGGTGGTCTAAACAGAAATGGGGGAAAACATTAAGCAGAAATTGGGTTAGGCAGACACCTGACAGGATTAGACAACTCCCTACTGGCTCTTAAAACCAAGCCAAGCATATCCAGAAAACAGTGACACCCCTCTACCCCCGTGATAACCATCATCTTGGATGTTTAAATTTTAGATTTGTAAAGCTTTGTCTGAAGTCCTTCATGGAACCCGAAAACTGTTTTCTCCATGAGTCAAAAGTGCTTCTGTGTGTCTAGGAGGAGCTGGGCACCCCTGCGGAGTAGTCAGGCCACTGAGACTGATTTTAAAGATCATTTGAAAATTTCATTTCAAAATTGGGCTTTCCAACCCAAAGTATCCAGCGACTGCTTTTGCCTCTTTTTTCCCTCTCCTCCTGGCATATCTTGAGCGTGCAGTCACTGAAGGACTCCTTGGCAGCTCTGTTCCAGGCCAATGTAAACAGGAGATCAAATGCCCAAAAGGTCAGGGGAGGCGGGGTCAGGCAAGGGGCACATCGTCTATAGGGTCAGGGAAGTGCTGCTTCCTGTGGCCACTGAACCCCGAGAAGAGGCCATACTAGGGGACAGAGACTGTGAGTTGACTTCCATTTCCTAATTTAGAGGCTGGAGTGGTAATTTATAGCCTGTCCTCAATTCCAACTACCGCAGTCTCCTGGGATGCAGGAGAAAAACCCTTTGCCCCTAGGGTGGAAGTGTGCCAGAAGGGCCAGGGTGCAGTGAGAGGTAAGGAATGGGTTGGAACTGGAAGGAAGGAGAAATAATGCAGGTAGCTGTTCCAGGGTTTAAACATAAGCTAAGTAAGAAAACTGGGTTTCCTACATGGGCCCACCTAAGAAATTCCACGGGCGCCAGCAAGTCTGGGTCCAATGCGCCTAGGCGGCGGCTGGACACCTGCTGCCCCTGCCCGGGCTGCCTCCTCATCGGGTGGCACCGTGGAGCAGCGGGTGAGAGGGCCGTGGGCCATGTGCAGGCACCGGGCATCTGCTCCTGCCGCAGCCCGAAATAGCTCGTCTCATTGTGATGGATTAATCCTTTGGCTCCCATCCTGCCGGGGTCACCAGCTCCGCCTGCATGGAACGCGGGGGTGGAGGTGCGGGGAAGACAAGGGGCACTTAACTCATTCAGCAAGTTCCCCCTTCTCTCCTGCAGAAGTGTGGCCGGCTGCTCAGCCTTTACGTGGAAACCGAGATGGGCCTGGCAGGTGGTGGGGCCTCAACCAGCTCTAGATGGCTTGCTTCCTTTTAAGTGGATCCTATACTCATGGGGGCAGAGACCCAAATGAAGGCAGCTCTTTCTCTGGTCTCCCTGGACGTGGAATTTCCACTTCTCACTTAACCTCTGTGCAATTTCCTTCTCTGGCAAATAGAGATAACAATTTTACTTACCTCACAGGACTATTACTATGATTAAAGGTTTTGATGCACATAAAGTTCTTGAAACTCCAGGAAAGGACAAATACTGTGATCCCACTTGTGTGAGGTACCAAGAACGCTCAAGTTCGTGGAGGGTGGTTGCCAGGGGCCAGTGGAGGGAGGAATGTGGGTTTGGATCAATAGGTGTGCATTTTCAGACTGGGCTGATTGAAGTTCTGGGTGGTGGTTGTAAACAGTGTCACGTTCTTGGTGTCTCTGAGCTGTGCATTTAAAAATGGTTAAGATGGTAAATTCTGTGGGCATGCAATCATCACAGCATGTGCACTCACAACTGAGCAAATGGTGATATTATTCTGGCTCACTTATGATACTTCTTTCCTACTTCATTTTGTAAATATTTGCGTACATATGTTTTCTCTAAAAAAGATCCTCTTGTTCGTATACAAGTGCTCCTGTCACCTCACTAACCCAACACCTGCTTATAGGGAGCTCCAATCTACCTACACAACAGAAATGACCATGTTGGACCAGAAAACAGAATATCCTGAAGGACATCCTGTCACCTTTGATCTTGTCCTGGTGTGCAGAGGAGATGAGGCTTTCCACCTGTGGATAATTGTGAAGATTGTCCAGGTGAGACACTTGGAAAACCCACAGCAGAGTAATGGCTCAGTAAGGTCCCATGACCCTGGTGGGTTGGCCCAAACCTTGGAGTTTCATAAGGACCCACTTCAGGCTCATCCTGTGTTCACTGTGTGGAGACAGATCAGAAAGCAGGTACCAAGGATGGGGCCAACACTAGGAGCCCTTGAGTGGCCCAACTTTGGAGGAAGAAATAGTGCATCCTGTCATACAATGTAGAGTCCATCCTTTCAGCAGAATTCCTCTACTCTCTCACTATCCTGTCACCCCATCCAGAGGGAACAAGGAGGCGAAAGCCAGTCTGGAGTTATCAGTAAATGTTCCAAAGCCAACTGTTGTGAGTCTCAAGAGACATTGCAAAAACACTGTGGGAGTCACCCTAAAGAATTCTTCGGCAAGGTCCAGAAAAGAGTGAGTGTATCTTGTAAGAAGAGGGAGAAGGGAAGGCAGCAGCTGGGGCTGGTGCACCGTCGCTCTTGAGTCTCACACAGTAAACATGAGGCTATTTTTGTGTGGAGTATTTTCACAAGCTCATTGGGGGTGAGAGGCTTCATCAGAAAGCAACAGTTCACCTTGTGGAAGACTAAAGTTAATTTTCAGGACCTTAAACAACCTTTGGCCCTGGATCAGGAGATCAGGGAAAGAGGAGGAGTTAGGTGACATTGGGCAGCAGAAACGAAGAGCAGTGGGCAGATGACTAAAATGGTAGCTGACAAGGGCAATTGAGAAAAGATGAGCCAAAGGCTTGAGGATTCTGAACAAGTGTTGAAGGCTGCTGGGAGAGGCCAGGGACCAAATGCACGTTTCAACTCTGGCCCCAGCCCTCTGGCTGGCTTGAATAACTTCTGCCTCAAACTGACCTCCCATTTCACACCCTTTGGTCTTCCACTGAGAGTTTTGTTCGAATTCCCATCTAGCTGGGGATTGCGCTGAGTTACTAAGGGGTTGTACCCTTCGTGGCACATTCTGCTAAGTAGGCCCAAACACAGCAGGTGACAAGTCGAGTCTTGCCAGCCATAGGCTCCCCTTTGAAGACGCCCCATGAAGCTGCTGTAGGAACAAGGGCAGGGAAGAACAGAAGAGCTTAGAATGTGGCCCTGGTCTAAGTGGCCGTGACTTCAGCTCTGTTGGATAGGATAGATGTCACACACTGCCTTCACACGGGTCCTGACCAGGCTCTTGAGATCATCTTTACTCTCACACACCCCATGCATGCACACCCTCCCCAGCCCTTGGGCCAGCCTACAAGGCCAGGCCTGGGGACCACTGAAGCCCAGTTCCAGAGGAGGATAGATTTGCCTGCTAGAAATAGCAAGCCATTGCTTTCAGCAATGAGACAGAGGTCCACAGTTCATGTATACTTTGTGTGCAGGCAGAACCCTGAAACAAAAACCAGTTCAGATAAAGGTGTTTGACATTTGAGCTAAAGTGAGGAAAGGCGGACTGGCCCACTGCCCAAGAGAATTAAGACACAGCTGTTTCTAAATCCAACTCTGATATTGGTGACCTTGAACAAATAATCTAACCTCTGGTTCTCAATTTCTCTAAGCATAAATCAGGAGCTAAAATTATGACCAGCAACTCAGCTACACAAAGTGTAATTGGAAAGAGAGAATAAATGGTAATAAAAATTCTTTATGTATAAAGTACAGGATGGAATAAAAGTCTTCATGGTGACATTTGGATTTGCACATTGAAATGTCCTGTCTCGTCTCATACTATCAGGCTAAATCTCTCACTAATTCAAGCTGAGGTACCCCTGCCTGCAAAATATTGAGCACTTCATATGTGACTCCAATGTCACAGGACATTGACAAAACAATACAGACCTCACAAGGTTGGGGACGTAACTCAGTGGTATAGTACTTGCCTACCATGAGAAAGGCCCTGGGTTCAATTCCCAGCACTGCAAGAAGAAACCAACAGAGTGCACAACCTCAAATGCTGACCAGGAAGTGTGTGTGGCACATCTTGTGGACTGAGAGTCCTGCGTTGTCGTTCACACATATGCTCTTCTCAGGTTTGTTAGAGATTTCTCTCTTCTCATACCTCCACTCTGTAATTGCCACATAAAAGTTAAATTTTTACCACTTTATGAATTTACAATTATGTTAATGAATGACTACCCACTTTGAAATTTGGATCTGAACGTATTCAATTCTGACCTTGACATAGGCAAAATGAATGACTGCTGCCGAGCACACTCAAGGGCATTGCACATCACAAGTCAGCTTTCGTTTATTCTGGAATAAACTTTTTCCTAATGACTTACATATTTGGCTCTTTGTGGGAGTGAGATGAGGGGTGTCATTGATATAAAAGTTTCAGCTCTGTCTGATCGTCAATTTGTTTATGCCATGAGACCTAGTTGTTTGGGTCCGTTATCTACAGAGAAGCTCATCTGGTATGTTTTTGGTCACATGGGATCCACAATCTAAAACTTAACAGCTGGATACTTTGAAAAGAAATGAAGTCAGGTACCAATTGCTCGTGTCTATAATCCCAGCTATTTGGGAGGCTGAGATCAGGAGGATCTTGGTTCAAACTCAGTCCAGGCAAATAGTTTACCAGACCCTATCTCCAAATATAACCAGAGCAAAATGGACTGGAGGCATGGCTAAAGCAATAAATAGAACACCTGCTTTTCAAGAGAAGCCCTGAATTCTAACCCAAGCCCACCAAAAAATAAAAATACAAAAAGAAAGAGATGAATTAATATCTCCTTAGCCAATGAAATTATTTTCATTGAGCTCAGTGTTCTCATGTGTGAGTTATTTTCTGCAGTATTTCAGTATAAATGTCTAACAAGGTAAGCAGAAATAATAAGCTCCTGACATTTGCATCTATCTACTCCTCTCACACAGAAAGAACCTAATTATCCCCTGACACCAACTTTCCTTGTTTGGAGAGTCCCACAGAGTCTGGAAAGGACATTTTAGCCTTTACAGATTAACAGAGGAATTTGTACAAGAACCTTTAAAATAGCTGAAGTGTGAAGAAGAGGTCAGTGTTCACATAAGACTTTACAGTGCAGTCTGTAAGTCACTCATACTCTTAGCTTATTTATTTATAGCCGGTTAATTATTGCAAAGCTTGTACCAGTGCATTTCAAAGGCTGGAGGGAAGTCACCCTCACCCCAGAGAAAACAATTGCACGAGCATTCAAGTGTTTTGCACATCTGTGTGTGCGTGTGTGTGCTCACACACACACACACAGACATCCTCTAAACACTTTCCTCAAGCTTTTTCTACCTTCTAAGAATGAGTCCGAGAATGAGAGGAACTGTCAGAATCATGCACCCAAAGAAAGACATGATGTGCAATAAGGCTCTCTGTTGACAGAGGGGTTTTCTTCAGTCATTTTGTAGCCTCATCCCAGCTTAGCACGGGGCTGCCCTAGAAGGAGTGCATAGAGTAAGGGAGGGAATTCCTAAACTTTCCCCAACCCCTTTCTGGGCTGGTTTTCCCCCTTTCCTCGCCTCTCCTCCCAGATTATCCTACCCATGACCTCTTCAAATACCCAGTGCCCTCTGAGCCTGAAGCCAGCTGAAAAGGTCATGACCAGTGGGATATTAGGGGTTAATAGGAAATTCTTTGTCAAAAGAGAAGCCTAGAAAGGGCAAAGCTTAGAAGAGCTGTGTCTCGGTTGGCAGGAGGAGGTGGGGGAAGAGGAATTTGTTTGTTTTGGAAGGAGGGCATCTTCCCAGTGCTCTAAAAACATCGTATCTGTCATTTTTTATTCTCAATTGCAAAAAAAACCACTGCTTGGCCCTTCCAGTGAAAGGCAGTTTTGGTGTTTTCAAAAACTAGGTTCAGATGTAAACAGGTCCTGGTAGGGGGACCTCCTAGTGGCGGGGGGAGGGATGGAGAGGGTAAAGGAGGGGGAATAAGGTTGATGTACTTTATATACTTACATGAAAATAGAATAGGGAGACCCGTTGCAGTTGTTTTAAGTAAAGGGGAAGGGGGATGAGGGAGAATGATGGAGGGGTGAACTTAAACAAGATACATTGTAAGCATATACAGAAATGTCACAATGAAACCCCCTTGTACAATTAACATTAGATTTATCTAAACATTAGATTCAGATAAATCTTTGGCTTGATTCTTTCCCATTGGCTGATCCTATCCATACAGACGAGTTTTTAAAAACATACGATCATGGGTAAGAATCACTCATGCTCATAGCAGCATGCTGTCTCAGAAACCTTTCCAGATTCTGCAGACCATTTGGCAACCCACTTTTTCTGTTTTTTAAATGTTTTTCCTAACACAGTTCTCCTTCTGGAAACCCACCTGGTCCTACCTATCACATCACTGCCTCTCCCAGGCACTCTGGATCAAATGGTTCCACCCTTCTTGCTGGAGGGAACGTGTCTACACCGTGATCTAGCTGCACCTGAGGGCTTCTAAGATGCCCAGGACAGTGGGGTCTGCCTGAGAGATTGCTAGGTTTGTTCTGAATGATGAGGGACAGCACGGTCACCAGTGAGAGCTGAAGGACAGGAAACACCATGTTCTTTCCAGTGTCTGTCCAAGCAGTCCTGGCAGCTGGACAGGACAGAGATGGCTGGAGGCAGTGGGGGCATGTCTGTGCGCCAGCTCTGAGCTCTTGAGCCATGGCAACAGTTCAGTTGTGAGGAAATGTGTCAGTTCACACACACATGCCTTCCCTCCCGTGGTTACAGGGAGCACGGCCATCAGAAAGGATCATAATACATGTCCAACTTTCCAAATCAGAGCTGTTTTTCATATTCAGTCAATTCTGGAGGGGAGAGGAGGTTAAGATGTGGACAACAAGGCTCAGGGTAGGAATTAATTCACATTGCTGATCATGTTTTACACTGTGTTGGTTTAAAAATGAGAGCCAATCCTTAGGCTCTCGTTGGCAGTGTTTTGGTGCACACAACCTTATCCACTTTCTGTTTCACTCAAACTCTCTTACCTGAGCCCGTCTTTAAAGGAGCTCAAATAACTTACATGGAGTATTTCTGATGGGTTGACTGTCAGACTAACAAGTTTTCCTTCACTCTCCTTCTCACATAGTTGATATTTCTCTAACATTGCTGAAATGGCAGAGCTCAAAGAGCTCTGACTGCTGTTACACTGTGTCTTCACTGAAAACCACTTTTATGAGGTCCCCTATGATACAGCACATGGACCCAAGGCTCCAGTTTGGCCTCTGTCCTTCTATGGATTTGAGAAAAACGCTTCCACCACTCTCTGGTTGATTCCCTGTGTCTTAGGTGAGGAAGTTATTTTCTACCTCTTTCAGGAGTGGGAGAGATGGAAGTGGAGATATGCTCACCTTGAAACACTAAGGGTCTCCAGAAAGTGATAGGATTTCCAGCAAAAAGTCACTTTAGTTACAAGACGTGGGCCATGCTTACCTCCCATCTATACAGGATCTTCGAAGGGAGGAGGATCAAGCAACCTGGAGATAGGAGTGGTGTGAAAGGGCTCTTGTATTACATTAGCTGTACCGCCAGTAAATTCTTCATGTGGTTTTCATCATCGTGGGTTACCCAAAGCCAGGCAGAAAGCAGGTGTTCAGTGAACACTTGCTGAATTATTGGCCAACTGGCAGATTGAAAAATAGCATTTTCTGCACTTCAAGTGTGGTTCCCCAGTGTGCGCTAGACAATATTTGCTTACTGGTATGCTGCTATATTCAACCCTTCTTTGTATGGTATCTGGAGCTTGCTGTCATTGTTTTGTCCTTGAAGTAAATGAGGACTGGTGCTCAGGGCTACACACCCCAGGACGGATATCTATTAGCAATGAGTGTACAGAGATCTGTGAAGTGCAATGAAGGGTAGTGGAATTCTGTGACTTTGCTTCGAAACTCTAAGAGGTATGAAAAATTGATAGATAGTTTTTGTTGACTTCAAAGAGCAAATGAATTCATTATTTCAACATATCTTTGTGTATACAAGCCTGACATAGTCTTATCTAGCCACACCAAGCCAACACCCTAACTAAAACCCTACTCTTCAGTATTCATTCAGGAAACCCAGTTCCATGTTTCCTCTTGTTTATAAGTCTATCTCCAGATTGCACACAGAAGAAACATACCTTGTTTGCTGCACAGCTCCAGTTTCCATGGTACCTTTTGGCAGAAGAGGCTGCAGGTCCATGGACCTCTCACATACTTAACCTGAGTGAGAGCAGAGAGGTGCTATGGGCAAGTTGCCCTATTAATATGTATCAAGGAAGTCCTTTTATAAGGAAATTGTATCAAGGGAGTCCTTTTACATGCATGACCACATATTTGTGGGGTTGCAAGTATAGCCAGGATGCAAGTGCAATATCTGTTTTTATATGACAGAATTACTTGTATGGAAGTTAGTATTCTGGTTGCTAACAAATTCACCAGTCTTGACATCATTTCTGAGAGTGATAACTGATCATAGAAGGAGGGATTGAGGTGAACAGAAAAAACTTGAAGTTGAGGGACTTATTAAAAATGAAGGGGAGAAATAACATCGAAATTGTGACAGAAGGCAATGGGAAATTAGGGCTGGATTCACTTCAAGTGATGTGCACCTGAATATGATGATTTATGAAAAGCTTAAGAATTTTCGTTTTAACCACCAGCCATTGGGATAAATAATTTATAAGCCTCTTAAGGAGGCTACACAAAAGCTGTGCCTCTTTCCAGCAAGGTGAGCACAGCTTGCTGACTCTCTGAGTTTATGATGGGCATAAAGTCTAGTTTGTAAATGCTTCATAAGAATAATGAGAATCAAATCATTGAAACAATATTGCACTTTCCAAAAGCCCCTCCTGCCCCTCTGCTCCATCTGCTAAATGTGCTCTGGGCATTGCACAGTTCAGCATTCAGAACTCTCCAGCCAGCTGAAGGAAAGTGACCTTCCCCCAGGCTGGAAAACCTTGTGCTATGACCTAATGAGGACACTCCCTTAAGACCCGAGAGCCAGGAACCAGTACTCCTCAGGGCTCTGGTGTTCTCATGACATTCGTGGACCAACTTGGCTGTCCCAGTCCTGGGCATGGCCGTCAACAATTGAATCATGGCCCTTTTTTATACATGCCTGTTCCACAAGGAGGGCATTTCTGTAAAACTACATCACTGCTATTGTTAGACATTGTACGTTGAAATTAAAATTACATCCACCTTTTCTCTCCATTGAGCCTATTAAGTAAGTGCTTGTGGGTGCATAAGTTCTTTTCCTGGTGTATGACAGCCCCCCTCCTTTCTTTCCATTTCCCTTGTCTCCACTGAGTTCTACCTTTTTTCAGTCTAGGCCTAGGTGCTTCAAGAACCATCCACATTCACCTTCTTCCTTTAGCCCATGTTTCCTCCAAAGCCAGACAGCCTGACACCTCCTACGTTAACACCCCCCCGCTCCTGCATAGGCGCTGTTTTCATCACATGCTTCCTGACTGGAAGATTGTCACTGAGCCTCCTGACCACTGACTCAAAACCAAACTCCTAAGCTTGCATTCCCAACCTCCCTTTCTAGGCTCATGTCCATACAGCCCAAACTGTGCAGGCATTTATAGTTCCAAACATAAATTATGCTTTCTCCAACTTCTCACACCTTTCCACCCTCTGCAGTCCTCTGAAGTTACAGCTGAGTTCATCCTGGCTGTTCCAAGCAAGAAAGTACTCCCTCATTCAAATGCTTTATTTTTTTTAATTTTAGCTTTAAAACATAACTTATACAAATATTACGCATTCATTGAAGGGTCATTTTTTTAAATGAAACACAGAGAAAATAAAATTAATTCAGAGCTCCTTCTCCTAAAGATAACCTCAGCTCAGTAGAGCATTGTGTTCTTGTTATGCCCACTTGAAAACTTTTTTCAGAGTGTGCACACACAAATTTCACTCATTCTGTATCACCTAATTGGCTGTGCTCAGGTACTGTTTTGGAAAGTAGATATTAAAACATGTGACCCAGCCTGTGCTAGACTGTAACTTCCCCATAGCCACAGCCCTCGTTATTCACTATGGCACTAAGAACAGCATTGTGCCAAGTACAGTTATGTCCATGTCTGCTCAAACACATGTCCCTGAGCACCTGGGAGACTCTCGAGAAACAGTAGCCAATGGCAGTTAAGGACCTGTCATACAAAGTTATTTTATTTGATGAACTACTTTCCTTAGCTAATTGTGATGAGCTGTTCAAGTTTGAACCCCATAAGGACATGGAGACCCAGGCCAAGCAGAATTCTGAGCTGATTTCTAGATCTCTAGGTATTCAGTAGATCCACAGACCTCTACCTTTAGCATCCTAACAGAAATGGGAAGATAGAGGCAATAGGAGTCCTCAGTACAGGTATGTTCTGGAAATTCCTGCTCTTGGTCTAGCTCTTTGTGTCCCCAAAAAACAGGCCAACTCCCCTCTCCAGACCTTTCACAACTCTCAGTGCAATATAGGGCCTGTAGTTGAGACACGAAAGGTTAGGGATATCATAGGGCTTACATCTTCAAACACCTACCCACCCCCAAGACTGCTCTTTTGCCCTACTGTGAGAAGTTGGTCCATTGTCTAGCTCTACAGGAAATGTGAATTTCTTTTTCCATTTGAATCTAGTGTAGCTGCTAGGTACTTACTCACAGGAGTGGAGCTGAGCTGCCCAGCTCAATTTTTCAGACGATTTATGGGCTGAGCTGACCTGACCCAGGGAGCCAGCCCCCGGTGCAAGATTGTGAGGGAGAGTGCGCTCTGGCTTTGGGTTGGATGGATGAGTCAATGCTGTCATGTACCTTTTTAGGAGCTGTGGTAATGGGAAAGGCATGTCTTAGGAAGGGGAAGAATATTCTGGAGTGGAATGGTTTAGAGACCAGCAGTGCAAATTTGAAAGGAAGGCCTGTGGTCATGAACTATAAAGATTCTGATCACTGGTGCTCTTGTTGGTGTTACAGTATCTGCCTATTGGTTTTGAAAGTGATACTTTAAGAAATTCAAAGTAAAGTGCAGAGAAAAGAGCAGTCTGACTTAGTTCAAGTGAGGGTTTGTGGTGAGGAGGACAGCACACTTCTCACAAAGTGGAAATTATTATTGCCTGTAGGACCAGGGTGTTTTATTTCCTTTAATGACTTCTCGCTTCATTCCTGTTTGTACTCAAAAAAAGAACTTATGACATATATCAGAAATAGAGGCTTCTCATCTTTGGCAAACTCGTAGAACTTATGCTGAGGTCTAGATGATAAGAAGGAGAGTTCTGTATGGATTGTTAAGGTCTAGTTCACCCGTAGCTCTTCTTTATTGTAAATCATAACTTCATGCCATTACTGTGGGTGTAACTAGTTTTTATAGTTGACATTTCTTTAGCTCTATAAATTTATAGTGTCTAAAGCTAATAAGAAGATTAATTGAATGTGGAATTAGCATATTTAATTTCTCTTATTAGCTGGATCTTTCTCCTTCTATTGGATTCCAAGGCAGACGTGTCCAGATAGCCCAGATTACTCTCTGGGTACAGGACTCCTACAAAGTCTACCTAAACTGTTGTCAAGGTAGATGTATATCATGTCTTTAGTTGAGGACGGACTAAACAGACAACTATTCTGTGTTTATGTGAAATAAGCATAGAAATCAAATTTCATTTACTTTGAATACTCTTCATTTACAACCAGGCTGTGCATTAATAACATGTGGGCGTGATGTCAAAGATCAGCCAGTGAGGACTACCTTGTATCATGCATCTTCATCTGTAAAGTGGAAACATGAAGACTGACATCCCCCAAAATCACTTTCTCATGGCTCTTGGGGGACTTTTCTCATGTTTTGCAGCCACATCTTTTAGAGACATGATTTTTTAAACCCTGGAACCATTCAGAAAAGTGCACAATAATGAAATGGGGAATAGCATATTTGGTAATGGTGATTTCTTTGACAAATGAGAGAGCAGAGTCAAGTCAATCTTGGGTACCAGGACTGGGCTGCTGGGGCCAGAGCAAGTCTGCAAAGGCATGACCTATGCTATGGGCAGTCACAATCGTTGCATGTGCCCACTACAGCAGGAGCCTATCCAGGAGTGTCAGCTCTTTCTCTGGGACAGGGAGGTGAGAGGATGTCTCTAAGAAGATCACTTTCCCCTCAGAGGCATCATAGGCAAGATGCTGGGTTTCACGGAAACTAGTTTTAAAAATGAAGCTTTCTGTTCTCAGTCTCCTAATACTTGTCAAGTCACTGCTTTCTGCAAGACACTCTTCTTGGTGTTATCTGTGTGTTGGTTGAAGCCACATTCATGGGCTTCATGACACAGCTCATGAAGTCCAGAATTACTGTTTGGCCTCTGTCCTTTCAGGTGAGTTGAAAAGCCTCTTGCACTTTTCTCTGTTTGTTTTCTCATATTCGAGATGCGGTTATTGCTTAGCTCCCTGTCTCAAGGACGTCAGGTAGGGTGAGAAGAAAGTGGGTGTGCCGAGGCGATGATACTCTAAGGTTTTGCAGAAGGTGATGAAGGTTCTCGAGAAAGTCACTTTGGTTAAGAGATACGGCCGTGGTTTTGATCTGATCTTGATGGTCTCTTCTAAGGCAGGAGCGATCAAGCATTCTGGACTTGGGTACAGTGTGAACGCATTCTGTGTTACTCAGCCATGCTGCTGGCGCGTTAACCTCGTGAAATTTCCCTCAAGAGATCTCCAGTGACTACCACGTGGTCAATAACTACCTGCTGCATAATTTATTGAATGAGTTAATAACGACACCTGTTTCTGGACTTGAAGTGCAGGGTCCTGTATGTGGAGGACATGGAATTCATGGCTGATGACATGCTGTTCCGCTTCAACCCACCTAACACACAGAATTCAGACCAGCTTTGACTGTTGGCATCTTAATTTCCTTAAGATGAATGGGGAATGAACGCTCGCCCCAGCAGCTCACTAGCAACGAGAGTGCAGATATCCATGCAATCCAAGGACAGGTAGTGACATTCCGTGGATGATGAAAGGCTTAGTCACTGGTCTTTCTTCTACTTCCTTCTGGCTTTAAGGCAATGAAGAGCTCAGTTGGAAAGCTAGTAACTGGGAGATAACCAGATCTAATCAGTGCTGTTGAAATCTGCTAGGACTCTGCATCATAGCGCCATGACAAAGAAACCCCCTTAAATAAAGAGCTCATGACAGACAAATGAGTTAATTACTGAGTAAACCGCACAATTGGAGGAGAGATGGGAAAGTCTGACGCCTAGTGGTGACCAGGCAGCACCTGCCACCAGCCACACAGGACACCAAGGAGGAAAATCTAAAGAATATTGCTGAATCTTAGGTCTGGAAGGAACTTAGAGAGAACCATTTCCAACTAAAACCAAAGAAGTTGTTCTAAGACACCAGACCTGAGACCTTGTTTGCACCCTGACTGTGGTAAGTTTTAAATTTGGGGGTGAAAAGGATTTATAGCACTGTATTGACAGGATGGTTCGCTGTCAAATTGCAGACATCATCCTCCAATTCCAGGAAGGACTGGAGAGAGACCCATGAGTTCAAGCCTTACACACCTTCCTTCTTCAATCTGCCTAGAAAATTAGGATACTTGGAGTAAGTGCCTTCAGTCTCCAAAAGATTTTAAACAGATCCATGGCACCTCAATGACTAAGTAAATTATATTCAGGAAGCTGTTGACTCTCTCTATGCCATGGTTTGTACAAGAATGGTAAATAATTCCATTTCTTTAAAACTTTTCCAGAAGGTAGTTTAGCTACAGTGAACAGTAGAGTATAAAAGACCCAGAGTACCTCCCAAGAAAATTATAAAATATTTGGTCAAAGATGCACAGGTGAAAAAGTGTTGAAAGCAATCCGAATGATCCTCAATAAGTAATCGGTTAAAGGAAATACTCCATGCAAGGTGATTCGGTAGAAGAAATTTTAAACGGTGAAAGTAGACCTGTAAGTTCTAATGTTGTAAGGCATTGGGATCATCCTGATAAGAAAACAGGCTACAGGGGACATGAGCCTTTCTCTCGCTAATAAGTGTTAAATTACATATTGAGTGTTTGAAGGTCTCTATCTGAGTGGTGGATTGTTTGTGTAATCTTTCACTGTTTCTGCTTTTTGGTATTGTCAGATTAATGTCTATGAGCGTATGTAATTTCCAAAATAAAAAAAAATCAATAATAAATCTAAAAAAATGTATTCCTGTTCTTATACCACAAGAAGATGAAAAGACAATAGGAGGTAACCAGCTGTGAAACTAAGTTTGCTGTAAGGTGCCTGGGTCTCGATAAGGCACTTTTATCATGTTATTTATTCTTCCTGATAATGTACTAATAAATTTTGAAAGTATTTTACCAACACAAGCAAGACAGGCCACAAGATTTCTTCCTATAACAGATGACAAAAGAATCAGACACGATGTCAATGCCCAGATGGACCCCAAATCTGCTCCTGCTGTTGACTTCAGGGCAGCTGTATTCCTGTTCTAGTATGGAGCAATGACCAAAAGTCAACAGTAAACCTTTGGAGGACAGAAGGAATAGAAAAATGTCATCCCCCCAAAACAAATAGACCCATCCCTCCTTTCCAGCTCTTCCGGTTAGAGGCTGTACGTCATGGATACAATAGCTCCTCTAGACCTCCTTTCTGCTCCAACTACCAAAACTAAGGGTGCCCTTTCTTCACATTTTCACTGCAGGCAGAGCTTGGTCCCTGAGCAGCCGTCTCAGGAAATGCCTACCCATCCCTAGTAGGGTTTTAAGGTACCACCCTTAGCTCTCCTGCTATTGGGTGGTAAGGAAGAGAGGAGAAGAGGAGGCAGTCTGTGAACATGCCACCTGGAAGAGCTTGGGAGTGAGACCACACTATGGAAAGTGAGGCACGGAGTTGGGATTGTAGCTGAACTGCAGCAGAGATCATTTCACTGAAACAGAAGCAACATGGAGCGTGCTAAGAACCAGCAACTCTCTGCCTAGAAAGACCTGAATGAGGGAGCAGAGCTGCACTTTTGTTGCCGAGTTGTTCCTCTGGGCTGAAACTTTGCCCCTTCCTCTGTGATTTCTCAGCTCCATGTAATGCATCTGCTTCAGGGACGTAAGGTGTTGGGGACACTCACCTGTCCCCAGGCTTTGCACCTGAAGCCCATTGTGAGCTATGTTGCTTGCTATTAGGAGGCAGATAATAAACAGAATATCTCAGGTTGTAGAATTTTCATTTCCTACTTCTTTTTGTTGTTGTTGTTGTTTTTGCTTAAACATGAAGGCAAGATCTGTTCAGCAAAAGTGATTGTCCAAGAAAACCAAATTCTGTGAGTATTTGTGAACGTCAGACCATCATCTGCCAGTTTGTCGGGCATTGGCGGTACTGACATTGGTAAGGGTGATGATGACCCTGGGCAACTTGGTACATTCTTTTCACAATGATCTTGAAAACCTGGGATATAAGTAGAACCATTTCACAAATGAGAAAAATCAAGACTTAGAGAATTTATCATAACTTTCTCCAAATAATACTTCTCACCCAACTCTACTCCTGACTGTCTTCTGGTTTCCTCCAGAAAGTGGTCCTTGTCCTATTCATCATTGAATATTTTGGCCTAAAAATCACTGTTTCAGAATCTAATTCAACTTTTGAACTTGTATCCCAGGAGTCAGTTCTCAGCAGCAACAACCGAGAAGCTATTTTTTGGGGATGGGTAAGATTATAGGCAATTTCACAGAGTAGTAATGAGCTTCTGAAATAAGACTTCTGGCTCCAACCCTTACTAATCCTGATTTCTATAAACTACTTAACCTTCCTTTCTCAGTTTCCTCAACTATAAATTGAGTAATGGGGCCCTTGTGACATATAAATTGTTATATATATAACGATATATATATATATATATAAATTTATATATATATATATATATCGTTATATATAGATTGTTATAGAGAGTACATGAGTCACTCATTTAAGGTGATCAGCCAAATCTAGCACCCAATTAACATCATGTTAGTTGCCGTTGTTATTAAGACGGTCTGATGTTCAGTATTTTGGATGCATTATCTTACTGAACACTTGCAATAAGTCTATTCAAATAAGGTAATGAAGGCTCAAGAGATTAAGCAGCCAGCCAAGGAGAAGGGCACTGACTAGGGCAGCAGCTGGGATTCCAACTCACATCTGACTCCAGGGCCCACCCCATACTTCCTTCCTAATATTTCCAACCTGACAAAGACAATATAAAAATATCATGGAGTATGGAGGACTGTCCAAATTACTTTCCTGTTGTAACAGGGATATTTGAGTTTCATACAAGCAAACATTCGTTCCTGAGTGACAACTACAGGATGTGTTTTGCAAACGTCTGTGTAATTCAGAACTCTTTCAGTGCAAGCACGGGAGTCACTGCAGTGACTTAGCTAACAGAAATTCCCCAAAATCTCCCCTACCCTTAAGTGCAGATTGAACCAGCTCTCAGGTGACACCATCAGGAAAATTTCTCATTCAGTTCTAAATTGGCTCCTTTTCACCTCTAAATTGGCTCCTTTTCACCTCTAAATTGGCTCCTTTTCACCTCAGGCTTTACCTTCCTAATAGAAAGATGGCCACCAGAGTCTCTGAGCTTGCATCTTAATAGTTGTGTCACCAGTGAAAAAAGGCCTTCTCTTTCTACTGTGTCGGCAAACATCCTGGATGACATCACATTGACCTGGAGTTACATGCTGTTTTTGAACCAAACCTGTTCCAGGTCATGCAATCTTCTGATCGGCCAGGCTTGGGTTGGAGATACCTTCTCACTCCCCCAAAATAAAGCTAAGGCACGTGGATTAAGAGTGGGGATCAGGGGCTCTCCAGAGGAAATAATAGGTTATTATTACCCGAAGACAGAGGAGTGAGCACCATTTAGGAAGAAAGGATCTAAACCCATGTGGAGTCTTGGACTGGAATGTGAAGACTTGAACTCTACTGCTGACTGGCTCAAGAATCTCACACAAACCCCTTAACTCCTCACAGCCTTGGCAATCCCATTTGCAAGAACAGCTGATACATATGTATGGCCTCATTTACTTCTCATAAAAACCCAATGCTGTGAATACTTTCATTACACTGAAACTTGGATTTTATAGTTCATGAAACTAAAGCACAGACAAGCAAATCTCTTTTCCAAAGGTCACACAAGTGGAAAGCGGCTGAGCTAGAATTTGAACTCAGGTAGACTGACTCCTGAGTCCCACACATAACCACTAGGCTTTACACCATTTATGAATCAAATCATCAGAGTGGGCTAGATGAACGCTAAGGTCCTTTTATTGTTGTTGTTCCACCTCAGAGTTCTTTAGAAGAAGAATTAGGAGGAGGGAGAAGAGGAGGAGGAGAAAAACAGGAATTATTATTAATAACAGAATGGGAAATTTTGAACCCATGTTCAGCTGTTGACTTGGAGTGATAACGTAGACCTTGTCTCTTGGGGTCACGCATTCCTGTCTTTAGGGATGTTCTCTGTGTCTGTTACAGGGAAACTCTTGCTTCATGATCTCTAAATAAATTTTGAGGCTGGTGAAGGGACTCAAGTAATAGAACACCTGCCTTCCAAGTACCAGGCCCAGAGTTCAAACCCCAGTACCACAAATAACAAAAAATTCACGAATTAAATATGAGCCTGCCAATTGTAATAACCAGCACAACAAGGTGACTACTCATTGTCAGTCCCGTTGTAGACATGAGAACTCAGTGGTTGGATGGACTGTGAAAAAGGCACTTTTCTGTTAAACTTTTACTCATTGTTTTCTCTGAATGAACTTTTGAGTAAACATTAAAGCCAACTTAATATTCTCCTGCTTTAAGCTACTTATTTTCAAAATCTTCTGGAATCGTGCTTTGCCACCAGATGACTTCAGGTAAAAGTGTCTATGAATTAATAAGACATCAGAGTGAGACACAGATACTTAATGCTGAATAATGAACAAGTGAAAGCCTTTTCATGATTAAATGAAATAGTCACGCAATGTGAAAAGTTATTTTAGGTGGTTTGATAATATAAAAATTAAGCCGTGGCTTTTTCTATAAAATGTCAGTATTAAAGAACATATTTTGTATTTATTGTTTGAAACTTTTCTAATAAGAGAATGACTAAACTTCTTGGTGTCCTGAGTTTACAGATCTCTATGGTGGAAGAGTGTGTTTCAAGTCACCTTATTTCTCTTTGGGACTATTTGTTCAACCTTCTTATAAACATGACAAAGATTTTCTTTTGAGAAGTTTATGACTAGTGTCATGATTCAATCATGTGTATGATAGTCACAAGATTTGGTCAGTACTAAAAAGAATTTAGCAAGCATACATAGCAGTAGAGTGTGTGGAATACAGTACAGGATTTAGCAAACACAGAATACTTTTCTCCTAAGAGCTCCCTTCCTAGCACACGCATGCTTTCTACAATAATAGCTATGAACATAGCACAGCTGCAACTACCGTGCATAGCATTTATGTTGGGCCAGTCTTGGTGCTAAGTATTTCACTTATGTTTGTCATGTATTCTAATAAATTTATGAAGTGAGTATTGTGCCTTATTTTAACAGTGAAGGTCAGAAAAAATAATTAAAATTCCCAACGTCACACAGCTACAAAATGGCACACTTAGAATTCATACTTTTCTTAAAGTCCTATTGTGAGACTAACATTTGTTCCTCAAATTCAGATGCATTTAAAATCTGGACACTGACCCAGGCACTTGAGAAAGCATCCCTTGCTACTCTGTGCAGAGCTGAAGACTTCCTGAACAGAGAAAAATGGTGTTTTCGTGGCTTCACAAGGACTGTGTCGTTGCAGTACTCTGAGGGAGTAATCTCGAAGGAGAAGAAAGGTGACCATGCAAATCATACGTCATGTTGAGACTGGGCTTGGATCTCTGGAAGTTTTGCTCTTCTAGCCACTGGCACTGACTTTTTTAGCACAAAACACCACATGTATTATGCTATCATCAGAGCCATCCTCGGTGATAATTGCAACGTGCCAGCAGCGAGGACACCCAGTCCTGGCTAACACGGCCTACTTTAAAAGGAACGGCATGGTTTTACAATTATCACTCAGACCGACAGGGAGAAGGGGAGGGCAGGAGAGCAGCAGGAGGAGAAATCTTTTCAATCAGATGAACGGATCAGCTGCCTTGGACGCCATGCTGTGCTGGCCAGGCCAGGGTTCCTGTGACATCATGCCCCACTCTCATACTGTCAGCAAAATTCCCTGAGGACAACAGCTGCCATTGCCTACAAACGAGAATGTGTGCCAGCTCCTCCTTCCCGCAAGGCTGCTCATCTCCTTCCAACTTCTGGAGTTGCTCTCTCACCCACAGGCTGAGTCTGGGAGAGTGAAGATGATGAGGATATGTTTTCATGGTAGTTAGAGGACCAGGGAGAGAGGCGGTCCCAAGGTCCAATCCCAGGCTTTCCTTCCTAGGTACCCCAGATGGGTTCTGGGTGAGCAGAGCCATAGACAGCAGATGGGTTTCTTTCACCTCAACCTCCTGCATTTTGCCAGGTGCCATTCATGTGTGATCACTTCCCATGTGTGCCAGGATGTGAAAGAGTTTGGAACATTCTGATAAAATTGTTGGGAAGGACTCAAATATGTTGTGGCAGCTGTCATTACACAATAGCAGGTGAAAGTACCAAGAACCAGGGATAGCTAAGTTCTTATTTCCTGGAAAACAGGAAAAGCATCTCTGATATCTACATGCTACTTCTGACTTACTTATTTTGTGATCTATGATAAGATTGTAATTATGTCCAAATATCCAGAAAGTTCAAATGTCCACCTTTTAGGATATCCAGAATTTTATGGATCACAGCAAAGTTTCTGAGTCATAGGCCTAAAGTACTGCAGAGGTCCTCAAGGGTCTCTGAGTCAATGAAGGGGAGTGTGTGTGCCGTCAGAGACGGCTGCTTGACTGTAGTCTAACTCAGAGTTAGTCTCTGGTTTGTTTCAGTTTTTTTTCCGGCAGTTTATACATGATCATCTTGCAAGAATCCAACAAATAACTGTAACAAAGTACCTGGTTAGCAAAATATTAATTTACATTAGAAGTTGTGTCCTGAAAAATGCAAGTCTTCAAGAGCATCGCTCAACAAGGACTTTAAGACATGGTACCTACTCAATTAATGGTAAATACTCAATTAATATTAAGTAGGACATAATTTATTTGTTATTTCTTTTGCTTTGAACCAATAAAAAATTATTACACTACAGCATCTTGCAGAGGACTCCAGGAGGAAGTGACAGTGTATAAAATATTGCCTCTAAAATTAGGATCACGAAGCAATATTTTACCAATGATAAAGAATACAAACTAGCTTCTGTTCAGTTGCTCAACTTTGTGGCACAGGCTATATACATTGCAGAATGTGGGAAAAGGTAGAATTTTTGACACCTCAAGCGGCAGAGTATGGTTTATTTTATGTATGACTGTATGTGTGTATGTGTTATTTATTGGCAACATTGGAATTTGAACTCAGGGCCTTTCGCTTGCTGGGCAGGTGCTCTACCATTTGAGCTATTCTTCCTCTGTGAGTAACCCTTGAAGAAGTGGCTTTGACTTCAGGCTTAAATATTATCCTTTGCTGAAACCAAGAGAGAAAGATGTGGGGAAATGACCAGGAAAAGAGCAGAAAACAAAGGAAAGGTTTATTTTGAAGATAAAAGTCTGTAGCAATTTAGTCAGCAATCTTTTTCTTGGTGAGAGAGGCAGACACTCTTACAAATAAGATTTCCTTTATAAATGTAAATGATTCCACTTTTAAAAAGGCAACTTCTACTCTGCATCTCTGGTATCTGTGGTTTCTCAGAAATAACCACCTCGGGTAAGTCTTATGCCAAGAAAGGTGTATTTGTGGTGGCATGTTCTGATGTCCTGCAGTCATGCTGTGGTGGCCGTCCTGACCCCCATCATTAAGATGCAAGTTGTCCTGTGACAGTACTGTCACAGCCTGCGTCCCAAGTCAGCTTGTTGCTTGTTCTGTCCTCTGTGAAGTTGAAAAAAATGCTGGTTATTCTTTAAGTCAGCTCTTTTGTATAATTAAAGTCTCTCCTTGGTTTTCCCTTCTTTGCTCCCAACTATTTGCCTACAAACGTTCCCATCTCCTTGTCTCCTTCCCTGCATGGTATTTCCTGCTCCCTCCAATGCTGCGTCCCCTCCATTCCCTGATGGCGGATGAGGAGTGGTGACCTCCCTGGGCAAGGTCTGCCTCCTCAGACCACATGCTGCAGTCCCCATGGGCACCCAGAAAAGCAGCAGGGGAGGAGGGTAACTGGTTTCCAGCGAGGCCCATTGACTGAATACATTATAGCTGAATCTGATTAGCAGCCCTCGCAACATCTAGCAACCTATATTGCTGTGGCCTGAGAGGTGAGGGCTACCGAGAAAAGGTGGACCTTGGAAGAGGAGAGCTGCTCTGCACCCCGTCTCTGTGCTGCACATCTAGGCCACAGGGAGGTTGCATGGCCACTGTCACTGGAAATGCTCATTTTCTCTAAGTCATCAGGGGAGTTTCACTCTCACTGGAGATAACCACGGATTGCTTACGCAAAGGAAGCTCTGTTTTTCGTATGTTCCCCAGCTCGAGGTCATGACAGTGGCTCTTTCTTTAGCACCACGTTGGAGCTCCTCTGCCTCACGTTCAAGGCATCTGACGGCCTGGCTCAGTGTGCCCATCCACCCACATGAGCCATGATTTTCCACACCTTTTCAGATCTACTACCCACGCCAGCACAAGCCACCAATGTTCCTGCCAGGGTTCTTCACTAGTGTGACACTGAAAGCTGCCCCTTCGTGTCTCCGCTCTACGAAATCCAAAGAATCTCCTGGAATTATAGATTCTCAAACTCATAGAGATCTTTAGGGTTATTCAATCCAGCACCTAGCTCATAGCAGATATTTTATAAATATTTATGAATGAATTAATGAACCACGCGTCTCTGAGAAACTCTAGCCATCTTTTAAATTATTTTATGTTATTTTTGATGGATCATACAGTAGTAATGTGAGAGGATTACTTGTGATAATTCCATACACACGGACGATGAACCTTGAACAAGTTCACCCCCTCCATTCATTTGATACATTCATGGGTCAAACCTAGAGGCTGAATGGACTCTCCCAAACAAGTCTCCCTGAAAAACTGCAGCTTCACCTTTTAAGGATCCGGGAAGAGCAGTGTAGTGACTGGTGGAGAATTATAGCTCGCTGTGACTATGAGCACGCATAGCATCTATTTCACCATGGAGGACGCTCTGGTTCACCGAAGCTTATAGCAACAGTGTCAGAATTGTAGACCAAGTACCTCTCAGTTCAAAGGACTCTGACTCCTGCAAATTCTCTGTCTCAAATTGGTAAAAAGAAAGGACAGATAAGGAGTAAATATGTGTGTTAGTCAGACTTTTTATCGCTTTGATAAATACCTGAGAGAAACATTGAAAGAGGGATAAACTTATTTTGGTTCACAGTTTCAGAAGTTTCAGTCCATACTCAGCTGGCTCCACTGCTTTTAGGCGTGTCACAAGGCAGAAACACCATGGAGGAAGGAGGGGCATGACGGAGGAGAGATGTTCACCTCACTGCAGCCAAGAAGCAAAGAGGGAGATGGCGAGGGCTGGGGGAAGGTATGTCTTTCCAGACACACCCCAGGTGACCCACTTCCCCAACTACACCTTACCTCCTGGTAATGCCAACACATTATCAATCCACCAAGGAATGAATCCATTGATTAGGTCTGAGCTGTCAGGATCCAATCACTCCTAAAACCCCATCAGCCGGCAACCCAGCCCACAACACATGAGCCTTCTGGGAATCTCAAATTCAAACTGTAACAAAGTGACTGAATGGACGTCATCCTGACTTCTAGGGCACTTACAGTGAGGGGAGCAAGAGGATAGGACCATATATCCTGACGAGTTAGTGATGGTTTCTGGAGTGAGACTTCCTAGGTTCAAATCTTGCCTCTGCCCCTGAGACCAGGAAAAACTTACTGGGAATAAAATTGCAAGAAGGGATTTTTAGAGTAAAATAAATTAGTAAGTGGCTTGCTCCAGTAAAGGATTAAGTGCATGGCAACTTTTCACAAAATGTGAGGTAAAAAAATATTTATTTTGTAGAAGGGAAACAGGAAGAAGTGAAAGAATAATCAGGGGCTGGCTGACTGGCTCAAATGGTAGAACACCTGCCTAGCAAGCTTGAGGCCCCGAGTTCAAACCCCAGTGCTGCAAAGGAAGAAGAATAGTAGGAGTTTCTCACTTTCTGAAATACATTCTCATGTTCTTCAACTGGTTACAGTTCAATGCATCCACCATAAGACGAAGATATCACTAAGTCAAAAATGCACTTAATACACCTAACCTACTGAGCACCCTGGCTCAGCCTGACCTGCCTTAAACACACTTAGAACACCCACATTAGCCTATAGTTGGGAAGAATCCTCTAACACAAAGCCTATTTTTATAAATGATGTATTGAAAATCTCATGAAATTCATTGAATACTGTTCTGAAAGTGAAAAACAAAATGTTGTATTTGAATAGGTAATCATCATTAAAACTTCACATAATGTAAAAAAAATTGTCAAGTTGAACAACAAAGATGAAAACTATCTCTTCTTGTTGGCCGCGGCAGAGAATAAGGCTCAGTGGGACCAGTGTTTTCTCTAGGGAGTTGGTGAGAACTAGTGGATTTTGTGACTCACAGGACGGGTCATATAAAAGGATTTAATATATCTGCACACTGAGAAAGTTCCGTGTTATAGAAGCAGTATGGGAGCTTATGGGTCCAGGGTTAATAAAAAGAAGAGGTGATGGCAGAACTCTTGATTTGGAAATCCTACAGGGGGTTGAGGGAAGGAAGCTAGGACAATCCTGGGTATGAGCACATGGTAGAAAAAATCAAGTTTACTTTCTTAGACTAGTAACCCAAAGACCTTAGGTGGATCCCTCTCAGGGACCACAGGATTGGACCAGAGGGAACAGAGGTGAGGCAAGGGAATGGGAGTTGCAGGGAGGAGAAGAAAGTGTGTGGTTGGAATGCAGGGCAACTTCATGGGCTTGGGTCCTGAGGTTCTGTATGCTCTTCGCTGAGGTTCAGGGTCCAGAAAATGGGACCTTAGAGAAGTGTTCGGAAGGAAGTGTTTGCCTGCCCTGCTTTATAAACTGAGTCCCTCTTGGGGCACCCTCTGGCCAGTCCAGGGATTCTGTGTAAGACGTGCCTAAATCCTTATCTTGAAGTCACTGACAGCCTAGTAGTCTATCCTTGCCCTTGAGGAAAGACTGTGTTGCAACTCTGTCTGGGCCAGATCAATGGTGTCAATGTTGGCTCCCTGAGAGAGGTCACTTTGCCTGGTGAGAGACTGTAAGTAAAAATAGGAGCCCCAGTGTAGGCTCCTGGGCAAATGACTTATTCATGAGTTCTAAATTATTGAGGTCATTGAAGAGAGTGCTATTTTTAACCTTCAAGAGAGGAAAGAACAAGGTGAACTGGGCTTTAAGGAAAGCTGTGTCTTCACAAGGCAGAAGGCAAATGTGTAGACAGGGACTGGAAGGTTGGGCAGTGCTCCACGGGTGGCCCTGAGAAGCTTGTGTCTATAGATAGGTCTGCCTCATCTATGCCCATCAGCTATGAGGAAAGATTTTGCTGTGGCTTGAGTGTTCCCTCTGAGACTCATTTGACATTTAATTGCAATTGCAGTATTAAGAAGTGGCACCTTTTTGAGGTGATTACGTCACATGAATGAATTGATGCCACTAGATCTGTAGTGGATTTAAGTTCAGCCCCTCTTTCCCTTGCTCTCTCCTTCAAGCCTTCCACCATGTATGAGGCAATAAGAAAAACTTCACCAGAGGCAGCCCTCAATTTTGAACTTCCCAGCCTCCATAACTGTCAGAAACAAGCTTCTTTTCTTGATAAATTACCCAGTCTGTGGTGTTCTGTTATCACAACAAAATATGGACTAAGATAAATTCTTTGGAGGGCAGGGTTGGCACTGCAGGCAGAGACCTTCACTAGTGTGACTTTACAGCATGCTAAGAAAAGCCCTCTGCCATCCTTGCTTTTTGTCTTTCCTTCTGAGTTTGAGTGCTTGATTTTTCTCTTGAAATACTAATGCCCCCTGGGAGACTTTACACATTGATGGCTTGTCAGCTGCCATCTAAATTATTGGTGAGCACCTCTGCAAGAAAATGAATCGATAGTTGATTGAGAGCAAAAATGGTTCACAACTGTTTGGGGTAGAGGAGGAGGATGACAGCCGATGAAGGGACCTGGGAGGTAGGAACCCCAGAGTGAGAGCCCCAAAGATGGAGGGAGAAATTGACAAAGGCAGAATTGTGTTCAAAACTTTATTCCTCTGCATTGTTCTTAAGGACTTCAAGATGATTTCCACTTCTATACATTTCCTTATGACAACTTCTTTTCTAGATTTGATCCGTAAGTGTAGATGGCCTGTAATTGTTTAGCCTTGTGTATTTGATAGCTCCTCCTTCTTTCTTGGTGCCCTATGTCCCTTTAGCATTCTCCCTAGTGTCTGAATGTCACTTCTAAAATTTGGAAATCCCCAAACTTGTGAAGTAGAGATTTCCTCCTACCAGAGATACTACCTTACAGCTATGACATCACTTACTGGGAGCCATCTGGTTCCCAAGACATTATTACTCCTGCTCCAGGATGCAGTCTTATCATTATAGGTCACTGTCCTCATTTGGAAGGTGGTCAGTCTTGCAAGACTCCATTGGTTCTTAAGGAGTAATTTCAGTCCCTTGATTCTAAGGTGGCTGTAGGACAGAATGGCTCAGAGCAAAAGATAACAGTTTCAAAAAGGAGACAGAGATGCCAAGCTTCTCTCTTGTTTTTTGTTAATTCATTGATGCAAGTAAGGGTCAATGCTTTTCAGCAAAAGCAGTTTAAGTACCTCTTATAGAATGAGCTCTAACCTATCCCACTCCACACAGGAGCCTTCCTCTTAGTCATGATCCACCACACATCCCAGACATGGAATCAGAGGCTGTTGGCCAAAAAAGTGGGATTGCTATAGAATCTCTGTTGGGGAGAATGGAGGCAGCAACCGTCTGTTTCCAGGGGCAACATCCCAGCATTGGCAAATTGCACCACCGGTGATGCTTGTGCTTTTTTTTTTTTTTTTTTTGCCACCCCATGCCAGGTCAAGTTGAGTAGTTATTGGTAGAATAAGACAACATTAGAGTCAGTGATAAGATATGAAGCAGAAGAAAATTGAAAATATATTCTGCTTCCAATATTATTAACTTGGAGTCAAATAGGACAAAGCTTTCGCCTAAGGTGGGAAGGACCTAAGAAATATGTGTAATGGTAGATTTATCGGTGTCTACCTGAAGAAGGCAAAGACAAGACAAGTGAGAGCTGCATGGTTGCTGACACTGGCTTAGTTGACTAGAATAATAGGAACTCTGACTCCTTCTGTATTTCTATTACACCATCCTTAGTATGTTTGCTTTTTTCCTCTGTGTGTTGCCTCATGCACACAACATGGTGCTGCAATTTCAACATTGCATACACAGATTATAAAAGAGGGTAGGTATGGGCAGGGAACTAAAGGAAGAGCAAAACAGCTATGTTTTGCAAACATTGGACTGAGCCTCTTACTAAAGTAGCCCTTATCTTTAGGTATTGTATTCAGCCTGCTCATCTGGTTGTAGCAAGAATCTTGTCATCTTAGTAAGAATCCCCTAACCCTTGATGTCTGAATCTCATCAAATTCCTCATCACTCACCCTTGATGTCCAATCACCCTGGCCTGCCTTCTGCAATAATCTGGTCAAGTTGGTTTAGCAAGAATCTTCCTCCATGTAAGCACTTTTGTAAATGTCACAATGCAGCCCCAGCTCAACAATAATATGATAATAAAAAAAGTTTTTAAAAAAATTAAATGTTGAAATCCTTAAAAAAATCTTAGAGTTTGCCTTAACTAAGTACCTGTGAGGATGCCCAATTCTTATTAACATAAGGAGAAGCATGGTTGCCAGATGGGAACAGCAAGATCCAAAGAAATATTGAAAACAATCCAAGCTAAGTTGTGAGACTCCTCCCCACGTGCAATGTTGAAATTTTGAGTAAATTCAGTTGTTTCTATGCAGGATAATGAAAAGAAATTCTGATACTCTGTGGTTTCTGCTTCTCACTGTGTCTCTTCCTCTTTCTCCTTCCAAGCCCTCTGTCTTCATATTGCTTTGTTCTTGGTCTGGAGCAGAGAGTGTACTGGTATCCAAGAGTATGTGCCTCTCGCTGGGCAGGGAGCCAATGAGAACTGCGGCCCAAAGACCTGGCAGTGATCATCTGCCATTTGGTCCTTCTGGATCTGTCAAAGCTTACCGACAACTCAATCCCTCCTGCGGGCTGATGTCCATCATCCTTACTGAAGGGGATAAAAGTAACCCATTCCATTCCACCTAGTCACAGAGGACTTGAGAGATGTGATAGGAGCATCTACTGTGTGAGAAGACCTTCCATAAACGCAAAGCTGAGAACTGCACATGAGGAATGTGGACATCCACATCAGCAGGGAGTGCTTGGGTGGAAAGTGACATAGAATTACTGGTGGTGGAGTGCGAAGGCATCAACCAGCACTGTGGATTCTCCCTCTTGGCTCTTTTTTTTTCCTAGAGCCAGAAGTTGCCAGTTAAAATTGAGTGAGTAGCTCTGTCCCAAAACAAGAATGTAGAAATCCCATTGTACCACCTGAATATATAGGAAGAGCCATGAAAATCCAGAAAGGAGAAGAGAATGGTATCAGGCATTCAGTCTTCTCTCAGAACCCATAGGGAATTGGTTCCAGTACCAAAAGCCACAGATGCTATTCCCTTACATAAAATGACATAGTATTTGTCTATGTGTCTAATCTATGCACAACCTCTTACATAGCTTAAACCATCTCTGTTTTACTTATAATACTTAATACAATGTAAACATTATGTAAATAGAAGTTACACCATACTATTTTGGGAATAATGACAAAGGAAAAAACCCTAAGTTTGTTCAGTACAGACACAATTTTTTTATCTGAATCCACAGATGCACCTGTGAAGGGATGCCTGTATTTCCAATTCTGTATTCATTAAACTTCCTGAGGACTATAAAAACGTGTGTGCTTAAACTAGTAAAACTGCCTGTGATGGGAAACCAATGTCCATGTGAACAAAAACTGTAGATCTGGGCATTCTGCAAAGTGAGTGAATGAATTCTTTGATGTTAAGGATACTTGCAGTCAACAGAATAGGACTCCAGGTACACTTTTGGGTCTCCCTCATGGTCAGAAAGTTCAGCCTGCTGATGCTGGGGGAGGGGATAGTTACTTCCTCATCTCCTCCACTCCCCCAGGCTGACCTACATTTTCCTCAACCCAGTCACCCTCTCCACTTGAGATATTGGGTAGCTCTCTGTAGAATGTCATTAATTGACCCCTGGATTTTAGAAGATGGTCACACAGAACTGAAATTAATACCTGTTCCCACCAGGCCAACTGGTAAACTCATATTTTATAGGCTACTTGGTGGAGTAGTATGAAAGGGCTTGTCTTGGTAGTTAGGCAGAATTGAACCCTCACTAATTGTGCTAGTTCTACCTAAGAAATCTGGAAAGGATCAAATTGGTTTCAAGTAATTTAACTGCATTCCAGACATGAAGCTCAAAGAATATAAGACAAAAAATAGCCAAAGTCCAATAAGGTGAAATTCACAATGCCTGGCATCCAATTGAAAATGCCCAGTCATAGAAAGGAAGAAAAACTGTAACTCCAAATGGGGGAGGAAGAGGAATCAAACAATCAGAGCTGACTCAGGACTGATGCAGTATTTGAATTAGCAGACAAGTACGTTAAAGCAATTGTAGCTGAATTTCAGATGCTCAAAACCAGAGGGAAACTGAGCACGTCAAGTACAGACATGATTGACATTTCCAAAAGACCCAGTTCGAAATTCTGGAGCTGAAATCTGTAATACATGAAATTAAAAAAAATGCACTGGATTGAATTAATGCCAGGTTAGATATCACAGAAGAAAAAAGTAATAAGCCTGAATACATGCCAATAAAAACTGTTGAAAATGAAAGACAGAGAGAAAAATAGACTAAACAAGGAAATGACAGAGCACGAGAGACAACTTCCTCAAGAGTAGTAGGTGTGTAATTGGAGTCTCAAAAGAAGAGGAGGGAGAAGCGCAAAAAAAAAATATTTGCCAGAATAAGAGTAAAAAGTTTCTAAACTTGATAAAAACGACAAACCCAAATAACAATTTTGTTTGGGTACCATTTAGAAAACACATTGATACAGTTCTAGGTTTCCTCAATACGTTAAAATGTGGCAGATTCGGAATAGCTCACTAGGTTTCTTTTTTGGAGGATTTGAATGGGCAGCCTTGCATTGGTTTGGTTATTTGGAAACTTCAGCAAATGGCTGAGACAGAGGTTTATAGAGTCTGTAGTGTGAACCAATTCAAGTTCCTATAATAATAAACTATGCTGATTAGGAAATTTATGGCAATCACATTGTTCTCTCTGTTCTTATGGGTCCTCCTGGGTAGGTTACATCTGGGGGTTTTGATTCCCATGAGAGGTAGGTGCTCAATCAGGAGGTGCTTAGCTCTGAACTCAGACCAAGGGAAATGAGGAACTTCATTCAGTGTTTCTGCTTCCCTTTTGACTTACTTTTCCCCAGAGGACAGATTAACATTCACCTCTATTCCATACATTTGTCATGTCACCCAGTGGTAGGAAGAGGATGAGTTTTGGGCCCTTGGGAATTGATTCTCTTCCCAGGCCAGACTTGACTTGGACATGACCCTTCCTTGGGGAAGTTGCCCTGGAGGCTCTGCAATGATTTTTCTTCTCAATAAATGTGGTATGTGCTGAAATGGGTGATGAAGGGAATGAAATGGGGAATGAAAACCAGGATGGCTTTCTCTTTATTATCACAATATTGCTTCACTTCTCTTCTAGGTTCTCAGTATGGTTAAACAAATCTTGATAAGTCCTCCATGATTGTTATTGCTATTATGATAATTATAATTATTAATATAAGCTTAATAACAGTTATTTATCGATTCTGTGCCATGAGAGGCCAAATACTAGCTTGGTACTTGGTCAAATACTGACCAAATCATCTCTGATTCCCAAAACAACTGCACTGGTAATCATTTTCTTTTTTACAAGAAAAGTGAGGCCCAAAGAGATTTAATAAGAAGATATTAACCAGCACTTATGTGACTCTGAAACTCCCATGTCCCCACTGTAACAAGATTTCCCTCCTCTATCAATAATTACTGTACCAAATACTGATGAAGGGATATGTTGGGCAAGGAGAAGCTGCAAAAGTGGCATTTGGGTCACATCAGCCAATAACCCATGCTGGGCACTCTTGCCTTAGGCTTGAAATTTGTTAATGGGTCCTTAAAGGTGCTGCAAATAAGGTACTCTTGGTATCCCCAAAGACCAAGTGGAGCCAGGGAAGTAGAGACACTTTCCGAAAACCTAGAAATTTCCAGGCACCCAGCTCACGGGAGTCTTTGGATTCACTGGTGTCATACGTCTCTTGGCACTTGAACCTCAGAAAGTTTTAAAATATACCACACTGGAGCATTTCAGGCTTCAGTGTGGAGGAGCATTCTTGGAGGAGGTTCAGAAGTAACAGCTACATTATGAACTGTGCCCTGCCTGGTGTGGACGTGGCTTGTTCTTCTCAAGACCTTTTCAGCTCTAGGTCCAGAAAAGGTATGTATTAGGTGTAAGGCTGATGGCCAAGGAGCAAGCAGCCCTTTGGCAAAGCAATCCTTTGCTTGTTACAAAAAAAAAATTCGCTCTTTCTTAAATAGTTTTATATATTATAATTTTGATTTTGCATACATCATACAAGGAGGGGTTCTTTGTGGTAATGGAGATAGACATAAGTAATTATTTTCTGAGTAAAACTCCAACTGCCTGGAAAATAAGAACAAGAATTGACAAATGGGATTGCATCAAATTAAAAACCTTCTGTACATCAAAAGAAACAATTACTGGAACCAAGAGCCAACCCACAGAATGGGAGAAAATCTTACCTGGCTATTCTAGAGATAAAGGATTAATATCTTTAAAGAAACTAGAAAAACCTAAACTGCAAAAGAACGAATAATCCAATTAATAAAGAGCAAACAAATTGAACAGTAGTTCTCAGTAGAAGGAATACAAATGGCTAATTAACACATGAAGAAATACGATCCTCAGCCTTAAAGAGAATAAAAATCAAAACAACACTGATATTCCATCTCAGCCCTAATATCTGAATCATGCAATCAGAAGAAATAAAAAGGAGCGACAGGTAAGTATAGAACCATGAGGATTCCTAGTGTACTCACCGAGGGCCATTATGATTAGAGAGAGAAAGGCTATTGCTGGCATTCTTTCGATCTATAGATTGCTTCTAAATACCTCCTTGTGTCACTAATGATGAGGTAAGCTCTGAGAAGTGCAGGGTGATGCAATTTTGTCATTGTGAGAACATCATAGAGTATACTCACACAAGCTAAATGGCTATGACATGTTTAGGAAATATAATTGGATGGGACCACCAACACATAAGCAATCCATCATTGACCAAAACCTTACCATGCAATTCAGATTCATGACTACATCAGAATCAAAAACAGATGAAGACAAAGTGTGTGGTGGGGCAAGCCTGTAATCCCAGCACTCAAGAAGCTGAGTCAGGAGGATCTAGAGTTCAAGACCAGCCTTGCTACATAGTAAGTTCAAGACCAGTCTGGAATACATAGCCAGACTGTCTCAAAAAACCAAGCATACAACCATAAATTAAGAGATAATTTTTAATCATAGCATTTGAGGCCCTCCTCAGAGATGCAGCCAGGTTCAGCCTCATCTGAGAGAATTCTCTCCAGCCCCTGTATCAAGCTGTTGAAATGAGTGAAGGGCCAGCATTGAAACAAAAGAACTCTTATGACAGTGTTTTCAAACTGTCTTCCCTATGTGCTATGTGTGTAAAATAAAAGAACTAAGAAAACCTATATACTCCTGGTCCCTATAAATTTTAGGTTTACTAGTTTGATCACACTTCCATAGTTGTATTGCACGTGGTGCTTGTGCTTTCAAGATCCTTTAAACAGAACCTCAATGCTACAGATTATTTACATCCAATTTGTGAAAATACCCACCAGATAATCTCACTGACAAAACAAGGCTTTGTTGTTAATGAAGAAACCAGGACTCTTTCATATAAGGGAAAAAAGGTGATTTAAAAGATTCAAAAAAAAATTATTGACTATGCCTTCCCCATTGATGATTTTCTCCCTTCTGAGTCCTAATTGTGAGAAAGTACGTGCTTGAGAGGGAATGGGGCATGCCACCTGGATGGCGTAGAGCCACACTCTTCCATGCTCCTGTCCAGCCTTTCTTGGCTGGCTCTTAGAGGATTCTCCCTCTGAGAGACATGTTCTTGAGTTGACCCCTTGTTTTTGTTCCAAAGAGCAGTGGGCACTGGTACAACAGGGGATGTTTAGCTAAGGGCCTTTTTTAAAATTGGGAGCAGTCTGTGATGGACATGGAGAAAAGAGACCTGCAACAGCAGAGTTCTCAGGCAGAGCTTTCCCTGCCTTCCTCTTTCCCTTCATCAACTGTTAGGAGCAGGCAGCGTTTCTTCCTCCTCCCTTACTTGAAAGACTATAGTCATTAACCCTCCATACACAAAATGGGAAATCGCTCCCACTTTTCCATACCTTAGGCTGACAACAGGCCTCCTCCCCACACTGCAGCATGACCTGAGGCAAATGCACTAGTAAGTGTCACAGCTGGAGAAATGATGCTGGAGGTCACAGCCCTTTTCTCATGGCTTCTACCAAGGTCATGGGAGTGTCCACAACATATGTTTACAAAGTCATGTATTTTTGAAAAATTTTGGCGTTTTGGTTTCTGGTTTAACCAAAATGGGCTCCCCTCAAGTATAAGCTTCCTACCTCATTAGGATTTCCATATTTATCAAATAAAAATTCAGAATACCAAGGTAAATTTGATTTTCAAGTAAGCAATAAAAAACTTTAACATTCCAAGTATTGCATGGGAATATTTATATTAAAAAACAATAAATGGTGCTACTCTAAAACTCACGTTTAACCATGCATCTTGCATTTGGTCTAGCAGCAGATCTGTGCCCATCAAAATCTTGTCCCTCCCCTGTTTGGCACTAAATAATAAAGCAAGCCTTGTGGATCTCAAACAAAATAAAGATACCTATGAACTTCACAGTTTAAATGCTTCTCAGATTATAATTTGAGACTTTAAAAGATCTGTGCTGACTGATCTTATGCAAACTTTTTTTTAACCCCAAGTCTCATTTTTTTATTCATGCTGGGTGGAGGTACATTGTGGCATTTATAAAAGTTCTTACAATATATTGATATACAAAATGCTTGAATTCACCCCTCCATCATTCTCTTTTATCCCTCTCTGTCCCCATTCCTGGAACAGTTTCAACAGGTCTCATTTTTCCATTTTACATACATTTGACCATATTCACCCTCCCACACCTTTTCCCCACCTCCTACCCTTTATGCAACTTTATTGTTGACAGATTTTTGCTACAGAAACAGAGTTTCTCAGAGAAACTGAGAAAAGGAGAAACTGCTTGTTCTCTCTTGGGACTGGGAAATGTCACTGCTGTGTTTGGAGTTGGGCTCCATCGTGGAGCAGGCGCCTTTGTAGAGGAGACATGATTGTGGCTGCAGAGAAGCAACACCTAGTCAGAGAGGAGAGAATGGTGGCTCGAGAGCATTTGCACTGAGACAGGAACTATTAGAGCAGTGTTTCTCGTATGTTTTGAACCTTAACCTACAGCAAGAGATGTTTCCATAGTGATTCAATACACATTCATATTGAAACAAAAGTGTCATGAAATACTTACCATTACTTCATGCAGAATTACTATACGTAATGCACACTGGTATTTTCTATTCTGTTCTGCTTCATTGTAAAGGAGAGCTGACTGCATCAATTGATTTCACTGCCAAATAATGAGGGCTGATCTTTGGTTTAGAAAACACTTCACTGGAACAGCACCAGTGGAAGTTAACTGCTCAGGAGTTGTGTTGATGCATCCCAGACAGAAAAGGAGCTTGCACTTGGAAGTAAATCAATGGGCTGCTTCCTTCTGTGAGAAGACCTAGCTAAAAACAATGTCTATTAAACAGTGTGCTCAGTGACATCATTGACTTAGGCTCACACCTGGGCACCAGTCGTCAGATGACCACTCAAGAAGCAGCTCGTGCTAGAACATGTCGCAGAAGAGTTGAGATGAACCCGCAGAGCAAGGGACCCCCACAGCACAGAGGGATGGTGTCTAGAGGGTGAGGAGAGGAAAGGAAGAGGGAACGACGAGTGACACCTAAAATGTCCATGATACTAGGCACGGAGACCCAGGACTTGCTATGGAGATGGTGTAGATGATTTTCCAAGGATCGCACCCCACTTGAGGAGAAATTCCCTTTCAGATGACCAACTTAACAACAGGAATCTGTTCCTGCATTCAGAGGAAGGTGGGAGAAGATACAAAGACTTCACTGCGAAGAGCTGAGTTGGTTTCTCATACTTTGAAAAAGTAAGCTCTCTCTCACTCTGCATAATGTCTTTGTCAAACCCTCAATCACTGATTCTTCATCTAGTCTTCTTGCTGTAAGTTAATGACCTTGACTTTCACTTCACTAGAGAAAGCAAAGGTTACCAGGAGGGAAACCCTCCGTTTCTCTCTATGGATCCTACTGGTCTCTCAGCAGCACCCTCAGTCTTCCCTCCCAAAGAATATGCTGCATGTTGACAAGAGGAAATACGACAGCCTCTATTACACTGACAAACCCAGAATGCAAATTCAACATTGTGTTGCTGCATTTGGTAATCAGGGGAAAGACGTTTAATGAACTAGGTCCATTTGGACTGCCTTTTTCTAATGGAACTGTAAATCTCTGTGCTTGTGAAGAAAATAACATGGAACCATGGGGCCCTATCTCTCTTTTGTTAGAATAAATGTTTTGCTATTCCTTTGGAAAACTGTCTCCATTCCATGTTGGTTGGTAGAAGGTCACATGCTAACCTTCCATTTGTGATTGGGTGCTGTTCCTGTCCAATCTTGCGCCTGAGCCATCAGCACCCTCTTTCTTCTGTCAGTCAGTCTCTCTCTCCCAGGTACATCAGTCATTACCTCTCTCTCGGGTATGCTGATACCCTGAGTCTGAGATGTCTCCCTTTTGCCAAATCCCCTCTGGTTGCTGTACACGCTCTCTCCCTTCACAGATAAGTTTCTTTACAGGATTGCTGTCCCCACTTACTCACTTTTGCTAGCCTGCCTTCAACCCACCATTGCACCAAAAATGCTCTCGTTACAGAAGTCACTAGTGACTTCCACACTGCTAAACCTGATAGAGGCTTTTCAATTCTCACCTTCGTCGACATTTTAGCAGCTTTTGGCACAGTGGCTCATGCCCTTCTCCTTCAAGGACTCTGATCCTGGCTTCCTGATAAAGCACCTGCTCTCCTAGCTTTCCCCCGTTCCGTGCAGCCATTCCTCCTCTGTCTTTATGGGCATACCCATTTCTAAATGATCTTTTCTTTTAAGTGTAAGAGTTTTTTTTAATTGGTGTATATTAATCATGCAAAATGGGTCTTCTTATGGCATTTTCATACATAAGGTACTTTGAACGTATTGATCATATTTAATCCCCTCCCTTCATCACCCACTTCAAACTGATCTTTCTTTGTTGGAGGGTGTTTTCCCTCACATCAAGAAAAAGTGACCCCCCACACAGTGAGATGGAGTACATCTGTAGTCTAGCTACTCAGGAGGCTCAGACAGGAGGATTGCTTGAGCAACATAGTGAGATCCTATATTTAAAAAAAACAAAGACAAAAGAAGAAAAGAAAGACAGAGAGGGAGAAAGGGAGAGGAAGGAAGAAAGGAAGGAAGGGCAATATAGCTGGGTGCCAGGGGACATTCAGAGGTGGGACCAGTGCTCAGTGGTGGATGGAGAGATCTCAGTGGCTGAAAATAACCCAAAGGGCAGGAAGTCGGGGAGGAGGAGAAGAATAGAAAATGTCTTAGTTGGAAAGACCTGCTCTTGGAAATTTCTTTTTCAATATAGTTTTGGTAAACTGAATTATATTTTTTAGGTGACGAATGCAGAAATTTTAGAATTCTTAAGGTGGATATTTTTTAAAGATGCGGTAGTTAAAGGGTCAGTCATCTCCCTAGTTTTTCAGAGTGAAGTTCTCCTTGAATGGCTTTCCTTGCCTCCATGATCCCTCCTACACCCTGCAGGAGGCTGCCACCAGTGAGCGAAGATTTCCCTTATGTCCAGCCTTCTGTTTCCTTCTCTGTGAAATGGAATGGTCCAACCTGGTCATCTCTCAAGGCCACTATCACTCAGAAAAGTTACATGGTTCTAAATAGACTTGTAAACTCTATTTCTAACAAAAAGATCAGGAAAATGCCATTCTGAAATATCTTTCCTGTGATCAAGGACTTTCAGGGACACTACTTGGGGACCAAAAGGTGAAATACTATTACCCTCCTGCTACAGTGTCAGGTCAGTTTTCCTTTAATAAAAGGAAATTTAGCATCTAAGGGTGACAGGTGATCTCAAGGGTTTTCCCCTTAAGTACCATTAGGTAAATCCAGTGACCACTCAGCAGGGAAATAAGGTCACTATTTTTAAATCAACAGGAAAAGAGCAGAGTAGCAGGACAGAAACACTATTTATCCTGTGGCCAGAGTGCATGAAATTGACTGCAGAAACTAATCGAATCAGACTTGATAATGCTGATGCTGCCATGTAGCCCCTGTGCCTAGCAGCCTTGTCACAACGAGTCTACTGTCCATCTGGATTTAGACTACAGTGCTCCTTCACCTCTTCTGAGAGAAAACCAACTGCATGCTTTTCAGTTATTGGCAGTGCTTGGTGTTTTTTTTAAATCAACACAACTATAACACAAGGATTTGTTGATGTTGATAGTAGAGAAAGGCTGGCGTTTGTGTGGGTGCTCTCGGGCACCCAAAATCCCCAGGTAGGGCTCGTTTTGAGTTCTCAAGAGCCCTTTTCTCTCTCGCTCTCTCTCTCTCTCTCTCTCTCTCTCTCTCTCTCTCTCATCCCTCAGGGAGAGAACAGCTGCTGCCAGGTTGGCTGCTCAGCCCACCCATCTAAGCCACCCTTAAGCCCCGGGACAGCAGGAAGCCAGCCTGGTATCACTGTCCCTGTTCTGCACAGTCCAGCTGTGACAGCACTGATGCAGGCAGCCATGCTGACCTCTGGTTCAGGCAAACAAGGATGAAGTCTTTTGAGTCTGGAGTTACCAGGCTCAGTGGGCTGTGGCCAGCACAAAATAGGGTGAGGGCTGGAGTGCTCCAGAGAACAAGACATTCATCTTCACCTGAACATTTCGGTCTTTGCAGTGGGAGAATGAAGGCAGCAAAGACCTGGTGCTCAGAATGGCTCGGCTCACTGTATATTTAATGAGTGTCTGCATTAATGGTACAAAGGAGAGGGAGGAGGGCCAGGGGAGTAAGTTCACAGTCTGATTGCAATTTTATATAAGCAAGTGCATTCAAAGCAACAGGAGCTGATATATGATACAATATGCAAATACAAGGCAAGCAAAGATTATTTCCAATATTGGCATTCAGGGAAAACTTTGGTCATTTAAAATGTGGTCGGCTGCAAGTAACAGATAAAAGTAGCCAACTAAAAAATTAATTGATGCACATAAAAAAGCACAGGGGAAGAACGAGGCCACTGTTTGTGAATTAAGGGCTCAATTACATCACAGAAGCAAGTTTTTTTTTTTTTTCTGTTTTGCCATCAATATGCTAAATTATTCCAAGGCCCAGCCACTAGCACAGCTCCGGGCTGTTACTGCACGAGAACAGAGACTCTCGCTAATATCTCATCTGGGCTCCCAGCAATGAGTGCTCAACAAGGGGAGAGATTAGTAATGCAACTAAGAAAACATCTCCTTGGACTCCAAGAAGAAAGTGATGCAAGTTCACCGCCACCTATGAACTGAACAGGGCAAAGTAAATTCAGACTCAAGGCACTAAGGCTAAGAAAGGTGACCCTCCCAGCAAGGTGGCAGCACGAAGTGAGCTTGCTATGGGAAACTAAGCCCACGACAGCATTTCTTCAAGCTAAGTGTGAGTCCCCTGGAAGTGCAATGCAACTAATCACTTAGAAAAGACCGTCCCAAGGCAGGAAGCGTCCTGGTGTAGATGGCCGCCAAGAGCACAGGGGAGGAGGGTTGGCAGAGAAGACAAAGTGATGCCCTGGTTGGTCCCCAGTGGATTGTGTGGTAGATGGGACCTGGAGCCTCAGATGGGAGTGACCGAAACACTTCAGGGTTTGTTATTTAGCGGCACCTAGACTAGATGAGACTTATCTCTAGCTCAGAGGAATTCTTAGAATCAGAGCGAGCAGAATTTAAGAATCCTCCATTAGGATGGAGGCTCGTTCCGGAGTTGCAACGCACTTAGTTAAACTGCATGCCTCGTGCACGTGGCACTTATTACCAGGAAGCATAGTGAGAGAGGCTTTCACATGCTCTTTGAGGAAAGGAAGATGCACAATAATTAAAAATGAGGGAAATGTAAGGCCAGATGCAATGGCACACACTTGTAATCCCAGATTCTCTGGAGGCAGAAGAATCAAGGTTCAAAGCCATCCTGCGAGAAAGCATGAGCCCCTATCTGAAAAATAACCAAAATGAAAAAAAGGGGTGTGCAGGATAGGGGTGTGGTTCAAGTGGTAGAGTGCTTGCTTAGCAAGCCCTGAGCTCAAACCACAGTCCCACCAAAATATATAATAAATAAATAACAAATAAATAAGGGAAATGTAAAATAAAGGAAAGGTAGGATAACTTAAACAATAGAAAGCAAGAAAATCTGACCATAGGACATGTCTGATGTCACATTTCTTAAAGGGGCAGTGGGGAACTGAACCAAATGATGTATACACATGTAAGTAAATGTAAAAACAATAAAATTAAATTTAAAAAATTTTCTTGCAGACTAATTCTATTTTCCAGTGGCGCCAGAGGCGTGGCAGAGCTGAGGGAGGCTCATGTTTAATTCAGTAATACCAAAACAATGACACAACAGGGCGAAGATGGCAGGCGCCCTCTCTCCTGCAGCAGCCTCCCAAAGAGTAGGCTGTTCAGTACTTTGGACTTTTGTAATTTAAGGCAGAAGATGACAGTAAAAGTGCACGCAATTCAGATTTCATCTCCCAGCACTGAGAGGCTAGTGAGATAAAAGTGCTATGCTGAAGAGCAAGTTGTCAAAAACATGACAGGTCAACCCTCAAACTGGGGACAAGCAGGAGTGAGTACTAGCAAGAGGTGGCCATTGTTCCGTGGTGCTCTGCTAAGTGCTTTTGATGTCGGGTCATTTAATTGGGGAGGTATCACCTCAAAGCTACACCAAATAATGCTTATTTGAACAGAATTATGTTTCAGGGTAAAAGCAGTACTGAGTTCATGAGGAAGTGACACAACATCTGCCCAAGAGAAAAGTGGGGAGAAGAATCAACCTCGTGATTCTTGAGCAAGGAATCCAGGAAAACAGGGGGCAGTTGTGGTCATAGAGGGGGTTTATTGGGTTTTATTAAAAAGTAGCTGGGATCCAGGGGATTTATTTTCCCTACTTTCACATTACAGGTGGAGCCTGCTGCTTTCTCCACCAGCCCCTCCTCCTCCAGGGAAAAAGTAGCTTTCAGGATAGGTGAGCTTAGAGGAGGCTGAGGGGCCTGCCCCAGCCCTTCATTGTTCCTCCTTAGTAAACTGCCACCCCACAGAGAACGTTTATCTTCCTGCCCCTCCATGACAAGCAGTGGGGGCTCTGCCTACCAGATACTTCCATGACTAACTGGGGCGCCAAGTCTCATTTGGGTGCATGTTGGGGGTGCATTATTTCTGCCCACAGATGCCATGTCCTTCCTGCCCCCTGCCTGAGTGGCAGATACACAGGTGAGGTTTTTATTTCCATCTGCCTGACTCTAACATCTACAAACTCAAACATCTGGGAGTGAGTAAGAAAAACCAGAATCAAAACTTTTAAGAATACAATCAAATGTAGTAGGGTAAAACTTACTTGGTCACATAATTCTAGATTTTATTATCTGGCTTTCAGGACCCCATAGGACCTGACACCAACATGGCCTTGCACGACATCTAACATTCCTCCCCTGTGTGTACACTTCCCTTTCAGCACCCACAGAAATGCAGCTCACACCTGTGTTGAGTCTGTGCCTTTCCTCAGGGCATTTCCCACCAATGGGAAGCCCTTTCCCCTTTTTATGTGCCCATGTTTGATCTCTTCTTATGTTTTAATATAAATTCTTTTTCAATTTAAATTAAATTTACGTTTTAATTGATACATTAAAACATTTAAAAATTGTACCTATTCATGGAATTTCATGTGACGTTTACAAGTGTATGTCCATTGTGTAATTTTTGAAGCAGATTAAACATATCTGTCTTTTCAAACATTTACCATTTATGGTGGAAACCTTCCAAATCCTTTCCTCTAGATTTTTGAAATATTCAGCATATCACTGTCATCTGTTGTTACCCTACAATGCAGAGGAGAACTTCCTACTCCTCTCTAACTGTAACTTGGTCTGTACTAATCAACTTCTCTCGTCCTCCTGTCCCCCGTTGTCCACAGCCTCTGGGAACCATTCTTCTCTCAACTTCTATGGGGTTGATGACAGGACTTTGGTCTATTTACAACTGAATGCTGTTCCATTGTGCATTTGTAGTGCATTTTCTTCATCCGTTCATCTGTCGCCAGCTCTCACATGGTTGTGGTTTCCATGTCTTGGCTAATGAGCTGGGGCATGGCTCAAGTGGTAAGGAGTTTGCTGGTGTGACTCGTGTGACTTGATCAAAGTGTCACTGTCTCACGGGTGTGCTGGTTTCATTCACCCAGCAGTGTGACTGCTGCACCAGGTGGAAGTTCTGTTTTAAATGCTTTCAGGAGCCCCCATTCAGGTTTTCTGACCTATTCTTCAAGGACTAGCCCAAATCTCCCTAAACCACAGCAGCTTCTCTGGCAGATTCTGTGTTCCTTACCCAACAACTGCCCACTTTCTTCTTTCTCCACGGAGCCCAGTTCTCAGGTGGCCATATGCTGCAGGTGGGGCAGCCCTGGGGAACCTTGATTGTCTTGTCCAAACGGTGGAACCACTCCTCTAGGGATGATGGTGTCAACAGTGAACATGTGACTCCCTTGGGGCCAAGGAAACATTTAGAAAAAAATTCAAGACTTGGGAAACATTTTCCCTGGTTTTTGATACTTTAAAAACTCTCTCAAGCAAGATGAGTGTGGTGGTGCTTACCTTAATTCCAGCACTTGGAAGGCTGGGGCAGGAGGATCACGAGTTCAAGGCCAGCATAGACTACATAGCAAGACCTTATCCAAAAAAAAAAAAAAAAACCTCCTTTAATAGCAGAAATTTCTCTTTATGAAGCATTTTAGCCTGGCTCTTCCTTCACTCTGTAAGCTTTCACCTTCTTTGTTGTTATTTGTGGAGCTGGAAATTGAGCCCAGGCACTCACACACACAACTGCTGTAGTACAGCCCCAGCACCTTTTCTTGTAATTTGAAGGACATCTCGTTGCACTCCTCCCTGCCCACTTCTTTTCTCTTCTCACAACTTTGCACCTATTTTCTTTTGGTTCTGCCTTTTTTCTCTCCCTCAGTGTATCCCAGTACATGCTGTCTGAGCCAGCTATGCTCATTTTGATTTGCAAGTCTTTGGCTGTGCCCTACTCCTTGAGTGATTTCCGTACACTGAATGTTCACATGTTCCACCTTTTGGATATGTTTGATCCCCAGCCACCCACCCCTTCTACAAGAAATGTGTTTGTCCTCTGCTGTCTTCTGACAGGGTTGACTTTGGCTATTGTCTGGTTTTTCTTCCTTTCTTTCTTTCTTTCTTTCTTTCTTTCTTTCTTTCTTTTTACAGTGCCGGGGATGGGACCCAGGGCTTCATGCAGACTGGGCAAACACCCAACTTCTGAGCCACACCCCTAGTTGCATTTAGCTATGTGGAAATGGTGATTTAAAATCATTGTGGCTAGCTGGGTGGGGGTAGGTGGCTCACACCTGTAATCCTAGCTACTCAGGAGGCAGAAATCAGGAGGATCAAAGTTCGAAGCCAACCTTGAACCAAATAGTTCACAAGACCCTATCTCAAGAAACCATCACAAAAAAGGGCTGGTGGAGTGGCTCAAGGTGTAGGCCCTGAGTTCAAGCCCCAGAACTGAAAAAAAAATCATTGTGGCTAAATAGACTTGAAAAATATCATGTCTTTCTTCTCTAAATCATCTTTTTGTGTTTAATTAAAAGTAAGTATTTGGTATTAATGAGGGAAATGTACATGATTTATAAATACACTGCAAGCATCCTTGGGGCAGGTGCTCACACTTTTCATGGGTAGGGCGTGATAAAGTTGTTTGAAGACTGCTCATTTATAACTAGTCCTAGATCCAGTCTCTACCATGTATCCAGAACTTCCATATCCTTTACATTCTGGAAAAGATGGGAATAAGGGTGACAGATGACTAGGATGCATCTGAAGAAAGCTTCCCCAAGCCTCCTGTGCTATTCTCCATGCTCCTCCCAACTTAATTTCTCTCCACAGCGCTTCTCACCTTGTCATAGCCTGAGAAATGTCCTACTCAGTCCATTTAGTGTCACTCTCCCTCCCAAAAGGCTCTACCCCTATGAAAGTAGGTAGAGTTTTTTCTGCTTTGTGACTTAATGCACCCCAGGGCAGGTAACAAGGCCTGGCACATAGTAGACCCCCCCATGACTGCTGGTTGAATAAATGACTAGCGCCTCCATTTCTCTGAGAAGCAATTGTGAAGGGCACTCTGAACCCCGAGTCTCTGGCAGAATTGGCCTCAGTTAAAGTGTCCAAGGTGGGAAGTCTCTGGTATATTTCTAGCTCCATTGTGCATGATGTCTGGCAGCTCAAAGGGAACACAATGTCCCCTCCCCTGCCACTTGGGGACTCAGCGTGCTGTATGTCCTTGTCTCCTCCTTGTCCCCTCCCTCACATCTCCCCAGGTTCTTGTTCAAATATTTCCCAGTGCACTGATGTGCAGGACACACAACAGATGAAATGACAACTCTGCACTGGAGTGTCACATCCTGTGCAAGCCCTTTCGCAAAGGTGGGTGTGGAATCCGGCACAGAGAGACGCGGTTGAAGGGGGGACACCCTCGGATCACTGGATCTGGGCAGCTGCTCTTGCATCCACCTTGACCACCAGTGTGCAGACCACCCTCGCCCCCTCCAACTGCACCTGGCTTCCCTGTTGTTGGGTTGATGATCAGTAGATATCTGGCAGGTGCTGCCTCCCCTCCAGGGAATCTGAGTGAAGGGCTGGATTCAGAGGTGCAGGCTTCTGCTCTGGATGGCTTGTGTTAGTGGAGGGGGAGAAAGAGCTCTCTGTTTCCTTCTGCTCTAGTTGGTACTGAGTGTTGCAGACACTAACCAGGACTGAACATGGTATTCCCTAACTCGAATCTTATGGGTAAGGTGTTTGAAATCTCCCTGTGACTGAAAACTGATGGTTTGTTTTTCTGACATGTGCTGGGTTTCTATATAAAGCAACAGATGTTTTGTTTTTGCCTCTTTCCTCTCTGTCCATGGCTCCTAACGCGGGTGATATTAACCAACAGTGGCAGGTTTCAGGCTTTTATTTATAGCAGTGGAAAATTGCTTTCATGTATTTACAGAGTTCTGAGCCTCTGAGGCTGGATCTTTGTACTGCCTCAACTTAAAATCAGAAGGGTAAGAGTGTGAGAAGCTCAAAGGTTCTAGAGGTTAGAGCTATGTTCAGAGGGGAGATGAGGACGTGAGGAAATCAGTGGACCATCATCTCTTTCGGTAAGGCTTAGCCAGAGCCATGGGGGTTACAACCACAGAAACCTCCACAACACTGGAGGAGAAGGCTTCTTATCCAACACCATCAAAACTGCTAGCAAGACTGAAGCACTTCAAATTAAGGGGCCAAAATGATGACTGCCTTAAATATTAATGTATGCACGATACGTACCCAGCAGAAATGAAAGCAGATCCTATAAAAATACTTGATCATGAATCTTCAAAGAAGCTTTATTTGTAAAAAGCAAAAGTGGAAGCAATACAAAGTTTTATTAGGTGAATTAATAAGCACATTGTGATGTGTGCACACAATGGAATACCACACAGCAATAAAAAGGAGCAAACGATGGACACATTTGACATCTCAAAGTAACCATGCCAAGCGAAAGAAGTCCACGAACAAAGAATTATTTGACTTATGCAAAACTCTAGAAATGCAAAGTAAATATTAAATTTTGCTGAGAGACTGGAAATGGTATTGTGTTTTAATTTTTGGTTCCATTGTGTTTATTGTACAGGGAAATGCAACTGATTTTCTGTCTTTTAGCTGTGACTATCGGTCATAGGATTTTTTTGGAGATCCCCTGTGTTCTTCTACCTAGCAATGAAATGCTCTGGAATTAAAGTTCGCTTCTTTCCACGTGCTATGCCTTTTGTTCCTTTTTCTTGCCTATCACAGTTTCTAGAGCTTCTAGCCGTGTGCTGAATTAAGATGCAACAGCAGACTTTCCTGTCTTGTTCCTGATCTTAGCAGTCATTCCTCACCAGTAAGTGTGATGTTGGCTGTAGACATTCTTCAGATGCTCTTAACTAAGTTGAAGAAGTTCCCCTCTATACTTTTCTGAGAGTTTTTTTTTTGTCATAAATGGGTATTGACATTGTCAAGTGCTTCTTATGGTCAGTCATATACTTGCATGAGTTTCCTTCTGTAGCTTCTTAATGTGAAGAATTACATTGATTTTTTTAATTTGTGTAAATCATATATTACATAAAATTTACCATTTTAAGTGTACAATTCAATTGATGGATTTTGGAAATTGGCTCAGTCTTGCCTACCTCGAGCAAACCCTGCCAGGTCATAGAAAAAATTCTTTTTCAAATATTGCTGTCTTTCTTCCCCATCTCCAGCTCCAGTGGCCTCTGCTTAATTGTTACTGCACTCGCCCATATCAATTCCCTTCAAAAATATTAATCTAAGCTGGACACGGTGGCTCAAGCCTGAAGCCCTAGCTACTCAGGAGGCGGAGATCAGGAAAAACACGGTTTGAGGCCAGCCCAGGGCAAAAAGCCAATGTTTGGGTGCATTAACATATGCCTGTCATTCTAACTGTGCAGGGAGCACAAATAGGAGGGTCTCAGTCCAGACTGACCCAGACATAAAGCAAGACCTTATTTCATAAATAACCAAAACAAAGAGGGCTGGTGGAGTGACCCAAGAGCACCTGCCTAGCAAGTGTGAGGCCCTGAGTTCACACACCAGTACCGTCTATGTGTATATATACATATATATATATATATATATATGTATGTATATGTAATTCATCTTTGCCACTATGCTTTTGTGCGTTTTCCATAATGATATAAAGGTTCTGGAATGACCCAAAATGAGCTTCCAGAGTCATCAAAAATATTGTGTTTATGAACTTTTAACTGCATGCTGACCCCAAACTCCATATCTCTAGTTTAACTCTGTCCTCTGAGCTTTAGGGGTGTCTAGGATTGCCATTAGACACAAGTAAAGGACTGCAAAACCCTCAAACTTAAGAGGTTACATACTGATTATTAGTCTTTTCACAGAAATGTATTTCTTGTGAATTTTGTTGGGGAGCAGGCATGACCCTGGACTGGAAATAATGGAGTTTGCACAGCCTCTCCATGTAGAAGTTTGCACAGACTCTCCTACCATATTTTTCCCAGCATCTGGTGTCTTGACCTTTGTTCTCACTTCTCCTTGAAGAATACAACCTGCTGTGTCCATATACCCACCCCCTGATGCAAAACTAGATAAAGTACCAGAATTGTTAGGAGACTCCCTGATGCCAGATTCATCAGTACCTTAGATAAGGTGTCCGTGTACCTTGATGATTCCAGAACTGATGTGTTGTAATTAAGCTTCATTACCCTTAGGACAATTAGCCCACCAAACCTCATTCCTTTTACCTTGCATCAAGAATTGGTAAAGCTTGGTTTTTACCTGAGTCTTTTCTTTGTACTGACCTGATAAAACAAACACTCTGGCTCAGGTAGGCGCTCCCGTTTCCCACCAGGATCGTGCAGCCCTCCCGATACCAGCGTTCCGTTTTATGTTGTACTTCTGTATGGTTGTGTGTGTTTTATTTCTCATTCCCCATCGCTCTTAGTCAGGCTTATACAGCATACCCATGCAGGCCGGGGCAAATTTCCTATTTCTGTTGTTGGCATTTATCCAGTCTCTCTCAAGACAGTTTTCCTATACCACTCTCACCCTTCTTCCCATATTGAATCGCTCATTAAAACTCATTAATTCTACATCTGTCAACACCCTTCACTCTATCTCCACTGTGTCTGCCACAGTCAGACTTATCATTTCTCTGATAGGTTATTGTAAGAATATCTTAAACAGTCCCATTTTCCCCAACTATCACAGCTGTACTTGAGGGTACATCCTTCATTCTTTGAATGAAGTACAAATCTTGAATGAAATGCAAATATGAACCTGAGATCCATGTTCTAGCCCCTTTAGGGACTCCCACTACCTCCTGGAGAGAAGACTGAAAGGTCCTCTGGGGCTCCTGGAAATTTAGCCTCTGCCTTCTCGGTCTCTTCTTAGCCCAGTCCTCCCGGTGCTTCCTGCGCTCTGGCCATGGGAACTCCCATACCTCTGTCTGTGGATTTAGGGACTTCTCCCTCCTCCTTCCTTCTCATCAAGCTTATCTAAGCCTCCAATCTTTCTGAAAATGTCTTCGTCCTTACTCTAAGTCTGTGAGGACATCACTCTCCCTATGCTCAGGATCCCACTTCCCAGGCCTCCTCAAGATCTTTGCTTTGTCACTTATCCCCATCTCCCACATGTCACTGGTCTCTCTTTGTCCCCCAGACTATGCCCATCCCAGTATGAATGTCCTTTCACATCACACGTTAGGATGATAAGAATAATCATTCCAGGACTCCATGTCCCCTTAGCCTCAGCCCTATCTTACTGTACCTTTCTTCACCAGATTTACTGCAAACAGCTTTCTGTATCCTCATTGACCCCCATGTTTTTGGGTCATCACCCCAAGGGCAACTCCCTTCTTTATGTTTACAAAGAGGTGAAAAGGTTGTTCAAGAGAGGGCAAGGCTAGCAACCAGGCTGTGATAAGGGCTTGTTTTAGTTCATCTACTTATTTTATGTCCTTGGGGGTCCAAAGAAGGGGGTCTGGTCCCTCTTGAGTCAATTTGAGATGTAAAGATTTAGTTTTAAAGGCATATGAATCTATCCACAACTGACAGTATCCCACTAAGCCAAAGAACTTTCTCAATTCCTGTTTTGTTCCTGGGAGAGGGAGACCAGTGATTCCTTCTATTCTTTCTGGACCAATCCTTCATTGGCCCTTACTGATCAAATGTCCCAGATATTTAACTCCAGTCTCAGCAAATCGTAACTTATTCTTTGACATATAAAGTCCCCAGCTTCCCAGAAAATTTATAAAACTAATGGTTATGTCCTTCAACAGCCTCACAAAACAGTCCATACACTCTGTGGGCAGAGCCCATGCCTGTGGTACTGCAGAGGATCTTTACTTGAGACTCTCCCAGATAACTGAGCAGGCACCTGTGCTTTGGTGCCGTTGGCAGTCCCTTTCATCCTAGCATTTAGATTCCCAGCCCGTGCCACAACACCTAGGAAAAGGAGAGACATAGACATAGACACTGCAGCCAGCCACAGAGGCTCCCTTGATCCCCATATTTACATTTATGCCATTGGGGTTCCTAGCGGGTTGCCAAATGAATTTAAAGCCAGAAATCAAATTGAAACAGAATTTGAATAAGTACTCTTTTGGTGGTTGACCATAAATAAAAATGTCAATTAGATTAATTATATTTACTATAACCAACAAAGGCTTGTTAATATGAGGTGTGGCCCAAGTGGTAGAGTGTCTAGCCAGGGAATTATGAGTTGGCATCTGCCCAACTAGTCAGATGGCTTGGGAGAACAGGCTAGCATTAGACACGATGTTGGCCTAAAAGGAAGAAGTTTGCAAATGACTAGAGTTTGGTGTTGCACGTATATACCAAATAATACAGCCCCTGATGGAACTATTATTAAGACCCTACAGGGATCAACTACCTTATCCAAGGAGCTAGCTGAAAATTCAAGTATAAATGAGCCCTTCCCTAACTTAATGGAGAAATGCTTTGGGAGATGGAAGGGCTGGATGACCTCAATCTTAACCTCCTTGGTCATAGTGACTGGAGTTTTAATTTTAGTAGAATGTCACATAATTCCTTGTGTCTGAGGACAAATACAGCAGTTAATTGAGACAGCCTTCACCAAGCAATCATCCCCACCCCACCCAAATAATTTGTTCCTATTAGAAAAACAGAAACATGAGTGCCAATGGCTCCTAAATGAGTTTGAAGAAAAGAATCTAAATTAAAAGAGGAGGAAATTGTAAGAAAAACAATCTTTTCTATCAAAGTATATCTTTGATATCTTAGTATCTAAGTATATCTTAGATTACTTAAAATTCCTCAGGTTGCCATCTTAGGTGACTTGCATTGTTTAAAGGTTCCTGTTTCTTCTTCTGGATTTTTTGTACAGCCCCAATGCATGCGAAAATTGCCTGCCAAATTATGTGCCCTAACCCATCCCCCCAAGCCTTTTATCCAATTGGGGAAGATTGTGAACCTCTGACCTGGACAAATCCCAGGTGAGGGCCAGCTATAACTGTGGCAGGGATATAAGGAGAAGCCACTGTCGACCATTTTGTGCTCACGTGTCTGCTCAGCTGGGGTAAGCACATGCTTGCACCCTTTTGATCAAAAGAGATTGCCTTGTCCAGATTTTCTCTGTCTCTCCTGTGTCAGTTTTTGTCACCGGAGGGTCTTTAATTCCAACAAACCCACAACACACCTGGACTATGTGTACATGGCACAGCCCATCTCTCCTAGGGCGATGGCAAACAAAAACCCATGAGGGTAAGTCTAGCACAGGAAGAAATAAGGTAAGCACAAGATGGGTCGGGCTGATGCAGCATGTTACTGTGTATTGTTTTTCTTTACAGTAAGTTTTTTTAGAAGTAATAGTACATCTGTAATAACAAGAAAATGTGCGGCATAATAAATACACAAACCAGTAGCATAGTCATGACAATTATCAAGTATTGGATTCTACATGTAATTCAATGTGCCATGTGCTATTTGCACCGGCATCACACAATATGAGTAAGTGTTTCCCTTGGACTTCGTAACGGTTACGACATAAACAGGTGACAGGCCATTTTCACCTTCCTCATAAACCTATGGAACCACTCTCATGTGAATGATCCTTATTACGAGACCCATAACTGCATGGAAGCATGGCAGGGACGCAAGGAGAAAAGCTTGTTTCAGGGGCCACTCACGCTCATGAGAGTCCATGCCTTAGGGCAGCTCTACTGATTCACTAGCTCCACCCTCTTGCTTGAGGCCATGTCCTTGAAGAAGGAGAAAGTCCCTAAAAGCTACTTAGCCAGCTATACCGTGACTATGGAGTAGGAAATACTTCTTCCTGCCTCACAGAGACTCCACTTACATCCTCAGGGCAAGTACCTCACCTTCCTGCGTTCCACTTCAGGGCACAGCATATACACTTCTCTGGGATTCAAACAAAAGTCCGTTTAATTTTCAAATTTCGTTCTCCATTATGTCTCAGTATTTGATGTGTATGATTTTTGTCTATGTTAGGTCCACTTTGAGCCTGGCAGAGTAACAGCTACAAGGATGGTGCCGGTGGAGACCAGGATGGAAAGGCCACGTGAGCTGGAAAGCAAGTGCTCAGAGCAACCTGTGGGTAATGAAGGGAGGCATCCTGTGGGGAAATGCTAAGGGAAAAGTTTTAAAGAGGGTGTAATCATGCCTGTCCTGCAGCTATAAAAACCAATATGTGCAAAGAGTTTTTCAACTCAGTACTTAATGAGGAAACTAGAAGATATGGCAACTGGTTCAAATGAAGATTTAATTTGCAGATTCATATTCTCTACTAGAAATGAGCAATCTGCATCACCAGATCCAGTGCTCTCACAGACAGGAGAAACTTGCACTACTACTCATTTTATCTTTTTCCCCATTTTCTCTCTTTTTCATTAATGTGTATTAGTTGTACAAAGTAATGGATTTAATCGTGACATTTTTATTCATGTATTCACCCCCATTACCTTCTTGACACTATCAGTTTTCCTCAAGTTCATTTCTATCTCTATCAAGCTATAAAATCAGCTTTGTCAAAGACAACCAAAGGTGGAAGTAGCCCAGGTGGCTGAGCTGCTGGCAAGACACCACTAACCTCTTTGGTTGCTTGAATCAGTCTTACGGTTTTTCATAATAGGATATAAGGCTGTGGAAAGATGTGATCCTAACAAGAGAATGTAGAATGTTGGAAAGTCTTAATGGACACCAACTGAGCATATGCGAAAAAAAATACTAGACCCTTTTCACACACCTTTTCAAGTTCCTTAAACAAGTTAGCTCCTCAAGCCAAAATGACAGCCAGGTGTGGTGGTACCTGCCCATAATCCCAACACTCCAGAAGTAGAGGCAGGAGGACTTCAAGTTTAAAGTCAGCCTGGACTACACAACAAGACCCTGTCTCAAAAAGAAACAGTTGACTTTAAAGATCTTAATTGGCTTTATTTTACATTTAGACTCAGATAACATCATTTCATACAATGGAAAAAGTATTCCAGTGAGCCAACCAGAGGAAGAAAAGGGCTGAAGAAAGCAGAAATAAAAGCAAAAAGTAGCTTAGTTATTCCAAAGTTACTTTCCTTGTAAGGTCAGGACAGGGAGACAGAACAATACAAAAATAACTGATTGGCTAACCTCGGGTTGTTTTGGTTTGCTTCTTTTTGGCAGGATTAAGGCACAGGGAAATGTATTATTGTGGCAATTGAAACTGTATTGTTTGGGACTTTTGGTGATATCTTTCTATTCCTGATTTCCCAGAATGTTAAAATGTCAGCTCAGTAATGTGGAACTTGAGTGTGAGTGACTCCATTTTGATTTTTTGCCTGGTCTTCCCAGACCTACTCCCAGAGCTTCATCCATAACAATGGCCTCCTCTAATTTTTACTTAACACTAGAAAGGAAGGCATTGCTGACACAACACAGTCCAGGCTCAGGACCATCAGATACTATGACTGGAGACACCCCAGCTGTGGTTTTTATACTTGCAGCAACAGTAAAGCTGTGATTTTCAAGGTCAAACTCCAGACTCTTGCACGCACCATTAGCCTATGAGACGTGGGGTGAGAACTGGGCCAGCAAACATGAGGTGATTTTCCTCCCTCATTATCTAGCTGTGCGAGCTTGGGAAAGTCAACAGTTGACATGTTACTTCACTTTTGAAATAGGGGCAAAACAGCAGCTCTATGTAGGTCATGACGTTCTTTGAAAATCTATTGACAGAATCTAGGTAAAACACTTTGAAAGTATAAAACCCAGTGGATTTTTAACTTTTCCTGTTTTGGGGTTTTGAAAGTAGAAAGTGAAGACAAATGTTATAGGTGAGACATCTGATTGCCATAGAAAGCATAAAAAAGGGGTAGATAATTTTTTAAAAATTACAGTTGACAGAGAGTAACTGCTCAGAACAGAGAATGTTTGAAAACTGAAAGTCCCCACAGGAATTCTGACAACATCTCAGAACTTTTCAACCCAAATTTAAGATGAAACTGTGAAGTGGATGGTGAGTAGAGGTGACTTCTGTGCTTGGTGTCTCAGTGATTAATTCATGGTGCTATTGGGCCAGCTTCCCGTCCTAGCTGCCTAGCCACCTCCCATGGGACTCCCTGGCTCAGGACAAGCCAAGCCAGCAGGCCCAGTCGGAGCCCTTGGCGCTGTGCCTGGGGTCCATCTGCGGATTCTATATGGTGCCTGCCCTGCTAAAGGAGAGGGAACCCCAGTAAGCTTCTTACCATAGTAAGCACAGAAGGCGCTGGCTTACCCCTTCCTAGGCGGTCAGCATCTTTATTCCCCCTAGGTGGGAAATTCCAGTACTCTGCACTTGTTTGCCTGGTAAGGTTGGTTGGTAATTCCATTTTATTCCCCATATATTATACATGGTAAGTGCAAAAGGAATTCCTTTTTCTGACAGACAGAGCACTTATTCCTATACATGAGGATTATAACTTTGTTGCATAAAACATAAATTCAAACTGTTTTCTTCAATACTTTTGGACTTAAGTAAAACAGGCCATGAGGAAAAGGTGAGCACACTTTTACTGCTAGCTGCTAGCAGGAATTTTAACTTTATGAGTTAGAGTCAGTCTCCCCAGCGGGCAAATTGCAAAAGACACTCCCACTGGGCATGGCAGTTGAACAGAGGCAGCTGCCTCCGATCTGTCAGAAGAACGTGCTCTTTCCTGTGGGCTGCCAGAACTCGAGGCCTGGCCCAAGGCAGGGGTGGATGCAGTCCCACTCCCTCCTTCTATGCCTCTTTACCTACAGAGTTTGTCCCTTGGTGCAAAATACAGCCTAACTTTTAGAACCCAACCTCCTTAGAGGTGAGGAATGGAAGATAAGCTTGGTGTGGTGTGTGTACCTGAAGCCCCAGCACTGGAGAGACTAAGGCAGGAGGACTGCTTGAGGCCAGGAGTTTAAGACCAGCCTAGACAACACAGTGACAGAGAGAGACAGAGAGAGAGAGAAAGCAGGAGGAGATGGAAGGCTACGTAAACAGTTTTTCCATCCCACCACACCACCGTGACCAGCAATGTGAGGTAATAATGATTGTGACTGTGACGAAGAGGGGAAGGTGAGGGGAGTGTCAGAAGCTGTAGGCTGAGTAAGATGCAGGAGAAAAAATTCTGGGCTGGTGGCCGCCCTACTTCACTACCTGCCCCTCCCCCTTCTCCATTGCCACTTCCTTCCACATTTTTTTTTGACGAAACTGGGGTTTGAACTCAGGGCCTCAGACTTGCTAGGCAGGCGCTCTTACCACTGGAGCCAATTCACCATTCCTCCCATGTCTTTAACAGGGCATAATATAAGGTAGACTACACCCAGACAGAGCTCTTATTATTATGCCAAGGAAGGTGCCATTCCACTTGTACAGACAAGGAAAATGAGGCACAGAGAAATTAACAAATAGACCAGGCTTGCAGCTGACAGCTGATGGAGCCGGGATTAGTATCCACTACACAGTCTAACCTGTGTTAATCCACAGTGACACAGCTCTCCCTGAAGATCTGGAAGCCAGATAACACAACGCCATCAAAGGTGAAGTAAAACGAGGAAAGCCAGTGATGTGGTACAGGCAGAAACCTGGGTCCTTCACGAACTACGTAGTGATGAACGAACTCCTTAGTGGCCAGCTTCTTCATCCATTAAAGGGAGACATGATCGTTCCAGCTCCAGAACACGGGTTCTAACTTACATGCAAAACAGTGTGGAGACAGCCCTCGCGCCGGCTGAACGCATGTACTGCATCTACCTCTGCGTCACCATGAGACCACTGCCACTCATCTATAAAAGGGGAGTGATAGTAATGCTTGCTTCTCAAGGGGACGAAGCAAGAGAGCAAGCATAACTCCTTTTCAGGGGATTCAGCTTTAGCATCGTGATTAGTACCCAGAAGTGCCCAAGAGTCATTCCTCCTTCTTCTTCATCATACCTTGTCTGTAGGTGTCATACCCGTCATGGTGCTCCAGTTTTAAAGATCCAATATTAAAGATGCCAAAGAGTTGGTAAATCTCAGACTTGGCCAGTTTGGAACTGAGTTTACCAACCGCCTTCTTCTTATGTTAAAAACGGTTGTGTTATTATTTGAACTGATCTTATATAACTGACATTTTGGAGACTTTGGGTAAAGTGATCATTTGATAGTGATTCCCTTGAGAGAGCCTCACCTGCCCCTTTAGAGCAGACCTTGGAAGAGGAAAGAATTCATCAGTATTTCTAGAAAAGTCCATGACGGTATTCCTCAACCTCCAGCCTCAAGCAGTGAAAACTGCCTGTCCAGCAGTGGAATAAAAGAGGGCAGGCCTCCTTCCTGCTTCATGAGGATTTCTTCTGTGTCACTAGTACTTCTGTGTTGTGTAATTTGTCACTTAACAGCAATGCAGTATTGTAGGAAAGGCACCAAAATACAAGTTCTAATCCCAGATTTGTCACGAAGTAGCTCCATGACCTTGGACAAGTCTCCTGTCCTTTCGGTGTCCACTTGTCATTAGCAAAATGTGGGGCATGAACTGGACAGTCTTTGTGATGCCCTCCAATCTCACTTTTTGTGGCTGACTCCTAATCAGGTGATGCCATCTTGCTAATGACAGGCTGTCCTCTCCTTGCCTCTTTCCTCCATGTAATTACTTGAACCCATACCCAGAATTGAGGACTTCAGTTCAGCCCCCAAGGCCCTGCCCATATAGCAACCATAGGCCACTAATGAAAGTGGTCCCTCCAGCTACCATTGTGAGCAAAAGGTCAGTGTCATTGAGTACTGGAAATTTTAGCCTTGGGGCACTTAAAAGAATGGAAAGAATTTCAACACTGGATATCTCAAGCCATAAAACTGCCAAAGATATTTTAAAAATACCAAAGATATGGCTCTAATATGTTGAAATTGCCATGGCAACTCACACCAAGGCCGTAATAGCAGTGGAAAGTGAGTGGTTGAGAAATTCAGGTTCCTCTGTTTCTCCTGAGGGCAGCAGTCAGCACAGGCAGAGCAAATGTCTCCACACACTGACCACCCACTCCACCTCCCCTGAGTTGAAGATGCCGTCCATACTGGACATAACCCCAGTGAGGGAGGAGGGAGCATTTCCCATTCTTGCTCTGACTCATACCTAATGTGTAGGTGTCCAGAGAGCTGCAGTCCCTTGGGTTTCCTGAAATTCTAGGGGAAAACTGAAACATGGAGAAGAGAGAGGCTGAAAAATGTCTTCACATATGCCTGGGAAGAAGTGACATGGGTGAACACAGAGCAATGACTCTGTTACAAGTGTCCTTTAATTTAGGCAAAGATTTACCATGCACTGAGCACCTTCTGAGGCCAAATATTTCCACACACCGTTCCCTTTAGTGCTTGAGGTGTGTTTGCACTTATTCCACCATGTGAGAAAATCTGAGTTTACTTGAGGAGAAGGAGGGGGAACGGCCCCTTGCACCACTGCTTTAATAAGTTAATGTTTGGTGTTTTCATGTCCTAAGTATATAAAGAAAGCCTGCTTTGAGTGAGACACTACAATAAATGATTTTACAGAAAGCAGAGGAGGTTGTGGATATAAATTCAGTCCTTCAAGAGTTTGCAATTTAGTAGTGAATCAAAATGTACCTCAAAAGTACAGACAGTGAGGCAAAGGAGTGCTGACTACACAACTGGCCAGCGTTGCTACAAAAAATTAGGATTCTGGTGATGCAAATCCACTTTTTAAAAGTTGGTTTGTTGTTATCTGGACATGGTGGCTCATGTCCAGCACTTACCAGCACTGCAACGTTGAAAAAAGTTAACAATCCAGGCTCAGCCTCTGGTTCCTCAACCACAAAGCAGAGGTAAGTGTTAGTACCTCAGGGCCACTGTGAAGGTCAGGTGACATCATACAAGCAAAGATGCAGGGCTGGGCATGGAAGTGGCCACTAGGGATGGGCTGGTGCTGACCCACAGAACCCCGAAAATGCTGCAAGGAAAATGCTTAACCCTCAGACTCAGCTCCAAAGTTGTTTTTAAGCCTGCAGCTTCTCATGGCAGGTGTTGTTGCCATGGCATCCAGTGTCACCAAGTCATTCTGCAGTCAGGAAGTTAATAGTCCAGTGACTGCACTGACAGTCTTTTGTTACGGACTTCCCTTCTTTGTTTTCTTCTTTTCCTCCCTCAAGCAGGGGTCATGGTGACAACTTGAATCGAGAGTTATTTGAGATGTCTCACATGTGGAATTTCCTTACTGGACATACTCCACTTTGTGTGTTGATGAATAGGTGAAAGTATTTGTGAATTTCTAATTTCTCAACAGGTTTCTTAATCTTTTTCACAAAATTCCGAGAGAAAGGACATTATTTAGTGTGGTTGCAGTTATACTTGACTTTCACCTTACTTGAGTCCGAAGAGCACAGAAGTGTTTGGTCATGGATCTCATGTGCAGTTGACCCTGAATGTTTCCTGAGAGGCCAAAACAAGGTTCCAGCTCACTGTCTCTCTGTCCCTTCACCCCTGAGCAGGAGCTGGTGAAGCAGGCGGCTTGTGTGTGATGCCCAGGAGACTGACAGATGTGGAATCTGGCGGACTGACCTCCCATGGCCGCCCTGGGCCACACACACGGCCTGCCCCGCCTCCCAGACCAGGGTCAAAGGCTGCTCAGAGCAAGGGAGAAGTTGAAGTCAGTAAGAAATAACCATTTCAGCACCACAGAAAATGAATTGTTTTGTAGACAATCTACATCCTGTATCTCCAGGGTTAAACATGAGCACGATAAGACTGAGGTTCAAGAACAAAGAAGACTCAGACTCAACTCTAAGAAGAAACTCTAAGAAGAAAACACTGCTTGCCATATCCAGCACCCCCGCCAAAGACCACAGATGTTTAGAGGAATCTCTCTGAAATGCCATTTTGTAATTTACACTTATGACAACAGGCATTCTCTGCTTTAATGTGATTATTTTTAAATCAAACTAAATTTAGAACTATACCAGAGGCTCCTTCTTTCTAATTAACCTCAAAATCAGCTGTTTTGCTTGTGCAAATAATTATGCATCATATTTAATTGGTAATTTTTTATTTATGCATTTTTTTTTCTGTGCTGGAGATTGAACCCAGGGTCTCATGCATGCTAGGCAAGCACTCTACCTTGTCCCTTAACTGGTAGTTTGAATTTAGTTCCACTACTTTTATATTTTGCTTGCAGTTATGGTAAAATTGACTTCATTTTCTATTGACATAAAGAGCCAAGAGCAAATTTATACTTGCACTTAGATACCATTAAAAATGTGAGTTAGGCCCAGTGCGGTGGCTTGTGTCTATGATCCTAGCTACTTTGGAGGCAGAGATTGGGAGGATCACAGTTCAAGGCCCACCTGGGCAGAGATGGAGGTTAATGAGACCCCGTCTCAACCAATGACTAGCCCAGTGGTGTGCACCTGTCATCCCAGCTACCCAGAGAATCGTAGATGGAGGACTGTGGTCCACACCAATGGGGACAGAAATTGACACCCTATCTCAGAAGTAACAGAGCAAGAAGGACTGGTAGAGTGGCTCAAGTGGTAGAGTGCCTGCCTGGCAAGTGAGAGGCACTGTATTCAAACCCCAGTGTGTTCAGAAAAGGAAAAGGTGAGTTCTGTCAGCACTTTTATTTTTTCCTTTTCAAGAGTCACATTTTGAGAAATACAAGATTTGATTCTTTTAAAAAGTCAGGCACGTGAACACCTAAGATTTACCTAGAGCTTGTGCTTGGAGACTGGAGGTCAATGCAGACTTCCATTTCCAGTTCACTACAGGATGAGAGGGCCTAGCCAGGCTGTCAGAGGCCACACTTCCTTCCCCTTGTCCCTGAGAAGGCCTGATGGAGGAAGAAGTTAAAAAACAGATTTTAAAACTCTGAAAATAGCACTACAAATAGGAAGAATATAGACCACAACTATTATTGGTGTCTTTTCAAAACAAGTACCCGTGACCCTTTTATCTGCAGTCTGCTGTGAGGGGTTCATTGCCTGATCTCAGCCCCTGTGGAGTCCTAATGGGATTTTGGGGGCATTCTCAGTCTCACAGATGTTTGAAAAGATGTCCGATCAGGTACCATGTGCTGTTCACAGCTTTTCCTCTCCCTTCCTTTGCTCTGTAGCAACCAGTGCTCCGTCACGGCCACCACTGCTGGACACTCTCCCACCCCATGCTCTTCCTCCCGTAACACTCAACTGTCAGAATACCAGAGTCTGGTGGGCTCATGCTTTAGTGTCTGCTGTTTAGAAAGAGGGGCAGCCTCTTCCAGCTCTCTTTCCCTGGGATTAACAAGTAAACTATTGGTCCAAAGACAGAAATACATGCAGCCAAGGATTTAAGGAGACTACATGAGACATTCACTCCCAAAACTAGAAACAATTTTTATCACTGGAGAAAAACTTGAGCAAAACACAGCTCTGCTGACATTTAACTTTGTAAAAATCATTTTAGTTTGATTTACCATTTTAGTTTATCATAATATATTTTGATCTACTCACATTTACTAGAAAGTTATTAATAAGTTCAAGGTCATAGAAAACTGGTAATACAAAGCCAGGCATGGTGGCATATACCTGTAATCCCAGCAATCAGGAGGCTGAGGCAAGAGAATCATGGGTTTGAAGCCAGCCTGGTCTACAAAGCCAGACCTTGTCTTGAAAGAACAAAAATGAATACAAATGGCTCTTGTCATACAAATGTGTCTGGGAGAATGCAAGGGAGTACGGCTGAGTGAATACTGACCAGTTTTGTATCTGTTAGGCTGAGTCACTTCCCCATTCCTGATGGACTGAGACATTTCATTGCTCCTTGGATTCTATCAAGCTTCCTTGTTAATTTAATGGGTTAAATAAATCTTTGACTTATGTTCATTTTATGTGTGAGCCATGATTTACCTTTAAGAATATCTTTTAACATAAACTTCCCTTGATCATTCTACCAGGCAGAACTGAATTGCTTTGCTGTCCTTCAAGGGGTAGAGGACAGAGAAGGAGGAAATGTCTGCATCCTGATTGTTCTACATAAGACAGTGTGGAAAGTGCTCATCCTCACTATGGGGAAGGAAGGGAGGCCAGTGCAGGTCAAAGGCGGCTTTGGGGCCAAGCAACCCCAGGCAGAGAGAGGGAGTTAGGCAAGTGGGGGGAGCAGAGTGGAGACACAGGAGGGAGACATGTGTCCATGGGACCAGGGCAAGTGTCTGGACTGAGTTATGTCTCCCCCCCCAGATTTACATGTTGGAGTCCTAACCCGTAGCACTCAGAAGGTGTCTGGTTTTGTAGATAACATCTTTTTAGCTTATTTGTTTTGCTGTAGTACAGATGGCACCCAGGGTCTCAGACACTCCAGGCAAGCCTCTACCACTGAGCTATGCCCCAGCACTGAGCTAAGACATTCACAGAGCTAATACAGTTATATCGAGGTCATTGGGGTAGGGCCTACTCCAATACGGCTGGTGTCCTGGTAAGAAGAGGAAATTTGGACACAGACACATACAGAGGGAAGACCATGTGATGGCAGGAAGAAGAGTCACCTACAGGCCACAGAGAGAGAGGCCTTAGAAGAAGAAGAGACAGTCTTGCTGACACCTCGATCTTGGACATCAGCCTCCAGGATTGTCAGACAATTAATTTCTGTTTTTAAGCACCTACTCTGAGGTACTTTGTTCTGGCAAATTAATGCAGGGAGAAAAGCTTGCAATTTGTGAGAAACCAAATGTAGTACTGGAAGTTCTGTTGTGCGCTGCCAATCTTACCTTTCTCTAAAATTCTGGGTGTAATTAAGGGACTCATTAGCAAAATTTCCTAGTACTTAGAGAAATACTAGTTTCACCATTTGCACCCTAAGTTCTGTGTATTCTCTGAGCCCCCACAAGCATCTTACTTGTACCTTTACTGTAAAATGTTTGTCCTGAGTCAAAAATACCTTTCAATGCCATGCATGTCCACCACTAACCTGTGAGCCCCTCAAGAGCAGGGTTGTGGTTGCATTTCTTCCTATGTCTGTAACTGAGTAGACAGCATCACCAGATCTGGCACCTCATAGGTATGCCAACAAATAGTTGAACAAAGGATTGATAGGTAAAGAAAGAAAGAAAGAAAGAAGCTACTTTAAGCCTGAGCTAAGATGAAGGAGGTGTTTCCCTTGAGGGCTTGGGCATAAGTAGTGGAACTACTTACAACCACCAAGTCAGCACTGCCCTGACAGCCAGGCCCCAGAGCACATTTGCTGAGCCCTGGGGAGGAGAACCTGCACCGGTCCTACCAAGGTTTTGGAGGGAATTTGTGAAAGGGTCCACTGCCTTGGGAAATGTTTTCGGGCCTCCTGTCCTTGAGGTCAGGAGATGCCAACTGCAGGGAAAGCTTTCTTCACTCACACACATTTGTTGCTAAAAGGATGTGTCTGTCCCCTTAGGAACAGCTGTCTTCTCAGAGCTACTTGATTACTGTATGAGCAGTTTACTCTGAAAGGGGTAGCAACGTGTTTTGTAAGGACCATGCTATAATTTGAAGGTGTCCCCAAAAAGTGTATGATGGAAAGATAACCACCCCCATTACGATGTGTGTAGGGAACAGAGTAGGAGATGCCTGTGAGGACATCAGCCTCAATGTTCTGTAGGCTGAGTTCGGCCTAGCCCCAGCTACAGAACAAGGCTAGAGTAAGATGCAGAGAAGCTGCTTTTCCTAAGATGTTTATGTCAAATAATCTGTAGGCTGAGATTTGGCCGCAGAAGAGAGCTAGAGGTGAAATGCAGCTCAGCTGCTTTTCCTAAGTTGTCTAACACAGGTTTCTCCTGTTACAATGCCACACCCCTCCCTGAGAACGTTGCTCCACCTCCTTGTTTACCACTGGATATAAAAGACTCGCTGAAGGAGGATGTAAGGCTTGTTGGATGTGGGAGGATTTTTGGGTGAAAGGAGGCTTTTTGATGAAGGGAGGCTTTTTGGATAGAAGAGGCTTTTTGATTTTTTTTTTTTTTTTTTTGGCTAAAGGGAAATTGCTGAAGGGAGAAGGATTGCTGAAGGGAAAAGAATTGCTAAAGGGAGAATTGCTGAAGGGAAATGAATTGCTGAAGGAGAACTGCTAAAGGGGAATTGCTAAAGCTGCAGAGAGAATATGGGACAGTGCAAGTCTGAGGGCAAAGACATTAAGAGAGATTAAGCTAAAGAGCAGCTAAGAGAAAACATGGGACAGAGCGAATCTAAGGAAACAGGTTTTAAAGAATAGTGAAGCAAGGTTTTAAAGAAGACCTTAGAAGCAAGGTTTTAAAGAATTGTAAAGGAGTAAGGCCTCAAAGAATAAAGATAGAGAAAAGAAGCAGAGCAAAGAGAAGCGATTAATAGAGGTAAGAAGCAACAAGGCTGTTGAGCGTCTCCACCCGAGCACCCAACACACCTGACCCCACTTTCTGTCTGTCTGTCTATCCTGTGTCCTTTCTGCATCTCTCATCACCTCCAGTTAGCCCCAGTTAGGTTCAGTAGTAACAAGGGAGGGAGAAAAATCTCACTTCAGATATGCTGGCGGGTGGAGCCTAAAAATGGTGTCTGGGTCATGAGGACTCCACACTTGTGAATGGATAATGCTTGTAAGAGGACTTAAGGATGGAGCTGAATCTCTCTCTCTCTCTCTCTCTCTCTCTCATCTTCCCTCCCTCCCTCCTTCCTTTTACTCCTACACCATGGGATGATGCAGCAAGATTGCCCTTGACCTTGAACTCTCCGTCCTCCCACCTCCACCTCGTGAGTGCTGGAGTTACAGGCACGGCACCATGCCCAGCTTCTGACTTCATTCCTATTCATCACCTGTTACTGCTCTCAGGTACTCTGCAGAAACACACAAGGAAAGGCCAGAGAGTAAATATCTTAGGCTATGGACTATAGTCTCTTGCAACTATAATTTTACTTTGCCAGTAAGGGCAGGGGGAGGGGTAGCCAGTGGTAGAGCAGATGCTTAGCATATGTGAGGCTCTAGGTTCGGTCTCCAGCACAAAACAAAACACCCTTTGCCACTGATGCACAAAACCCTCATTGACAATATGAAAAGGAATGGCCTTGGCTGTGTTGCAATTCAACTTTGGGCACTGAAATTGGAGTTTCTTCTAATTTTCACATGTCATGAAATAGTCTTTTGGTTTTTAGCTTGTGGACCCTACAAGCTAAACCTAAACCTAAACCTAAACCCTCCCTGTCTGTTCCTTTCATTCTGGTCAAACTGTGATATTCAAATGTGTATACTTCTACAAAGCAATGGACTCTCAACAGCTCAGTGTGAATGAATAAAATCAGGTCTTTCCTCGGAGGACAGGGGAAAAATAAGATGAATGATGCACAAAATGAAATAGGGAGACAAAGTCAAGTTTGACCAAACAATGAACTGCCTGCAAAATAGCTTTGCATTTTCTTGTTGCTCACCTCAAGGTGATCTGTCATTAAAAAGAGTGACTTGTTTTTCTCATCAGATTGAATGCTATTATTTCAGATAAACTGGGGAATCTGTTGATGTTATCTTGGGCCACAAACTTCTGTGTGCAGTTTCCTGACCCCAAATTCAGTCCCACGAGAGCTTGGTCTGAGCTTGGCGTGAAGAAAGGACTCAACCAATATGATCTGGTGTTGTGCCAGTCTGCACAGAATTAGAAGATGGATTATGGTGGATTTGTTTTCCTTTAGGAATTAGGGCTGGTACTGGCTTAGCTTCAGTGCAGTGGAGGTATTAACTGAAATGCATTTCTATCTTAACAGTCACATCCCTTTAGCCTTGGTGACTTTGGAGTGACTTCCAAAGCAATCTCATCAGAATGACTTGGCAGATTAAGGCTAACTTCATGTCAGAACCATAGGCAATGAGAGACCAAGTACACTGCATGACCTCTTACTGCAAAAGAAAACCAGACTGTGAGGTGGGCCAACAAATGTTGGATGAACTTGGCATTGGATTGCCTTCAGTCATCTTGTAGCAAGAAGAGTGAAAGCAACAGAGAGCATTCAAATTCAAGACCCCGTGACTGCCCATGGTCCATGCTTGAGGGCTCTTGGGCTCACTAGCAAGTCTGATTTGAACCCTTTGCCCCTTTTCTTTACCTATCTAGCAAGTTCACTAGGCTTCCTCAGAGCAAATCTGAACACATGCACCTCAGCTTCCTTACCTGCAAAACATTCCACATTGCTTGGAATCCTCATCCCAGGCTTGCTGCAGCATTATGTGAGATGACACATAGGAAGGCTTTATAGGATTTGTTTTAGCCTCTCTCCATGCCTACTGACCCAAACAGAAATTTGTCCAGTCCCCCGACTGGAAATTAAGCTCGATAGCAGGCAAGAATACATCTGGTCACCTCCTGGACTCTTATCCTCACCAATAAACACTTATTAAAAGGATACTCTGCAGCAGAAGATGTGAATTTCTTGACGACCAGGACTGAAGATAGTTCTCATTTTTCTGTTCCCCATCCCTGCCTTGCCAGTGCTATGCAGACCACCTGTCTTGCATTTCAAACACAGAAAATCCCAACACACTACCACACAAACAAGCAGTGCACACACACTGAGTCGGCCTTACAAATACGCAGGTAGGTAGTTACCCATATTTTCTAGCATAAGATCATCATTAAGCTTTTTCTGCTAGACAATACCTTCAATTAAACTGGGTGGTCTACCCAATATCCCATCATTGTGGAGTCATTCATTTAGCCCACAGGATTATTTTGGTCCAAAAATAAATATTTCTTAGAATGGAAACACTTTGCTGTCTCCAAATACTAACAATGTCTATATTTTATCTTTTCTAAAGTAGAAAGCCAATGCTGTTTTGAGACTAGTGGGATGGGGAGCCACAGAGACTGGGAGTGGGGTATAGCAAAAGGGAAGAGACCAACAAGGACCCATCATCGCACGTCACAGTTTTAACTTGGGCTACCTCCACCTATTCACATACCCTTTTAACAAATACTTATGAGTATCAGGTATAAATCAAGATTCCTGGTTGTTGTAAACAGCACAGCGAGTGGGTTTAAGTAGAAGAGGAATCAATTGAGGGGATATTGAAAAGCTCACAGAGCCACTCAGAAGCCCACAGAATAGAACTCAGAAACAAGGAAGACCAGACTGTATCCTGGACCAGATGCAAAACCATGCCATCAGCCCAACTCAGAAGGTCACTGCTGCTGCCTCTGGTGAGCCCTAGAAACCATCCCTGATGCACCTCTCACTGCCCTCCTGCTGCCCTGGAAACTCTCTCCACTGAGGGTTTCTGGCTGTCCCTGCAGCTTTGTGTCAAGGGCACCCTTCTCCTCTGATCAGTCAAGCCCAGGTCTCATGCTATTCCCTACTACCATAGCTGGGGATGCAAAACCAATACGCTTTCACTTCTCAAGAGGGAGGTGCACTGTGCACCAAGACCCATAGGTAAATAGTTCCTCCAAATATGAAAAGGGAGAGAAATGGCAAACCCACAAAATGGCAAATGGCCCCTACTCATCTATCATGCATCAGGCACTGTGCTCAATTCCAGGGATAAGACACAACCATGGTCCTTAAAGATCTGAGCCTAAGAGAGAATGAGAGAGAGAGAGAAGAGAGAGAGAGAGAGAGAGAGAGAGAGAGAGAGAGAGAGAGAGAGAGAGATTAATGGAAGCTACATTGTGGTGCTCAATGTAACTGTTTAATGTTGCTGAAAAAAGTGCAAAAGTCCCAATGGAAGGAGTGGCTGACTCCCCAGGAGCAGAAAAAGCCACAGTGAGGAAATGCCATTTGAAATGAGTCTGAAAGCTCAGTGGAGGGAGGTGAAGCTATTGTGTGTACGGGGAGGAGGAGAGAGAGGGAAGCTTGTAGAAAGCTGTGCAATCATGAAAAGTGAATTACTCAAAATTCTCCATTGCAAAAGCTTACACTGTTTCTAGTGAACTTAATCCAAAAAGGAATTCATGAAATGGATATCTTGTAGCTCAGATCAACAGGAGTCTAGGAGACAATGGTGGAACCTGACAGTGATCAAAGAAGGCCAAAGAGCTGAAACCAGGATCTATGTGTCACTCCAGGACAACCTGTCAGGCCCAACATCACAGGACAGGACCCACCCAGCAATTGAGCAGTGAGTTGGTGACTTCCACCTGCAGAGCAGGTTCCCAGTGGTCTCTGCATCTTTCAAAGCCCTGGCCCAGCGTACATACTTGGACAAACCCAATGGGGCTCCAGTCTCTGGAGACAGGGAATGGCCTTGGTCTTCCACCTAAACTCACTCCTAAGGAGGAAAGAGGTTTCTAAGCTGCACAGATAGGGAAACAAAACCAGACCAGACATCTCTTCCAAGAGAAGACTGAAAGTCTGGACACTGATCTTGAAGGCTGTGTGACCACCTCAGTAATTGGAATTTTCCCTTGGTAGACATTGAGGTCAGGCAGATGTGGGGACATTTGTGTTGTTTTTTCCAGGAAGATGACTTTGGTGACAACATGGAAAAGAGGAGGAAGCTGGGTAGCAGTAGCTAGAGCATCGGCCAGGAACTCAGTGCCATACTAGGGAGAGTAAATGAGAGCTACAGAGAACTGGGGTTAGTCTGGTGAGGAGAAGCTAAATTCAGAGGGGCTTCTGGAATTAAATTCAATGAGATTTGACCAGCCTGAGTTTGTGCAGATTCTGCTTCCCTTTCTTCTCAGTGAGGTAGGTAGAGAATATCATGCTGCTAGAGATAATGAAGCCTTAGCTTCACTACTTACCTATACCAGGAGCAGGTGGCTTTGGGTTTCCCTAATTGAGAATGGAATCTGTGTACTGGGGCTCCCTGAACACTCAACTGCTCATGCCTAGAGTAACCAACTTGTGGCTTTGGCACATTTTAGACAAGTGAGTAACATTTGATCTTCACCAGTCAGTCTCAGTCTGTCCTCCAGCTCCCCATCAGGAAGGGAACTAAAGGGATGAGGTAGATGGGAATGATCAGGGTGAGGGGAGACACTAGGGTGGGGTCCAGATATTTCTCCTTACCATTCATCCATTCATATGTTCCCACTCCTGACAGAACCTGCACTAGACTCTAAGGGGGTTCAGAAGCCAACAGGATGTAAGTCAACCTAAGGTAAATTATAGTTGAATGGAGGAGACCAGGCATGAAGTCACGTGAACAGGTGTCTCATTGTCCTGCATGCCCAGGACACTAGAGCACATGACATGCTCCATACATCTTTGCAGGTAGCACTGCAAGGCTAAAGGCTAAGGGTGTGAAAAATGAAGCAAAGCAAAGTATTGGGCAAGAAAAACAGAGGATGTGTCTTGGAGAAACTGATTCTAGAATGGGCTTGAAAGAAATGTAGCATCAACCTTCCCCAGAAGGAAGAAAAATATTCCACAGCAGAGAAGCCTCAAAGCAAAGGCACTGAGGCAGAGGCACACAGGCAAGGGACAAGGACAGTCAGAGGCTGGTTTCACTCTAACTGGTGTCTCCACACAGGTGGGCCATTTGTTTTGGGGGTGCAGGGGATAGAACTCACAATCGTGCACATGCTAGGCAAGTGCTCTACCACTGAGCTACATCCAGCCCTTGTCCATAGCAGGTTGTGAAAGATGACGGCAGAGAACAGAGTGGGCATAGCTGATGAGAACCTTACTATCAGACCAAGAGATTTCTGATGTAATGCAGTGAGAGTTCCTATGGGGGAGAATAACACATCAGAGTGACGCTCAACTGACATCAATCGTGGGGTTGATTTTCAGTGTGACCCAGGAAAAGAAAAACTCAAGCCTAACTCCCTGGGGAATGGAATAGTTAATTTTGGAGCTAAGGACCTGGAAAAGAGTAATGGGTGTAGGATGAAGAGGAAAAGTCAAATCTTAAAAAGGAAGAAAAGTGAGAATTCATGATAGGATCAAGGTTCAAGAGGCAGAATCAAAAACCAAACAACACCAAAAGCCTCCATAGCCTCCAGAGCCTTGGAGAATGGCAGTGCCTCTCAGTTTAATGGAGAAAGGTGCGTGGGAGTTAATCCGCACGGAGAAGACTTGGCAGGTCAGATCCTAAAATATCCCAGTGGAAACGAGAACATCTCTTCTGAGTGACTTGAGACATCACTGCTGAGGACATAGGTGGCTCTGGTCTAACTGTGGAGAGACAGAGAGAGTTTCATATAGGAAAAGTTAATACAGATGGACGCAGTGGCTTGTGCCTGAAATCTCAGCTACTTGGGAAGTGGAGTTAGGAGGAGAGAGGTCTGAGGCCAGCTTCCAGCAAAACATGAGATCCTACCTGAAAAATACCTAAGGCAAAAAGGACTGAGAGCATGGCTCCGGCGGTCGAGTATCTGCCTTCCAGTTCCACCAAAAAGAAAAATGTGGTTCATCATTTTCAGACCCGCACACTTGAAGATAAGTTCCTAAAACACTTAGATGGCATGTCTCGCTCTGTGCCCTGACCTGTCATTCAGTCCTGACAGTTTGCATTTGTTACCAACTTTACAGTTTTCAGAAAGAGCCTCCCACATTATTTCCTTTCATTTATAACTGTGTGAGATAAGATAAGATGGCATCTCTAAGAACTTTTTCTACAGGAGACTGAGGCACAGGAAGAAATAACTGGTCCAAAACCATATGGCTAAGAGTACTGGTCTATTGACCTCTGGTTGTAAATTTTTGCCATTAACCCAAGTTGCCTTTTTCCTATGGAATGCTACTGCTGCTCATCTTACTACAGCACCACTGACTGCCTAGTGTGCGCTGGCTATTGTGCTAACCCGTTTACATATACTGCCTCTTTCTTGCTCCCACCAAACCTGCAAGGCAGGTATTGTTTTACATATTTCACAGATCAGAATACTGAAGTCAAGAGTTCAAGGTCACATGCTTGGTAAGTGATAGGCTACATTCGAATCTGACATGACTATCCTACCTGCACTGCAACATTCCACCACTATTAAAGTGATGTCATTATTGTCTAAACTAAGGTCCCCTTTAGCCTTCTTTCCTTAATGAAGTATGTCAAATTACCTTAGTTTTCCTTATAAGATCTGTTAGCAGTAGTAATTAGTAGTAATTAGTGCCCTCTGGATCTTAACATCAGAGGGCTAAGGGCTAAGTTGTTGGTGAATAAACACACACACACGCGTTCACCTATGTGCATAGAGCTAGGGACTTACAGACATTCACAGATACGCCTTTAGGTTCACATGAGTCCATAAGTGCATTTCTAGAAACTTAAAATTTCAAAATAATTAGCAAATGAATATAGGCATTTTCTTTTTACTTGTCTTCTTTTCTTTTTTGATGTCAGGAGTTGCATGCTAAACTTGCATTCTACCACTGAGCTATATCCCCAACCCACTTTTATTGTTTTTATGTGTGGTTTGTATAGAGGTTAAATTTTACTGGTCCTCTTTGGATGACGTGGCCACTTAGATAAGCTTTAAGAAAGAGAAGGAAGAGAAGGAAGATGTTGATGGCTGTTGGCATTGTGTGTGGTGTTTTAGAGGTGTTGTAACAGACATAGACACTATTTTCCCATTACACGGATGGGGAGACCAAGGCTAAGGGAAATCAAGTCACCTGTGCCATGTCATTGAGCTAAAGAGAAGCAGATGTGGGATTTAGGATAGTCTGGTTTCCAAGTTCACAGTTTTCCATTATCTGACACTATCTCTAAATCACTGGCAGGAGTAACTTTTGCTTCTTTAGTCTGCATGACACCATGTTACATTGTTGCACAGAGCTGGGTTCTTGAGGCTGTGTTTTGTACATCTATAACCAAGGTGCTTATGATTTGGGGAACTTGTTTAAATAATGGGGAGTGCTATGGTTTGAATATGTCCCCCCAAAAGCACTTGTTGGAAACTTAATCCCTGGTGCAATAGTGTTGGGGTGCGCTAATGAGAAGTGATTAGGTCATGAGGGCTCTGCTCACA